>NC_081410.1:601187939-601861633 GCF_030272615.1 Cryptomeria japonica
CCCTAGCACATGAATGGGATCCTATCAAGGCAAGGCCCTACAACTTTAGTACAATCTCCTCACCATCTCCAAGACTCTTGCCTACTCAATCAGGGGTATCTTGTTACAACATAGTCCATTATGCCTCCAAGGGTTACAATTCATTTTCACACCAGTTTTGGGTCATACAAAAATCCCTAAGGTCAGACAAAGCACCAGTTGCAAGAATACATGCTCATTCCTTAAGAAACTCACCCAATTAGGCCTAGTTGCTTGTAGCCCTATTTAGCAGGTAAAGGGATCTTAAGTTCAAATTTTCCCATACACCTTGGCAAAAAATTTATGGATTCAAACACCGTTTTGGAAGTTATACAAGTCCCCAAAAGGAAGGGTCAAGGTCTGGAAAATAAAGGTCTTTGCTGGTAGGAAGTTGACTGTCCTAAAAGGGCTAATTAGGCCTCTTTTGTGAAGCAACTATGCTCAAACGAATAAACTAGTCAATTAAAATCCCATGGGCATGTTCGGAAGCATAAATCAATAGGGATTCCAGGGTTACATGCCTGGAAGCATCACCATTTACACACAAGGTACTTTTGTTTGTTTAGGGTCTAGGTAGCCGCATAGAGATGTCTACCTAGTCGCTCCAAACACCTCTCTCCCTTGCTCCTCTTGTAAATATAAAATAAATTGAGCATACTTTCCTTTCACCATATCCCATGAGCCTCAGATTGGTAAAGTGCAAGATATGGCCATGAAGGAGGAAATACCCAAGGTAAACCTTGGTTTTTTAGGTACCTACAACAATACTTGAATATCAGGAGCAACACACACAATCAAGACTTCAAATCAAAACCAAAGATGAGTTAACTGTCCTCTCCAATAGGCAACCAATTCACATCATTGGGAATGGAGCCCAATCCGTATAGAACCATACCGCGAACCAAAACTCCAGAATTGCAGGAAGAACTCAGAATTCTATTAGTTTGTTTGCATCAAAACTCTTCTCCGTACAATCACCTCTTGGAAATTGGATCCACGAGGTGTATAAACCATTCCTAAACTGCTCTCAACTGAAAATCAAGAGGTTAGAGCCGTTGGAGGAGTTTCAAGTTACAAAATGCAAAAAGTGCATAAAAGTTGCTCATGACAACTTTTGACAACTTTTGCAAAAGTTGTAAAAATGTCATCTTTTGCCTCCTAATGCCTTGGGTCAAGTTCAACCCCTCCTAAAACATCTTAAAACACTTAAAACCAACACATTTGATCCCCTATTGTTCAAAAGTCCTACACAAGAGGGGGTTCATTATTACAAACATATAATGTATGATTGAAAACCTATATAAAACATCCTGAAGACATTGTTAATGCCTTATCCTCCCTTATCAGAGTCTGACTTGTTGTCTTGAAGGGTTTGATGAGGTGCTCATGCACCAATATACTATTTTTTAATAAGCATGAAGGATAATTGTGCCCCAATACCCTCTCAATTATGGTTGAGATAATCCGTTGGAATGATACACCTATATAACTTAATATTAATTGCTTAAAAAAGAAAATTAAAAAAAAAATGATCAAATTTGCTTTTAATTTTTTATTTAGTCATCAAGGTAAATTAGAAATATAAACCAAATAATATACAACATATTTATTTGAGTTTGTAAATCCACTTTTGTGTGGTTCTACAATTATTTATTGAACCAACACCTTTACAATCACCCGTATCAGAAAATATGGGTGCTTTTAGTAGCTTGTATTAATGGCGAAAAGATCGATCATGAGTGATGACGCCGTAAAATCTGCTGCACCTCGTAAGCAAATATCGCGAATAGACATTCGGCACAATAATAATCTTTCACATATCGTTTCTTTAAAATGGTAGCCAAAACTAGCTGGAATTATGGTGGTCTCAAGGCTTCCGGAACAAATCTGGCAAACGAAAATATGTCAATCACACTCAATAAAGCATGTCGCTTCCTTGTGCACGTAGGGGCTTCCGGAACAAATCTGGCAAACGAAAATATGTCAATCACACTCAATAAAGCATGTCGCTTCCTTGTGCACGTAGGCATGTCTTCATATCTTAAGTATGATCTTTTTCGTATAAATCAATAGTAAGGACAATAGCATCTACATGACAAGACCATGCATGCCGCATACGTAGATGAAAATGCATAAGGCTATACGTTTAAGGAAGATGAAGACATCTTAAGGCTAAACACGGATTCTTATGGCCTTGAAGGGTGCTCAAGATAAGATATAAGGTTTTCCTGACTTCTACCTGAATTTGATATATAATAATTGTCTTATTGTGTGATGAGAATAGACATAATAGCTATACTTCTAAGGAAATAGTTTAACCATACAACTCTGTAAGAATTGCAAAAATATGAGATATTTTACACATGATCTTGTAAATTATTAGAATATAAATGTGTTGTATAAATTATTAGAAATTGAAGGTCATTCGTGAAGTGGTTTCTAACATTATATCATAAGCTAGATGCTTGAATCAATACAATACATTCTTATTTGATATGGGTTATTTTTGAAAGAATTTTCCTTTCATATACCATATGTTATGTGATCTTTCTTTGTTTTACATGTCGCTAATTCTTTCAAAAATTATTCAATCTAATTTATTTTCGATCTCTTCTCACATAGGTTATGTAAGAAACTTCATTATTTTACCTACATTTATTCTATTTGGTATTAGAGTTTTATTGTAGTATTTTTTATCTATGTGATGAAAGATTTTTTTACTATTATAGGTCTAGGTTGAGTGGAAAGGCTACATAGGCTATATTATCTCAAGTTAAACATGTGAAGCCTATTAAGGATGTAGATTGAAATGAAACTAAGAAAAATAATAGATTTAATAGAATTAATGTTGAGTTATGACAGATCTAAATGAAATACCTACTTGGGAAAGCATTGAAAAATAAGCTTAATTTTTTTTATTAATTAAATATTTATTAAGATATGTACATAATAATGAAGTATGACAAAATGATTAATTAGAAATCACCAAAATATTCTTTATTCAATTATCCTCCTTGTTCTAAATAGAGTAAACTAGGAAAGGCCCAAACCTTTACATAACCACAAAAACAAACAAGTGACAAAAACCAAGATCTCGCAAGGAGTGAGGACCCAAGACCAAGATGCCTACTACTAAAACGAAAAAAACCCAATAGGCATCCAACACAACAAACTAGATCCAGAACATGAACGAGCAGAACCAAAGACCAACAAACAGAACAACACACACCCCCACAGAAGGCACGAACCAATGGCCTACCTAGTGGGGGACATCACCATCTTCCTATCCTGGCTCATTTCTTTAGCTTTCTCTTGAAAAAAGAACTTACTATTACATACTTTCCTAGAGGAGATAGCCAAATAATTTGGGCTTGCCTTCACCTTTGACACAAACATCTCTAGCCAAGTGGTAGTGGAGGACACCAAATGAAACCTATTTTGTTCTCGCCTCCTCTCAATTTCTTCTTATATAACTTGAAGATCACCAAAGTTCTTCTCAGTCATCATCGTATTTTGAGCGAGTTACATATCATCCATTTTTCTTTTCATGGACTCCTAATTGTCATCCAAAATTGTAACTGCATCTGCCAAATCCTTAGTCTCATTTCCCTGATTCATTTTTTCATTGATTCCCTTCACAAACTTCTCTAGACCATCCCATTTGTCCACTATTTGAGTGAGTTTACCAACTACGATCCAAACTCTCTAGTCATTGTTATTTGTTTCCCAACTTGAAGCTTTTTTGTCTGCTCTAGCAAGGGCCTCGAGCCTATTGATTTTCATCCTAGCCACCACAAATTTCTTAAGAAGCCAATGGATGACAAGTACATGTTTATTGAACTCCTCACAAATTTTGTTCACCTTGGCTACAAAGAGGGGGAATTCTTACTTAATCAAAGCATTCACAAGTGAAGAAGGAGGTGAGGGAGGGGTGAAAGCATTACTCATCAAGTTGTCAAGGGTCCAATTAGACCCAATGGACCAAGAAAAAATCATCTCCACTAAATCTTTATCAACAATTACCATTTTTTAATAGAGCATTCACTAGAAGGGGGGTCGAAAGGTTTTTAGATTTACCAGTTCTAGAGGGGTTAACCTAGGTAAGGTTTTTCGAAGGCTTTGAGGTGGCATTAACTTATCAATGGGTTGGCTGGTAAGTCAACGCACAATGTCAGGCCATAAGGATTAATAGTCGGGCCACAAAAAAGGGGTTAAACCTATGTGCAAATTATAAAACCGTAGGATGAGACCTTGGTGCAATGGAAGGGTACCTTTAGATTTCACCACCATGATAGATTGGGAAATAGAAGAGAAAATCCAGAAGGAAATGTTCTTTTTGATGCCATACCTTAAATGATTAAGCATGGTGAACAACTAGGAATAGAAGCATTTAAACCTCCTATCTAGGGTGACAATTATTAGCCTCTATCCATATTCTTGACAAGTCATCCCTTTTGAATCCGCTTTGAAGAAAAGTTACATTCTCTCTCAAGCCTAAAACTATTTTGAAGTCCTCATAGTTGTCCTTAGGCTTTTTTCGAAAGGATGTGCCTTCCACCACCAATTGAGTGGTGGCAACAATAGTTTCCATTGAAACTGTGAACTTCACCTTCCCCACCTAGACTTCTCCTTCCTACCAGAATAGGGTAAATTGTTTTGATAACAAAGGGTCAAGCCCTTCATGCCTTCCACATAGGTTTGCTAGATTACCCTTAACCACTTTCTCTTAGAGAGCCTCATTTTTTTTGAATTTGTCACAACTATCAAGCTCTATTTGAGTTAAATCATGTCTCATTATCAGTGTAGTGAAATGAAAACCAAAGGCCAAAACAAGGTTACACAAAATGGATTTAGGAATAACATAGTAGAGGTTGGTTCTAGAAATGTCATTTTCTACACCTTTAAAAAGGTAAGTCCACTTCATGAAATGATTGACGTACAACGTGGTCAAGTTACAAAGAAAAAGGTGATTTTCAAATCTTTAGGACATTGATTTTAATATCCTCATTAATCATGGCATGAATCTCTATAGCCAATTCATGTTGATTCATCCAAATTTTAATCCCCTAGGAGAAAGGATGTAGGCTGGCTAACTTGTTTGTAGTTTTGTTGCCTGGTTTGAGGATATGTTGATATGTCACATTGTCCAATATAGAAGTGGCATCTTAGCACCTTGAAATTTTGTCCAAGTTACCTACTAGCCTAGTTTCGCTAAGCCTTGAAAAATCACAATAACATTATTGGAGTTACCTTATATCATTTTTATCTCTGGCATCTAGATTAGATCTTGTTGTATCTTTAAGCTCATGCACATTACACCAACTTAAGTCCTATTGAACCAATTGTTGAAGATTGATAGATTTCATAATTGTTTCATATCTGCTAGAGAAGGCCCATATACCCTATCAACCAACATATAACCTATTGTAAGTGTTAGCCTTTATGAAGCTTATATATCAATTGAAGCGTATTTTATTCTAATTGGTTGAGAGCATTGTTCCTTGGTTTGATGCATTTTGGTGGTTGATTTGTATAGTGTTGAAAGTGGAACTACCACAATATCGACATCTCCTTGCCCTATCAAGTCCCTATCAACATCTTCGAGAAAATTATGTTATCTTGTGTCTCATTTTAGTCTCATAGGCTATTTAATATCAGTTTTTGGAAGCTCTATTGTACTTGTGATAATTATATCTTTGTATTTAATTTTTGAGGATGAATATTTGTCAACATGGGATTTTATTTAGTCTTGGAGAGGGAAACTATAGGCACTAGAGTAATTTTATAATCACTCAACTTAATGAGATTCAATTATTGTCGTATTTGTATAATTCTATTCCTCTTCCCACCACACCTCATCAAACTCTTGTTCGGAAATACAATAGGGCTCAAGTCTTCATAGTTATTTTTATGCATTTAGATAGAAAATAATTTGGAGTCATTGGTTCCTTCCGTGTGCCCTCATACCTTTTGGACTCACATTCAAAAGTTATATGGTGATCTTGATTCTCAGCCATTCTAGAATAATCTTCTTTCCGATGATAATGAGCCTCTTTATTCTTCAAACAAAGTAACCCCTCTTTTTTATCCTTTCAAGCTTTCTAACACTTTAGTTGCAATTGCTTTAGAGGTTCCTAATTCTTTGTCAGATTCAGTTGATCTACCTTTACTTGAGACTTCCATTATTTATGATCAACAAGAGCATTATTGTCTTTCAGAATTGGCTAAAGGAAACATAGTCAGTGATTCATTGCACATGGTATCTATTTGTCTTCCTAATTGGGATTCCTACTTGGCATGTACATTAATTAATTGTTAGTGGACTCACAATTAAAATTTGGAGGACAAACTTAAGGGAATTTCCTTCATATTTTGATGACATTTATTGCATTCTTGTTGTCACATTATCTCTATCTTCTTGCTCAATACTAGTTTCCTCGTAGTTCCAATTTGTCACTTTCTTTAATTGGGGATGTATTTGATGCGAGTGTGGCATAATTAAATTTCATGGACAAGGAGACACTTGAGCAATTTTCAGAGACATCATCATCCATTTTGGATTACGTTTCATACCAGTTCCTATCCATGATGGGAAGCATACAAGTGCATCTAGACATGGTTTTGTTTCTTCCTAAGGGGAGACAAGTTGTTTGTAAGCATTGGATCTTGTTTTGTCTTCAAATATGTACCATTCTTGCATAAGATTGTTCATTATGGGGGTGTATTGGATTGTATTTTTGTGATGGATATAGTTCTTGGGGGCTATTGGCATTGAAACCTCCATACATCACTCATCCTATCACTTATTTAATAATTTGTATTATCCTTTTTTTAGAGAGCATTTCTATCCCATGAGGTTCTCCTTTTCTTCATTTGCAAGAGATTAACTGCATGATACATTGTACATGGTTACCTAAGATGGCCTTGTAGCTAGGATCCATATTGCATCATCATATCATTTTGCATAATAATTCTTCCCCCTAACTTGTACTTAAGGAAGGGGTGTTAGAGTAAATATTATATACTCTTCTTAAGTTTACCTAGGGATTATCACTATTAGTTAGATAATATTAGTTAATGTTTATCTTGGATTAGTATTTGGAGTTGATTTGATAGTAGTTGTAACCTACCTACTCCCTCATTTAGCTGGGCCATGTTGCATTCATTGTGCCCTAGGTTGTCCAACCTCTTGCCTATATATGCAAAGGTTTTGTACATAGTTCAATATCTCATCTCAATACATTTTTATCTTCTTGCGATTTATATCTTCTCTGATTCTAGAAGCTGTAGCTATCATTGATCTTGGCTTGGGAGCTTTGCTCCAACAGTTTCTGGCAATGAATACGCCATGAAATCCCATCATCACCTCAGCCATGTTGGAGGTTTGAATACATAAATTGGTCATGTAGGTTGCCACCACTTTGTCTCTTGAGTCCGTAATGATGCCACCCCCTCTCGCCTAGCCCAAGTTCCCATTAGAGGGCCTACCAAATTTTAATTTCCACCATCTAGAATGTGGGGGGGAGGGAGGGGGGAATCATTTTCCTTGTTAATTTAAAAAAAAAACATAACCACTAGATTACTTGAATAAAAATTCAATTCTATAACCATTAACTATACTATTTTTTAATAAGCATGAATGATAATTGTGCTCCAATACCCACTCAATTATGGATGTGATAATCCATTGGTATGATACACTTATCTAACTTAATAGTAATTGCTTATAAAAGAAAATTCAGAAAAAGTTGATCAAATTTGCATTTAATTTTTTCTCTAGTCATCAAGATAAACTAGAAAAATAAAATAAGAATTTGGAAAATCTTTTTTTTTCGCACTGGGATAGTAGAGTTACTAGAGTTTGGAAGATGCTATCGGTTTTACCCTCTCATGGTTCAATTTTTAAAAAGAATGATGCAATAGGTAAGAGATGCTATGCTAGATGGAAACCTCCTCCGCAGGGGCACTTTAAACTGAATTTTGATGGGGCCTCTCATGGTAACCCTGGGCCGGCTAGGGTAGGCATGGTAATTTATGATCACAATGCAAATTTTATTCGAGCTAAGTGTCATCGTATTGGTTTTAAAACTAACAATTATGCGGAATTTCATTCTTTGTCTTTTGGATTGGATATGGCAATCTCTTTGGGAATTAAGGACTTAATAATTGAAGGTGATTCTATGGTGATTATTCAATGTGTTATGAAAAAGAAATCGAATTGTTGGAATTTGTAGTATATACTTGATCTCATTTTACAAAAATTAGAATTGTTTGAATCTTTCATGTTATCCCATTGTTACAGAGAAGTTAATAAGATTGTGGATTATTTGGCAAATTTAGCCATTGATAGGAATGCTAATCAGCGAGAGGTGGGTTTTAAAAAAATTCCTTCTAGGGTATGGGAAGGTTTGCAACAATAGTTATGTGATTTTCTTGAGTAATGTTGATGTAAAACTTTATGATGATAATTATTCCCGTTTTCTCCTTTCATTTCAAGTATTCACGTTCGTTGTCTAGAGGAGAGTTCGAGCTCATGGTATTTGATACAATAGTGTTTTTCCAAAGGTTTTTTGATACTTTCTTTTTTGGGAGGAAGGTTTTTGGCTCATAGGATTTGGCACAGGGCTTTGGAAAATTTTGTCTTCTTCCATTGATAGCAGCTATGAAGTCTACATTTGAAAATTATCTGATAGGCCATATGGGCTCTATGTAAAACTGATATTATATGTGTTGTGACCGCATTTTGTATGTGGTTCTGGGCGGAGTGTATAAACTGATCTGTTAGTTACTATAGGTTTATTTTATGAGCTATGACCGGAGGTTTTCTTCCCAGGGTTCTTTCCTCCGCTATGCACTTTGAATCTGTATAAAAAATAAAAAATATTAATTAAAAAGTTTAGTGGAATAATCCACTTCTATATCCAACTTATTTATTTGAGTTTGTAAATTCACTTTGGTGTGATTCTACAACTATTTAAGTTGAATTTGCAATTGCGTAATCATATAGGAGGGATCTGCTTTGAACATAAACACCTAGGCTACATTCATTCCAACCAACTTGGATTGAACCAACACCTTACAATCACTCGCATCAGAAAACGCGGGTGCTTTTACTAGCTTGTATTTAGGGCGAAAAGATCGATCATAAGTGATGACACCGTAAAATCTGGATCAGCTCGTGAGAAAATATCGCGAATAGATATTCGGGACAATAATAATTTTTTACTTATCATTTGTTTAAAATACGAAAGACAATAATGGAGAGAACTATTTGATATAGTATCCTAAACTAGCTGGAATAATGGTGGTCTCAAGGACTCCGGAGCAAATCTGGCAAACGAGAATATGTCAATCACACCCAATAAAACATGTTTCTTCCTTGTGCACGTAGGCTTGTCTTCATATCTTCAGTATGATATTTTTCGTATAAATCAATAGTAAGGCCAATATAGCTGTTGGAATGTTCCTGTTCGATACGACAAGACTATGCATGTCGCATAGGTAACGGAAAATGAACATTCTAAACACGGCTTCTTATGGGCTTGAAGGGTGCTCAAGTTGATATATACTGTTTTTCTGTGTTCTACTTGAATTTAATATATAAGAATTGTCTTAAAGTGAGATGAGAATAGACATTCTAGTTATTCTTATTAAAGAAATAGTTTAACCATACAATTGTAGGACACTGGTTGAAGGTCAGACCAGTCCCGGAATCTGCTCTTATATATTTGCTTATGTTGCATACACAGAGAAAAATGCACATCGTTATAGGTTTTAAAAAGCTGAAGACATATTAAGGCTAGACACGGATTCTTATGGCCTTGAAGGGTGCTCAAGATAAGATATAAGGTTCTCGCTTTCGGTTGTTTCATTCCAGGTGGTGCCTTAACCTAAGGAGAAGCCGGGGTAAAGCGCTCGACTGACCTTATAGACGGGCTCGAAGGAGAGGACCAGAGGATATAGCTGATCCGGAGGTCGCTTCAAACGATTGAGAGTATTGGTTTACACTATAGGTATAGATACCCGCGTGCATCAACGTAGCTGCGTAGCATGTATTCCCGATGGCGGCCCCCTGATGAATGAAGGTTGGTTGGTTCGTCGAGCCATCCACCACTCTATTTGTTATCTTTCGACGACTAGAGGGTGGTGGCAGAAAACGCCCGCCTTGCATCTAGAACTGAGATTGATTGCCTGCTTCCGCCCGAACCGGTGATCCTTCACCCGAAAGTACAGAATCAAGGCGATTTCTCAGGCCAACATCTCCAGGCAATAGCTGCGAATCTTAACCCCTCTAAACATCCCTAAACATCTACCTCCACTAGAATATATATATATATATATATACACTAAGTCACAGGATACTGCGATTTTCATTGATGAGGTTCGAATTTCAAACTTCTATAAAAAAAATCGAATTTAATCGAATTTCCTCTATAAAGCACTGCTATCTGCTTCTAAACACAGCTCAGCTGGTCGTGGATATTCTTTGTATATGTTTTGTATCTATTGGGTCATGGGTGTCTGCAATTGCTGGGTTGCCCTCGGATTTTCTCCAACAAGGGTTGCCATTCTGATAATTTATTAGAAGTATACATATATTTAAAAATAAACAAAATTACAGAAGGCGAATTTTATCCGAATTTCATGGCTGTCGAATTTGAACCTTGTGACTTAGTGTGTGTGTATATATATATATATATGTTGTGTAGAATGGAGTCTAGTTTCTTGTCTTCTATTTGAATGTGATATATAAGAATTGTCTTAATGTATGACGAGAATACACATAATAGGAAACAGTTTAACCATACAATTCTATAAGAATTTCAAAAAATGTCATATTATTTTGATATATATCTATTTTCATGTTTCTTTAGGAGATATAGTGCCTTGAACGGTGCTCGAGATAAGATATAAGGTTTTCCTGTCTTCTACTTGAATATGATATATAAGAATTGTCTTAATGTGTGATGAGAATACACATAATAGGAAACAGTTTAACCATACAATTCTATAAGAATTTCAAAAAATGTCATATTATTTTGATATATATCTATTTTCATGTTTCTTTAGGAGATATTCTATATGACCTTCTAAATTATTGGAATATAGATGTATTGTATAACAAAGTAATAAGAGAAAAAATAATAAAAAATAATAGATATAATAAATAATAATTATTAAAATATTATAGACATAATATGATAAAGACATATAATTATGTTAATTATTTGTTTTTTGTATATTCTTGTGAAACAAATATACCTTTTAATAGTAAAGCAATTAAATGTGTGTAAAATGAACAATTAATGAATGGGCAAATAAAGTGTATAAATACAAGCTAATAGGAAGAAAATGGAGATAGAACAAGACAAAAAATAAATGCAATTTTAGAAAATAAATAAATAATTGTTCATTTGCATGGAGATTAGACAGTTGCAAACAATGAATGCGCTTGTTCACACTAAACCCATAGTGTCCTCATACCCTTGGACGAGCCATAGTGTTATTAAGAGACCATCCACAAGCAACACATATGTGAGCATGCGTCATCCTGACCTCTCTAGTCCATAGATATCTTTGAGAAGCATAGGAAACATGACACCAAAAAATATCAAATCAAAAGAAAATCGAAGACTTGATGCTAACAAATATTGAAATCTTCAAGTCACAAATGCTTCTTGCCAATGTGTTAATATGTTTGATCTAGTCACAACGTTGTCATCCAGGTAAACGATAGATAGCACTAAATAAACTTGTTATAGTCAAAGTTTGCCAAAAGATTGATTTATTGAAAGCCCACTACTACTTGTGTCTCATCTGAAACTAACTTAGTACATGAAATGAATACTTTATTGCAAAGAAGAGTGAAAACTTTACTTTGGATTGGTGATGCAAGTATTCTCTTATAGTGAAGTGTGCGTGAAAAGAAGGAAGTGTTGGCATTGTTGGCATTAGGTTTTCATATGTCAATTGATATGGCATGGTAATCAATGAGTAAGTAGTAGTGACCAATATGGGTGAAGTAAGACATGATGATGTCAACCAATATGTGTGTAAGCAGACAGAAAGGTATGTTACCAGTACACATAAAATGCATCATCTGTTGGTAAAGTAGGACCATCGGCAAGGAAAAACAAGCAAGCAAAGAAGAACTGAAGGATGTGAACTAGTATATACAGAGAAGTGCAATGCTACCGATAAATGGATTTAGTAGATAGTCCAACATGTTTGATGTAAGGCCAAGTTGATCCACTGACAAAGAAGAGGTCAACAGGTATTAAGGTCCACTGGTGAAGTTAGGTTATATCGATAAGGTGAGTTGAACCGGTAGTTAGTCGTGGTTGGTGAAGGATGTCAAATTGACATAGCAGATTGAAGATGATGCCAAACCAACATTGCAAACCGAGCATAGGTGGATGTCGAAAAGGATGATAGGTGGAAACTAGGTGGCGAGCATGCAAAGGTCGGTGAAGTATTCGTCGACGTAGTAGTCAACAAGCAGGTCACCTTTAATGAAGAACCTATAAATCATGGGAGGATGGCAGAATGTTGCGGCTCAAGGAAGACAAGGTGGCAAGATGATTGAACTAACCTTGCAAGAAGATTTGATCTTTGTACTCATTTGCCAAAGGAAACAACCGAGTGATTAATGGCGTTTGACAGAGAAATATAGAAAAGCATGTCATAGACATCCTAAAATAGAAAACGCACATCAAAAAGTGAGGAGATAGCGGTGTTGTTTCATGTGATACAGATCACCATTCTAGAAAAGCAGACTAGACCAAATCTAATACAGATCAAGTTGGTGAAGGTAAAACCTAACATGACACCATTTGAATGCTACCTTTGGTGAGAACCCTCAAAGATAAACATATCAACTCGAGACTGAAATCAATTGATGCTAGATGCGAGGTGTGAGAGGAAAGAGAGCCTGAGCAAGAAAGACAATTTGCATAAGAGTTATTTCTCAGAGAGTTAGAGTGTGTGTTAGCAGGCTGAACCGGTGAGAAGGTCTAACCGATAGAGACAGAGTAATTGGTAAACTATTACATACTTAACAATCAAGCATACTGGTAAGGACTGATTGGTTAGGAAGGCATCCAAGTGCGAAACTATGAAGTGTGAGGCTTAGAGAGAGAGAAGAAAGGATGGGAGTAATCGGTAAGTGATCAAAGAAAGTAATTTGATAACCAGTAGTGTGAGAACCAGTGAAGAAGAAGAAGAGGTTTTTAACCAACAGACATCAGTTGATCAGGTATTGCAAAACTCATTTGCAACTAAGTGCTATCATTGCATCAAAATTGTATTTCATCACATAACACTGAGTTGGTTATTGGTGCAGGGGTTGGTGCTCCTTGGGTTGGTGCTTTAAATCATTGTAATCTGTTGTTTCACTGTGAGGTTGGATTGGAGTAGTAGACTCCAGCAACATTTGTCACCAAGGTTTATCCCATATTGGGTTTTCCTTGTACATCTGGTGTTGTGGGTTATGCATTTGTGTGTTTGGCTCTTTTGATATCCACTCTTATCTTACCTGTTTGATTGTTTAGTGTTTAGGTTGTTAACCTATACTCAAGGCTTGGTTTAAAAGGAAAAGCTTTTAGGAACCACTGGTTCACCCCCATCTTAGTGGTACATTGTGTTCAACAAGAAGGAATGAAAACATGATAATCCTCACAATATTTGATGCAAAGGATCCACTTCCATCACTAGATTTAGGATATGCCCCTAGTTATACATAGGACCTAATTTATAATTGGTGAAGGGAAAGGTGGAAATAATTTATTATGGATGGGGAACCAATCCTAAGTAGATCAATAACAAGGCAAGATGGGAATGGACAAGTTAATTATGGAATGATAGGGTGTGAGTGTGTGCAAAGTGAAGGGGTGATACTAAGTTTTGAAGGAGGGAGGAGTAAAAGTCCCTATGCATGGCACTGATATCCCAATTTTCACCATGGTACTTGCACAGGGTATCACCAAAGTGGTTTTCACCATTGGAAAAATTTATTTCTCTTTACTTTTTTCAAATTTTTAATATGTTTTTGTTTATTTTTGTCACAAGGTACCTGTTTGCTAGGTTTTTAGCAAATGAATTTTTATTACTTTTTTGTTTTGGTATTTTTTATATTTTTAATAGGATTCTCTGAAAATCTATGTGTAGAACCTATGATGTTGCATGTTATTGATAGGATCATCCAATGGTTCTCCTTCAAGAATTGATAACTAGTATGCACCTGGGCCATAAAATGTTATGATGACCCAAGGCCCAATCCAATTCAGTTCAAACTTACTTCTTTTCTCTTTGTCTTGCTAATTTTTGGAGTTTTATCTAAGGAAAAAGTCACCTACCTTAAATGTGCGAGGTTTCACCTTATGATTGTAAATGTAGCTCATGCATTGTTTACATGATTTAAGGTAATTGAAGGTATTTTGTTTGTACTCATCTGGCAATTCCAAATTCTATAATCGAGAGACTCTGTAATCCTCATCGCTAATAAGATTATGCAAGGAGACCCATTCCTTGACAAAATGGTGTGTTCCTCCATTTATTGTCTTCTTTTATGAAGGAACTAAGATAGATTTACTAATGTCTGAACTATGTTGGCCCATATGTGTGTCACCTAAAAAATGTTGGGTAACCCTGAGAACGAGGCTCCTCAACAAAGTTCCATTAAAGGTTTGGAGCGATGTGATATACTACCAAGGGAGATGGATGTATCAAATGAATGCTTGTGAGGTGAAGGCTTATAAGTGTGGGAAAAAGTGATATTAGAATGACTTGATGGAGACTTGGGATCAAAAAGTGTTCCTTTTGACTTATAAATTTTGGAATTTATGCCCCTAATGAATTTGGTATTAGGGGAGATCAACTGTTGTTTTTTCTTTCATACAATTTTTGTCCTTGACTTTGATTTTTGTAGATTCCAATAGCTTTTGATTAAAAGACTTCTCTTTCTTTTTTACTTTATATTTTTCTTGTCGAAGATTGATTTTTGATCCCCAATGAGTAAGGGCTTTTGTGATTCTTGTTGATCCAAGTCTATGAGAGGATTGGAAATGAAAGAAACAAATGAAATGGTAGGGTATATGAGTTCTCAAAAGGGCTAGTGATATATTCATTACATTCTTTGTTGGCACCACTCTTAGGACAATTGATATCAAGAGTTGTTATAGCATCATAAAATGTCACCAATCCAATTTACACCTCATTTTTGTGCCCCTACTTTAGCATGTCCTATCCTCATCCTTTTTCCAGGTCCGCTTATACCTATTTTCTATATTTGAGGCCATCAACATCCTTTTGTGGTTCATACCATGGGATGTCCACCTCATTTTACCTTTGTTTGGGCCTTGATTATGAAGGGAGCACGGTGTGGAGCACCCTGGTCTGGACCATGTCACCACAAAATGCCATGGTCCCTATTAATCTAGCCTCAGTTTAAAATGGGGTAGGTGTTATATCTCCCCACTAGGATTTGATTCTCATGGATCAACATAACCATTGGAGGTCGGCCTAATCGGTAATTTATCTAGAAATCCCTATATAAGGACATTATATCAATTCAATTTAGATATAATTTTCCATCTACCATTGACCTAAAGTACTCATGCATTCAAAAAATATTCATCATCAATCATTTTTAGATATCTTCAAGGTTGCATATTCATTATTTAACCATTATGGAGAAAAATTGCATGACTCTTGTGCAAGCATGTGTGTGTGAATAGGGTTTTGTGTTTGTTATGCCACTTCATACAACATATGGGATTACATTTAAAGAAATAGGTATAGAGTTGTTCTTGGGAGGATCAATAGAGCTCACAAAGATGAACAAGTTCAACTTTCGAAGGTGAGAAATTTGGAGGACCATGACACATTGATGCACCTTGGTCTTGGAAAATCAGGCCAAACTTTTGGGAACATATTTGTGACATCTTATGTTTCCCATATCTAGGTTGGTGGATCTGTATGACATTTGTATCTCACTATTTCTACAAATTTACATTATAATTTCCTTGTTTTACCCTAATTTCAACATTTCACAAATACATCCTTCAATATAGAAAGAGGGGCAAACAAACTAGGTGAACCTAATCAACATTTTAGACATTTTCCCATTGGGATTAAGCCTAGAACCATTAGGTCCATCCCTCTTTTAATGTGGTTGTCTATCAAGTGAAATTAGTATTTTTGTTACCTTAATTGGTGAAACCCTTATTTTCACTATTACTTTGCTTAACCTGATGTCCTACACCATAATTTCTTATTTGTGTTCATAGATTTGATTTTTATACATTTTTGTTTTCAAGTTGGCACTCATAGGTTATATTTCTAATCAACAATACATAAATTTAGAGGTTAAATTCATAAAAGTCATAATTTATTTTCCTGAAATTGACTTTTGGATTGTATAATTATTCAATTGCATTTTCAGATCTAGTTCATTCTTCCAATGCATCTTCTAATTTGAATGTTTCAAAATAGTAAAATAAATAAATGAAAAAAGTTCGTTCATGCATTGTTATGTGTGTTTAGATTAGTCCCTTTATGCTTTATTTCATTACATTCACTTCTTTCATTAGAAGTTTCCTATCTCAAATTAGAAAAATGTCAAATTTATTTTTGCAAGAGGATGCTCTTAACTAGCAAGGATTTAAGATATACGAAAAGTCCCTTTAAAATCATTTCAATGACACCTCTCCCTAATGAGGACATATTGATGCAATAAAATATTTTTAGCACTTCTCTCAATGATCTCCATTTTTGGGATGAACCATTAGAGAATGATGTCGATTATTCTCGTGATATGTTTCTCCCCCATGAGAGTACCTTGGTGAAAGAGAATGATATTATGGTAAAAGAAGGTGATGTGAGTGACAATTCCTTTAATAGCACCTTACATTGTTTTCATTCCAATGATCCTCCCCCTAGGGATGAAGCATCAATGACATATCATGGTTCCTTTCGCAAAGTTTATCTTAATCATAAAGATACCTTAGAGTAAGAGGATGATATGGTTTCCCATAATTATAAAGTTTCCAATGCTCTCTCTGCCAATAATGAACCTAACAAAGATTAAATAAATACCATTCATGTTGTTGAGAAACCTAAGGAAATTGTCCACCTTCATCAAGATGCCTCTCAACCTCAGCAAAAACCAAAAATTGTTCCTAATTATCATGCAGTGCCTTATATAATAATTAAGTGTTTACTTTGGAAGTCAAAAACAACATACAAATTGAAGCACAATATACTTTCGTGTTTCCTACAATCCTCTCCAATTCAGACAAATATACCATCTCCTATTATAGATGTTCTTAAAGAAGAACTCTTGGAGGACAATTGGGGGTCATTATATTTCACACCTTTTTGTATAAAATCTAAGATGATTGAATTTGATACTCAAAAATTTTATCCTCACACATGTCTAGATATTGATTGGGCCTCTTTAAACTTCAATCCACTTCCATCTAAGATAAAGCCCTCTCCTAATCCTACACATGGATACAATGGACAACTTTTGGGATGTGTGCAACAAAGCCTTAAAATTCATGAGAAATCACACTTTTCTCATTAAACGCTAGATCTCCAACCTCTTCCTTTGTCAACATCCCCTCCTACATTTCCTAGTGAATCTACATCTTCTCATTCCAATCAAGGATGACAAAAAGATAATGTTTCAAGTCTGAACTCCTTCACACCAATTTAATTTCTCTTCTTTGACCTAAAAGAAGGAAAAATAGACAATATCTTGAAAATTCTTCTTTTTGTAACTATCATCAAATTCATGGCCAATCTTTTTGTTACTAATGATTGTCAAGATTTGCAAACTAAAATACGACATTACATTGATTTAGGTATCATTAAAGTAACATATGACAATGGAATAACATTTACATTTTAATTAATACGAATTGGAGAAATGGAGGGAATAGAGGAGGGAACAACATTTGTAGTGGGAAATTTGAAATCGAGAAATGGAGGGAACAATGATGCTAGATCCTCTGGTTCTGAATCCATTGTAGCTCAAGGACAAGCATCTGATGATGAGGATGGAAGGTAGGATGGGGACCCACGAATATGGGACCCTCCTCTTGATCCCAAAAACTCAAAAGATTCTCAAGATTCGAGCCCTGAGGTGGTGAAGTTTGACTCAGAAAATATCAAGGAGGGGCGAATACCTAAACCCTGGAATAGTCTCTTTGCAAGACAAGCATCCGGTAAACTGACTGGTAAATTGTCTTTCCCCTTTGTGAAGGATATATCAGATAATAGAACAAGTAAACTTGCGATTGAGATTCTTGATATAGTTATTGATCATAGCATCTCTTTAATGTCTTTCTCTTTGGTGGGGAAATTTGTTGGACCTCGACCTAATATTGAGGATGTTAGGTCCTTTGTTAAGAGAAAATGGAGAATGAAAGGACAGGTTGATGTCTCTGCCTTGCCTAGAGGATTTTTTATTTTTTCTTTCTCATGCGGAGAAGATATGGAAGTTGCTTTAAGTGGTGGCCCCTGGATGTTTGGCAAATCCTCTCTTTCTATTAGAAAATGGTCTCCTAACATGGAACTCAATGATTCTTTCTTTGAATCTGCTTCAGTGTGGGTTAGGTTGCCTGGGCTACGGTTGGAATATTGAGTGGAGGATGTTTTCTTAGGAATTGCTAACTCCTTTGGGGAGCTTGTTGCAATAGACCCAATGACAGCAGCTCACAAGAGAGTGGTGTATGCGCGCATCTGTGTCAACATATCACAGAATATGGACCTCCCAAGCTGTATTG
This sequence comes from Cryptomeria japonica, assembly GCF_030272615.1. Classification (NCBI taxonomy): domain Eukaryota; kingdom Viridiplantae; phylum Streptophyta; class Pinopsida; order Cupressales; family Cupressaceae; genus Cryptomeria; species Cryptomeria japonica. Next base: position 601,206,746 of record NC_081410.1, read on the forward strand.
ACATAAATCCAAACTTGGGTAATGGGAACAATCCATAGACTTTGAATCTCTCCCCTTTGTTTGCTTCTCTTGCCAAAAAGCAGGTCACTGGGCTAAGGCTTGCCCCAGCAACCCTAAAAAACCTATGATGACAAATATTCATAAACAGGTTTGGAAAGAAAATAATAATAACAAAGATTGTAACAAGTTAGAAGAAAAAAGTGGAAAATAGATTAATATATTTGAACATCTGGGAGTAGATAGCACTGAACCTCCTAAGAACCCCCCTTTGAAGGGGAATATAAAGAATGAAACTAGGGAGTTCGAGATTAAAATAGGCAACACCTTTGAGGCTCTACAGACACAGGCAAAGGAGAATGAAATCAGTGAAGAGACACTTGAAGATGGTGAGATTGAGAATATCACTGATTCTCATCCTGAGGCTTTTCAGGAACCTTCAAAAAAAGATGAACACTATTTAGAGGAGGAGTTTCAAGAACATGAAATAAAACTGGGAAGGAGTAACAAGTTTGGGTCACCGCAGGCAAACTTAAATGCCTTATTCCAGAACATAGGAGTTGATATGACTACCTCATCCTAGAAAAGAGAAGACATATGGAGCAATATGCAAGATGAGTCTAGAGCAGAACAAGAAGAAAAAACAACAGGAAATGGAAAGAAAATTAAAACCAAGAAGGTAGGAGGCCTTAATGGAGTAAAAAATAGAACCAAATCCAAGGCTGATTTTGGGGCTTCAAGATCCCCACCGGGATGCAAATCTATGAAATGGCATAGGGACCAGGAGAGTAAGCAAAACATAGTTGATGGAAGGCAATGAACTATCAAGGAATCCTGCCCTCAGGCTTCCAAATGAAGGTAATATCTTGGAACATCAGAGGCCTTAATGGTCTCAATAAACAGGATATATTAAGGAACCTCATTCGAGATCAAAATCTGGATATTATCCTGGTTCAGGAAACCAAAATTAGTAAAGAGAAAGTGGAGAAATTAAAGTTTTTCAAAAATGGAAGGGCTTGTGGCAGTAGCTCGAATGGAGCCTCTTGAGGGGTTGCTATATTCTGGAATAAAAGCACAACCTTTGGAAATATGATTGATGTTGATGGCAATATTTTATCCCTAAAAGCTAAAAGTATCATTGATGGTAAGGAATTTGTTATCACTAATATCTATGCCCCTAACTCCAAATCCGCTAGAAGTAAATTCTGGAATAAAATTCAGCATACAAGAAATTACTTTCCTTTGAACAGTTGGGTTGTGATGGGAGATTTCAATACTCCTTTGCAAGACATTGAAAAATTTGGAGGTAGTCAAGCTCAACAAGACAACAGATCTGACCTGATGGACTTTATTAATGACAATGCTCTCATTGATATGGATCTCAACGGGGCTTCCTACACTTGGTCTAACCGAAGGGATGGTGAAGATCTCATCCAGGTAAGACTTGATAGATCCCTTCTTACTAATGATTGGATTCTTTCTCATAGATGCTCCCTTTCTGTTATTAATAGAATTGGGTCAGATCATTACCCCATCTCTTTTGTTGCTGAGAGTTTTAAGAATAATCAGAGATTCCCTTTTCGGTTCGAAAAGATGTGGACCTCCCACCCTAATCTTGAAAAATCTATTGCTAACTGGTGGAATCTTGATATTAATGGAACTGCCATGTATAAAGTTGCCAAAAAACTTTAAAACATCAAAACCAACATTAAGACTTAGAACAAGAAGGTGTTTGGTGATATCTTTGATTCAAAGAAAAAACTAAAGGAGGAACTGGACCAGATTCAAAATTTAATATAGAAAGGAGGCTACAAAATGTTTTCCAAAGCCATGGAAGATGATGTTCTAGTCAAAATCCACAACATTATTTCTAGGGAAGAAATCTATTGGAGGTAGAGATCTAGGGCTATATGGTTGAAGGCAGGGGACAGAAACACTAAATTTTTCCATATGACTTCTCTAAAACACAAGGCAACAAATATAATCACAAGACTGATTGTTGAAAACATCACTCTACTTAATAAGGATGAAATCAGGGATGAAGCTGTCAGATTCTTCAATCAGCTCCTTACTAGTAACAAGGACATTGATAAGACCCACCAACTCAATTTGGTCAATATTATTCCTAAGGTCATTAACCCTAGTCAGAATAAGGCCCTTACTGCTATCCCGTTTGCTGAAGAAATCAAAAAAGCTGTCTTTTCATTTCAAGGGGATAAAGCTCTGGGTCCTGATGGTTTCCCTATGTTTTTCTTCCAACAATTCTGGCATATTATGGGAGAAGACATGGTTAATGCGGTTAAAGAATTCTTTGGATCTCGAAGAATCCTTAAGGAACTCAACTCCACTTTTATAGCCCTAATCCCCAAAGTTGTTGGGGCGGACTCTATGGGAAATTTTAGGCCAATTAGCCTATGCAACTCTTTCTACAAAATCATATCCAAAGTTATGACCACTATAATTTTGGCGGTGCTTCCCTTCATCACCTCTGAGGACCAGAAAGGTTTTGTTCCTAGTAGGCAGATTCTGGACTCAATTATTCTTGTTCATGAGAACATTCATTCCCTTAGTGCTGCTAAAAAACAAGGTTTCTTGATAAAGTTGGATTTGGCGAAGGCTTATGATAGAGTGGAGTGGGATGTTCTCTTCAAAATCATGGGGGCTTTTGGTTTTGATGAAAAGGTAACCAAAATAATCAGAGAGTTGATCACCACTCCTATGTTCTCTATTCTGATTAATGGATCTCCTACCAATTTTTTTAAAACTTCAATGGGGCTCAGACAAGGAGATCCCATATCTCCTATCCTTTTTACCATATTGGCTGAAAGTATGAGCAGATTGATTCACAATTTGAAACAAAACAAAACTATCAAAGGTCTTCAACTTTCCTCTGCCAATGTTTTTTGCACTCATCAACAGTTTGTTGATGACACTATCCTTATGGGGTATTCTTTTGTCAAGGAGGCTGATGCCTTCAAAACTTCTCTTAACTCCTATGCTTTGGCTACTGGTTAGAAAGTCAATTGGGACAAATCGGCTATGTACTTCCTGAATACTCCAGTCATAAGACAACAGAAAATTGCTAAAATTATTGGCTGCAAAGTGGAAATGCTCCCCTCCACCTATCTGGGTCTTCCCTTGGGGTTAGCTCCCCCAAAATCCTTCTGGAATATGTTTATTGATAAACTTAATAAAAGACTTGCTGGATGGAAAGGCTCAATGTTATCTCAAGATGGGAAACTGCAACTCCTTCATGCTACTCTTCAAAATCTCCCTATTTATGCCCTCAGCTTGTTTGGTATCTCGGCTAAATTTGTTAAAGCAATGAAAAGAATCTAGAAGAGATTTTTATGGTCAAGAGTGGAAGGAAAAAAGAGAATACCCTTGGTTTCTTGGGATAAAGTGTGTAGACCTAAGAACAAAGGGGGGTTGGGGATTAAATCTCTAAAAACCTTTAACAAAGATCTTCTTGCTAAACAATTATGGAGAGCCTATGATACTAAGAAAGATTGGAATCAAATTTGGTTTGACAAATACATTCAGAATCAGACTATCCAAGGGGTCCTTAATTCTGAAGATATCCTTGTTGGATCCTTCATCTGGAATAGCATTATCAAATCCATAAAAGTGGCAAAAGATGGGGCTAGATGGGTCCTTGGAAAAGGTGACAGAATAAGGTTTTGGGAAGACCCCTGGATGAAGAATGAAACTCTTTATGACCAAAATAATAGTCAAATTATTAAGGAGTGTAAAAGGAGGTTTGGGCTTATGGTGTGTGACTACTGGAAGGAGGACAAGTGGGTTAGGCTTGATTACATTCATTCTAGATTTTCCTCCCTCCAGAAGGAGTTGTTGTCCTTTTCCCCTAACAAAGGCTATGATGATGTATTCCTCTGGAAAAGTGATCCTAAAGGTGAATTTACGGTTGCCTCAGCCTATAAAAGCACCTTTTCTCAAACCAACAATCCCATTTGGAGTAAAGTTTGGAACAACATTTTGATCCCTAAAGTCAACATTTTCTTTTGGCTTGCTTCTCATAATAGTAACCTTACTCTTGACAATTTAATCCGAAGAGGTTTCAAATTCCTTAATAGATGTGAACTATGCCATAAGGAGGGGGAATTAGTTGATCATCTCTTTTTTCACTGCTCCTTTACCTAGGATATTTGGTGCAAAATGTGGGAAAAATGGAAAGTTAATTAGGTTATGAACAAGAGCATCAAGGATATTATCTAGCAATGGAATTTTCCAACCAAATTCCAAATCATCAAGAACCTTTGGTCTTTGACCCTCCCCATGATTTGCTGGGGCATTTGGAAAGAAAGGAATAATAGGATATTTAGGGAAGCTAAGTGTAACACTCAGGTGGTCTTTGAAAAAATCTGCAGGGCTATAAAGGAGAACATCAACATTCCTCACAATAATAATCAGCAATGGTCTATTACTGATATGAATGATATGGAAAGAGACATCCTCACTGAATGGAACCTAATGCATAAGGTCTACAGATCAGAAAATAAGAACAGGAGAGATAACATTGTCTGGCGTTTTCCTGAATATGACTGGATAAAGGTTAATTTTGATGGGGCTGCTAAAGGGAACCCTGGAAAGGCTGGTGGAGGAGGAGTTATTAGATATGCTCAAGGAATTTACATTGCTGCTTTTGCTTCTCCCTTTGGGGTCCAAAATAACCATGTGGCTAAAGCTCTAGCAATGCTAAAGAGCCTCCAACTTGCTTAGGAATTCAAATTCAAAAAAATTTGGCTCGAAGGGGACTCTTCAAACATCATACAAGCCCTCAAAGGTATAAGTTCTGTTTCCTGGAATATTACCAATTTAATTAAAAATGCTAAATATCTTCTAAATAACTATGTTAGCATTAGTATAACTCATACCTTTAGAGAGGGCAATAAGGTTGTGGATATCCTAGCCAATGAAGGGGTCAATTTGGAGAAGGATGTCAAATACATTGGAGAAACTCACATCAAAAGGGAGGTTAAAGAGAAATTATACTTTGATTGCATCAATGGGTCAAGTTAATCTCATGATTAATTTCTGGGGAACGATTTCCAAAGATAGATTTTGGGGGTGGATTAACTATCGGATTATGAGTGTTTTTTGGCATCATTTCCAAGATCATATGTGTGCGAAAGATTATAGTAATAATAGTTGGGTTTGTGTGGCCATAAGCAGCAATTTCAAAACTATGAAAGAGCCCTTACATGGGAATTCCAAAAATAATAAGTTTTCAGAGTTTTATCTGCAGATTGTGAACTGCAGTAGTGGGTGGTAACCTAAACAAGAATGAGCCTCCAAGATGTGAAAATTGGAAGAGTGAAAGAAAGGTCTGGAGAAGGCTCCACAGACATGGCTTCACTAACTATATAGAAAATCTTCACGGAAGCATAAATTCTAAAGTGTAATGGCGATGATTCTCTTGGTACAGAATGTTGAGGAAACTATGAAGAGTTTTTAATTAACTTGTAATGGCTTGGGGCCAATTTCTTACTGGCCTCTTGCTGTCCCTTTCTCTGCTGCTGGTTTTTTTGCTGGTCTTTTGCAGCTGTCTTGTTTTGTTTCCTTCTTGAATATCTTTCATATGTAATCAAGTTTCGTGTCCCTTAAAGCCTGTTTCTAAAGTAATCAAAAACATATGACAATGAATGGCATATTTTTTCATAATCATTTCAAATAACATTTAAGTTCATATTATGTTGCACCTCACTCTATGACACTAGTAGTTAACTTAATTGGGGACCCTTGGTCATAAGATGTATTGCTTTTTCAATATCAATATGTTGGTATTATAGATGTGTTCATTAGTTTTGTCATTTATGTCAATAATTATCCTTCTAGAGACCTTTGGTTATGTTGAACCAACACATTATATTCACCGACAAGTTCAGTGACTTATGCACAGTCACCGATATATTGTCCACCGACAGGTTATATTATTCACTGACACTAATGATGACTTGTTATCATCTGGAGATCACTTGATTATATCAAAGACATGGTTTGGATACTTGGTTTTGGTATTTTGGTCAATGGTCTAATCGGGTTGAAATATTTTCTATTACTGACAGATTGGCCTAGGTTATGGACCGGTGTGCATTATCTATTCCAGATCAGCACGACTGGTTGTGGAGATGATTTATTGATATGATATTGTTGTATATGCATTGAGCCGACATGATGCATCGCATCTAGACTTGTTTGTAATTGATTTAAATGTAATATTCTTAGTGAGATGACCTACAAATTTGGTCTTAGGTTTTGTATATATGTAAGATCTCATTTGAGATGAGATAGAAGAGGATATGATATGTAACATTATGGTATGGTAATGTAACATGGTATGTGCGAATATTCAAGATCATTTGAGAAGACCATAAGAGAAGGTTCAAGGAAGGTTTGAAGGTGTTTGTCCGAGATTAACAGGTACTGAATCTAGCATTGGAGATTCTATCTTGAGCAGTACATTATTTTAGGATTTAAGCATCCTACTGTAGTCATTGCGACTCCCATTTGAGCAGTGTGCTCTAGGCGGTTGGCCTTTCTGCATGTGCAGACCCCATTTGTATACACATACTATCTGTAGTAGTATCATCTGATTGTGGGTAAGGTTTCCCATCGCATTGTTTTCCCCTTATAGGGTTTCCATGTCAAAATATTTGTGTTATGTGTTATTGATGTTGTTTCTCTTTCTGTTTCATGCATTAAGTTTAACCGGTATTGATATTAATTATTAATCTATTAACTGACATTAAGTTTGGTTTACTGGTATTAAGTATTAAGTTGGAGTAAGTTATATTTGGGTTGACATTAATTGACAACTGATTCACTCCCCCCCCCTCTCAGTTGCCTTCTGGGTCCTAACACAATAATCTTGGGGCAGCAACATAACTCATTCTTGCCTCTAAGCTTGGGGTGAAATAATATTATCCTATCTTTTCTCTGTATCTAAGGTTTCACTGTTTCCTTTTTGGATTTCATTCTTGATAACTTGATGTCATTTATTACATGAAATGGTACATATTTTATGAGTAATCTCTCCTTAGGTGGGTATGTGATTCTCCATCTTAATCTTTCACTCTTTGAATATTACCTCTTCCTTAGAGTTGAATTTTTCAAAGCTTGATATCCTTTCTTGCATGAAATGGTACATCTCTTATGTATAATCTCTCTTTAGAGGTTGTCTACAAATATTCTCAATTTCCATATAGCTAGGGGGCATTTATATTTCTTATCCTTTTAGAAGGATCCACTATTCCTTTATTGAGTGGTGTTTTTGTTAGGTCCCGAAGACAAATAAGAGGGGGGGGGTGAATCAGTTGTCAACTAATTTCAAACCAAAAACCACTTAACCAACTTAATGCTTAATACCGGTAAACCAATTAAGTATGCTAGTAGTTAGTGTTAACAGTTAATGGCTATACCGGTAAAGATTAATGCATGAAACATAAACACAAAGTCATCCACAACACATAACACCAATATTTGTACGTGGAAACCTTGTAAGGGGAAAAACCATGGTGGGAAACCTTACCCACAATCAAATGATACTACTGTAGATAGTAAGTGTAGATAAATGGGGTCTGCACATGCAGAAAGGCCAACAGCCTAGAGCTCACTGCTCAATCACAAAATGGGAGTCACACTGACTACAGTTGGATGGTTAAATCCAATAAGAATGTACTGCACAAAATAGCATCTTCATATGCTGGATTCAATACCGGTGTAATGCTGATATGCTTTCACAAAAACCTAGCTTCACCTTCAAATGATGTCTTCGTGTATAGCTCTGCTTAATCTCGCATATACTTTCACATAATTCTTTTTTGCATTCCACATTCGATCTTACAAATAAGATCTTACATTTATACCATAACCTAAGACAAATTTTAGTAGGTTGGCTCTACAAGATATTATAATAAAAACATTTTACAAACAATATAATATCCGATGCAATAACCAATTAAACATGTCAGCTTAATGCATTTACAACAATAATTAATCATTTCCTTAGCGTGCCATGCTGATTTGGAAAAGATAAACCTGTCGGTGTAACCCTAGGTAACCCTAGGTAACCCTAGACCTATTTGTTGGTGAAAGAAAATATGCAAATATGAATATACCAATGATTAAAACTCCAGGACAAGATGTCCAAACGATGTCTTCAACATCACCAAGTGTCTTCCACATCATTTCGAGTGCCAGTGATCATTATATCATGTTGGTGAACCATATACCAGTAACTATGTAGTAGTTACTTGCTTGCCGGTGAATGTTGTTGGATCTCCAAAGTGCTAGTGTTTTAGTAGGTGTTGACATCAATGACAAAACCATACCAAAATACCAACAATCTCCCCCTTTGGCATTCATGGCAACATAGGATGGAAAAACCATCAAAGTGCCAAAACAGAAATGCTAAATACCAAAAACCAACAATCTCTCCAGAAAAGATTATAACCAGAAATCAAAATACATACAGAGAGTAATAGTCTCTCCCAAACAACAATCTCTCCCCCTAGGAGCAACATGTGTTTTTCAATACCAATCTCTCCTTGAAGGATAATGTGTTTTTCCATAGATATCTCTCCCCCTTTGACATCAAGTTCCAAAGTTGCAACAAAACTAAGTTCATATACAAAATACCAATCAATTCAATATACAAACTACTCCCCTTGAGAAGTAACTTCCTCATCAAAGGCTGGAGTAAAAGATCTGTCTGTTAATTTTGCCGGTTGATGACAATCATCAACTATCTAAGTCTCTACCGGTGGTGGTATGACTCCAAGATGATCTTTGAGATATTCAAAAGTCTCCTTAGGCAAAGGTTTTGTGAAAATATCTGCAACTTGTTCTTTAGTGTTCACATAAACCAGTTTTATCTCCTTTTCTTCAACTTTTTCCCTTAGAAAATTCAGTTTGATAGAAACATGTTTTGTTTTAGAATGTAGTACTGGATTCTTAGATATATCAATTGCTGCTGTGTTATCACAATATATGGTAATAGGTTCTTTGCATTTTACCTTTATGTCTATCAACATTTGCTTAAGCCATAGTACCTATGTACAGTTAGTTGTTGCTGCAACATATTTTGATTCTGCTATTGATAAAGATGTACAACTCTATTTTTTACTCAACCAAGAAACTAGTCTATTTCCAAGAAAGAATGCTTCACCGGTGGTGCTTTTTCTATCATCCACATCTCCTGCCCAATTTGCATCTGTGTATGCACATAATTCAAAGTTTTCATCTCTAGGATACAATAATCCAAGATTTATAGTGCCTTGTTAGTACCAAAAAATCCTTTTTACTGCTGGTTTATGATTTTCTCTAGGATTACTTTGAAATCTAGAAACAATACATACTACATTCATAATATCAGGTCTGGTTTGTGTTAAATACAATAAACCTCCTATCATAGATTTGTATCTAGTTGGATTAAAAGGTGTAGATTCGTCCCTTTGAGATAATTTATCATTTGTAGTCATAGGTGTGCTTACCGGTTTAGAGTTCTCCATCCCAAATTTCTTTAGTATCTCTTTTAAGTATTTGGATTGACTCAAGAATATACCTTTATCAGTCTGTGAAATCTGCAATCCTAAAAAGAATTTTATTTCTCCAATCATAGACATTTCAAATTCTTGTTGCATTTTAGTAGAAAATTCCTTACATAAACCATCTTCTCCTCCAAAGATTATATCATCAACAAATACTTCTATAATCAAGATGTCATTATTAGTTATTTTGTAATATAAATTGTTGTCTGCATTTTCTTTAGTAAAACCAATCTTTAAAAGATACTTATCCAATCTTGCATACCAAGCTCTTGGGGCTTGTTTTAGTCCATACAGAGCTTTTCTTAACCTGCAAACCATATCATTGTCATATGTCAAATAAAATCCATCAGGTTGTTCAATATAGACTTCCTCTTCAAGATCTCCATTCAAAAATGCACATTTAATATCCATTTGATAAACTTTGTAGTTCTTGTGTGCTGCAAAAGCCAAGAATAATCTGACTACCTCAATTCTAGCTACCGGTGCAAAGGTTTGATTGTAATCAACTCATTCTTTCTGAGAATATCCTTTACATACTAGACTTGCTTTATTTCTGACAACCTTACCATCTTCATTAAGCTTGTTTTTGAATACCCATTTGGTTCCAATTACATTTTTATCTTTAGGTCGGGGAACTAATGTCCAAGTGTTATTTTTTTCAATTTGTTCTAATTCTTCTTCCATAGCTTTAATCCAAAATTTACCTTCACATGCCTCATTAATAGATGATGGTTCTATTTGAGAAATAAGACATACCTCTTCATTTTCCAATATTCCTCTTGTCATAACTCCTTTAAATTTATTTCCAATTATCTGATCTTTAGAATGATTCAATCTTACATACTGGGGTGTCTTAGTTTGTTGTTCTTCAATTACTGTGGAATCCTCAGATGGTACTGGGGTAACTAGATCTTCATTCTGTATCGGTGGATTTGGTGTAGGTTCATTTGTCACAATTTTTGTTGCCGGTTCAGAGTCTATATACCTTGAAGTTCCTCTGAATTGTTCATCAATCTTTACATTTGTACTCTCAACAATTTTCTGCAATCTCTTGTTAAAACATCTATATGCCTTGCTCTTAGATGAATAACCAAGAAATATTCCTTCATCACTTTTAGGATCAAATTTGTCAATATACTCATCTCTTTTGATATAACATTTACTTCCAAAAATTCTGAAATACTTAAGACTAGGAGTATTACCAAACCATAGTTCATGAGGGGTCTTACTGGTTTCACCTTTGATGTGAAATTTGTTGAATGTATAGACCATTGTGTTGATTGCTTCTCTCTAATACATATGTGGTAAATTTGCTTCTAATAACATACTTCTTGTTGTATCCAAGATAGTTCTATTTTTCCTTTCAACAACTCCATTCTATTGTGGTGTCCGAGGTGTTGATAGCTGTCTTATGATTCCATTCACTTCAGAGAATGTATTAAAGTCCTTAGATGTGAATTCTCCTCCTTGATCTGATCTTAAGCATTTGATTTTCTTACAGGTTTCATTTTCAACCATTGCTTTGAGCAGTTTAAACTTTCCAAGAGCTTCTGATTTTTCTCTGAGAAAGGTAACCCAACACATTCTAGAATAGTCATCAATGATTAGCATGAAATACCTATCACCTTGTAAGATTTTAGTTCTAGCTGGACCACATAAATTAGTGTGAATCAAATCAAGAGAATTATTGGATTTTTTTTGAATACTTTTGAAACTAGCTCTAACTTGTTTTCCAAATTGACATTCCTTACATATTGTATTATGAGGTTTGACAATTTTAGGTAGATCTCTAACTGCCTTAGTAGTACTGATCTTTATCATGCAATCAAAGTTTACATGACAGAGTCTCTTATGCCATAACCAACTTTCATCTATATGTACAATCAAGCATGTCTTTTCACTATTATTCAAATGAAAGATATTACCTCTAGTCTGATTACTTGTTGCAATTTCCAAACCAGTTCTATTTATGATTTTGCATTTTCCATTTTTAAATTGTAACTAAAATCCTTTCTCAACTAATTGACCAACACTTAAAAGATTATGCTTAAATCCTTTGACATACTAGACATTGTCAGTGTTATGCTTACCATCAAGAGATATTTTACCCTTACCTTTGATTGAATAGGCATTGTCATCTCCAAATCTTACTAAACCTCCATTGTATTCTTGAAAGTTCAAGAATTTACCTTTGTCTCTTGTCATATGATGTGAGCATCCAGAGTCAATGATCCATTCATCCTTTACTTCAACTTTAGCTGCTAGGGCTTGTTCTACCAATTGAGTAGTAGATGTCGGTTGATCTTCTGTTATAGCAACAAAAACCCATCCATTGTCTATCGGATCCTCATCAAAATCATCAGTCACACCTTCATCAGCAATGTAACAAGATTTGTCTTTGTTCTTTTTAAATCTATATCTCTGATATTCAGGATTAGGCTTGTATGTCCTTCTAGCTTCTTCTCTTAGTCTAGCATGTCTATCAGGGCATCTCGAAGCCATATGACCAATCTTATTGTAGTTAAAACATTTAAAGGGTGCTTTACCTTCATACTTACTTCCAATTGGACCTTAGGCATTTTCCTTGCAAATAGTGCTTCAATTTCTTCAAGTTCTTCATTTTCTTTCCTACTTTCTTCAAGTTCTCTTGCATAAAAGGCTTTCCAATCAAATTTGTCAAATGATGGAGCAATTGATGTTGATTCTTTAAAGGTTAAATCTATCTTTATAGTAGCAACAGGACCAAATTCTTCAATTTCAAAAGCTGAAAGTTTCCCAATCAATGCATCCCTAGTTACTGATGTATTAGGCATTGTTCTTAACTCATTTATAGTAGTAACCTTCATTTTATATGTCGGTGGCAATCCTCTTAATATTTTTGAAACAATTTCATCCTCACTTAAGGTTCCTCCACAACATTTAATACCCAAAACAATTTCATTTACTCTTTCTATAAAAGCAAAAATCCTTTCATCTTCTTCCTGTTGATCACTATGTTTGAAATAAAAAAAAATCTTCCCATAGGCTTGAAAACTAAAAGATTATCGGCCAAGATATTATATCGAGCATCTCAAAGGGAGTTTCACTGAAAGGATACTTTCATCGAAATAGAGCATGACGTGTAAAGCATTACGCAGAAGTGTTTTCGGCAGAATATCACTATTGGTAAATAAAGGAAGCCGCTCATCGATACTCCAGTTTCATCGAAAAATGAAAAGCAAAAAGTAAAAGGTGATTTCGAAGAAATACAACTGCCGAAGAAATTCATAAAGCATCCATCAAAATGCAAATCTCATTGATAACATTATATCGAACAAGGATAGAGGTGTTTTATCGATAAAGGGGATATCGAAGGAAAAGGACTTTCGAGGAGCTTGCATGAACTTTAACCGAAGAACAGAACTCATCGAAATATGATTTTGATGAAACTTGCGAATAACTTATCGAAAGAAAGCTCATCGAGGAAAAGATGATTTCGATGAGTCTTGAAAATGGTTTTTCGATGTGAGCTATTCACCGAAAAAGTGATATCGAGGAAAGTGAGCTTTCGATGAAAGATCAAAACGTTCGGCCAAAGACAAGGGTTTCATCGAAAACTTTACTTAGGATCATTTTGGTCGAACTGTACTTCCCGTGAAAGAGTTAAAGGCCCAAGTGAAGAATGTCACATCTGCAATTAAGTTTAAACATTTGAATAGCCGTTGTATATGCAGAGACATTAACTGTGCACAAGTTGCCCATGCAATTACAGCTGAACTGATCAAATCTTCGTAAGAACCAGATTGATGCCAAAAGCCTGACAATTGCGAGGAATTTGCTGAGGTTCGTGAACGACAATCTGAAGAAGCCAGACATTTCTCCAAGTAAGTGTGATTTCTCGTATTTACTAAAACTATGGAATCTTCTTCTTCTTCTAAAAAGAGTAGAAAAGGGAAAGAATTAAATCCTGGGGAGAAGCCCAAAAGATAGAAAAAGGAAGGTAGAGCATTGACTCAGGATTTGCTAGACCAGTGCCCGACATCCAGCGTGAGGTCTAAAAAGATCAAGAGTGAAGAAGAAGGATTGGAGGATAGATTTGAAAATCTGGGAGACATATGGACCGAAATCAGGGGACATGAATTGTTCCTATTTAGTTACAAAAGAAGGGATGCTCCTGAGCCCATAAGTAATCTATGGAAGAAAAACTTAGGGAAATTAGTGGTCCCAAATGTGTTTGTGGATGTTGAACTAATGAAAGCCCTGGTAGATTGCTATTATCTGAGAACCAAAACCATATGCGACTACCGAGGGAATCCCTTGGTGGTGATTAACAAACATACTATTGATATGGTGTTTGATCTAGACTGGGAAGTAGAGGAGAAAATCGATATGCAGAAGCTGTCGCAGGAATTCTTTAGATTGGAAAACATCTACAAGACATGGAGATTACCTATTCACCGGCCGAAGGTGGGTGGGTCCTTTGTTCCATTCAGCAAAGATGACAAGGTGCCATTTGATGTCAACCATTTCCATCCATATTTTAAGTATACATATTATGCTGCAGCTCAAGTATTAGGTTTAGAAGCTCATCCTCTTATGGATATTGGGGTTATGGTTCTGTGTGCTGATTTACAATCAAAAGACCCTAGGTCATTTGATTATGCCACTTATGTTGCAGATGCCCTAAATCATGGGTTGGAGAAGTTAAAAGGGGACCTTGTGAATATCCATTTTTCATTGTACTCTTTATTGATGCATATTATTCTTTATTGTGGACAAGAAATCAATTTCTGGTCAGATGATTTCTGCATCAGAGCTTATGATAAAAATGGTTTGAGAAAACTAGTTCAGTTGTGGGTTTCTGCATGGGATCAGAGATTCATGAACAACCAATACTGGCACTTTCAGGAATATTTTGTGAAACCCCTTAGTGCGGCCTTTGGGCAACATAGATATTATACTCTGTCCCCTAAAATTAAGAGATTTCTCAGGCCAAAAGACTTCTCTCCGGAGTCACAGATTGATCACAATTGGGGTGATTGGTATTGCCACAATAACCATACAGAAATCAGGGTATTTGGGTATGAAGGAAAGTCACACATGCTTCCAATTACAGTACCAAACAGGGTGGCTAGCCTGGAGATTGTGAGACAACTATCTACTGTCAGTGCCAAACATCTTACGGATTTCGGTAAATAGTCCATCGTTCCAGGTTTATTGGTTTTTTCTGATTTTATTGTTAAAAGTTCAAAAAGTTATCATCTTCTTCAAAATAAATTAGATTACTATGGCATGACTCTGGGTGAACCAAGAGAGAACTTTGATCCTGAGGGATATATAAGAGCTGCCAGGGCGTCACAAAAACTAAAGGCTGGAATACATGTGGCTAAAATGCCAGATGATTTGATCAAGAACCTTGAAAGAGAGGAAGCCAGGGTTTTGAGAGAAAGAAGTGAAATGACTTGGGAGGCTTTCAAATGGAAAAGGGCAAGAGGGATGGTGGATGGAGATTTACTTGGAAACCTCCAAGATCCTTTGGAAATAGCCAAAAGGCTACTCCAACATGAAGTAGAAATCATGCATAGAGTGCCCCCACAATTCCTTCACTTTATCAACATTGAGAAGGATAGTCAACCATTGGCTCACATGTCACCAAAATCAACTGCTAGTAGTATCCTTGCTGATTCTCCTAGAGAGGATTATCCTCCTGGTTTTGAAGCAGAGATGAATATGGGCACTGGAGAAATTAACATTAAAGATGTTGTTGATATAAGGATGACAGAGCATGAAGATTTTGTTGCTGACTACGGATTCACCTCTTCGAGGGAATTCCTTTCATTTTTATACCAGTATAAAGGGGCACATGTGAAACGAAGCATGGCTGGAAGAACAGAAGAGGAACAGATGAAAAGACTAGGGGAAGAAATTGATACCCTCATGAAAGATATGACCCCTGAGAAAGGGAGAAGATTATTAAAAGAGGCTGGTATTATCATCTTTTCTGGTTGGGACATAAATTCAGCACTTTTGTTTGACGGATTCTTGAAAAAGCAAGACTTGAATCAACAGGTGTTGCCTCAGGAGATAGACAAATTATTCTTAGGCTCCGGATATGATCCTGATAAAAAGTCTCTCCTGTAGTGGGCGTTATATCCAAAGGGAAAAAGGCCTATTATTGTGGATATTGAAGAAACCTTTGGACATCTCATGGTTCATCAGGTTGGAAAGACTGACCCTAGGGTCACTGCTAAATTAAACTTGGATGTTGCCAGATTAAATTTGGACCAGACAGAATTCTTGGTCAGGGAAAACATCACTTATAAGGGGTTGTATGAAAAATCTAAAGAGGAGACTCAAAAGTTACAAGCAAAAATATTGCAACTTGAGACAGGGACTCCCATAAATGAATATACCTCATATCCCACAGGACGTAGCTTGGATGATGTTTCTGATGCTCTGTACTGGAAGTATCAAGCATATAAGGCTACCAAACAGGCAAATAGTATCCAGCAAAAGATGGATAAAATGGTTAATGATATCATTGGACACCGATTTAACACCATGCTTTCACATATTGAACAATATTGGAAGGTGTACACTGGAACTATAAAGGCATTAAGAGAGCATGAGAGATTAAAAGCGCGATTGCACGAAGTACTAAATAGTGTTGATACGATGATGCCTGAGGAGAAGGCTAAAGGGACTGCGCACATGGAAACTCATGTTAAACTCGAAGATGCACTAAGGAGAGATCTTAAGGAATTGGATGATGGGAGACCTATTGGAATGCCCTCGGTCTATAAAGAAGGAGATGTAATATCTCTGGAGGATTTGCGGAATGAGCTTGTTAGTGTCAAGGATTGGGCTTTATCAAAAATGGATCGAAGCAAGGACATGGCCCCTACCGTCAACCAGATGATATTCGAGTACCTGTCACAAGGAGAAGAATTGAAGAAACAAAGTGCTAAGATCAAACCCTTCAAAGATGATGATTATATTCATCATTTAGGAATTCTTAATCTCTTTTTGCTTAAATTTGTTAAGAACATTCAAACTAACGATTAGCATTTTGAAAAGACATGTCTTTTCATGAATAGCTTTCGTTCTCATATATATATGAGAATGGTTTTTGTAATAAAGGGAAGGAATACATAATAAGAAGATAGCAATGTATGATAACTTGTAAGTCTTTTTGCACAAACTTCGATGGAATACATGCTATGAACTGTTGTTTTTCTTTGCGTATGTGTTGTGGATTATTTCACTTTGTTCTAGCAATCGTCTGTGATATTATCTAAAGTGATAAGGTTATTCATATTCTTGAAATCAAATTTGTGCTTCATGTTATAAGGTTGAAACAAGAGTTTTGCTTGCGAATTGTAATTGTTCCTCATAGTACTTCATTGATTGGTCCCTTAAAGGTAGGGTTAAATTCATTCAATCAATGTATGATATAAGCATTCAATTGATCCCAAAAGAAATAATAACTGACAGGTCCATAAAAGGGTGGATTAAAAAACTGTCTCACAGGCTTGCATGATAAATCCTAAAGAAAGTATAATGACTCTGTAGCCCAAACAGCAAAGAAGGTACTGGTTAATTTCAGATTACACTTATCACTATATTCATCATATGTTATTTTAAAGCAATAGAAGTAATTAGGAAACATAGATCGAATAGCTTCTACAACAACAATCTTGAACTCATCTGCTATATCTCCATTCTAGGAACCTATGCCATTCTGAAACCAGGAGATATCAGATTAAGACAATAAATTTGCTATAAAAAGCACTGGTTATTAGAAACAGCCGGTGAATAGGTATACCCGCCTAGGTCCTGCAGAGCTTAAAGTGAGAGAGTTAAGATCTAAACAGGTTTGCTCTATAAGTTGGCCAAAACAATTGGAGGGTTTGATCATAGGAGTTGGCATTTCCTTAGAACCTATCCAATCTGTTGATTTGAGACCCAACACTTCCATTTTTCAGATGTTCATACCTGACCCGGAAGCTTTCAAGTTTGCGATTTTGACTGTGGTATCTCCTTCATTCAATGTTTCCAAATGATCCCAAATAGCTTTAGCAATAGACCTATCTGATAATCCCATGATTTTTTGATCTGATAATGCGCTCAAAAGTGCTTCTCTTTCTTTACATTCATTTTCTTCATCTTTAGCCAAGGTAGTTGGACTGGGCTAACTAGGTACAACAACAATGTAACCTTTCTTTGTAACTTCCTAGACATCTTTACCAATGCAATTTAGATGTGTCTCTATTCTAATCTTCCATATGCCATAGTTGGTTCCATCAAGTTTAGGACTGTCCTTCCTGAAATAATTAGTAGATATTAGATCTCCTCAAGTTGTTAAACTTCTGCAAAAGAGGACTAATCTATGATACCAATTGTTAGGTCCCAGAGACAACTGAGAGGGGGGGGTGAATTAGTTGCCAACTAATTTCAAACCAAAAACCACTTAACCAACTTAATTCTTAATACCGGTAAACCAGTTAAGTATGTCGGTAGACAGTGTTAACAGTTAATAGCTATACCAGTAAAGATTAATGCATGAAACATAAACACAAAGTCATCGACAACACATAACACCAATATTTGTATGTGGAAACCCTGTAAGGGGAAAAACCATAGTGGGAAACCTTACCCACAATCAGATGATACTACTGTAGATAGTAAGTGTACATAAATGGGGTCTGCACATGCAGAAAGGCCAATAGCCTAGAGCTCACTGCTCAATCACAAAATGGGAGTCACATTGACTACAGTTGGATGGTTAAATGCAATAAGAATGTTCTGCACAAAATAGCATCTTCATATACTGGATTTAGTATCGGTGTAATGCTGATATGCTTTCACAAAAACCTAGCTTCACCTTCAAATGATGTCTTCTTGTATAGCTCTGCTTAATCTTACCTTCACACAATTCTTTTTTGCATTCCACATTCGATCTTACAAATAAGATCTTACATTTATACCATAACCTAAGACCAATTTTAGGTCGGCTCTACAAGTTATTACAATAAAAACATTTTACAAACAATATACTATCTGATGCAATAACTGATTAAACATGTCGGCTTAATGCATTTACAACAATAATTAATCATTTCCTTAGCATGCCATGCTGATCTGGAAAAGATAAACCTGCCGGTGTAACCCTAGGTAACCCTGGACCTATTTGCTGGTAAAAACAAATATGCAAATATGAATATACCAATGATCAAAACTCCAGGACAAGATGTCCAAATGATGTCTTCGACATCACCAAGTGTCTTCCACATCATTCCAAGTGTCGGTGATCATTATATCATACCGGTGAACCATATACTAGTAACTGTGCAATAGTTACTTTCTTGCCGGTGAATGCTACTGGATCTCCAAAGTGCTAGTGTTTTAGCAGGTGTTGACATCAATGACAAAACCATACCAAAATACCAACAATTTTCTTATGATTTGATGTCATTCCTTATGTGAAGTTGATCTTTGCTCAAGGATTCTCTCTTATGCAGGAGGTGTGTATCCTTGAATACAACCTCTTTTATACTTGGAAATGTATATTTATTATAAACAAACCCTTCACTTTGGGTCAAAAGTGCATCATCCTTCATCAAGAATCCCTTTTACCTAGCATTAGGAGGAAGGTATGTATTCTTGTTCTCCTTTCTCTTCTTTTGGTAGAAGATGTTATGTTTGTTCAAGAACTCCTCTTGGAGGTAGATGTCTTTTGATAAAAGATCTCTTCTCCTCCAAGGATCCCCTTTACACTTGTTGCAAGATATCTCTTTTTCAACCATCTTATCCTTGCATGTAAGAGTTGTTGGCAATTGACACTCATCCAGTGTTTTCATGAGACTTCTGGTGGTTGGTTATTTGTTTAGGGTTGTCATTGATGGCAACTCTTCATGGTAAATCAATCCAGTAGTTGTAATCTAGCTTATCTAGAAGATGAAGGTAACTGGTAGACAGTTAATCGACAAAACAGGGTAAAACAGGGTATTTGAGTAATGTGTTTATGCAAAATGATCTCCAGTGATTACGGTGTTTGTGGTGATTATTTTTGTGATCTTGGTGTTTGGTAAGACCTTTAAGAAGCATGTGGTTCTAATATTTTAGTTTGGTTCTATGGTGTGTTTGAGATTGAAGTCGACTTGATCTACACATTACACTTATTGAAGCCGACATAAAGAAGATTGTTTTTTTGGCAAGACCGGATATATAAGAATGATTTGGCGGTTGATTTTCGGTGTAGTGTGTGTGTGATGATCAGTTTTGGTGTGATTGAGTGCATTTTCACGTGCACATTTTTGTTTCAGATTAAGTGATAGTTGACTGAGACTAGAATAGAGTATTCAACAAAGCAGAAATAGTTAGTAATGTAGAGCCTAACTAGAACTCATTTTGTATTGTCAGATACTTTCTAAGAGTTCGTTTAATTATACATTCCTATTGTAAACAAATTGTAAGTTAGCGAGACTTCCCTGAAGGTTGTAACCTTTCGGGCAATTATAATTGAGTAGTAAGCCTAAATGAAAGTTCATTTACCATCAATGTAATATTTATGTTTTGGCCATAGTATATGAATATTGTGGGTTCCAACCCCACCATAGTTTTTCTCTTTCTTGGTTTCCATGTAAAAAATTTAGTGTTGTGGATTTGAGATTTTATTTTTGCATGTTTACATTCATATCTGTTATGCATTATTAACCGGTGGATAAAGAATAAGTTTGTGGTTTTAACTTCTGGTAAATCACTAATTCACCCCCCCTGCTCTTAGTGATCTATGATTCCAACAACTGGTATTGAAGCCTAGTTACTCTAAGGAAGCTTAACCGCTTGAGAAAGATCTAGGAGATTGATTCAATGGATTTTGGTTTCCAGAGACAACTTAATGTGGCACTTGAGAATCTTGATGCTCCTAGAAGTGAGGTCTATACCTTGAAGAAGAATTTGAATGTAGCTAATGAATTCATCAGTGAACTAAAGGATCAAGCAAGTATCTATAGAGAAAAGAGGAAGGAATTAATGGATAAGTTGAAGGAGAAAGAAGATCAGATCATGGAATACCAGGACAAAGCTAATGAAGTTGACAAGCTTGAGAGAGAGAATGATACTTTGAAGAATGAGATGCAATCCATTGTGATGAGGCTGACAAAGGAGATTGAGGACTGGAAGAAGAATGAGGATAATCTAGCACAATCATTGAAGGAAAGAGTTGATGAATGCTTTATGCTTACCTATGAGAATGATCAATTGAAGCTTGAGTTGACACAAACAAGGAATAATGGGTAAGAGCTTGAAAGGTAGGTTTCTACCTTGAGGGATGAACTTTCTATTACCAATGAACACAAAGAAAAATTCAAAGTTAGTTCAGCAAGACTTGATGAGATGTTGGAAAGTCAGAGACATGGAAAGGATATGCGAGGCCTAGGATTTGAGAAAGGTGAATCCTCTAGATCTGGATAAGGCAATATTGAACTTGATCACAAGAAGAGAAAAAATCCTCTGGTAAGACATCCTAATGCTCATAAATTTAATGGTAGATGTTTTACTTGCAACAAATTTGATCATATGGCAAGTCAGTGTAGAAGTAGGATGAATAGTGGAATGATGAACAATGTTTCTACCTTTACCGGTCAATGTTTCATATGCAATAATTTTGGACACAAGTTAAATGTGTGTAGAGCAGTAATAAATAACTTCCTGAACAAGAAATGTTATGCCTGTAGAATGTTTGGACATATTTCTAACCAGTGCAGGATGAGACAAAACTCGATGAACTTTAGACCTATGAAGAATAATATTGTTTGCAAAGCATGCAACAAAACCGGTCACATTGAAAAGCAATGCAGAAAAAACAATGCTTTGGTTGACAAGAACAAATCAGATGAAAAAGGAAAGGTGAAGGTTGATGAGATCAAAGATCAGCATAAGAAGATGTGGGTGAATAAGGATGAATCTAAGGTAGATAATGGATATGTACTTAAAATCCGGTATAGAATCTTCATCCGATAACTAGGGATTTTGGCCTTAGGGGGAGGAAAATCAATGCAAATCTTGCAGTACCCCTTTGATGAGATCTATGGTCAATGGATTATAGATGGAAGTTGATATCCGAAAGTTAGATGATTAATTTTGGAATCTGATAGCTGAATAGGGCATCTAGTTGAATATTTGAGGTGCATTTATTTCAATTTGAAATTAGGGTTTGCAAAGTTAAAAGGGCAAATACGAGAATCACTCTTCACCTTTTGAATAGTGTTTTCGAGCTGAAGAACAAGGCAATCAAAGAGCTTAAAGCAATTTGACAAAGTGATCTAGGGCATCTGATAGTTGGTTAAGGTATTTTTCTAAGGGCATCTTTCTGAGTCTAATTTTTTGAGATTTTTAAAATAGAATCTGCATCCTCCATTGCTACTCCACTGGTGGTTGAGGTTAAGGACAAGACTCATCCTGTATTCAAGAAACACCCATACAAGCCCATGGAGGATGACCTGGTTGGAGCATTTTCTTTCATCCCGCATGGAGTTCTGCATGTTGATGATGTTCGAGCTTATATTCACTACGAGATTGAATAAATTGGCTTGAAAGACATCTTGGACCTGTATGCCGATAAAATCATGGATGATATCAAAAATCCTAAGCCAAAATTTGCATAGCTAAAGAAGAAGGGTTTCACCCAATTTGTGAACTTTCTAACTTTTGATGAGAAGGAGTGGGTAAAGTATGTGCTGAGCAGGATCCACGCTGAATTTATGTGGCTAGACAAACCCTACAAGATCACTACAACAACAATTAAGGCAGTTACATGTTTGAACCAAACCAGAGAGAAGCCATGGTTATAGAAGGTTACAACCCCTACCATAGACAAGTTAACTGGTGTAGAGTTTGATGGAAGATCAATGAAGATCAACACTCTAAGGGAAGATGTTAAATTTGCTACTATGGTGATTGTGTATAAGGTGTACAATCCAACAGACTGAATTTTATTTTTGGCACTACAATTCATGCAACATACAGAATGGTTAAGGAAGATGGTCATTATGACCTATGCAGTGTGTTGTTGGATGAGTTGTTGATCAATTTGAATAAAATTAAACAAGATAAGAAGCATGTTTTCAAATTTGGATCTTTGGTTATCTATCTAGCCCTATACTTCATGAATCGAATCGCCAAAATCAACAGAGTTCAATGGGCTTATGACAAACTAGTTGCGCAATAGATAAAGCAAGGACTTGACAGTCTTGAAAATCAAGACAATCAGAATGTTGCTCTATAGGCTTTCTTCAAAACATTTCAAGATAAAATGAAACAAAGGGTGAGGATCCCCAAAGAAATTTTCAAGAAGTATGAGGGGACAATATGCTTTATGGTGAAAAGGATGAATGCCTAATGGAAGAAGTTCAACCTCGGACTATTTGGATAATACTTGGAAGCATATGCACAACACTTGCTTAACTCTCTAGAAGACATCAAGGAGGAGAGGTTCGGAACTTGCAAGGAGAAGTCATTGGAGTTACACTCCAAATTCATAGAACCAACAAGGAAGAGGAAGATGGTGAAGATTGTTGAAGATATTCTTGCTGAGGAAGGCCATCCCTAGGAAAAGGTTAGGGTTGCTAGGGTAGAAACGAATGCAGTAGAAAAGGAAAAGAAACAAAAGCCTGTATTTTCTCCTGTTAAGATAAAGGTAACATGACCTTCTCCTGCTATAGTGAAGACACCTACAGATGAAGCTGAACCCTCTAGTGTACCTGCAAAGGGAAAAGGTGTTGAGGAAGAAGTAGAAGACCCAAAGATAATATGTGGTAGTCACTCTGGTGCAATCAAAGACCGAATTTGATTATGATGTTCACAAGGCATTGAAGAAAGGTGAATTTGTTAGAGTAATCTGGAAACCCCAATCTGGGGGTGACAAGGGTGAGTAGAAGAAGAAAAGGGCAAAATCTAAACCTGAACTAGCAAGCCAGCCCAAGAAAGGAAAGAAGATAAAGTTTGATCTAGATGAGGCCATAGAATCCGATAAGATGAAATCCTCCAAAATAGAGTATCACATCACTCCTCCTCTATCCACTCATAAAATTAATAGATGAAATTATAAAAGATGGAAATTTAAAGAATATCCCTGTATATTATGTAAATATGGATGATAAAGATCAGAGGCAGATTGAGGAAGCAGTAATTTTGTATATGGATGTATTTAGTAAATCATTGATTGAGTTAGAGAAATATCTTCCCAAAGATTTGTATATCCTAATTGATGCTAGGAGAAAAACTACTAGCCAAATAGATAGGGAAATAAAGGAGAGTGAATAGGTTAATCAGTGCACCAGTGTCACTATAGAAGAGATTGACAGACTAATTTTGTTGTGAAATAAAAAGGAATTTTGAAGTAAGCATGGATTTAACAGTTTGATGATCGACAGAGTTGAATAAATAAGGAGAGAAACCAATAAAATCTGGAAAAAGTTTCTCACTGAGAACCGGCTTGTAAATATTGATTCTCCAAATAATGCCACTCAGTTAGAAGATCCTCTAGTAGACATTGTAAATTTAGAAGTGGATACTCAATGTTGGAGAACAACAAGTTTTGGATTCTAATAAGGTTGAGGATGCAAAAGATAATGAAAAGCCATCATAGGTAGAGGATGGTGCACCAAGTGGTGACACCAGTGCATAAGAGACACCTATAGAGGTTAAATCTGCACTTGTTGAGGGTGAGAAGAAATAAGAGGTGAAACAAGATGAACTAGATAAGGACAAGGGTAAGAGTATGGAGACTTTGGTAATTGTGGTAATTGACATTGCCAAAATCCAAAGCCTAGGGAGTTTTCCACAATTCAAAATCAATTTTGATAAACCATTCAATCAAATGTCTCTGGCTGAGAGAATGATAGCTTCTACTACTCTTCAGGTGAAAGCTAGTCAAGAGTTAACCCAGTCAGAATCAGAGGAGAAGAAACTTATCGAGAAATCGATGAAAGTTTTGGAATAGGTAGTACTGGATCTAAAACTTGATGCAAGTACTAGTTCATCCAGTAAGCTTCAAAATTAAATTAATCATATATCTATTGGAATTTGCATGAATATTGCATTAATGATATGTTGTTATCATTGATGTCAATTAACCGATAATGATATTGTTGATATTGTTGTAATGATGTTTTGTAATCGGTAGGAAGAATTTGTGGAGTGAACCGATATTGCTATGTATTGGAGAGTTGAACCGGTAAACCCTACCTGTTGATTTGATAAACCCTAACCGATTAAGTTTGGTGAATTGGTAACATTGGTTTATGATCTGATGATGAGTGGTAATGATTATGACACGTATGATTATTGTAGAATAGAGTTTCAAAGTGATTTTGACATGTTGATGAAATGGTTTTTGTCTAGGGAATGAGCAAGTATATTGCATGAAATGCAAATCATGTGATGAGTTATTGAGTTCGATGAAGTGGTGATCAAGGAGAGGTTGAGGTTTTCTTGATTGATGTGCAGAGATTGCTATGTAATTCAATGGTCATACTTGAACTGACTTGTTTGTAATCTCTATGAGAGAATTAGGTTTTTGTTGCATTACCAACCTAATTGATTTGTTTATAAGATCGATGAGTTGTTTAGTTTCAGAGTTGGCAAAGTTTTAGTTTAGTGTGTGGTTGCCGAACCGAATGATGTATCTGTAGTTTGAGTAAAGGAAGATAGGAGCATGGAAAGGATTTTAACAAGAGAGTGTAGTGTTATTGAAATAGATCAACAAACTCCTATTGTTTTCTAACAATTACAGCAGATTGAAATCCCCTAACCGGGTAAGCTCTAACAAGCTTCGTGCTATTGAAATCCTCTAACCAGGTGTTCCATTAGCTTGGAATTCAAATCCTCTACCGAGGTTACTACTTACAGAGTATTGCTTCTAACAAGACATTATAGTTAGTCCCTTAACCGAGTGGTCCCTTATAGGATATATTCTTAACAGGAATTTTGTAAAGCTTTAACAGGATAGGATCCTAACAAGATGAACTTCAAAAGAGTTCAGATAGTTATCTTGTGAGTCTCATCTCACCGTGGTTTTTCCCATTTGGGTTTCCACATCAAAAATATTGTGTCAAGTGGTGAATTTTTTTGTGGTTATGTTCTTATGGTTGATTTTCTTAACTACTTAATCCACTTTGATAAATCATGATAATTGGAAGCATTGTGAAATGAAGTTTCACTTATGTCAGTAAAAGCATTTGGATGTTTATGAGTTTGAAGTAGTTTACTATTAGTTTGTTGTAACAATCAGCCGGTTTATCTTGAGGGTTTTTATCTTGATAGTGATATTGCATTGATAGTTCTAAGTTTACTTTGAGAGATTGATTTTGAGATTGGTGAAACTAGTATCAGTTTTTCTATCTACTGATTCATCCCCCCGTCTCAATAGTTGACCAGATTCTTATTCTTTCATCATACCATCAATTGGTATCAAAGCTAATCAAGTCCTCTAAGGTCTAAGCCTAACAGCTTGAGGTAAAAATCTTTTAGATCATGATGAAGAAGGAAGGTCCGAAGTTTAATAGAGAGAACTATAGGATATGGAGTGATAGAATGAAAATTTATATTAAGAGTCTAGGAAATCAATATTGGGAATATGTTGTTACTCAATATGTTACACCTAGTGGGACTATGACTGATGATCAGAAGAAAGAGAAAGAAGAAAACTTTCAAGCATTAGAGGCTGTTATCTGTTCTTTGTCTGATGCAAAGTATGTAGATGTTCATGGTCTAGAGACTGCATATGATGTATGGAAGAAACCTGAAGAGATTTATAGCAGTGATGAACATGTTAAGATTGCTAAAGAAGAGAGTCTAGAAGGAAAGTTTGATGACATGCAAATGGCTGAAGGTGAGAATATCCAATAGTATGGTCAAAGGATAAAAGAGATAGTCGGTGAAATTAAGAGTGCAGGAGGTAAAGTGGAAGATGCCACAATGATCAGTAAGGTACTGAGAACCCTTCTATCGGTCTACGCTATCCGAGTTGCAACCATTCAGGAGCTAAAGCCTATTGAAAAAACTAAGGTAACCCTTGACTCCATCATTGGAAAGCTTACTGCTTTTGAATTAAATGGTTATGATGGTAGTGTACAGAAATCTGATTTTGCATTTAGATCTTCTATTTCTAACCCATCTATGAGGAAAAGTAGAGATGTCACTCACAGTTATGAATATAGATCCAACAGAGAAGTTGATGATGAAGATAGTTTAGTTGAGCTTGAAACATTGATGGCCAAGCGGTTACCTAGAGGTACTGGTAAATATAGAGGTAAATTACATTTGAAATGTTTTGCATGCAACAAGATTGGACACATAGTTGCTAACTGTCCTAATGGTGATAATGAGCACAAATGAGAAAAATTCAAGAAGTATAAGGGTAAAGACAAAAGAGATTGTCTTATTGTTGTTGATGGTGGTATCACTAATGAGGAATCTGATGGTGATGCTAATGAAGATATTGTGTTTGTAGCCATTAAAGAGGAGATATCTGATCAGAAGGTGGTAGTATCTTGAATGGATAACTATGATGATTAGATCATTGATAGTGGTTGTTCACATCACATGATCGGTGATCAAAGAAAATTTCTTTCTTTGAAGGAATTTGATGGTGGATTTGTAAGATTTGGTAATGACTCACCCTGCATGGTTAAAGGTAAGGGAACTATTTTTCTTAATGGAAAGAGAAGTGCAGATAATGTCTACTAGGTTGAAGGTTTAAAGTACAATCTTTTGAGTGTGGCACAACTCAATGACAGAGGATACCCATTGGAGTTTAAGAATGGTATGTGCAAAATCTATGGGAGCAAAGGTGAACTGATTGCAACTGGGAAGAAAAATAAAGGTAACCTGATTCACCTTAATCCCAAAGTTAGCAATTGTTTAATTGCAAAGATAGATGATAGTTGGCTTTGGCATAAGAGATTTTGTCATATAAACTTTGATAACATTGTTAAAGTGAGTAAGTCCAAGACAATGAGAGTTTTGCCTCAGTTGGACAAACCTGTTAATGCTCTATGTAAGGAATGTTAGTTGGGAAGGATGACATCCTCAAATTTCAAGAGCAAATCTTTTTCAGCAAAACATCTGTTAGATTTGGTTCATACAGATCTTTGTGGACCAATAAGGACAAAAAGTATTCAAGGTGACAGATATTTTATGATCTTCATTGATGATTTCTCAAGGACGATGTGGGTCACATTCTTGAAGGATAAGACTGAAGCTTTTAGTAAGTTCAAGGAATTCAGGGCCTTAGCTAAGAAGGAGAGTGGTAAGAAGATAAAGTGTCTGGGGATTGATCAAGGCAGTGACTTTACTTTTGAGGAACTCACTAGACATTGTGAAGAAAATGGTATCAAATGGCAGCTTTTTGCACAGAGGACACCATAGCAGAATGGTATCACAGAGAGAAACAACCAGTCAGTTGTTGAAGTTGCTAGGACCATGTTGATACAAGGAGGTGTAGCAAAAAAATTTTGGAGGGAAGATGTCAGCACAACTGTCTACACTATGAACTAGATTCTGGTAAAGAGAGGTAAGGACAAGACTCCTTATGAATACCGGTATGGAAGATCACCTAATGTTAGTTATTTCAAGATATTTGGAAGCAAATGTTTTATTAAGAGAGGTGATTATGCTACCAAATTTGAGGCTAAAAGTGATGAAGGTATATTTCTTAGTTATTCCACCAAGACTAAGGCCTACAAGTGTTTTAACAACTGGCACAGAGAATTATTGAGAGTGTTGATGTTAGAGTGGATGAATATCCTGAAGTCTCAGAGGAAACCAATTTGGAGAAAAAGGATGAAGATCCTTGCATTTTGTTTTTGGAACTAGAAATTGTGAAACCTGAAACCGGTAAAGCAAATATTGATGTACCAGTTCAACTGGAATAAATAAATTCAAAAGAAGATGATGATAATGAAGAAGATGAACCTGAAGATAATGATCATGTTATTCTAAGATATATGAGACTTTTAGACGTATAAAAATGACCATATTCCTAAATGAATATTTTATGTTCATTTTTCTATTTATTTAAATCCAATTTAAATGAATAACCCACATTCCTCTATTTAATTAAGTAAATTACTCAATTTATTTAAATTAAATTCACTATACCTCTTTTACCATTTAATAGAATAAATTCATTTTATTCAATTAAAACCCCTATCCACTTTTTAATTAAAATCAAATTTAATTAAAATAGTTATCCTAAATTGAATAAATCTAATTTATTTAATTTCCCCAATTGCAACCAAATTGAATTAAATTCATTCAATTAAATCCTATTATCCCTTCATCCACTTGCATCCTAAATCCTATTCCTAATTCTTCTAGAATCCATCTAATCCTAATCAATTAGCCCAAACCCATCCATTATCCCTTTTCCCTAAATTTGAGGAGGTCACTTCTCAAATTTGGAGTAAAGTCTTCTAAAACCATTAAAGCCTTTATCCATTCAACAAGCTAACTTGTTGAATACCCTCAAATTTGGAAGGACTCTTACAAATTTGTCCCCAAAGTCTTCATAACCAATAATGGTTAACTCAACCCTCTAGCATGGTTAAAGAATTTCCCTAAACTCAACCTCCATGTAACCCAAGGGTCTCATCAAGCATTTATTGCTTTGACCATGGTTATCCTTAAACCTTTGCACAAGAATTTATCCTTAGGATAAAAGCTTTATCCAATAGGTAATCTTAACTTAACCTTAACCCTTAACCCCTAGGGTAACCATGAGGTCTTCTCAAGCATTTAATGCTTCTTACATCTCCTCTCAACCAACCTTATGTTGAAAATTTTCACCATTTCATTGGTACCAATTGCAAACATGGATTCCCAACTTTCAAACTTAGCCCTTGATTAACTCTTTCAATCCTGACCATCCATTGCCCTATTTTTGTTATAAATAGAGCTCTCAATCCTCCATTTTCATCATCCAAGTCTTTAGCGTCACACTTATACTCAAATCCATCCAAGCTTTAAGATATCATTTGTGCTCATCATTTTAGCCTCTCTTTTCAATAGAAATTAATCTAAATATGCATGTTTAGAGTATTTTCCTTATCATTTAGCTTAATCATAGACTAATATAGCATGCTAGGATAGCCTTGTTACTAATCTTGTCATCTCATAAACTAGTTTATTGCATTTATAGGATCATGCATAGCTTAGGGTGCATTTCATCTTAAAATCAAACAAAGCATCCCTCGTTCTTGCATTTTTCATCCCTAAACCACTTTTCTCAATGATCTAAGAGAAAAGACATTGGTTTGAGGGATCTTGTGAGATAGAGAACCATGGAACCAACCTTGGGAAGCTGAGCCATACTTCATGACTCCATAGCTTGCACCAAGAAGTCCTGTGGGTGTGTGAGCAAGGCTCCCTAAAGCTCCATTTTTCACATTTTGAGTTCTATCGACCTGCTTTTCCCGCATACATTTCTGGCACCCACCATGGGGCCCGACCCCATATATCAAATCAGTTTTTAAATTTAACCTCTTTTGCAGGTCTGCAGGAAACAAGAATTAGCGCATGGGAAGCATTCCCTAGTGCATCTGGTTAATAGCCTAGCACATCCTGCTTACTATTCAGTGCATTGGGTCCATCATATAGCATGTGAAGCCTTTAAATTAGCGCATCATTCCACTAATATTTTCTTGTAGGTCTCAGCGCAGGAGAAAAACAATGTGGCGCATCCGAAAACCAATTTAGTGCTTTCAGAAAATAGCTTAGCACATCAGGTTTGTTTGATAGCGCATCTCGCCCATTCTGTACCACGTATAGTTTGTCCTGTAGCGCATCCCCGATAGAAAACAAAACAAAATAAAATTGTAACCGAACTTAAAAGTTAGACTTGTAGAAGTCCACTAGATCCAAAATCTTTCCTAACTGTTTTGAGTTGATGTTTTGCAAGATTTCTAACATCTTATTGCAGGGATGAGCTTAGTTATTTTTAGAGTTATACAGAGTTTAGATTTTTACTAACTTAGTTAAGCTAGTTAAAATTTAAAATTTTTAAACTCTTGGTAAATAAAATTGAACTCACCTTATTTGGGCTGTAAAAATGAACCACAACAACAATTTTTCTTGCTTTTCTAGGAGAGAAAATTCTCAATTTGGGTTATAAAAAGAACAAAACAAATCTTTCTTTTTGCAAAAATAGCTTTAAAAAAAAAAAAAAACCTCACCATCCTTTGGTGTTTAAAAGGATTCACTTCATTTTGCCCAATAAAACAACCTCATCTTCATTTTGTGCAAGGCAAAGAGGGAAAGTTTTCCCCTATCGACTTTAATTTTGTTGACCAAACATCACGATTTACTTTGTTGACCAGACTTATTTTACAAAAGTTTTGGAAATACACACTTTGCTATAAAGGGTTAAAAAGAACATCATGCTTTTTGGAGCAACATCTCCAAGTAGAAGTTAGAAAATCATTGTCTTGAAGGCTAAAAAGAACAACTTGTTTGCCTTGTCTCGAAAGTGGAAGGAATATGCTCTCCCCTTAACTGGGTGATCAAAAATCTAGACCACTCTTAAAGCTTTCTATATTTCAAGCAATAAATCCTTTAGTAGGCCTGTCTTCCCAAGGAGTTGAAATCGACTCTTAAAGCCATTTATGACTGGTGTGAAGGGAACGACTTTAACGCCAAGTGTTCCAACCCACTATAATCAAAAGTGGAAAGAGACGAAATTCTTTTTCAACAGTTGCACACAGCGATTAGTCTTCCCCTAGTATCCTTGAGATATGTAAAGCCTTTGTTCTAAAGGTTGGGAAGCCTTCTGAGGGAGTTTTATCACTGACGGCTGAACAGGAAGCCTAATTATGAACCATAGAAATAGAAACCTTGAGCCGAGTCAGTAACTAGACATTTGTAATATCATAGTGCAAGGGTGGGGAAGAATCCGCCCCCAAGATCGCTCAGCAAATATCTCCCAAGATAACTACTCAATTGTGAAGAAATTCACTTTGAGTTAATTTCTAGCAAAAGGTGAAAAAACGGGCACCCTCTAGGGGGTGACACAGTTGTTTAAGCTGACGGAGTATCGAGACTAGTGGGCTATGATGTTACTTATGACCTTTGAATAAAGAGTCTTCTTGAAGTGTATTATTTGTATCCAAACCTGTTAAAACTTTGTGGATTTGAACACATCCTCGTAGAACATACACTTTTTGTTAGATTAAGAAAAATGGTTGTCTCTTTGGTGCTATGTTTGCATTTATTACTTCAGAAAATCATTTATCAAAACTGAAAAACTCATAACAAAAATCAAAAAATTGCAAAAACCAACCAAAGGAAAATATCAAGACAGTCTAGTGCATGAGAGAAAATTCTTAGAGCGTGTGGTACATTTGTTAGTGCATCATAACATCAAGTTAGCGCATCTAGTTGAAACAGTAGTGTTCTACCAAAATTTCAAAATAGCATTAAACAGTCAACACATCCGGAAAATAACCTAGCATGTTGAAACATCAACTTAGCGCATAGGAATCAAACAATAGCACGTAAAGTTTAACAGTAAGCGCATAGTAGACCCATATTAGCGCATAAACTTTTTGAGCAAAATAGAAAACAAATTTTAGCAGTCTAAAATAGTTAGCACGTGGTCGGGGGCATCTTAGCACATGTGGTCTTTTACTTAGCGCGTGAAGAAATTTCTATAGCGCATCCCGTCTCTATTTTAGTGCGTGACCAAACCCAGAAAAATAGGGGGGAAAATAGTGAAGAATTTTGAAAACTTAGAAGACATTTTTGGAAACCTCTTTTCATCAGCATCATTTTTTGTCAAAACAGAGTATCAAAAACAGAGCTTTAAAAACTATTTCTTGAGCAAAATTTGTGTCAAACAAAAGTTGTAAAAATCCAAAACTTGTTGCGCGATAAAATATATCTATCCTATCAAAATTAGGAAATATCATCACAAGTGACAAATAGGTCTTTTATCATCTCGTGGATTTTATCTCAAAAACACTTGTTTAAAACCTTAGGTTGTCAAAATCAAGTTTCCATGTTAGGAGATTTTATCCATATCATTTGACACACTTTGTCATGAAGGGGCATCTAAACCTTCACTTTGATAAAGTAAAACTTGAATTTTCAAAGCAAGATCAATTGAATCCAAAACAATTCAAAAGAAACCATTGATCATTTATGCATGACTAATCCCCATATTTTGAGAAGAAAGAATATTTATCGTAACACCACGTTGAAGAAATGACAACCAAGTTTTTCCAAATTTATCAAAAGAAACAAATTTTTATACATCAATCGTCAACTCTTCAAATCTCATCGAATATTTCTTCATCACGTCAAACTTTATATCCAAAACAAATCCAACAAATTTGATAAAGAGCCTTTAAAGACTAGGGGATATTGTCAAAAATCTGCATTTAATCAAACCATAAATTGTGGAGGAAAGATCAATCTGGCATTCTTTCCCGATGAGTGCATCACTTACACACACCTCGACTTGAACCACCAACTCCCGAACAACATATCAAAGTGGATTTTGTCCCCTTCATCACAGAAAGTTTCTACTAAAATGCCTGTTACTCACTCTCAACAAAACAAACAAAGCAAGGCACAAGAAGAATCTAGTATGAATCAAAGGTTATCAAATCCTTTTGAAGGTCCACATCTAGAGGATATTGAAATTTCTGAAGAACTTCTTTAGGAATGCCAAGAAAGTGCTTCATTCCAAAAACTTGTGGAAAGACTCATGGAAACTGACAAGGAAAAATACTTGCTCATGATCACAAGCAAAGGGGTCAAACTCCATGAAGACTTTGACATAGACGTGTTTAGAATGAGACCTCAACATTACGAATATCAAGAATGACAGCGAGAAGGGGGAGCACGCGATCCTGAACACGATATTCCTAAACAAAACATACCAGATCAACATACACAAGGGAAAAACATCCTTGAGCAACACATCCCCGAGCAAAACATACCGTTCCATACACCATTTCAACCCAAGATCAATGCAAGGGAAGAAATATTCCCTCGGTAAAACAATGCACCTTTGGTTGCCCTTACTCAACAAATGCAAATGTTACAAAGACAAATGCAAGACATGCAACAAGGGACGACAGTGTGGTACTCATTAAATGAAATTTTTCCTTATCCCTTTAACAGAAGATTGCACATGATCCCTTTTCCTCCAAACTCAGACATACCTAAATTTGACAAGCACGATGGAAAAAGTGATCCCCATGAACATGTCAAAGAATTCTGTACCATGAGTCTTGAATTTGCTCATGATGACACCTATCTGATGAGGTTATTCCCAAGAAGCTTGGGAGGACAAACGATGGAATGGTTATCCAAAATTACACCTCCTGTCAGATCATTTGATGAATTGGTCAACAAATTCATAACACAATATTCCTATAACATTCAACATGCTATAACCATGCTAGACGTGTGCAACACCAAATAGAAAAACAATGAAACATTTATGATATTCCTTCAATGTTGGCGACGTATGTTTTCATGATATCCTAAAGACATTCCTGAAAAGGAGAAAATGGACATTTTCATCGACAACTTGAATGGTGAGATGAGTTACAGGCTCAAACTCCAATGCATACCATCCTTTGCTAAATTGATTGAAAATGACATTCAAGTAGAAGAGGCATGTGTCAAAAAGGGAACGCTCAAATTCTTCAAAGAAGGAACAAGTTCATCAAACTACAATAACCAAAACAACAACAACTTAGACAAATCTAGATTCTGGACTTGAAACAAAAACGAAGGCAACAATGAATCACATGATCCAAAATCTAAACAACTAGTGCTCGCATTATCAGGAAATCCTCAAGCTATGAAAATTCCTAAAGGTGCTAACCCAGATGCTAATACATACACACCGAATACTAATCAAGGTCAACCCAACACAAACAACACCAACGATACTCAAAACAAAACCACAAATCAAGGACCTAATAACAATTCATGAGACGACACCAACAATTTCCAAAAATGTGTCTTCACACCATTGGGACAATCAATGGAGTTAGTATTTAGAGAACTCCTGGCAAACAAGATTATCTCTTTGCCCGCAATCAGTAACTATGAACCCCAAGTCAAACCCCTTGGTGGAATGACTCACACTTTTATGATTTTCATCACAACAAAGGTCATCGAATGAACGATTGCATGAGATTGAAAAACATTGTTCAGGACATGATTGATCAAGGTGATTTAATGGTGGATGGTCTCAAAACAAATGGTGACCACAGAGCCTTTAAAAATCCTCTTCCAAACTACAAAAAAGATGGAGCTTCAACCTCAAACGATACACGTGGATCTCGTATCAACCACATCTATAATAACACCATCAATCACATATCAGCTGAAGACCATCATGTAAATGTCATCACAATCCGAGACCAACATATTCATGAATCTGTTAATGTAACAACTAGAGCTCAAAAATATGTTTTGAAGGGACATACATCACCAACAACCACTACACCAAAAATACAATATGATTTAGTTAGCCAACTACGCAAAACTCCTGCTCAAATATATATACTAGAATTGCTAAAACTGTCGCCAAAACACAAAGACATATTGGAACAAGCACTATTGGAAACCAATGTACCTCAAGATCTGGATGCTGAAAAATTCCAAGCCATGGTCGCTCATATGATAGGGCCTCATAATCACAGCTTCTCAGAGCATGATAATACTTCCTTAAGTCATCCGCATAACACTCCCCTCCATATTGAAGTCATCATTTATAAACACCGAGTAAAAAGAGTATTGATAGATGGAGGAGCTGGACTTAATATATGTACCTTAAAACTTATTCATGCATTAGGCTTCTCAGAGGAGTCTATTGATCCACGTAAAAAGATTACCATAAAGGCATATGATGATGAGGAAAGATCATCTAAAGGAACCGTGATGTTACCCATTCAAGTTGGACCAGTGCAAAAGGATACTATGTGTCAGGTCTTAGACATAGACCTCACATACAATATTTTATTAGGTTGACCCTAGATACATGAAATGCAAGTAGTACCTTCTACGTATCACCAATGTGTCAAATTTCCCTATAATGGACAAGAGGTCTTTATATCTACTGATCATAATCCATTTCAACATTTTAATACAATGGGGGTAGCCCAGGATAGTTTGGTTCCCCATAATAGGGAAAAGCAGAAATCCTCAACATCAGATCTATAGAAGGCAAAGCCTGAATCATTACTTGGAGATTTCAAGCAGAAAATGCAAATCAGAGAACAAGGTATGGGAGAATACTCTTTGGAACCCATGTGTTTGGCCAACTTACCAACATCACCTAGATCTCATGGATTACCCACAACATCAAAACATCAGGTAACTCAACCCATCAACAAATTTGATGGTACCTTCATCAAACTAGGCACTCTAGCCCATGAATAAGAAGAAAAGGACATTTTGATGGGAAAGGGTATGGGATAGACTAGCCTAGTCTATGCTCTTAGATCCTTCCCTTGGATCACCTAGTGTTCTCTTCACACCCTAGGGTCTCTAGTACTTCCCTTTCCTGAGGAATCCCCTGACCTTGCCCAATCCACCCACCAATAAGTTGCAATGCTACTCCTAAGGTCTCACCTACTCATGAGACTCAAAACCCCTTACTATGGCTAATAAGAGCTTGGCTTGTCCTATTACTTCCTAGGTCCTAGGAAGGTTAGGACAAGTCTTAAACCATGTTTTACATCCATCCATGTGCCCCCAAGAAGTTGCAACCTTCATCCCTCCTACCAATTCCACCATTTTGCTCATTTGCCACAAAATAGGGCTATAAGGAAAAGCCCCTATTAGGCCTCCAATCCGGACTTTTAGGGATCTCTCTTGAAAATGATGCAAAAACAACCAAAACTCCCAAAATGGAATACCATTAATTTGGTAAGGGCTCAAGGATTTCTCTAGTTTTGGGCCTCCAAGTGGT
Source organism: Cryptomeria japonica (assembly GCF_030272615.1). Taxonomy (NCBI): domain Eukaryota; kingdom Viridiplantae; phylum Streptophyta; class Pinopsida; order Cupressales; family Cupressaceae; genus Cryptomeria; species Cryptomeria japonica. The sequence continues at coordinate 601,243,286 of NC_081410.1, forward strand.
TGTACAGTGCCTTGGGCGAATTTTGGGGTTTTTATGGGCTTTGTGAGGGTTTTTATGGTCTGCCTGGGTCACAGTGTATGTTTTGTGTTTTAGCCACCTTGTCTGGATTGGTGGAGGCTCCTCCTTCACACCAATGATGCTTCACTCACCCCTCTACAACTCCTCCAAAGGGTGCCTTCTTCTTTGTCCTTCCTTGCTTTCCAAGACCTCTGCAACTTGACCCTTCCTAGCCGGGCACTATCCAGTCTCGCCTAGGAATGGGTCCTTATATGTCCTCCTTGCATTTTCAAGGGCCTTGTTTGCATTGAACTATGGTACAGGGTTTGTACTCTCATTCCCCATGGTTTCATGGTGATTCCAGAATGGGGAATGGAGTTATGAGCCCATTTATTCAAACCAGTCCAAAACTGGATAGTGAGAATCCAAATTACAAACTATTTACAAACACACCTCACTTACAAACCAAAACTTAATATAATTTCTCAAAATTAAATTGAACACACCATACAAGACACTCCACATTGTTTTTCATGAAAATCAATCCATTAATGTTCTTTCTTTACTCCATTTGTGCCGACTAGCAACAAAAATTGCAGTCACAGTCAGTTAGTTTGCTTGTGCCGTACAACATCTGACATCCAACCCATTAATTTAGGGTTTGAAAATACTTATACTACTCTCTCCTTAGTTTATGTGCCCATATTAGGGTTGTCCATGCCAAACTTAGAATTTTGGCCACTAGGTGAAAAAGTTGCTTGACAACTTTTAAAAGTTGTCATGCAAGTTTTGCAACTTTTGAGCAACTTTGCCAATGTTGCTTTTCTTGACTCCTAGACCCACATTGGGCCAACCTAAGGACACTACCATGCTATGAAGGACCCCTAAACACCTCAAAGGCACACATTCCCTCTATTTTCAAGAAAATATCAATCTTGACTTATGACCCCCCCAAGACCTCAACTAGGACCCTAACTAGGACCCATGAGCACATGGCTCTTTTTCTATATACAATGGCTTCATTAAGAAGAAAAAGCACAAACAAAAAAAAATGGTGGGAGCCCTTTGAAGGGTGCTCTTGCACCATACTCTCCCTTTGCAACAAACTAAGAAATTAGGGGAGTGAGAAGAGCCGGATCAATGCCAAGCTTCTTGAACTTGCTCTCCTCCACCCAAGTAGCTTTAGATACAAGTTGGCCTGCCCATTTCACTAAGTGCTCCATGTAGACCTGGTGTCTAGTAGACTTATTCACCCTTGACTCCAAAATCTCCTTTGCTATAGGATGCTTCACTTGAGGTAAGGCATTCATATCCAAGTCTTGTAGTACCTTGGCTTGGCTCTCAATCTGCCCTTCTATCTCACCCCTGTACATGATCAGGTCAACAACATTGAAGACTAGTGAAATGGCTAAATCTAAAGGAAGTTCAACCTTAAAGGCATTCTCACCATATTTTGCCAGAATTCTACAAGGTCCTACCCTCTTCATTTGCAGTTTGGTAGGCTTACCACTTTACATCCTAGCTTTGCTCAAATGGACCATCGCAAAGTCACCCACCTTGAACTGAACCTCTCTCCTTTTCTCATCCATTTTTGCTTTCAGTTTTTGAGTAGACTCAAGGATGGCTTTCTTGACTTGCTCTTGAACTTCCTTGATGGTTTGAGTGAAGTCCTCTTCTTGCCCACTCCTCATCTCCATGGAACCAAGTTCTCTCAACTCACATACTCCCCTTGCATGTCTACCATAGACAACCTCAAAAGGACTTCTTCCAGTGGTCCTATTTACACTATCATTATATGTATACTCTGCTTAAGGAATGATTAGGTCACATCTCTATCCATACTCCTTAGTTAAACACCTCAACAGGTTGCCTAACACCCTATTGATGACTTCAGTTTGACCATCAGTTTGTGGATGGTAAGCTGAGCTAAATGAGAGGTTAGTTCCAAGTCTCCTCCACAATGTTTGCCAAAAATGGCCCATGAACTTGTTGTCCCTATCTGAAACAATGCTTAAAGGGAGTCCATGAATTCTAACAATCTCCTTAAAGAAGAGATGTGCAACATAGCTAGCATCATGTGTAGTCCTACATGGAATGAAATGGCTCATCTTGGAAAATCTATCTACAACCACATAGATGTTGTCCATACTTGTCTTTGTCTTGGGTAGTCCTACTACAAAGTCCATGCTTATACATTCCCAAGGCCTATTTGGGACTGGTAATGGTTGATAGAGACTGGCATTGCTTGATCCTCCTTTTGCTCTTTGACACACACCACATTGCTCCACATACTTCTTCACATCTCTTGCCAACTTGGGCCAATGGTAGTACCTCTGTACTAAGTCCAAGGTTTTGTTGACTCCAAAGTGTCCACTTAAACTACCATTGTGTTTCTCTTGGATGAGGTTTTCCCTCATGGATCCTCTTGGCACACAAACTAATTACCCCTGAACAAGAGACCATTTTGGAGAGTATAATTTGCATACTCACCATGGAAATGGTTCTCAAACTCCTTGTAAACCTTGTAAGCTGATGAGAAGTCTTCATCTACTTCATAGAGGTCCTTGAAACCTTCTATTCCCATGCTCTACAACTGCAGTTCTTGAACTGTCAACAACTTCCTACTTAATGCATCTGCCACCTTGTTGAGTTACCCCTTCTTATGCTTGATGGTGAAGATGAAGGATTGGAGGTATTCCATCCATTTCAAATGCCTATTGCTAAGCTCCTCTTGAGTGTTAATGTAACTCAATGCCTGGTTGTCTATGAACACCAAAAATTCCTTTGGAAGTAGGTAATGCCTCCATTTTTTAAGAGACTGCACTAATGCATACAACTCTAGGTCATAGGTTGAGTACTTTTTCTTTGCTTCATTAAGCTTCTCACTAAAAAATGCCACAGGTCTTCCCTCTTGACTCAAAACACCCCCTACTACAATTCCACTTGCATCACACTCCAATGTGAATAGCTTATCAAAGGTACGTAGGAGAAGGATAGGTTTTGTGGCTACTTCTTGCTTCAACAATTGAAATGCTTTGTCAGCCTGCTCAGTCCATTTAAACTTAGTTTTAAGGCCTCTTTTTATGGTATCAAGGACTAGTGCACATATGCCATTGAAGTTCCTCACAAACTTTCTATAGAATTGGGTTAAACCATGGAAACTCCTAACTTCAGTCCCTATTCTAGGTGCAAGCCAATTCAAGATTGCCTCCACTTTGCTTGGATCCATTTTCAAGGTTCCCTTAGACACCACAAATCCTAAGTAGACCAGCTCTTGCTTCAAGAAGTCACACTTCTCTAGGTTGATTGATAACTTCGCCTCATGCAACCTCTCTAAGATTAGCCACAAATGCTCAAGGTGCTCCTCTTTGGTTCTGTTATCATTGATTAAAATGGGCTTTTCCTTTCCCATAACTGACTATGATTTTGAAATCTTGAGTAAGGCGCATTTTCAATTACTTCAGCTCTATGTTAGGTCTTAAGGGTTTAGGGTTTTTGATTTTAAATCACCTAATGTATGATAAAAAACCTTTGGTTTCTATTCTTTTGTTACTTTATCCACTTAAGTAATGGGTCCTGGGATCATAGGAAGTGTCCCCCCTTGTTTTTTGCCTAGGTAGTCATGTGAATTAATCGCAAAAATTTATGCCTTATGTGTATTCCTCCTAAAGTTGTCAGGCCTAGTAAGTAGTGCGCATCTTGCAGATGGATCTATGGCTTTCGCTATTTTGCTAGGCAAAGTTGTGCATGGTTTAAAACCTGCGAAGCTGTGAAAAGGCTTTGTGTTCTAAATGGCGATTTTGGTCCAGTCTAAAGAGGTCTCATCTTGTCCAAGATCCAACGGTTGGCATTATTTCACAGCCTAAACTTGCAAGAGAAATACCTTTCGTGAAATGGTGAAAGCATTTGGTGGGACCTTGCATGCAAGGATTTTCTAAGTGACCAAAAGGTGATCAAGTCCCTTTTGATCTGATGGTTCGCATTATTTCACAGGATGAAAATGCTCGCCAGTTATCTTTCACGAAGTTGCGAAATGACTTGGCATTCCATGTAGATAGTCTAGCTAGTCGAGAGGGTGAGAAAGATGGTGGCACGTGGCATAGGCTACAATAGTCAGCAAGCAGGGTCTAAGAGCTAAAAGGTGGGTCCCAGAGGTGAGTCACGCCGCGAGATAAGAGGTGACGTGGTCGATACAGGTGGTAAGAATTAATTGGAACCTAGTGTTTTCTCTCGACAAATGAAAAACTGACATGTCAGCTCTGAAAGTAATTAGATGCCAGGTGTTCGAAGTTGAGTCGGAGGGCCCATGTCTGCTGGAGTCCATTCAGATGTTTAAGCACCAAACAAGTAGAAAATGATCTAACAGCCCGCATGATTTCACAAGGATAAGATGCTTGTGCTTTATACCCTGTGAAATGGCGAAAAGGTTTTTGTCCCCAAAGGTAGATAAAACATAAGGTTAAAAGAGGATCGACTTTGTTTTGATCCAACGGCCGACGCTATTTTGCGGTTGCAAGATGCTTGAAGGATATGCTTCACAAAATAGTGAAAGTAAAAGGGGTTTGTCTAGGTGTCATGATAGATGGTGACATGTCTATAGACACGTAGTTTAAGAAGAAGCTATGGGCCCACCAAGGTGGAACCGGTGGTATAAAGGAAAGACACGCGACCAACATTGAGTTGAATGCGAAAGGTTTTTCAAAGCCAGTAGTTGAGTGCCATGTGGTAGCACGTAGCCAATAAAGAAGCAGGACCCAGCGTGGAGCCAAGGCTGTTAGTTAGTGTAACGACCGATCAAGTTTCTTTTGATCAGACAGTTGGTGCTATTTTGCAAGACTAAACTACTCAATGGTTATGCTTCGCGAAGTTGCGAAAGAGCGAAAGGAAAGAATTGCAGGAATGTTGTGTCTTGTTGGAGTGAAAAATATGAATTCTCCCATGAATTCAATTTTGAAAGGACGGCCAAAGCATGTGGAATCAATGTTGCAGTTAAGACCTTGGGTACAATATATGATTTCCTATCTACCAGATGAAGGTATCTTTTTAAAGAATTATTGCAGAGGAGCAGATACAAAGCTATTTTCTTCACATACAGAGCAAGTCAATTCAGTTGCAGAGCAAATTCCTTCTAGTTAAGAACATGTTTTTTCATACTCTCATGTAGCAATTTTTGTGTGGTGTGTTTTAGATAAGATATTGATTTGTCACAGAATTATTTGGGGGCAGTATTCATTTCTCACATTTTCAAAATGGCACCTAAGAGAGAATTTTCTGGGAAAGTCAATTATCCAGAAAGAGCTATCTGTGATGATTTTCTTGAACAACTCACATTGTCAACTAACTAGGCATCGAAAGTAAAAGAATTGGTGCCTAGAGCTCCCCATTTGAAAGTAGGAGAAGGACTGTATGACAAGGGTAACTGGTTGAGAGACCCACAAGTCAGATTATCAGGGTTGGGGTTATTTAAGGTTGGATTTGGAATGAGAAATTCTTCGGCCCCGCAAAATAGTATTTGGGAGTTAGATGCTGGGAAGTTGGTAGTCCACAGGGTATTTATGGATATGGATTTGTTGACCCAAATTCTACTTAACTATGATCCGGTCACAAGAAGAATTCAGGACATAAATGGAAAAGACCTTATTGAGATTAATACTAAAGAATTCATAAATGCTTTTGGGCTCAATGAGTTTACAAATTTTCTGGAACCCATAAATCTCAAATCATTAGCTCAAATTTATAGTGCACAGAGGAGTCATCTTAGGAATGGGCCTCTCAAGGAATTTTTTGTGAAGATAGGCAAGTTAACAGTTGTAGGACCCAACACAAAAGAGCCCTTTTCATTGAGTATGTTCACCCTTAGGGCTAAGGGAATGTATTGGGCACTTTGCCAAGTTTTGGGAGAAGATGCTGAAGCGAATATGCCCAATCACTACTTGCTAATGATTGCTCAGATTTTGAATCCTTCTCTTGCAGTAACATTTGATTATGCTTCCTTCATTGCTAATGCTATCCATGGAGGGTTGATAGGAATAAAGAATGGAAAGGTGGATAGGCCTTTCAAATGCTACTCACTCCTGATGCATCTATTTCTTTTCAAAGGTGGTGATTATTTTGCCAGTGGATTGGACCTTGTCAAAGAGAAAGAAGGAGAAAAGATGCCAGTACAACTATGGAGTACTATGTTGTCATGGGATAGAGAGGATGCTAGTTTCTTGAAGTTTGATAAATACTTTGCATCCAAGATCAGGACTCTCCTCTGCTCCAAGAACCCAAGAATCCCCAAGGTTCTTTTGGAATTCATAAGACCAAAAGAATTTGCAGAGAACATAAAAATTATTCACAATTGGGGTGACATTTATCCATACCCAGTCTCAATAGTCTTCAAAGTTTTTGGTTTTAGAGGCAGCCCATTCTTGTTACCCTATCAGGTCCCTCTCAAAGTGGGAATTGCAGAGATCCTTAGACAAATTGGTGGTGTACAAGAGGCAAAACTAACAAGTAGGGGTAAAGGGACTATTTTCCCTACAGTTACCATAGCCCACCAATTTGTAATAACAAAAGGAGGTTGGAATTACTTTGAGGATTTTCTCAAGCCTTATCATTTGTCTACTACAATATCCAGGTGTGCTGATCTAGAAGATTTCTTCAACAACATGTTTAGAAAGAGAGCAGTGTGCAGAAGTAGGCCCCATCAATTTCAGTTTCCTGAAGACTTCATCAGAAATGAGTTTGATCTAGATGAGCAAGAGTTGAGAAAGGAGAAATGGGTGGCTTATAAGAAAGCCTTAGATTTTGTGCATCAGTTTGATGCCCGCTATGACCCATTATCTAGCTTTTTCCCTCTGGAGGAGAAAATAAAGTTTTTAATTGTTTGCTTTGAAGATGTGATGCAGACCCTGAAGGAGAAGAGGGAAGTTGCGATTAAAGGAAACCCTGAAAAGGAAAGAGTGGTCCTAAGTAGGTCTGCCTCCACCAAAGCAATCCCTCCTGGTGATTACACCCTGCACAAGAAATCTAGTTATAGTGTGCTAATGCCTACAACAGGGGAGCCCTCTACCTCCAAAGGGAAGAGGAAGATACAAGATGTCATTGACATCCAAGAGAGCCTAAAGAAGTAGAGAGTAGGGAAAAAAGTACAATCTGATACACCTTTGTATTCTCCATCCCAATCCCCTATCCACATAGGAGATGAGCAGGTAGTAGCTGAGCAACTTCTAAAATTAGGCAGTCTTGGAAAAATTGCCTATACATATGATGAAGTAGAGGAGGGTATGCCAAAAGAACCCCTTGCTACTGAAATGAACATCACTACCACTGAACTCAAAGGCCAAGAGTGGGATCCTGAGATCAGGCAGGCAAGTAATGATTTCTTGGCTGACAACAATTTTGTCACATCAGGAGCATTTATGCAACTTATATGGAAATAGAACATAGATAAGTACAACGCTAGATGTGAAAAGAGAAAAGGTGAGCAACCTAATAAAGATCCAGCCCTAGTAGAGGAGGAAATAAAACAAGAGATGATGGAAGAATTCAAGACCATCACCCCTGAGCAAGGGAGAGATATGGTGGCACAAGCTAGAGTGCTTATTCTACCTGAGTGGGATATAGGAGATGCCTTGGTACTAGACGTAGTGAGAAAGGAGACCAAACCCATGGAAGGAATTAGTTTTAGTAAGGATAATGCTAAACTTGTCATATGGTCTCTCAAGAGAAATGAGAGTAAGAAAAGCAAAGATGCCCCAGGGTCAAGTTACCTTGGTGGAATGATGGTGAAGAGAGTGCAGAATACAGGGGTGGTGGAAGCTACTAGCACTATGCTAGAGACTGCAAAATTTAGTGTTGCAGTAGCAGAAAAGGAAGCCGAGCAAAAAGAGATCCTCCAAGTCAAGTTGGAGAGAATTTTGAAGGCCTACAACAGTGCTAAGGAGGAGGTAAGAGGTAAGGATAGCATCATTGCTAAGCTGCAAAGCCAGTTGACTGGATAGCACCATCAAGGTGAGTCTTCAACACTGATGATCTCCTCTTCTCTTGCAAGACCTCCACCTACTATCCCTATCATTGAGTTCCCACCATCTCCAGCACCCTCCAGCTCTCAAATGGTTGAGATTACTCCTCAAGAACTAGAAAATTTAAAACAAGCTCAGGCCTTGTATGCGAGGAAATATGAGGAGAGAGTAAGGGCTACAATTTCCAGTTTTGTAGATACAATGAGTGCCTCATTGTTATATAATAACATAGGCAAGATTTTGGATATGAGGAACGAGCTCAATAGGGATAAGGCCATTTTGGAACCTATTCTTGACAAGTGGAAGCCCAGAGAGCAAGACTTGGAAGCTATTTGTGCATCTTATGATGAAGCTAGGGTTGATCTTATCATTAAATCCACTTGTGACACTGCCAAAGATCTAGTAAAATTGGTAGGAGAGGTAGACAATGCTGACAAGAAGATCAACCTATATAAAAAGGAATATACTGATCAGGTTTTTGAATTGATTCTAGGAGTTTTTGGTAGCCCAAATCAACTAAAGCACAAACAAGTATGGCTTAAAGAATTAGAGGCCAAATTGTTAGCCAGAGTAAAAGGAATTGTTGATTTAGATGATTCTTCCTTTTTTGTTGTAACAATTCAGGAGATAGAAAGAGTTAAATCTCATTATGGTTTCCTCAATTCAGAGGTTAAGAAGATGAGGAATTCCTGGAAAAGGTTGACCAAGGCTAAGACAAAAGTGATTGATTTCACGTGGCCAACTGATGATATGTACAATTAATGGATAACAAAATATGCCATCTATGAAGTAGAGCGATTAGAGGGTGCTCCAGAATAGTTGGAAGAGGTTACAACCAGACAACAAGTTGAAGAAGTTGCAGGAGTCGAAAAGGACTTGTAACTATTTTTGTAAAAGGCTTTGTAACTTCTTTTGGAAAAGAAATGGTTGTAACTAATTCTCCTAGGAAATTCTAAAGCTATGTGCATCCATATTGTTATAAATAGATACTAGGACTATGTAAAAAAGGATCGCAAAAGAATGGTAAGAAAACACTGCAGAAATTTATTTGATCTTTTCTAAGTTTAATGGGGAATTTTCAAAAGCTTCTTGTAATACTTTTCTGAAGATAATATCAATATACAGACCATCAGTTTTGAGTAAACCTTTGTGTCATCTTCGAATGTGTTTACATTTATTTATTGTTTCATACTAAATAATCCAGGGTTATTTTGTTTGAATAGGGGTTGCAAGGCAACTTTCAGTAGATGTGTTTGCTAGCTTTTCTCTTTAGGAGGGAAATTAATTATGCAGGGATCACTTCTACTAGTAAATTACCTGTGAGACATCTTGAATCTTGATGAGCATAGTTTGATTTGATATGTATAAATTCTCATGTATGCTAAGCATATATATAGGGATTAAAAGAGGCCGCGCCAATGGGATGTGTGGAGATATTCTATTTGGGCAGTATTGTTTGAATTTTGGTGACTCTGTGACCTTGGATAAGGCACTGGTATTGATCAAGGTTGTCTATTTCATGTTTTGTTGATCAAAATACTAAATATGAGTATAATTTTCATTCCTTTGTTTCAGTTAGTTTCAAGGTGAATAGATCCACTGGTTTTCTGGACTGGTTTGCTATGGATTTATCTTTTGAAAGTGTGAATCCAGTTCACAAAGGTATACCTACCTGGACTATGAATAATTTTGAAGTGTAGAAGGTTAAATCAAACCTTGTCATATGTTGTCCTAATAATTTCCTTCCCCTTAACATTCCTCTTGCACAGAGTTTAATCATCTTATTATAAGGATGTTGAAGTGAGTCAGATTTTGAAGACAACAGGTTCTGCTATAGATGAGAATGTCATCTAGGTACACCACCACAAACTTGCTTTTGAAATCTTTAACACCTCATTCATCAACCTCATGAAGGTGCTTGGGGCATTGGTGAGTCCAAATGGCATCACAAGCCATTCATACAGTCCTTCTGTGGTCTTGAAAGAAATCTTCCACTCATCTCCCTCCTTGATTCTAATCTGGTGATAGCCATTTTTAAGGTCCAATTTGGTAAAATACATAACACCTCCTAAACAGTCCATCAAATCCTCTATTCTAGGAATAGGAAACCTATACCTTATGGTGATCCTATTGATTTCCCTTGAGTCAGTACATAGTCTCCACTTGCCTCCCTTCTTTGAGGCTAGCACTACCAGGACTACAAATGGGTTGATGCTCTTCTTAATCAATTCTTGTTCCAATAGCTCCTGCACTTGCCTTGCTACCTCCTTGTTTTGATCAGGTGTGAGCTTGTATGCAGCTTTGTTAGGTAGGGATGCTTTGGGAACAAAGTCTATTTGATGGCTTATAGACCTTCTTGGTGGGAGTGTTGCAGGTGCCCCATCACTCACTATGTCCTTATACTCTTGCAGCATTTGCTTCACCTCCTTAGGTACTCCTGCCTGCAACCTATCTTCTTCCTCCTTTGGTTTCACAAATATGGCACACTTCACTATCTCCTCCTCATGTAGAAAGTTTAAGAACTCTTTACCAGTAGCCAATAAGACACTAGGTGTTCTTGAAGTTCCCTCTTCATTCTCTATCAAAGACTGAATCTTAAAGGTCTTGCTATCCTTCTTGAATGAAATGGAGTTCTCGTCTCCATCATAGATCACCTTCCTATCAAATTGCCAGGGTCTACCTAGTAATAGGTGACAGGCATCCATAGGTAACACATCGCAAAGGATATTATCCTTGTATCCTCCAATAGAAAACTCTACCCAAGTTTGTTCATTGACAAGCACATTCTACTCATGATTCAACCATGTCACCTTGTATGGGTTAGTCTGGGGTATCCTTGTAAGTTTCAACTTCTTGGTTGCCTCCTCTAATATTATGTTTTCAGTTGACCTTGAATCAACTATCACCTTGCAAAATTTACCATGGATCTTGCATCTCACCCTAAACAATGCTCTCCTATGCTTAGGTTCATTCTTGACTGGCTGTCTTATCAAGACCCTATTGAACATTAGATTCTCTCTAGTCTTTGATTCAATATGGTCCACTTTAGGTGTCTTGCTACTTGATGTGTCTTCATGTGCATAAGCAACCCTCTTTCCACTATTTGATGATGTAGGCTTGTTAGGGCATCTATATGTCAGGTGTCCCAATTGTCCATAGTTGTAACACTTCATAGTTGCAAAGTAGGAGTTACCTTTGTCGGTACCTCTACCCCTACATGGACCACCTTGTGCATGTCTCCCTCTAGTATGGACCCCTTTGAGATTGGTTTCACTGCCATGTTCAGTCAACTTGGCTTCTCCTTGGTTCCTCTGCTCATTTGCCTTGCTTTGGTAACCACCCCGGTGGTTCATTTGTTTTCTACCTCTACCTCTACCCCTGTTATTGGAGTCTCCTTTCCTTTTGTTCCTCTCTTCTACCTTGACAACAAGTTGATGACATTTTTGAATGGTAGTAGGAGTCCATAGGTTTATCTCCTCTTGAATGTTCCACTTTAGGCCACTTAGATACCTACCCACCTTGATAGATTCATCTTCTTGGATCTTGGACCTAAGACATAGCTTTTGAAATTCTTTGGTGTAGGAGGTCACATCAAGGTCTTTTTGCTTCAAACCCTATCTCTTCTTATGAAGTTGGACTTCATAATCCTCTGGTAAGTAGTTCTCTTTGATCTTACTCACCATGGCCTTCTAGTTGGCAATAGGTATCTTCCCCATGCTAACTCTCTCTTCTTGTAGGTACTTCCACCATGTCAAAGCTACTCCCCTTAATCTTGATTTGGCAACCTTAACCTTTTGAGCCTCTATCACTCCCTCACACTCAAAGTTGTTTTCCATGCCCTCAATCCATTCCATGACAGTATCAATGTCCATCCTTCCACTGAAATGTGGCAATCCTTCAAAATCTTTAGTGTTCAAAGCCTTGATAGCTTTTACAAAAAGTTCTTCATTGAACAAGGGATATGGTTCAGGTATAATTCCATCTATGTCAATGGTTTTCTTGCCTTTATCTTTGGTGTCTTCTCCCCAAGGTCCTTGTGTCCTCTGATCCACCACTTCCTATAGTTTATCCCTTATCTCATTCATAGCTTCTTCAAGGAGTCTATTCTTCTACTTCTTCTCTTCTAACTCCCTAGCCAGCTCTACATTAGTGACCATTGTTCTTTCCCCTACTGATTCACTAATATATAGAGACATACATAGTCCAACAATCTTTAACTAGCTCTGATACCAATCTGATGGGAAAGGGTATGGGATAGACTAGCCTAGTCTATGCTCTTGGATCCTTCCCTTGGATCACCTAGTGTTCTCTTCACACCCTAGGGTCTCTAGTACTTCCCTTGCCTGAGGAATACCCTGACCTTGCCCAATCCACCCACCAATGAGTTGCAATGTTGCTCCTAAGGTCTCACCTACTCACGAGACTCAAAACCCCTTACTATGGTTAATAAGGGCTTGGCATGTCCTAATGCTTCCTAGGTCCTAGAAAGGTTAGGAAAGGTCTTAAACCATGTTTTACATCCATCCATGTGCCCCCAAGAAGTTGCAACCTTCATCCCTCCTACCGATTCCACCATTTTGCTCATTTGCCACAAAATAGGGCTATAAGGAAAAGCCCCTATTAGGCCTCCAATCCGGACTTTTAGGGCTCTCTCTTGCAAACAATTTACAAATAACCTGAACTCCCAAAATGGACTACCATTCATTTGGCAAGGGCTCAAGGATTTCTCTAGTTTTGGGCCTCCAAGTGGTCGTACAGTGCCTTGGGTGAATTTTGGGGTTTTTAAGGGTTTTGTGAGGGTTTTTATGGTCTGCCTGGGTCACAGTGTATGTTTTGTGTTTTAGCCACCTTGTCTAGATTGGTGGAGGCTCCTCCTTCACACCAATGATGCTTCACTCACCCCTCTACAACTCCTCCAAAGGGTTCCTTCTTTTCTATCCTTCCTTGCTCTCCAAGACCTCTGCAACTTGACCCTTCCTAGCCAGGTACTGTCCAGTCTCGCCTAAGAATGGGTCCTTATATGTCCTCCTTGCATTTTCAAGCACCTTTATTGCATTGACCTATGGTACAAGGTCTATACTCTCATTCCCCATGGTTTCGTGGTGACTCCACAATGGGGAATGGAGTTATGAGCCCATTTATTCAGACCAGTCCAAAACTGGACAGAGAGAATGCAAATTACAAACTATTTACAAACACACCTCACTTACTGTAGCGTCCTAAAATTGTGACACTTGCAATTTCGACTGCATTTCGGTCTTCACGATGGCAACGCAACACGCAACCTGAATGGAGACCCTGAAACTTGCTCACAACACTGAAAACTGCATTTTTCAAGCACCTTGGCCTGAACCTCCTTGCACCCTGCTGTCCCGGGAGGTGGGACCAAAGCGCCCAGCGCCCTGGTCCCCAGGACCATGGCGCCCTATGCCCTGGTCCCTGGGTCCTATTTTGGGCCTGGTCTCCTAAGGGGCTCGGGTCTTTTTGTTTGCAATTTGGAAATTAACTTTCCCTGGTCGGCCTAAGGTCGGGAAAATCAGTCTATCAGCCCTAAATGACAAGTATATAAACTACATTTTTCTCTCTCATTTGAGATATGAAGAGGATATGTGTACAAGGCATGGAAATTATACTTAAGCATTCAAACATTCAAGCATTCCAAGTCTCCATTCAAGGCTAAGTGTTGCATTCAAGACAAGGATTCAACCATTGAAGAGGAGATCACATACTACATGCTACAACATACAACATACAACATCTAAACCTTCGCACATAAGGATACAAACATCGTTAGAACAAGGTATTAGTACTTGTTTTACAGTCATTTACATTTACAGCTCTTGCTCATTTCTTGGTTAATTCCAAAACCGGGGTTTGACCTAAAGGCAAACCCCCAATCCCTAACCCCCCAATCATCTTCGCTTTTCTGTGTGTAGGTTGCAGGTACGCGGCTGAAATTGAAGATCTGGAATCCTTGTGCAGAGACGAATAGATCCTCCTTCGTTTCGCGGATTTTTCGGAGGACCGTGGCGCCGGGCGCCATCGTCCCGACAACTTTTGCTCAAATTTGTAGGACAGCGCCGTATCAACATTTTACTGCTAATTCCAGGTCCGCAGCTTCATCCTATAACCCGAACTCAGTTTATAAGCGAATCTTTATGACTTTCTATGCATGCTTAGCTTAGTTTCCTTAACAACATTCTTTACAAAAGAGGGTAGCCTTGCTTTCCTAACCCTTGAAATTCATTTAGCATCCAATCTTGCATTGCGTGGGATTGGATCTTATGAGTTTCAACCCCTCTTTTGAATGTAAAGTCTCTCCCCTAAGTGAAAAACCATCGAATCCTAGCGAACCTCCCTTCTCTCTCCTCGGAGTCGGAAGAGGGGAGAACAACTAGGGTTCAATCACGATTTTTCCGCTTTACATTTTGGTGAACCCGACGTGAACATCCTTTCTGATTTTTCATGCTTAGATCTGAAAAAATTGATTACATTTCCATGTTTGATCTTTTGCAAAATTTTAGAGGTGATTGCATAAAAACCCTAAATTTTCTTTTTGGTAATTGAACTTGCGAAATGTCTAAATGTTAATGCCTATTTCAGATCTGCCTTTCTATTACAAATTTTCAATTCATATTTGTGCTTTAATTCTAAAAATTAAGTGGTTAAATGTCAAAACCCTAATTTTTGAAACCCTCTTAATTCAACCTTTGTCCGACAATTTGACCAACCAAAACATCTCCAAATTAGCTGTAACTTTGGATTCCGCAATAAAATCACAATATCTTTCATCCCTGAAAATTTGGAAAAAAGTTGCGAGGACTGTGTTGCACTCCAAGCGCCATCATCCCCGACATTTTTTCCAAAATTTCGGGAGCGAGATCTTGCTGTATTTTCCTGCTAAAATCCAGAATTTTGGCTGATTTTATCAATTATAACACTTTCAAAATTACAGTCAAAGTTGGTCTTGCGATTGCTTGGTCTAAGGCTTCTAATCATTCAAAAGTCATTGAAATTAAAATTTTGTGTCAAAATTGCATTTTTATTATCATAAATCTGAAAAGTGTGTTATCATTCATTAAAAATTTCAGTGCTTTATTCAAATTCTTGCATTTTGTGACTTTTGAAATTAAGTGCTTAATTACAACAACTTCGATTTCCGCTTTCAAAATTGAATTTTGCATGAAATTGAGTCAATTTTCAAATTTCAAAATTTGCATTGCTTTTGACATTCCCTCTAAAATCATAAAATTCAAAATTTCAGTTTCCCTCTCTTTTTCAAAATTCAAATTTTGCATTTTTCGACAATCTTGATAGGGTTCAATTTTGAGATTACAACTTTAATTTGGCCTATCTACAGATCGTAAAATCACTCAATTTTTTCAGATTAGCTCTAAAATCATCATACCTTTCATCCTTGCAAATTTCGAAAAAAGTTGCAAGGACTGTGTTGCACTCCGGGCGCCACGGTCCCGGACATTTTTTCTGAAATTTCGGGAGACTGTTGTGATTGCATTTAACAACTTAAATCCAGAAAATTGGTTGATCTTACTAAAAATTGCTACCTCTAAATTCAAAATTTTCTCTCCTTCTCTAGTGCATGAGTTTTACAACAATAAGCCCTACTTACACTATTCCCATTAGACGAAGCCGTAGAATTAAGTCTTTCCGAGGTTTAACTACTGAGGAGATGGAACCTAATTTGAATAGCCTTTTTAACGAGGACATGGGTAATTCCTCTATTCCTCCTAATGATGAAGAAGCTCTCCATGAGGTTTCTGAAGAACAACTTTCGAAATTGGATAACCAATTTGACGATTTTCGACAATGGATGTCTCAAGAATACCCTGATAGTCAATCTCTTCCTTTAATTGAGGGTCTAAAACGTATGCTTCAAAGTGATAAGAATGGAATTGATATTTTGCGTGGTATTTCACACATTGTGAATTCGAACGTGATGCCTATGAAAAGTTGTGCTGAAAATTTGGGTTATACACAACCTCCTACACAAGTCAATCATTCTATTCCTTTGACGACTTCTTTTGCTAGCATACCTACTTTTACATCAAACATAATGGCTACTTCTACACAAGACATTCCTCCTGTGATCACCAGTCATGGGGGCAATCCCTCTTCTTCAATTAAACCTATTCCTTCATTCAATCTGATTTTTTCATTCGTCCCTTCAATGAGTGTGCCTATTATATCATCACAAATGAACATGACGCAAGGGGGCAATTCATTTAATCATTCTATTCCTCCTTGTAGTGTTCCTCTTGTCCAATCATCTCCTATGACTAATTATCATAGGGTCCCACCACCTTACTCTCTACCTTCTTTCAATAACATAACACCTCCATCTCAATCTAACACATCTAATATGAACTCTTCGACTGAAGCAACCATTAACAATCTAGCACAAACTGTCTCTTCTTTACAGCAACAAATTGCCTCTATGAATCAATCTAAGTTTAGTGTGCCCACATTTGATGTTGCGAGCCCACTTTCTCTTGACATTGTCCGAGCTATTCCTCCTAAACATGTTGAAATCCCGCATTTGGAACTTTATAATGGTAAAGGAGATCCTCTAACACATGTTAAGACTTTTCAAACAATTTGTACTGATTTTGCTTATGACCAAAGGTTGCTTGCAAAACTATTCACGAGAACATTAAGAGACAAAGCCCTACAATGGTATTTCTCGTTGCCTTCTTATTCTATTACTTCTTTCGAACAACTTGCAAATGCTTTCATTCAACAATTTCAAAACAATATAAGTCCTAAAGTTACTTTGATTGATTTAATGCATTGTAAACAAGGTGTTAAAGAAAAAGTGACTGATTTCATTGGTAGATATAAGCATTTGTATGCTCAAATTTCTTTTCCAGTGCCTGACAATGATATTCAAAGAATCTTTATTTCTAATTTACAAAAAGATATTCGAGACAAACTTCTGTTTTCTGAGTTTACTTCTTTCCAACAGTTGTGCGCCACTCTTCACAATTATCAACTGACTGTGAGTCAAATGGAACAATCACATCCTATGGCTCCAAGTGATAAGGGTGATAGTAGTCAACAACCATTTGGGAAGTTTAAACCGAACAGAGATTCCATCAAATTCAATGAAAACATCATCAACAACAATGTGAATGTAGCATCAGGTGTGCCTCCTATTTCTAAATTTTTCAAGAAAGAAAGAAAGTATACTCCTTTGAATGAATCATTGCATAGTATTATGAATAAGTTATTGGAACAAAATGTGCTTACTCTTCCTCCTATAAGACAAATTGATCCTGCAAAGATTACTTCACCTTATTTTGATAACAAAGCTTTTTGTCAATTTCATCGTCAGCTTGGGCATGATACTGAAAAATGTTTTTCTTTAAAGGGTAAAATTCAAGATTTGATTGATAATAATACTATCTCTGTTTCTAGAGTGAATGATAAAGGCAACACATCTGTAGCTCCTCCTAACCAAAATCTTCAGATTTTCACTGATCCATTGCCTTCTCATACCTCTAATGCGATTGAGACTAATGATTCCTCTCTCTCATCTGATGGTCTTGTGTCTACGACCCCGAATGTGATTAACTTTGTAGAGCAGCAAGAAATCCCTGAAGAACCTTCCATCACATTTGATTCTAGCGAAACCATTAGGGCACTTGATGGTCCTTTATACATAGTTGCAAAAGTTAAGAATACACCTTGCTGTGGAGTGCTTATTGATCCTTCGTGCATGGTTAACGTTATTACTGAAGAATTTCTTTTTACTTTGCAATTGAATCAAGTGATCTATGACAAAACAGATGTGATTGTGAAATTATTTGATGCATTTTCTTCTCCTGCAATTGGTTCTATTACATTGCCTATTGAGGTCCATAACAAATCTCTTGATGTGAAATTTGCTATTATTCCATCTTCCGAACAATTTCATGTGAAGCTTGGCTATCCTTGGCTATCTTCCATGAAAGCTATTGCTTCTCCTATTCATAAGTGTTTGAAATTTCCCCACAATGGTGAAGTTGTTACTGTCAATCATAGTCTCTTTAAACCAGCTGAAAGAACCTCTAGTGTTCCTCTTGATTACTTTTGGCCTAAACAATTCCAATCTCTTCCTCCACGAAGTGATCATCTTTTCAAATCTTATCAAAAGTGGAGAACAGATATGATCCTATCTCTAAGTGAACCTAGAACACCTAAACTTGACATTCCTATCATTCTTGAGAAGGAAGTTCTTCCTTTGAAAGATAAAACTAATGTCTTTCCTCAAGAAGATTCCCAACCCATCCCTATGGATGTGACCATGTCTATACCTAATAAACTTCCTAAGAGTAGACCTGTACCTCCTCGTCATGATGGACTTGGTCTTCTCCCTAAACCAAATATTCCTCCTTTATATGGAGCAGTTCCTCCTCCTTCTTTTTATAGAGAGAAGAGACCTTCTTCTTCTCCTATTATCCAGCCTAAGAGACCACAACCTAAACACCCAAGTGCTAAGGATGAGAACATTCCTCCTCCTCAGTCTTCGCAACTTCCTACTAAGACTAGACGAAATCGTTCTGCACGTGAACGCCGGCGAAAGCGTCGTCTTAGAGCTCAAACTTTGCCATCTCCAAAAACACCTTCAACAAGCATTATTCCATTTTCTCCTCAGCCAGACATTGAGCCTAAATCTCCTAAACATAAGATGCATGATGGTCTTGATCCTGTGCAAGTTAAAGATCCTATTTTTATAAATCTTGATGATGATATAGATGAAAATGTTACTCCTCTTGCTTCTGATAGTGAATATGAACTTGTTGATGTTGATAACCATTTATCTAACGAATTTTCTAAAGCACTTATCCTAGCTCCTAGACAAGAACAATGTGGCTCGGAACATGAACATAGCCCTTGTTTGGATCTTGTGATAGCTCCATCTGCTGTGTTGGATGTTCCTCCTCTAGCGTGTTCCCTGCCTTCCCGAAACATTGATCAGCAAGATCGGGGGGTAGATGACGTGCTAGACTAGTTACATTAGCATAGTAGACTCTCTCCCCCTCTCTTTTGTTACTTCTTCTATATGTTATTCTCATTCTTCTATTTGTTGTCCTTGGTGTTGTCTACTTGAGGACGATGCAAAGCATTGATATCTCTCGATCTCTCTCATGTTGACTCAAAAGACATGTGTTCCCTTCTTCTAGGTGACCTTCCTTGATTGGGGAATGAAGAACAATTATGCATACATACATATGATATATATACATGAATTATCATACAGTATACTGACCCTGAGGAAAGCGAAGTCATCTCATCCTTTGTGTTTTGTGTCTATTATCCTTGGGTTTATCTCACACTTGGGGGCTAAATCCTTGCAATAACGTGCTCCTTTCCTTTCTCATTTCTTATGTGTATCACTACGTTAAAACAATCACCCCCGGTGAGGCGTGTGCGATCGCTTTAACGTAGGGGGGCATACATCCCGTTCATATCTTTTCAAGATACTTGAAAATTTCTTGGTAAATTTAACCTTGCCTTGAAAATTTTTGATATCTTTCTTGCATGACTCATAGTGAGGGAACCTTACTACTGACAGTCATGGTTCTTCCTCATGATCTTCCCTTTTACTTTTTCAATCGAAGTCGTAAGATCCTTAGTCCACTGGGGGCTCGGTGTATCTTGCCTCCTTGACGTGGTGAAAGTCTTTCAATGTTGTTTCCTTGTACTTTACCGGAAGTATGAGCATACATACTCCCGCTAAAGTGGGGGCTAAATGTAGCGTCCTAAAATTGTGACACTTGCAATTTCGACTGCATTTCGGTCTTCACGATGGCGACGCAACACGCAACCTGAATGGAGACCCTGAAACTTGCTCACGACACTGAAAACTGCATTTTTCAAGCACCCTGGCCTGAACCTCCTTGCACCCTACTGTCCCAGGAGGTGGGACCAGAGCGCCCAGCGCCCTGGTCCCTCAGGACCAGGGCGCCCAATGCCCTGGTCCCCAGGACCATGGCGCCCAGCGCCCTGGTCCCTGGGTCCTATTTTGGGCCTGGTCTCCTAAGGGGCTCGGGTCTTTTTGTTTGCAATTTGGAAATTAACTTTCCCTAGTCGGCCTAAGGTCGGGAAAATCAGTCTATCAGCCCTAAATGACAAGTATATAAACTACATTTTTCTCTCTCATTTGAGATATGAAGAGGATATGTGTACAAGGCGTGGAAATTATACTCAAGCATTCAAGCATTCAAGCATTCCAAGTCTCCATTCAAGGCTAAGTGTTGCATTCAAGACAAGGATTCAACCATTGAAGAGGAGATCACATACTACATGCTACAACATACAACATACAACATCTAAACCTTCGCACATAAGGATACAAACATCCTTAGAACAAGGTATTAGTACTTGTTTTACAGTCATTTACATTTACAGCTCTTGCTCATTTCTTGGTTAATTCCAAAACTGGGGTTTGACCTAAAGGCAAACCCCCAATCCTTAACCCCCCAATCATCTTCGCTTTTCTGTGTGTAGGTTGCAGGTACGCGGCTGAAATTGAAGATCTGGAATCCTTGTGCAGAGACGAATAGATCCTCCTTTGTTTCGCGGATTTTTTGGAGGACCGTGGCGCCGGGCGCCGTCGTCTCGACAACTTTTGCTCAAATTTGCAGGACAGCGCCGTATCAACATTTTACTGCTAATTCCAGGTCCGCAGCTTCATCCTATAACCCGAACTCAGTTTATAAGCGAATCTTTATGACTTTCTATGCATGCTTAGCTTAATTTCCTTAACAACATTCTTTACAAAAGAGGGTAGCCTTGCTTTCCTAACCCTTGAAATTCATTTAGCATCCAATCTTGCATTGCATGGGATTTGATCTTATGAGTTTCAACCCCTCTTTTGAATGTAAAGTCTCTCCCCTAAGTGAAAAACCATCGAATCCTAGCGAACCTCCCTTCTCTCTCCTCGGAGTCGGAAGAGGGGAGAACGACTAGGGTTCGATCGCGATTTTTCTGCTTTACACTTACAAACCAAAACCTGATCTAATTTCTCAAAATGAAAGTGAACACACCATACAAGACACTCCACACAATTTTGCATGAAAATCAATCCATTAATGTTCTTTCTTTACTCCATTTGTGCCGATTGGCAACAAAAATTGCAGTCACAGTGAGTTAGTTTGCTTGTGCCGTACAACATCTGACATCCAACCCATTAATTTAGGGTTTGAAAATAATTATACTACCCTCTCCTCAGTCTATGTGCCCATATTAGGGTTGTCCATGCCAAACTCAGAATTTTGGCCACTAGGTGAAAAAGTTGCTTGACAACTTTTAAAAGTTGTCATGCAACTTTTACAACTTTTGAGCAACTTTCCCAATGTTGCTTTTCTTGACTCCTAGACCCACATTGGGCCAACCTAAGGACACTACCATGCTATGAAGGACCCCTAAAAACCTTAGAGGCGCACATACCCTCTATTTTCAAGAAAATATCAATCTTGACTTATGACCCTAAGACCTCAACTAGGACCCATGAGCACATGGCTCTTATTCTATATAAAATGGCTTCATTGAGAAGCAAAAGCACAAAAAAAAACAAATGGTGGGAGCCCTTTGAAGGGTGCTCCTGCAACACATTCTTAGCTATTTATACAAAGATGATTAAGAAGATAACAGAGCAGCTGCTCTGGACATAGTTCTACCAACACACCTATATGGAAAGGGCTACTTAATCATGCAACAAATGGGATATGATGGTAAAGGACCTATTGGAAAATGCAAAGGAGTCACTAAACCAATAGACCTTCCTTCACAGCTCAATAGAGACAAAACAAGGTTGGGCTGTAAACTCACTTTCCTATTAAGAAACATACCATGCATAACTCCAAAACCTCAATGGAAAGAAAAGAAGAAGTACAAAGAAAAATCCTGGCAGGAAGCACTATTTGAGTCAGCAGAAACAATCTGCAAGGCACGTGAACATCAAGAATAGAAGAAACATTAGGAAAAGCTCCTCATTCATAAGAAGGCCATATATATAGCAGTAGCTCATATTCAAACACCAATATCTCAAAAACAAACAGAATCATCTCCTGATACCGTTATTCCTCCCCAAGGAGGCATAGTATATGAACAAATACAAAAGGTAGAAGCAGGATCCAACACAGAATCAACAAAGACTATCAAACTGGTATCCATCATCAAAGATCTATTTTCACCATACAACATACCTATTTATAGCACTGATAAAATCTGGGATGATAACTTAGAGACTGATTCCAATGAATATGAATGGGGTAGCTTCTCAAACGCTATTGGAGATACCACTGACAATACTAGCTCCATATCCC
Source organism: Cryptomeria japonica (assembly GCF_030272615.1). Lineage (NCBI taxonomy): Eukaryota > Viridiplantae > Streptophyta > Pinopsida > Cupressales > Cupressaceae > Cryptomeria > Cryptomeria japonica. The sequence continues at coordinate 601,265,622 of NC_081410.1, forward strand.
TTTCCCAAGAAGAGCATAACGCAAAAGATGAACTACCTAAATTTGGATCGCAAAATATCTATGACACCAAGGAAAGCAAACAGAAACATTATGAACAAGTCTATACGAAGGATGATACCATCAAAGACCTCGACAAAATCTGACTTCTTTAAAATGAAAACCAATCACGATGAAACCTCTGTCTTAACACTTATAGTAGCAGGACTTGATATGCCAAACGATTCCATACCACTTGTCTTTCCCAACCTCATTGACTGGGATGAACCCGAAATACATGATATACCAATTTTTCCAGATGATGAATCTATTATCCACTACCTATGTACCGTTAACCCGGAAACACGCTCTACTAGTAAACAAAGTAATGATGTCTACAAACCAGGGAGTGCCAAGTCTCTCAGTCGCAAAATGAACCAAATAAAAGATCCAATGCGGAAAACCAGTCAATGGCAGCTCTCTATCACAAAAAAGTAAAAATAAAGGACACATCTGAGGGTGAAAACCTTTTTAAGGCACCTAAGGATGGGAGACTTGACACTCTTACTAAACATTTTCATGAGTGATCACCCATATTTATTGAGCCCACTCAATCAATCAACATTGGTACTACAGAAGCAATCAAAAACATACACCTAGCAGAATTTCTGACAGAGGAGGAAAAATCAGCATTTATCATCTTTTTTAAAGAAAAGAAAATTAAATTTGCTTGGTCATATGCAAATATGCCCGGAATTGATCCACACTTGATCATGCATCACTTGTCCATCTCTCCAGGAGTTAAGCTAGTCAAGCAAAAACTACGAAAAATGAATCCACAGGTGGCACTCATGGTCAAGGCTGAACTAAAGAAACTATTAGATGTCGGATTCATTCAACCCATCGACTATGCAGAATGGATTTCCAACATAGTACCAGTATCAAAACTAGACAACAGTATCAGAATCTGCAGTAATTTTAGAGATGTCAACAAAGCCTGTCCAAAGGATGACTTTCCTCTGCCTAGTATCGACATAATTGTAGACCTCACAATAGGTCACGTAATGTTCTCACTAATGGACGGTTTTTTAGGCTATAATCAAATAAAAATATCCCTAGAGGATCAAGATAAAATAGTGTTTACCTGTCCTTGGGGAATGTATTGTTGGAATGTTATGGCTTTTGTCTTAAAGAATGCAGGAGCTACCTATCAATGAGCAATGACAACAATCTTTCATGACATGATGCATACCTTCATGGAAGACTATGTGGATGATTTACTAGCTAAATCCTTCACTAGAGAAGAACACCTCGACAATCTAACAAAGATCTTTGATCAATTGGAGAAATTCCAAGTCAGGCTCAACCCTAAGAAGTGTGTCTTCGGGGTTACATCAGGCAAGTCACTAGGCTACATAGTCTCAGCTAAAGGTATTGAAGTGGATCTAGCAAAGATACAAGCCATTATGGAGATGCCACCACCAAAGAATATCAGTCAGCTCAGATCTCTACAAGGACGACTCCAATCAATCAGGTGATTTATCGCTCAACTAGCTGATAAAAGTCTACCATTCAATCATTTGCTACATAAGAAAGTACCTTTCAGATGGGAAGCCAAGTGTGTAGAATCTTTTTATCAAATCAAACAGTATCTGATGAACCCACCAGTTCTAGTACCACCAATAGCAGGAAAGTCACCCATTTTATACATTTCAACAATAGATATATCACTGGGGGCACTATTGGCACAAGAAGATCAACAAGGAAAGGAATGAGCCATATACTACATCAGTAGGACATTGAATGGGTATGAACTCAACTATACATTCATTGATAAGGCTTGTCTAACAGTAGTCTTCGCATCTCAAAAGTTCTGACATTATATGCTAGCACACACAATTAAGCTAGTGGCAAAAATTGATCCTCTCAAATATCTACTCAACAAGGCAGCTCTTATAGGATGATTGGCTAAATGGGTCATGATTCTCAGTGAATTTGACATCTACTACATAGAACGCAGAGTTATCAAAGGACAAGCAAATGTAGATCAACTAGCTGAAGCACCGCTACCACGAAAACAAACTATGGAGATTGAATTTCCAGATAGGGATGTTCTTTCTATTTCTACCACACAATGGACCCTATACTTTGATGGATCCTACACACAACATGGTTCAGGTGCTAGCATTTTATTCATCACTCCTAAAGGGCATACTATACCAAGATCATATTAGCTTATGTTCCCATGCACAAATAATGTGGCTGAATATGAGGCATTGGTTATAGGCATCCAAATGGTCATAGAATGGAAAATCACAGAGTTAATGGTCTATGGAGATTCATAACTAGTCGTCAATCAAATCAACAATGACTATCAGACAAAGGATGATAAGCTACTACCCTACAAGCGAATGGTGGATGACTTCAAACAGTATTTTGTACACATCACCTTCGAGCAAATACCAAGGTTGAACAAAAAAGCAGCCGATGCCATGGCTACTATCGCATCATTACTACAAATTCTAGAACAACAGAGTCGTTATGAGTTTCTAGTAGAGCAACTATTCTCCCCAGCCTATGACCACTCTACATCCCATGTTATCTATGCCTTAACCAGTTCAGATTCCCCTTTATATGGACCCATATATGATTATCTAAAGAACAACATCCTACCCATTGACCAATTCCGTAACCAAAAACATAATTTTATCTGACAAGCCGCCTGTTATACCCTTACCATTGATACTTTGTATTGTCGAGGTCTAGATGGTACTCTTCTTCGTTGCCTTGATCGTAATGAATCTGATTCTGCTTTACACGAGCTTCATGAAGGTATTTGTGGCACACATTCAAGTGGGACTACTCTTGCTAAAAATATTCTAAGGATGGGATACTACTAGCCTACAATGGAAAAAGATTCTTACCACTTTGCCAAGAAGTGTCCTATATGCCAGATCCATGGCAATCTAATACATGCACCAACATAGGAACTGTAGCCATTTACAACATCCTGGCCCTTTTGTCAGTGGGGACTAGACTTGGTCAGCAAAATTCATCCTTCATCTTCAAATGGACACAAGTTCATTATAACTACAACAGAATACTTTACCAAGTGGATAGAAGCAGTCCCCATGACCATAATAACTAGAAAACAAATTGCTTCTTTTATCTTGAACTATCTGATCTGCAGATATGGTATTCCAGGTTCCATCATCATCAATAATGGATGACCATTCAAAAACTAAGATTTTCGAGAGCTATGTGAACAATTCAAAATACAACATTGGTTCTCTATGCCATACTACCCCCAGGGGAATGGTCAAGCAGAAGCATCCAACAAAACAATACTAAAAATCCTAAAGAAAGTAGTAAATGATGTAGGCAAAGATTGGCATATACAACTCAATCCAGCACTTTGGGCATATAGATCTAGCATCTGTACACCTATAGGAGCAACACCTTTCTCACTGGTCTATGGATCAGAAGCTATTTTACCACTAGAGGTAGAAATTCCATCTCTCATAGTCTCTCTTAAAGGCTTAATCCCATATGAAGAGTATAGAGTCAACCGACTGCAAGAACTAGAACTATTAGATGAAAGACGTCAGCATTCTTACACTCATCTCAAAGCATATCATCAATGCATGTGCAGAAGCTACAATCACAAGGTCATCCCTCGCAACTTCAAAGTTGGTGACCTAGTCCTCAAAGAAAATCCAAGAAATCAACAAGATCGAGAAAAGAAAGGGAAATTTGAACCTAACTAGTTGGGTCCCTATGTCATCATATCAGTCTATGGATCAGGTGCTTATTAGCTTACAACTTTAGAAGGAGATGTGCTCGACAAACCAACTAACAACATTCATCTGAAGAAATACTACATAGTAGTCTAATGCATAGAAAAAGTCAAAAACAAAAAATCAAAAAATCAAGAAAAAGCAAATAAAAAGGTACAATAAAAGCAACTGGTGAAAACCTAGTAACAGGTGCTATTGTGAGAGGACAGATCCTTTATCTATATCCATATCTCTACAGTAAAGCACTATCAGCCATTGCCCAACACTTAGCAAATATCCATTAAGGAGATACTTAGCGTAGTCACTATCCTGATGTATCCATATATCCTTTCACCACACTTTACCATGGCTTGGTAATCACTGTACATATCCACATCGAAAGACACACTTAGCTAGGGGCAATAATCGTCAAAACTTGCAGCATGTTGAAACCATCAAGACTATTTACAAAACTTAGAACACCACATCCAGCAACCAAAAACTTACTCCATCACAGAACAAAACATTGAATCATTAAAATAGGAATCACAAAAACACTACGATGGATGATTTTCTGAAGTACTAAATGTTGCATTATTGCATAAAGTCTTGACTATTTTTGCATTTGAACCTTTTAAATTATTGGATTCTCTACATTTTCTCAACAATGCTTCCAAGCTAGAGATCATCGGGAAACTCCAATATTTTCTTAGTCTTCTGTTTGGGAGGCGATCACTTGTACTGTGTAAATACTTGTCTTGAGACGTGATACAACGAATATCACTGAAGACATGATTCCACTTTATGCATACAAATGGTTTACTCTTATCTGTTTATATGCAATCCACACTCTGGTCATCTTGGTTCAATTATACCTTGATGCTTGTGCTACCTTGCAAACTAAAAAATCATGTAAATTTTTCTCAGGTCATTAGGGTTCAATTATACCATTGTGCTTGTATAAATTTTCAACATATCCCAAACAATTCAAAGCTCAATGATGATACATATATCAAAAGCAAATAAACATGTGGTTATATTGAATGACAAATGCAGAATGAGGATGCTCCAAAGACAATTAGTTGCATATCATTTTACAATTAGTTTCATATAAAATCATACATCTCACAGCATATCAAATCATACATCTCATTTTCAAGATACATCTCACAGCATATCAAATCATACATCTCATTTTCAAGATACATCTCACAACATATCAAATCATACATCTCATTTTCAAGATACATCTCATAGCATATCAAATCACACATCTCATTTTCAAGATACATCTCACAGCATATCAAATCATATATCTCATTTTCAAAATACATCTCACAGCATATCAAATCATACATCTCATTTTCAAGATACATCTCACATCTCATAAACATCATACATTTACATCATGCATTTCACTTCATCATATCATCTATCTAAGTATTGCATCATCATAAAACAAAGTACAAGCATCTAGAACATGCATCTGTAACACATCACATGATCAAAGAAAATGGTGTCATCTATGTATATATCAAAAATGATCAAAATGTACAAATATCTGTCATGTTTGTGCCCCGTACAACAAAAACAATGATCCAAAATATAATAGAGACATCATCTCTCAAGTATGACTATCTCCTGATGGGGATGGTCTCACCACTGATGTCCCAGCCCCTGGATCTCTAGGAGGATCCTGTCTTGAAGGCCCCGTCATGCCTCTACTCTCCGATTGTGATCCAGTCTCTCAAGATTGACTCTATCTCGACTGCATAAAGCTCTGCACTCTGGGCTCCCTGGGCACCACATCCTCATAGTGGCATTGATAGTACTCTGCCTCCCTGACTCTCAAGGATAGCTCTCTCATGATGTCCTTCATAGGGCCACCTGCTACCGCTCTCTATATGCTCCCTACCAGCTCCTCCGCTCGACCCCGCCGCTCTATCTCAGTATCGCGCTCTAGGGTCAGCTAGGTAATCTGACGCTGTTGCGTCAATAACTATGCCTGTAGCTGCTGTACTATCAACTATAGAGTCTTGATCTGGGCATCCTCCACATGCATCGGGATCTGTACCCATAGGGGCACCTATGAAGGGGTACCCCCTATCCCTCTAGCTGTCCTCGGTGCTGGTGGAGGTAACTCATCAGTCCTCCTCTTCTGCACTGGTTGTCTCCACTCATCAGTCCCTCCCACTACTACTATCACCTCTCCCACTCTCCCCTCCTCCCCTGCTCTGATCGCCAACCCTCCTCTCCCTCTATCCATCACAGTTCGTCGAACTGCTCTCTCCACCCACACTCCCCTATCACCCCCATCTCTACCTCTATCTCCTCTCCTCCCCCGATATCCTCTCCCTCATCATCCTCCTCCACCTCCATCATCTCCCTCATCACCATCTCTCCCTACCTCATCCTCATCATCGTCAAAGGCAGGCCGCATCTCCTTAGGATCTGATATCCTGGCCATAGCATGAGCTGCAAACAAACCAGCAAACTCATGTGTCATCCTAGCATCTAATATCTCAGGAGCATAGTCCCATATCTAGCCCGCTAAGCTAGAAAAATCCTCTACAGCCACTCCACTATAAATAGTTGGACCCCAATCTGGTATATCCTGCCTTCGACGCGCATACAAGCAGGTCCCATGTGGTATCCTTTGCTGCCAACCATACTGCCACAAAACTCTACCAACCTAAAATCTCTCGATCACAAAGGGTGTCCGCCCTATCAAAAACTAACTCATAAAAACATACAACATCTCCAGCCCATCCTCGGCCCATACCTCACAATCTGTATACAGTTGCCAGATGACCGTATTGATGTCATCTAATACTCTCCTCTAGTGCTCAAGTTTGCCTAGCTTGCGCTAGACAACTAACCCCCTGTATCCATATGCATATGCCTATCTCTATCCACCAGTGGCCTAGCTACTGGAATGTGCTCCCAACACCATACCTATAGGAGTGTCACACTTGCTGACAAACTATCGTAACCCAGGTATACCACCTCATGTAAATCCCTGTACAAATGAGCTAACATGGCCAATCCCCATGTGAACCTACAGCCCTGTGTCACCATCTCCTCTAGCACCAATCCCCAACCCATGGAAAATCCCTTCGACCTATAGTCGGGACATAGGAATCCACCTATAAAACCTACTAGTACTGACAGAAGAGGCACATAATCCAAATCCAAGAACTCCTGCCAAGGGATCTCATATCCACACACTGTCTCATCATGAAATATGCAATGTAGTGCCTTTGTCTCACCCTCCTTTATCTGCTCATAAGGCAATAATGCACCTGCTACGGGAATCCACAATATCCTGTAACAGTCCTCAGGAGTCACCATCATCTCACCTAAGGCAAAGTGGAAGGTGTTCGTATCACTGTGCCATCTCTTTGCGGGCACTGTAAGTAAACCCCAGTTCACAGTAAACCGAGGAATATCTAATAAAGACGACATGCCACATCTCTCAATAATATCTAAGTTAGCCTGTGCCAACCGTGGTATCAATGCCCATGGTCTGGGGAACCACTCGCATGACTGAACCACTCCCAATCGCTCCTGTCAAAAAGTAAAACAAATCCAATATCAGTTTCCTCATCAAAACAAAGATATCAAAATCAAAATCACATCAAAAACTTGAAACATTTTGCAAATCTAATCAAGTTCCACATCATATCATTCCATATCAACTTGTAACACAAATCAAGTTTTCAAAAACCATATCAAAACTTGTAAAACAATTCAAGTCTCCACATCACATAAACTTGTAAAACAATTCAAGTTTCCCACCCATATCAACTTGTAAAACAACTCAAGTTTCCAACCCATATCAACTTGTAACACAACTCAAGTTCCTCAATCATATCAGCTTGTAACACAATTCAAGCTCCACACATATTAACTTAAAACAATGCAAATCAAATCAAGTTTTGATCAAAAACACATTAATATCTACCTCAATAGCTTGAAAATTCACAAATTAAACCAAGTTATATCAATACTCATATTGGACAAACTATCAAAAACATGACAACCGACATAGTAAATGGCAAAAATCCACCTATCCAGGCAAAAATGACCTTATCCTATGTAATTTTCTACATTCAAAAATCATCCTATCTTGTAAAACCTACTGCATGCGCTAATTAAATTTGGCTATGCGCTAAGACTAAATCTATGTGCTACCCTGTTTTCTCCACGTGCTATCCTATCTACCCTATGCGCTAGACTAACTCTACGCACTACCCTTTTTTCTCCATGTGCCAACTAATCTACCCTAAGCACTAAACCCAATCCATGCACTAACCTATCCAGCGTCTATGCTACCTATTTAACCTTATGCGCTAGGTCTAAACTACGCGCTACATCCCCCTGCCCATGCGACCCCCTGTGGACCCTATGTGCTAGGTTTACCCGATGCGATACCCTTTTAACCCTAAGCGCTACCCTGTATCCGTCATGTGCTAACCTAAGGCCATGCGCTAACCTAGAAACTCCATGCACTTCCCTAAATATTTTTGGATGCTACCCTAAATTACAACCCTATGCGCTACGGAATTTTTTATATGCGCTAAACTAAGACCCCTATGCACCAAAACGTGAAAACCACATTTCAAAATTCAAAAACTGACCAGAAATGATCAAATTAAAAATCAAAAAGGGGTCAAAAAGGTTGACTTACCGGTGGTCCATACACGACAGGCCTTCGATACCTCCGAACGCACTCGAATTGATGCATAGAATATGGAATAGGCATTTTGTCTTCTCTCCAAAATTCTCTTTCTCCAAGGTCAACAAGCACAAATGAGACAAAACAATGCACTTTTTCCCTTTTATAGGGTAAAATAAAATTAGGGTTAGAGAAATGAGCATGTAATTTGCTCGCGGTCTCCCTCATACCCTCGCACACATCCATTATCGGGAGATGAATCAATTTAAACATTCCACCTAGCCAAAATTTTAAACAACACACACAATTATCAAATCAAATCAAATTTTCCAAAATTTTAGTTCATTTCCCGAGGGGGCATTATCACCATCGATTATCAAATCTGGGGCATGACATGAAAATCCATAAAAACAACATTGATCATAAAATCGCAACAACACGTCATTTTCATTGAAATAACATGTGCACACGTCACTTCAAAGAGGGGCAAAATGTAGATGTATAAAAATGACCATATTCCTAAATGAATATTTTATGTTCATTTCTCTATTTAATTAAATCCAATTTAATTGAATAACCCACATTCCTCTATTTAATTAAGTAAATTACTCAGTTTATTTAAATTAAATTCACTATACCTCTTTTACCATTTAATAGAATAAATTCATTTTATTCAATTAAAACCCCTATCCACTTTTTAATTAAAATCAAATTTAATTAAAGTAGTTATCCTAAATTGAATAAATCTAATTTATTTAATTTCCCCAATTGTAACCAAATTGAATTAAATTCATTCAATTAAATCCTATTATCCCTTCATCCACTTGCAAAATCCTACATCTCCCACTTGCATCCTAAATCATATTCCTGATTCTTCTAGAATCCATCTAATCCTAATCAATTAGCCCAAACCCATCCATTATCCCGTTTCCCTAAATTTGAGGAGGTCACTTCTCAAATTTGGAGTAAAGTCTTCTAAAACCATTAAAGCCTTTATCCATTCAACAAGCTAACTTGTCGAATACCCCCAAATTTGGAAGGACTCTTACAAATTTGTCCCCAAAGTCTTCATAACCATAAATGGTTAACTCAACCCTCTAGCATGGTTAAAGAATTTCTCTAAACTCAACCTCCATGTAACCCAAGGGTCTCATCAAGCATTTATTGCTTTGACCATGGTTATCCTTAAACCTTTGCACAAGAATTTATCCTTAGGATAATAGCTTTATCCAATATGTAATCTTAACTTAACCTTAACCCTTAACCCCTAGGGTAACCATGAGGTCTTCTCAAGCATTTAATGCTTCTTACATCTCCTCTCAACCAACCTTATGTTGACAATTGTCACCATTTCATTGGTACCAATTGCAAACATGGATTCTCAACTTTCAAACATAGCCCTTGATTAACTCTTTCAATCCTGACCATCCATTGCCCTATTTTTACTATAAATAGAGCTCTCATTCCTCCATTTTCATCATCCAATTCTTTAGCATCACACTTATACTCAAATCCATCCAAGCTTTAAGATATCATTTGTGCTCATCATTTTAGCCTCTCTTTTCAATAGGAATTAATCTAAATATGCATGTTTAGAGTATTTTCCTTATCATTTAGCTTAATCATAGACTAATATAGCATGCTAGGATAGCCTTGTTACTAATCTTGTCATCTTATAAACTAGTTTATTGCATTTATAGGATCATGCATAGCTTAGGATGCATTTCATCTTAAAATAAAACAAAGCATCCCTCGTTCTTGCATTTGTCATCCCTAAACCACTTTGCTCAGTGATCTGAGAGCAAAGACATTGGTTTGAGGGACCTTGTGAGATAGAGAACCATGGAACCAACCTTGGGAAGCTGAGCCATACTTCATGACTCCATAACTTGCACCAAGAAGTCCTCTGGGTGTGTGAGCAAGGCTCCCTAGAGCTCTGTTTTTCACATTTTGATTTCTATTGACCTACTTTTCCCGCATACAAGACTCAATCACAATCTTGAGTAGATTATTGGAGATAAGGGTGTTGGATTACTAACCAGAAGAAGAATCAGAGAGAATTCCTGCATGATCTCCACTATTGAACCAAGAACTGCTAAGGAAGCATTTGGTGATGATCATTGGGTTAAAGCTATGGAGGAGGAAATAGATCAAATTGAGAAGAACAATACATGGACCCTAGTACCCTGACCGGTAGATAAAAATGTGATAGGTACTATGTGGGTATTTAGGAACAAGTCAAATGAAGATGGTGTTGTAGTTCGCAACAAAGATAGGTTGGTTTGCAAAGGCTATGAACAAGAGGAAGGAGAAGACTATGGGGAGACTTTTGCACCAATGGCAAGACTGGAAGGTGTTAGATCTTTACTTTCATTTGTAGCACATAAGAAATTCAAGGTATATGAGATGGATGCTAAGTAAACATTTTTGAATGGGATACTGGAAGAAGAAGTATACATTAAGCAACCAGATGGTTATTCTTTGCCTAATGAGAAAGACATGGTATGCAGATTGTATAAGGCTTTATATGGATTAAAGGAGGCATTGAGAGCATGGTATGAAAAGCTTCATACACATTTGATGAAAATAGGTTTTTTGAGAACTAGTGAAGATAGCAACATATATCTCAAATCTTAAGGAGATAAATGTTGGTCAGCAAAGTATTTGTAGATGATATCATATTTGGAGGTAATGATGACATGAAAAATGATTTAGTAGATGAAATAAAAAATGAGTTTGAAATGTCTCTAGTGGGAGAAATAAATATTTTCATAGGCTTGTAAATACAGAAAATGAAGAATGCTATTTTCATCACACAGTCTAAGTATATAAAGGAGGTCTTGAAGACATTTGGTATGAGTGACCAATGGTTACAAGTTGTAAGTTGTTTGAGGAAGATGAATCCACGTCTATTGATGAGAAGGAATACAGGTCAATGATTGGAAAATTGCACTATGTTGTTCACAACAAATAGAATATAGCTCATGCAATTGGCCTAGATGCTAGATTTCAAAAGAATCCTAAGGAAACACATTTGATAGCAGCCAAGAGTATTTTTAGATATTTGATAGGTACTGTTGACTATGGATTATGGCATCCATATGGAGGAAATTTTGACTTGAAGGTGTACACAGATGCAGATTGGACAGGAAATGTTGATGATAGGAAAAGCACAATTGGTGGAGCATTTTTTCTTGGAGGAAGACTTGTTTCATGGAGTAGTAAGAAGTAGAGTTGTACATCACAATCTACTACTAAATCTGAGTATGTTGCAACTTACATGAATTGTACCCAGGCTAATTGGATGAGGCACATTTTGGAAGGTTTTAAGATGAAGATTTTAGAACCTGTAAAGATCTTATGATAATACAAGTGCCATAAATATTTCCAAGAACCCTATTTTGCATGCACGAACCAAGCATATTTAATTGAAGTATCATTTCTTAAGGGAAATAGTGCAGAGTAAAGATGTGATCTTGGAGCATGTTTCTACCAAGGAGTAGCTTGTGGATATCTTTACTAAACCTCTGCCTAAGACTGCTTTTGAGTATCTTAGAACTCAGCTAGGGGTTTTACCCCTTCATGAGGTCAATTGACCATGATGTAGATTACATCAGTCCCAGATCTACTTGCACAATTTTACATCAAGATTGGTGTAGAAGTGGAGTTATTCCATAGGGGGAGCATCAAGTTGCAGGTTGTTGATGTTGAATAGTGGGATTTGACATTGCATGTTTTACTTTCAATTTGGCATTGTTGTCAAAGGGGGAGAAGAACTATGTGATTTGTATGATTGACAGAGGGAAGGAAGACAAGCTAAAGACAAGGTGAATACTTGGTAATCTAAACTAGGATTCCTATTCACAATCACAACAATCAAGGGTATTGTTATTTGTATTGCCATGAATGCCAAAGGGGGAGATTGTTGCCATTTGCATGAAGATTGTATTAATGTGTAGCGTCGTAAATTGTACGTACTTGCTAGGGTGGTACAATTTCACACCTAGTTTAGCACCCGCCTTGGTGCATTTTACATTTTGCATTGCATTTCTCCTTTAGCACTTAATTAATCAAATTAATTAGGTCTAAGGTCATATTTCATCATCCTTCACATCATAAAGTCGGGCCCTTTCATTAAAGTGTGCCCCTTTTCATGTTATTCCTCCAATACATCATTCAATCAAAAACCCTAATTAGGTCCTATTTTGAACTTGGGGGCTTGATTTCAGGGGTCAAAACATCTCGAAATCAGCTGTAACTTTGAGATTCGCTCTAAAATCATCATATCCGATGACCCTGAAAATTTGGTGAAAAGTTGTCGGGACCATGGCGCCCGGAGTGCACACGGTCCCGGACATTTTTCCCAAAATTTTAGGAGCACGATCCAATCATAAAATAAAGCTTAACCCCAAGATATTGGCGGGAGATTCAATCTCTAGTTTAGCCAAAAGTTGAAATTAAGACCTAGGGTTTCATATATAAGAGCTCTCTTTCTTCATTTGAAAGGACCCGATTTTTGGTTTCAAGGACCTTCTATGTAGCGAAAGAGCAGATCTTTGAAGACTTCAACAACATTCAACATCCATCCATCAAGAATTCATCAATTTCATTCATGCATTTAGGGCTTTGAAGACATTGAAGAGCAATAGGGGATCACCGACTAAAGATTGGCTTGTACCCCTCCCTTGGGGTTGGGTATGATTTCATGTTGTTTTCATGTCTTTGCATAAGCCTCATTATGTCACTTGTATTCATGCTTTAGATCTCTTTACATCTTGATTTGGAGCATTTACATTATCATTTACAAGCAATTAGGGTTTACTTTCTAGGTTGCTCTAGTTTGCTTTCTTGCATTTTAGGATCTTGCACACACACAAGGTCTGCACACACTACTCTTACAATACAACTTGGCTATTCATGGAGGTGGAAATCACCAAAATGGGGGTTTGACTAAGGCAAAACCCTATATAGCCACCCACCACACCTTTTCAGATATAAGTGCAAGTTTCAGAATTCGGACAATGCCGCAAGTTGCAGATCCGGGAGAAGCAGGCTGAGACAGCACTTCACACCAAATTGCAGAGAAAAAGACCAGGACAGGGGCATGGGGCACCCTAGTCCTGCCAGGATAGGGGCACTGGGTGCCCTGGTCCCTGGGACAGGGGCGCTGGGTGCCCTGGTCCTTCTATCAGACAGTAATTTTCAGCATTTTTGACAGCTTTTTAGGTTGCAAAACAGCAGTTTCCAGAGCAGTTTCAGGGGCAGAATCAGGACAGTGGCGCCCATGCCCCCGTCCTGAACATTTTCACTCAGATTTTAACCCCAGGTACACATCTGCATTCTCCTTTTATCCTTGTGTTTACAGATTTTCATCACTTAATCTCAATCTTGCAATCTTGTTACTAGTTCATACTTGCACTCTAGGGCTAGTAGTTGAACTTGCATCATTTTATCTATCATTTGCAACAAAGGAATAGAAATCCTAATAGGCAGCCCGTGGCTCTCTCTTCTACAAAAAGAAGTAGCCAATTGTGTGATACCTCTAGGCTCTTTCGTATTCCACAAATGTGTGTCAAAAGGTAGGATTAGGGCATGTTGACCTAGTCTCGCTTTTTCCCCCACACATAATGATATCTTGTTTTCATTGATGTCAATTAACCGGTAATGATATTGTTGATATTGTTGTAATGATGTTTTATAACTGGTAGGAAGAATTTGTGGAGTGAACAGGTATTGCTATGTATTGGAGAGTTGAACTGGTAAACCCTACCTATTGATTTGATAAACCCTAACTGATCAAGTTTGGTGAATTGGTTATATTGGTTTATGATTTAATGATGAGCGGTAATGATTATGACACACATGATTATTGTATGAAGAGAGTTTCGAAGTGATTTTGGCGAGTTGATGAAATGGTTTTTGTCTAGGGAATGAGAAAGTATATTGCATCCAATGCAAAACACGTGATCAGTTACTGAGTTCGATGAAGCGGTGATCAAGGAGCAGTTAAGGTTTTATTGATTGATGTGTAGAGATTGCTATGTAATTCAACAGTCATACTTGAACTGACTTGTTTGTAATCTCTATGAGAGAATTAGGTTTTTGTTGTGTTACCAACCTAAATGGTTAGTTTATAAGGTCGATGAGTTGGAAAAGTTTTAGTTGAGTGTGTGGTTACCGAACCGGATGATGTATCTATAGTTTGAATAAAGGCAGATAGGAGCATGAAAATGATCTGAACAAGTAAGTGTAGTGCTATTCAAATAGATCAGAAAACTCTTATTGTTTTCTAATAATTACAGCAAATTGAAATCCCCTAACCGGGTAAGCTCTAACAAGGTTGGTGCTATTGAAATCCTCTAACCAGGTGATCCATTAGCTTGGATTTCAAATCCTCTACTGAGGTTACTCCTTATAGGGTATTGCTTCTAACAAGGCATTATAGTCAATCCCTTAACTGGGTGGTCCCTAATAGGATTTGTTCTTAACAATACTTTTGTAAAGCTTTAACAAGCTAGGCTCCTAACAGGGCAAACTTAAAAAGAGTTTAGATAGTTATCTTGTGAGTCTCATCTCATCGTGGTTTTTTCCATTTGGATTTCAACGTCAAAAATATTGTGTCAAGTGGTGAATGTTTTTGCAGTTATGTTCTTGTGGTTGATTTTCTTAACTACCTAATCCACTTTGATAAATCATGATAATCGGAAGCATTGTGAAATGATGTTTTACTTATGTTAGTAAAATAATTTGGATGTTTATGAGTTTGAAGTTGTTTACTATTAGTTTGTTGTAACAGTCAAGCAGTTTATCTTGAGGATTTTTATCTTGATAGTGATATTGCATTGATAGTTCTAAGTTTACTTTGAGAGATTGTTTTTGAGATTGGTGAAGCTAGTCTCAATTTTTCTATCTACTGATTCACTCCCCCTCTTAGTAATTGATTGGATTCTTAATCTTTCATCATACCATCAATATCCACCAAATTTGATTCTTTGTCTAAAGGATCAGCCCAAAAAGCTCTGGAAAAGTTTAAGGATGCTAAAATTCAAACATTTCTGCAAATGATCAGTAGTGATAAGGCCCAGTTAGATAAAGAGCTAAAATTGATTGATGAGGCCTTGGTGGAAGGAGGTAAAATTTACAAGTCTTGTCTAATTTTGACTAATTTTACTACTAACATAGACTAGTAGATATATAATTGTAAAGGGCTAGCTAGCTAAGATTTCTCAGGCCTGTGATCCCACAACCAATTTAACTAGTACTATTGAGGGTCAAATTTTGAACATCACTAAGCATATTAGAAATTTTGAGAAGGAGAAAGAGAGGATGATTAAGAGAATAGGTGAAATCTAGAACTTAATTGGTCCTAGGTTGGACACCTTACTATATCATAAAATGGATTGTATTCAGAATATTTCTTAGGATACTCCTACTGAGATCACAATGATAGAGTTTCATGCCTATGTTTTAAATGGTTTTTTTCAATTTTGGAGAAATTGCGAGCAAGATGGAACACATGTCTTGGGTTCCTGAAGATGGCGTATGCAAACATATTGAAGCATTTATAGATTTAATCCTTCAGTGAGTGTATGTACACGCTAATTTTGGTGCACACCCTATCTTTGGCATTGCTATCAAAGGGGGAGAGATGAGGTGAAAAATGTATAGTGTACAGATTGTATGTATGGAGTTTACAACCTGGTGTATTCTAGATTGTTGGTATTAGGGGGAGTCTTGGAATTCTTTGCATTCTTTTATTCTTTCATCCGGTTGTACAGATTTCAACACTTAGCCATTTTTCATAGGTGTTTCCATCAATGCCAAAGGGGGAGATTGGTGGCAATTGACACTCATCTGGTGATTTCAGGATACTTCTAGTGGTTGACTATTTGTTTAGGGTTGTCATTGATGGCAACTCTGTATGGTGATTTGATCCATCAGTTGTGATCTAGCTTATCCGGAAGATGAAGGTAACCAGTAGATAGTTAACCAGGAAAACGGGATATTTGGGTAATGTGTTGATCCAAAATGATCTATGGTGATTACAGTGTTTGGTAAGACCTTTAGGAAGCATGTGGTTATAATATTTTAGTTTGGTACTATGGTGTGTTCAAGATTCAAGCCGACTTGATCTACATGTTACACTTATTGAAGCCGACATGAAGAAGATTATTTTTGTGGCAAGACCGGATATATAATAATGATTTGATAATTGATTTTCGGTGGTGTGTGTGTGATGATCAATTTTGGTGTGATAGAGCATAGTTTAATGCATGCATTTTGGTTTCAGATTAACCAGTAGCTGATTGAGACCAGAACAGAGTATTCAACAGAGCAGAGACAGTTAGTAATTTAGAGCCTAACCGGAACTCATTTTGCATTGTTAGATGCTTTTTAAGAGTTTATTTAACTATACATTCCTATTGTAAACAAATTGGAAGTCAATGAGACTTCCTTGAAGGTTGTATCCTTCTAAGCAATTGTAATTGAGTAGTGAGCTCTATGCAGTGAGGTTGAATGCAAGTGCATTCCCCATCAATGTAATATTTATGTACTCCTAGCCATAGTATATGAATATTGTGGGTTCCATCCCCATCGTGGTTTTTCCCTTTCTGGGTTTCCACGTAAAAATTCTGGTGTTGTGGATTTGTTCTTTTATTCTTACATATTTATATTCATATTTGTTATGCATTAACTAGTGGATAAAGAATAAGTTTGTGGTTTTAACTTCCAGTAGATCACTGATTTAGCCCCCCTCTAGGTGTTCTTTGATTCCAACAAGAGTATTGTCTCTTTAGCTTGGATCTACGAATATTGTTTCTTAAAGGATATCTCCTTGGTGTTGAAGGTGTGTATCCTTGCTTATAGCTTCTTTAAGACATCAACATAGGCCTATGTTGACATCTTAAGGGTGGGATTACATATCACCCCCTTTGTACCATATTGTACTATATGTTTTCATGTCTTAAATGGATTGTTCAATCTTGAAACCAAAGAAAACAAACTCTTACATGAGATGCTTCATGCCCAAAACTAGACACAACATTTATATATGTCCTATATGGGGAGCACATTCTCAAAACCAAAGAAAATAAAATCTTACATGATATGTCCTTGAAACTAGGCATATATTTGTCTTAAACAAGGTTAGACATTCTCAAAACCAAAACAAACAAACTCTTACATAGGATGTTATTGATACCAGATGCACATTTGCATTTTCATTACATGTCTTACATAGGTTTTTTCATGCTCAAAAATAGAGAAAAAAAAAATCTTATACAAGATTCTTAACACTTGAAACCATATAGTTGCAGACACAACAAGATGAGTGGAACTAGAAAAGCATAGCTAGACTATTCCTACTCTCCTCCCCAATATGGATCACCTAATAAAACACAACTAGAATGCTTTATCCATGTCCTCTCTCTCTCTCTCTCTCTCTCTCTCTCTCTCTTCTTCTTCTTCTTATGGATCACTTAGGAAAATGCAACTAGAATGTGTATCCATGTCTCCCCTTTCTTCTCTCCATGAGCTCATAGCTTTGCTATTTGCAGTTCATGGTTTGATGCATTATATATCTCTTTTTATTTGATCAGTTGTGTTCTTGTTGTGATGCTAAAAATGTGGTATATAAGAAGGGCATACACATATAATGAGACACTAAAAACATAATGGAAATCTTAATTGAAAACTAAATAAAAGATGCAAACCATAAGCCTTCCTTGAAATTTCCTATTTTCCTCAAATCTTGAGGACCTTGAAGGTGTTGGATTTATTGGCTCTTAGTGGAGCAATGACCTCCAAAGTGGAAACTCAAGAGTTGAGTAGATACTTGATCATGATTAATTATGCAAATGATATTAAATGCATGATCTAAAAAACTAGATTAACATGCTATGATTAATCCAAAAGGCTAATTACTAGATAATTGAAATCCAAATTGCCTACAATAATGATACTAAAAATATGAATGCAAGGAATCCTTATTGCTCCAAAATTGGGGATATTTATAGGAATTCCAAGGCCAAAGATGAGGTGGCAGGAATTGACAGTCCAGATCCGATCTGAAGATATCAAGGGCCAAGAGTGAGGAACTTGGAGAAGAGGTTGGAGGAAGGGACACTTGTCATCTCTATGGTGACAAGTGTTAAGGAGCCTTCCTCATGAGAGGGAAAGTGTCCAAGGGAGAAGACGTGGCAAAAGTGCCATGTGTCTCAAGGGGATAATATCTACACCATAGGAGGTTAGGATAAGGAGGTTAGATTCTGCAAGATAGGATAGGGTTAGATGGAATGAGTTAGGTTAGGGGATGGCTAGGTTAGGTGGTTAAAATTTAGGAGCCATGTGCTCATTTGAATTTAGAAATTCAACTAATTTGGAAAATGATAATTAATCTCAACAAACTTGAGTTTGTTAATTTTAATTAGGGATTAGAAGAATTGATTTATATGGGGGGGAATTAATTAATTTAGAATTAATTAATCAAAGGGGGACATGAAATGAACTATGTACATAAATCATGTAGATTTATTTACTAGTAGATGAATAGAGAAATTAATCAAATTATTTATGAATTCAATTAATTGGGAAGGGGGATTAATCAAATAACTGCGTATTTAATTAACTATCTTTAGACCATTTTTAGGTGTATAAATTTTGCCCCTCTTTGAAGTGATGTGTGATGACACATTGGTTCAAATAAAACTTGATTGATGATGTTGCTGATATTGATTTTGATATGATGCAGATTTGATCTTGATTTTGATGCAAATTCGATTTTGATATGATATTGATTCGATTTTGAGATGATAAATCTTAATATGATGCGGTTTCGATGTTTAAGATGATAAATATTGATATGATGCCCCAAATGTTGACTGATAGATATCGATGCGAAGAGGCCCCCTCGGGAGATGAATCAGATAAATTTTGCAATGTTTTTTAATTTTTCACGATTTTTTAATTTTTTTAATTTTCTGTTTTTTCACTATTTTGGGATTTTCTACTTTTTCACTATTTTTGGATTTTCTTCTTTTTCAATGTTTTTAGATTTTTTGCTTTTTCATTATTTTTGGATCTTTTTCTTTTTCACTCTTTTTGGATTTTTTGCTTTTTCAATCATAAAAGTTCTTCAGAGGCATGCTATTGATGGATTCCTCGAGTTGATCCCTGTCTTGTGTTGATAGCTGATATGCTCCTAACCCAAATACTATTGTGACTACAAATGGACCTAACCAATTTGGTTCAAACTTCCCTTTATTTTCTTGATTTGACTAGTTTCGTGGATTTTCCTTTAGTACTAGTTCCCCAATTTGAAAGGTTTGTGGTTTGACCTTGTGATTATAAATTTGACACATTCTTTGTTGATATACCTTTAAATGATCAAAGGCATTTTGTCTTTGTTCATTGATCAATTCTAACTCTTGTAATCTAGATACTCGTTGTTCTTCATTTGGGATAAGGCTAGTTAATGATACTCATAGAGAAGGTATCTCTACTTCTACTGGCAGTATTGCTTTTGATCCATAGAAAAGAGAGAAAGGTGTCGCACCTATTGGTGTGCAAATACTAGTACGGTAGGCCCATAGAGTCGGGTTCAATTGAATATTCCAATCTCTATGAGTATTATTCAGTGTCTTTTTGAGGATTTTCAAAATAGTTTTGTTTGATGCTTCTGCTTGCCCATTTCCTTGTGGATAGTAGAGTGTGGAAAATCTATGTTGGATCTTGAATTTCTCACATAGCTCTTGGACATCCTGATTCTTGAATGATCACCCATTATCGGTGATAATGGTCATGGGTATTCCATAGCGACAGATGATGTAGTTCAAGATAAATGCAACAATTTGTTTTCATGTGATATTGATGAGAGATATTGCCTCAATCCATTTTGTGAAATATTCTATAGCTACAAGGATGAATTTGTGACCATTGGATGAAGAAGGATTTATCTTTCCTACTAGATCAAGACCCCAATTTGGTAGAAAGGCCAAGATGTTGCGAAAGCATGAAGTTCTTGTGTTGGTCCATGAATCAAATTCCCATGGATTTGACATAGTTTGCATGTTTTAGCTATCTGAAAATAATCTCGTTCCATAGTTGGCCAATAATAGCCCAAGCGTATGAGTTTTATCAAAAGGGTAAGACCACTTGAATGAGTGCCACAAATGTTGTTATGGACTTCATTTAAGGCTTTCTTAGATTCTTCTTGTTTGAGACATCTTATAAGAGTACCGTCCAAACCTCGTTTAAAAAGAGTATCCACGACAAGAGTATAATGGGAAGATTGGTGAATAAAGTTTCTCTTTTGATTTTTTCGACAAATTGAGAGGTAGGGTGTTATCTTTCAGGTATGTATAAGTTTGGCCATAGCAGAAAGAATCATGCCCAACAAGGTGATAGATAGTTTGGGAATCGAGACAAATATGAGCAGGGTAAAATAACTCTTCCACTAGGAATTCGTAACGCTCTTGATTTTCCCATGTCTGAAGTAGAGAAGCAAGTGTTGTCATGGCATCTACTGCTTTGTTGTCATTCCTTAGAATTTTCTCAAAAGTTTTTTCTACAAAATAATTATTGAAATCATCTACCACCTTTTTGTAAGGCATGAGTTTGTCATCCTTTGTTTGGTAATCACAATTAATTTGATTGATGATGAGTTGCGAGTCTCCAAAGACTTGGAGTTGTGTAATGTTCTATTCTATAGCCATTTTGATACCTATAACCAAAGCTTCATATTTTGTTGTGTTGTTGGTGCATGGAAGGCTTAATTTGTATGCTTTCAGAATTGTATGACCTTGTGGTGTGATGAATATAATACTTGCTCCTAATCCATATTGTGTATATGAACCATCAAAGTATAATTTCCATGTTTTTGTGGTGACTGTTAGGATATCAACATTGGAAAATTCAATGTGTAAAGGATGATCATCTTGAAGCGGTGCCTTGGCTAGTTGGTCTGCAATGACTTGCCCCTTGATAGCTTTTCTATCCACATAATCAATATCAAACTTACTCAGGATCATGACCCATTTTGCTAATCTTCCTATTAATGTTGCCTTACTGAGAAAATACTTCAATGGATCAATTTTAGCTATCAACTTGATGGAGTGAGATAGTAGATAGTGTCTTAATTTCTGAGAAGCAAAAACTACCACCAAGCATGCTTTTTCTGTTGGGGAATAGTTGAGCTCGTACCCCACTAGTGTCTTGCTGATGTAGTAGATGGCTCATTCTTTTCCTTCATTATCCTGTTGTGCGAGAAGAACTCCTAATGATACTTTAATGGTTGATACATAGAGTGATAACAACTTTCCTTGAATTGGTGATATTAGGATGGTTGGTTGCAATAGATAGGCCTTGATCTTATTGAATGTATCCTCACATTGATGGTCCCACTTGAAATTAACATTTTTGTGCAATAGATGAGTAAATGGTTGACATTTATTTGCTAGTTGAGCAACAAATCTTCTGATTGACTAGAGTCTTCCTTGGAGTGATTTGAGTTGACTGATATGTGAGGCCCTACCCCGACCCATCCTAGCTTTTAAATAATTTTCATGTTGGAACTATTATGGATGCTTTATTTTTATGCATTATGAATATAGAACTTTATATGATCCCATGAATTTGATAACATTGATATATTGATGCTTCATTTCTATGCTTTGTGGATATAGAATTTTATATGATCCTAGAATAGGGTAACATTGAGGCGATGTAAGTCATTATTTGATTTGTAGGACTTTATTATGATGTTGGGAATATGTTTGCATATCTTATGAATGGATTAAATTATGAGGAATATGATGAATTGCTTATGTGAATTGTTTTGATATGTGGCAAATTGTATTGTATAATGTCAATTCTATGCAGAGTGATTGAATTGTATTCTTGATTACGTGTTTAATATTATATGAGGATATTGGAAAGTACTAATGTTTAAATTCAGATGCATAGGAAATTATCTAGAAATATTATGGAGAATCAAGCCTAGGACTATGTACGTTCGTAAAACCAGGGGTTGTATATTTGGAGAGACAACACCCCGTATGTATCGTATTTTATTAGTAAACGTAATTGTTTGCATGTGTGTAAATTGTATTCATTAAATTTGTTTAAATCATTCAAGGGACAATTTCCATGTGTGTATTTGTGATGTGGAATTATTTTGTAGTGTCACTTGACACATATGTTGTATGTTGTGTTGGCAATTATCATGTCACTTTTTGGAGAGTTTTATTTTTGTTTAATTGTTATATCTCCTAATTATCCTTGAAGGTACCAAAAAATCTAGGTTAGTGAGCCACAAGGAGGGTCAACTCAGATTTGACCTATAGGTTAACTTTAGATGGATTTTCTAAGAGTTAAATCAACTCTTAGAGTCAATTTTAGAGCATTTTTATTAGGCCCCATTGGGTACCTATGGGTGAAGGCCAAATTTGGCCATGTCACTTTCTCCTAGGGCTTGTTTAACCACCCAAAAAAGTGGTTTTCCCAAGATGGATGAATTCCATCTATAGGAGTGCCATCCTTGGTTAGATAGCCTCCTTGATAGGTGTAATTCAATTTCCCCATTTCATTCCTCTTGTTGAGGTGCCTTGGTTAGGGAGTGTGTAAGACCTAGGGAAGACCAAGCGATGGGAGTCCATCACTCTATCTAAGAGGTTGGAAGGAGTGAGAGAAGCCTTCTTAGGCTAGATATTGAAGTTTAGTGAGCTAATCACCCACTCTCCATCTGGGGAGATTTTGGACAATTTTTGAAGGAAAAACAAGTTTGAGAATAGGAAAAATTTGCTTAAGTTTTGCAGAGAAGTTTTGTGGATTGGGCTGCAGATTCAAGGTTGGAGTTTTTTTCTTACTTGTTTATTTGAAAATCTATTGGTAGAATGCTTGAATGGAAATATTATATTTTTTATTGTATTGCAATTGTGAAAACTTTATGTGAATCTATTCCTATTTTTTGTTTATGCATTTGTTGTGTTTTGGGAGTATCCAAGACCATCTTACCCTTGGGAGGGCAAAATGGTCTTGGGGGTGGAAGGAGTTTGACAACCTTAGAGTGAGAGGCTCTCATCATGAGAGTGATCTCAAGGGTTTGTCAATGTGACCCTTGCTGCATAGTTCTGTTTATGCATTTGGGGGTCATAAGGGGAGCAAATATGGCATGTTTGCCTTTGGGGGTCATAATGATAAGTGGATTAAATGAGTTTTGTTGTGTTTTCTTGGATGCCATGAGTTGGTTGTGATCTACTATCTAGCAGATCTCCTCTAGGGTACTTGGTCCACTTCCGCCCTAGTAAAACATCACATTATGTGATGAAGTTTCAGCTTGCAAAGGGAATGTGTTTGTTGTGTTTTGTTGTCCCCTCGTCTGTTTGTGTTTGCTTGAGTGTAACCCATCTAGGACTTGGTTCTCCAAGCTTAGGGGTGGCTTCTAGTAAGCCTAGGCTAGGAGGTGAGCACCCCATGGTCACAACCTTATGATTGTATGCAGGTCACTTGGAAAGAGGAAAGAAAGATAGGAGTTGCAGAAAAAGGAATAGGAAATGTAATATTATGCTTTAGTTGCAGAAATGTAAATGAGGAGCTTTAAGTTGTTTCTATTTCTGTATAAAGAAATGTATTATTGTATTTAAGTCCTCATTATTAGGAATGAGAGACCCATTGGGTTATTCCACCCATTGTAAAAGTTGACTATTGTATTTAAAATATGCTAGGAGAAAAGTGTTTCTAAATTAAAGGCTGTCATGTTTGTTTCTTTTATCTGAAACCTATCCATTATAAGAAAATTGCATTTTATTTAAGTTATGTAATCTATAAGGCTGTTGTTAATTTTATTTAATTCTGTCTCATAATGAAATTTGTTATTTTGTATCCCTGCAATTTTAGTAAAGAAATGAAAGATGCAGAAAATAAATTATTGTAGATAAACCCGTTAGTTTACAAAGTCTTTTGTTATATGTTTGTAAAAATAAAAAGAGATATAGGAGATTCACAGATCTATAAAATGAGAGAAATGAACTTTTTCTTTTTGATATATTTAACTGTTAAATCTGACAGTTCTAATAAATTTAATGCTATATATTTAGAGCCTACATAACCTGGCTAAAAGAATATTGGTATTCATGTGAAAATTAAAATCTTACTCTACATTTATTTAGCAAGAAATGAAATATATAGATCTTCTATGCTATCTAAATTTTAAATTATTCCTACATGTTCTGTCAAAAAAAAAACCAAAGCTTTTAACCCTTAGAGACTGATACACACACACACACACACACACACACACACACATACATATATATAAACACCTCCCCCCAAAAAATAAAAATAAACAAAAGCTGGGGGGTGGTATCGGGCCAAACCACTGTGTGTTAACACAGTGGACAGCTCACGGGCTGAGCCACTGTGTTTACACATAGTGGTCGACGCGAGAGGTGCTGCCACTTTGTGTAAACACAGTGGATGGCCCGTGATCACCACTGTGCTTACACATAATGGACGACACTAGCCGCTACTGTGTGTACACATAGTGGATGGCACCGACCGCTACTATGGGTGCACACAGTGGACGACACCGCCCACCACTATGTGTAAACAAAGTGGCGACCAGGGGGAGCCTGCACCGTGAATGCCTAACCTTCCTTCAGCCTCCACCTTTCCATGGCCACAAACCTTGCCCTAGTTCGGCCCTGCACAAAACACACAAACACACACTCACAAAAATATATATATATATATATATATATATATATATATATATATATATATATATATATATATATATATATATATATATATATATATATATATATATATATATATATATATATATATATATATATATATATATATATATATATATATATATATATATATATATATATATATATCAGACTCTAACCCAAATTTGGGTTAGGGTATAAGAAAATAGGAAAAGAGATAGAGTATGCAGTATTTTAATAATGCAACCCTAGCCCATATTCGGGTTAGCATTAGCATAGAAACATAAAAGAATGATTTGAATTTTAGTCTTTATTATAATTTTTAAACTTACGGTTTGCATGTAAAATATGAGGGGGAATTTGAATTAAGTTTTTAAATTATAACTTAAAATTTAAGGTTATTTAATAGTCTCATGATAATATTTATTGAACATAGTTGGTTCTTTTTATTAAAATAAATATACATGTATAAATAGGTTAAAATATAAAGATTGTTTACCCAAATTGTTTATATGTATATAATTTATATATGCTATATTTTCTACATATAGGTATATATACAATTAATTATACATATTTGGGGTTAAGTAGAAGACCTATTTAAATTTATTTTATTAAATTTTATATAGTTATCTTATCGCATTATCGACGTAATTTTATCAAGGAATTATAATAAGAACATTTCTTAGATAATTTTTGTATTTAATTAAATATGTCGTCAAGTAGAAATTAATTTGGGAAAAATTTGTAAACGAGAATTATTAATTAATTTAAATAGCATTATAATTATTGGGTCGGCAATGATTTGAATGCATTTGAGATATCTAATTATCCCTCGATTTTAATTAGAGACAACTTAATTAAGATAATTAAATTAACTATCTAATTTGTGACAACCCTCTTGGTATTAATTAATCTCCATTAATTAATGTCACTTATTTGAGTTGGTTACTTAAGCCAAACTTATAAAACAATTCTAGTTTCATCCTAGTTAAGACGAGACTTATTTGATTCCATTTTTAATGTAGATTATTTTTGAGAGTTAGGTGTTTCAAATAAAAAAATTGTTTCGTTTTTAGCCCAAAAGTTTGGGCACAACATTTTGGTATCAGAGCAAAGTTTCCAACACTAAGAACCTTTCTCCATTACGTTTCGCTTTAATTATTTAGTTAATTAAATTTTTCTCCAAAAATTATTTATTTATTTTATTTTTATTTTATTTTCTCATAAGGATGCCTCTGAATATGCGACAAGCTTGCAAGCACGTAAGGGGTCCTAAGCATACACATATGGCACGCGAGGATGTCAATAGGGAGGAACCAGTTCCAGAACGGAACCTAGAGGCCCCTCTTGAACCATCGATTGACCCAAATTGAGACATCTTATTAGCACTTCAGAACTTGATTGGGATAGTGCAGGATAGGCTTCCAGCAGTCGATCGTCATGCAAAAATCAAAACTCAGGGAGCCTTAAATCAGTAGATAGGGAATGGAGTAGGAGTCCACCTCCTAATTCCTTAGAGGGTCAGGTTGAGCATGAGCCTGAGTCCATTTGTCTACCTGGACCACCTTCGGTAGCTACACCTATTTATATTGAGAGGACACATCGAGAACCAAGGGATCTGATCAGAGAGGTTTTGCACCTCAAGCAACCATATTTTGGGAGATCTATAGATGGGGTAGAGGCTGAGTCTTCGCTTTTGAGCCTAGATCGGTGCTTCGCATTGTGATTTTACAAAAGCAATCTGAAGGCACAAGTTGCAGTCCACCTTCTGAGATCGACGACCTCCACATGGTGGAAGAAAGAGGAATTCAAGTGTGGTCTAACTGCAGACACCCTCACATCAGAAATCTTCACAGAGAGGTTCAGGGAGAGGTACCTGTCAGAGCACTTTAGGCAGCGTAGGATCGATGAGTTCCATGACCTCCAGCAGAAGGGTCTCTCAGTGACCTAGTATGAGAGCAAGTTCATTGAGCTCCTACCTTATGTAGACTACCTAAAGGATGAGAAGCTTCTCGTCAACCGATTTATCAGGGGACTTAATGTCGGGATAGTAGGACCAATGAGGATGGCCACTGCAAGGAGCCTTTGGGTTGCCATGGAGAAGGTCTTGATAGCCGAGGAGATTCAGGTTTGGCCATAGAACACAAGGGATCAGTTTCTGAACTGAAACCTGACACCCCAGCCTTTCGAATTTCAGAAACCCCACTAGAAAGGCAACCACAAAAATGCATCAAGGTCCTATAAACCCCCTCCTCCATAGTAGTCACAACAGAGTCAGAGGCAGAGGCCCCCTCCAGGATAGTAGGGCTTTAAGCCCAAGCAGTGGTAGTCACAGGGTCCTAGATGTGACAAGAGAGCACAGGGTACATACACACCTCTAGCATGAACTCAGTAGTCCTCCACGAGTGGGTATAATGGTTCAAGCAGGATAGGTGGGCAGCCTTACTCTAGGCCTCGGGGTGCACAGTTTCAGGCATGCGGTGCTTGTTTCACATGTGGAGCCATGGGCACATGGCGAGAGAGTGTCTGTAGGGTTAGATGGCAAGTAATTAGAGGATGGCAGCATGAGAGCCTACAGTTGGAGATATGGGCAAGTCCCATAGAGTCTTCATAGTGGTTGACAATTGCCAGGCAGAGCACCAAGCGACAGTCATTGAGGCTGTAGGTATGATTAGAGGTATCGGTATTTCTATATTATTACACTCAGGAGCGACTGACTCCTTTATATCTCCATTGGTTGTGGAGTGTTGTGAGCTAGTGGCAGTTAGGAAAGGTGTCAGTTGGGAAGTAGAGTTAGCATCAGGGGCTAGAGTGTCAGTGGATTTGGAGTTTAGGTGATGTCCGCTCTAGATTGGTAATACCGCCACCCTAGTAGACCGTAGAGTTACACCACTCGAATATTATGGCATTGTACTTGGCATGGATTGGCTTTACATCCACAGAGCCAAGATGGATTGTTGCCTAAAAAAGATCGAGTGCAGGGATGATCATGGTGTTCCCATAGTAATCACTAGGATTCAGAGACCCATGTCTCTTCGTATGATTTTCGCTATGCAGCTTAAGCGAAGCATGCGAAATGGATTCCAGTTGTTTGCTATCACCACCAGGGATAGAGAGGATGAAAATGAGAAGGATCCTTCCATAGATGATCATCCCATCCTTGGGGCATTTGCAGATGTGTTTCCAGCTGAGCTACCTGGCATGCCACCGAGCAGAGAGATTGACTTCTACATAGATTTGGTGCCAGGAGCCGAGCCAATTTCGAGAGCACATTATAGGATGACCACACATGAGCTTAATGAGCTCAAGATACAGCTAGAGGAACTCTTAGAGAAGGGTCACATTCATCTTAGCATCTCCCCTTGGGATGCACCAGTCATCTTCATGAAGAAGAAGGATGGATCCCTTTGGTTATGCATGGATTATAGACAACTGAACAAAGTAACCATCAAGAACCATTATCCCTTGCCCAGGATCAATGATTTGTTTGATCAGCTTTAGGGTGCTAAAGTGTTCTCCAAAATAGATCTGAAGTTAGAGTATCATCAATTGAGGATTGTGGAGAGTGATATCCACGAGACCGAGTTTCTTACTAGATATGGCCACTATGAGTTCACTGTGGTCCCATTCGGTCTTAGGAATGCTCCAGCTGTATTCATGAGTCTCATGAATGGGGTATTCCACACTTTCCTTGACCGATTTGTGATTGTGTTCCTTGATGACATATTGATATATTCTCAGAATGAGAAGGATTATGAGGAGAATTTGAGGCAGGTTTTATAGTGTTTGAGGGACAACCAGTTGTTCGGCAATTTGTCAAAGTGTGCTTTGTTTAGTTAAGAGGTTAAGTACCTTGGGCATGTTATATCTGGTGATGGGATCTTAGTTGACCCATCAAAGATCAGAGCTATTATGGATTGGCCAACACCAACCAGTGTGACAGAGGTTAGGATCTTCATGGGTTTAGTAGGATACTATAGACGCTTTGTAGAGGGATTTTCCAGAGTTGCACACCCCATCACATCCCTCCAGCGAAAGGGAAAGAAATTCGAGTGGACAGAGAAGTGTGAGAGGGCTTTTCAGGATCTAAAAAGGGCACTCACTAGTGCACTTATTCTTACTATGCCAGACCCCATGGCCCATTTCATGGTATGCAAAGATGCTTCCTTACATGGATTAGGAGTAGTCCTTATGCAAGAGGGTAGAGTTATAGCATACGAGTCTAGGAAACTTAAGACTCACTAGCTTAACTACCCTACGCACAACCTAGAGCTTGCAATAGTAGTACATGTACTTGTGAGGTGGTGACACTTCCTTTTGGATCATCACTTTGAGCTTCATTCAGACCATCAGAGTTTGTAGTACATCTTCACCCAGCCTAATATTAATGCCCATCAGAGGAGATGGATGGAGTTCCTTTGTGAGTATGATTTTGATTTCCACTACATCAAAGGGAAAGAGAGCGTAGTTGCAGATGCCTTAAGTAGGAGATGACATGAGGTATACACCATATCTATGAGCACAGATTTGAGAGACCATATATTGCAACGGTTGCTAGAGGATGGATGGTATCTAGAGGTTTCTCAGAGGATCCAATCTCAGGAGAACTTTGAGGGGAAGTATGTGGATTACTCTTTAGAGTCTGATGGACTATTACGCCATAGAGGGCACATCTATGTACCTTCCCCTAGAAGATTGTGAGAGTTCATTGTCATGGAGGCTCATAGAGCTCCTTATGCAGTGCATCCTGGGGTTAAGAAGATGCATTCTGACTTGAGATAGTTATATCATTCGCCAGGTATGTGGCAGCTTATCACTAAGTTGGTAGCCCAATGCCTTGAGTGTCAAAGAGTCAAGGAGGAGCACCGCCATCATGGTGGGTTGCTCCTGTCTCATGCTATACCAAAGTGGAAGGGGGATACTATATCCATGGATTACATCATTAGTCTTCCCATGTCATCTTGTCGCCATGATGCTATCTTGGTTACAGTTGACAAGTTGACCAAAGTGGCCCACTTCTCACCAGTCTAGACAACCTTCACAACACTAGTAGTGGCACAGGTGTTCTTGCAAGATATTGTCAGGCTTCATGGTGTTCCATGTGAGATTATTTCTGATAGGGATTCCCTCTTCACTTCTTCCTTTTGGAAGGCATTATAGGTAGCAATGGGCACCAAGCTCAATTTCAGCACAACCTATCATCTGGAGATGGGTGGTCAGATAGAGTGGGTTAACCAGGTGTTAGAGGATATGCTCCACATGTACGTCATGGATCATCAGACCAGATGGGAGGAGTACCTTCATTTAGTAGATTTTGCCTATAATAATGGGCATCACACTTCTTTGGGGATGCCACCTTTTCAAGCTTTGTACGATAGACCTTGCAGGACACCTTTGAGCTGGGACCATATTGAGGATAGAGTGGCCATATGCCCTGAGATGGCTCATGATATGGAGCAACAGGTAATTTTGATTAGACAACGCCTTAGAGAGGCACATGATAGGTAGAAGAAATATGTAGATGCAAAGAGGATAGACCGGAGTTACATGGTTGGGGACATTGTTTTTTTGAGAGTGCGGCCACATAAGAGTCTAATCCATTATGGAAAGGGTTCTAGGCTCACACCTCACTTTGTCAAACCTTTTGAGATCCTTGAGAGGATAGGACTAGTTGCTCATCGCCTAGCTTTGCCACCTAGCCTATCACGCATCCACGATGTGTTTCATGTATCAATTTTGAGGAAGTATATCTATGATGAGTCTCATATTCTAGATTGGGATGCCTTACAGGTGGAGTCGGATGGGCAGATAGCTTCGGAGCCCATTCGCATTTTGGCTCGCCAGACATTGGCCCTTTGAGGTCGAGAGCTGGACCAAGTTAGGGTCTAGTGGGATTGCTATGATGAGGTTACAGCTTCATGGGAGGATGCACTATGTATGAGATCACATTACCCTCATCTTTTTGATGAACTCCAAGAGGACGTTCATGCCTAGAGGGGGAGGGTGTGAGGCCCTACCCTGACCCATCCTATCTTTTAAGTAATTTTCATGTTGGAACTATTATGGATGCTTTATTTTTATGCATTATGGATATAGAACTTTATATGATCCCACGAATTTGATAACATTGATATATTTATCCTTCATTTCTATGCTTTGTGGATATAGAATTTTATATGATCCTATAATAGGGTAACATTGAGGTGATGTATGTCATTATTTGATTTGCAGGACATTGTTATGATGCTGGGAATATGTTTGCATATCTTATGAATGGATTAAATTATGAGGATTATGATGAATTGCTTATGTGAATTGCTTTGATATGTGGCAAATTGTCTCGTATAATGTCAATTCTATGTAGAGTGATTGAATTGTATTCTTGATTACATGTTTAATATTATATGAGGATATTGGAAAGTACTAATGTTTAAATTCATATGCGGAGGAAATTATCCATGTGACCATGGAAATATTATGGAGAATCAAGCCTAGGCCTATGTACATTCGTAAAACCAAGGGTTGTTTATTTGGAGAGACAACACCCTGTATGTATTGCATTTTATTCATAAACGTAATTGTTTGCATGTGTGTAAATTGTATTAATTAAATTTATTTAAATCATTCAAGGGACAATTGCCATGTGTGTATTTGTGATGTGGAATTATTTTGTAGTGTCACGTGACACATATGTTGTATGTTGTGTTGGCAATTGTCATGTCACTTTTTTGAGAGTTTTATTTTTGTTTAATTGTTATATCTCCTAATTATCCTTGAAGGTACCAAGAAATCTAGGTTAGTGAGCCACAAGGAGGGTCAACTCAGAGTTGACCCGTAGGTTAACTTTAGATGGACTTTCTAAGGGTTAAATCAACTCCTAGAGTCAATTTTAGAGCATTTTTATTAGGCCTCATGGGGTACCTATGGGTGAAGGCCAAATTTGGCCATGTGTCTTTCCCCTAGGGCTTGTTTAACCACCAAAAAAAGTGGTTTTCCCAAGATGGACGAATTCCATCTATAGGAGTGCCATCCTTGGTTAGATAACCTCCTTGATAGGTGTAATTAATTTTCCCCATTTCATTCCTCTTCTTGAGGTGCCTTGATTAGGGAGTGTGTAAGACCTAGGAAGACCAAGAAATGGGAGTCCCTCACTCTATCCAAGAGGTTGGAAGGAGTGAGAGAAGCCTTCTTAGGCTAGAGATTGAAGCTTAGTGAGATAATCACCCACTCTCCATCTTTGGAGATTTTGGATGATTTTTGAAGAAAAAGCTAGTTTGAGAAAAGGAAAAATTTGGCTAAGTGTTGTAGAAACGTTTTGTGGATTGGGTTACTCTTCTTCAAGCTCTCCCTAGAATACCCTTGGCAGATTCAAGGTTGGAGTTTTTTTCTTACTTGTTTATAATCTGCTGGTAGAATGCTTGAATGGAAATATTGTATTTTTTATTGTATTGTAATTGTGAAAGCTTTATGTGAATATGTTCCTATTTTCTGTTTATGCATTTGTTGTGTTTTGGGAATATCCAAGACCATCTTACCCTTGGGAGGGTAGAATGGTCTTGGGGGTGGAAGGAGTTTGACAGCCTTAGAGTGAGAGGCTCTCATCATGAGAGTGATCTCAAGGGTTTGTCCATGTGACCCTTGATGCATAGTTTTTTTTATGCATTCGAGGTTCATAGTGGGATCAAATATGACATGTTTGCCTTTGGGGGTCATAAGGATAAGTGGATTAAATGAGTTTTGTTGTGTTTTCTTGGATGCCATGAGTTGGCTATGAGTTACTATCTAGCAGATCTCCTCTAGGGTACTTGGTCCACTTCCACCCTAGTAAAACATCACTTTATGTGATGAAGTTTCAGCTTGCAAAGGGAATGTGTTTGTTGTGTTTTGTTGTCCCCGTGTCTATTTGTGTTTGCTTGAATGTAACCTGTCTAGGATTTGGTTCTCCAAGCTTGTGGGTGGCTTCTAGTAAGCCTAGGGTAGGAGGGGAGCACCCCATGGTCACAACCTTATGATTGTATGCAGGTTGCTTGGAAAGAGGAAATAAAGATAGGAGTTGCAGAAAAAGGAATAGGAAATGTAATATTATGCTTTAGTTGTAGAAATGTAAATGAGGAGATTTAAGTTGTTTCTATTTCTGTATAAAGAAATGTATTATTGTATTTAAGTCCTCATTATTAGGAATGAGAGACTAGTTGGGTTA
The DNA here is from genome assembly GCF_030272615.1 of Cryptomeria japonica. Taxonomy (NCBI): domain Eukaryota; kingdom Viridiplantae; phylum Streptophyta; class Pinopsida; order Cupressales; family Cupressaceae; genus Cryptomeria; species Cryptomeria japonica. Next base: position 601,298,988 of record NC_081410.1, read on the forward strand.
TTTCACCCATTGTAAAAGTTGACTATTGTATTTAAAATATTCTAAGAGAAAAGTGTTTTTGAATGAAAGGATGTAATGTTTGTTTCTTTTATCTGAAACCTATCCATTATAAGAAAATTGCATTTTATTTAAGTTCTGTAATCTATAAGGCTGCTGTTAATTTTATTTAATTATGTCTCATAATGAAATTTGTTATTTTGTATCCCTGCAATTTTAGTAAAGAAATGAAAGATGCAGAAAATAAATTGTTGTAGATAAACCTGTTAGTTTACAAAGTGTTTTGTTATATGTTTGTAAAAATGAAAAGAGATATAGGAGCATTCACAGATCTAGAAAATCAGAGAAATGAACTTTTTCTTTTTGATATATTTAACTGTTAAATCTGACAGTTCTAATAAATTTAATGTTGTATATTTAGAGCCTAGATAACCTAGCTAAAAGAATATTGGTATTCATGTGAAAATTAATATTTTACTCTACATTTATTTAGCAATAAATGAAATATAGAGATCTTCTATGCTATCTATATTTTAAATTATTCCTGCATGTTCTGTCAAAAAAAAAAAATAGACTTTTAACCCTGTAAGACTGATATATATATATGTGTGTGTGTCTGTGTGTGTGTGCGTATAAATATATATAAATTTAAATATAAATACAAATATATTTCATAACTTATTGTGCAAAATGTGTATATATATATACATACACACACACACAGATATATATATATATATATATATATATATATATATATATATATATATATATATATATATATATAAATCCCCCCCAAAACAAAAAGAAATAAACAAAAGGTTGGGGGGGGGGGGCAGTATCAGGCTGAACCACTATGTGTTAACACAGTGGATGGCTCATGGGCTGAGCCACTGTGTTTACACACAGTACTCGGCGCGGGAGGTGTCGCCACTTGTGTAAACATAGTGGATGGCCCGCGGCCGCCACTGTGTGTACACACAGTGGACGACATCGGCTGCCACTGTGGGTGCACACAGTGGACGACACCACTCACCACTATGTGTAAACAAAGAGGCGACTGGGGGGAGCCCGCACCGTGAATGCCTAACCTTCCTTCGACTTTCACCTTTCCATGGCCGCCGCCTTGCCCTAGTTCAGCCTTGCACAAAGCACACAAACACACACTCACAATATATATATATATATTTATATATATATATATATATATATATATATTAAACCCTAACCCAAATTTAGGTTAGGGTATAAGCAAATAGGAAAAGATATAGAATATGCAACCCTAACCCAATTTCAGGTTAGGGTTAGCATTTTAATAATAGGAGTATTTTAATAATGCAACCCTAGCCCATATTCGAGTTAGGGTTAGCATAGAAACATAAAAGAAGGATTTGAATTTTAGTCTTTATTATAATTTTTAAACTTAGGGTTCACATGTAAAATATGAGGTGGAATTTGAATTAAGTTTTTAAATTATAACTTAAAATTTAAGGTTATTTAATAGTTGCATGATAATATTTAATGGGCATAGTTGGTTCTTTTTATTAAAAGAAATATACATGTATAAATAGGTTAAAATATAAAAATTGTTTAGCCAAATTGTTTATATGTATATAATTTATATATATGCTATATTTTCTACATATAGGTATATATACAATTAATTATACATATTTGAGGCTAAGTAGAAGACCTATTTAAATTTATTTTATTAAATTTTATATAGTTATCTTATCGCATTATTGACGTAATTTTATCAAGGAGTTATAATAAGGACATTTCTTAGATAATTTTTGTATTTAATTAAATATGTTGTCAAGTGGAAATTAATTTGGGAAAAATTTGACAATGCGGAGATGGTTCTGCATGGGTGTGGGTGTCCTACTAGGGTTGAAGTGCCCTAGCCTATGATTTGCGCTCTGCTTGCTTCGTTCTAGGGGGGGGGGGAGTTCTTACTTGCTGGGGGTCGACTTTTGCTTACCCGTGGTTAGGTTTTTTGGGCTACCATAGGGTTTTTATGCAACCCTCTTTTGTTTCTTCTGCTCTAGGTTGTCATTGGGGTTTGTGGGGTTTTGGGGTTGGGTTTTTCGTCCCTTTTATTTTTCTTCTTTTGGTATTTTCTCTGGATCCATGCAGAATAGAGGAGTATCCTCTTCTTAGATGGTCTCTGGAGATCTGGATATGGCAGATCCATCTCATTTGATGCATGCATGTGGAAAGGAACACATTGGTCATTCCCAATCAGGGGTAGGTGCTTCTTCTTCGAAAGAGCCTTTTCGCATGAAAAAGGTGAATGGTTGTTTGGAGAGATCCCAAGATCGTCTAGTTCTAGTTATTCAACCTGAGCAAATTTTAGAGGATGTTGAATATTGGTGCAACCATGCTCTCATATGCAAATTCATCGGTCTTCACCTCTATATACCTATTTTGGAGTCTTGGGCACACCGTGTCTGGAATCTTAAAGGAGACATGGAGCTACTTATGGCAGCCAATAACTATTTTCTGGTTATTTTTTCCAACCTGGCAGACAAGAACAAGGCTTTTGAAGGTGGCCCTTATTTTTTCAACTAGGTGAGACTCTTTATCAAACCTTGGCATATTGGCTTTAATTCTGCTGAGGAGCTTCCCTCTCATGTGCCCGTGTGGATTCAATTACCAAGGCTTCCGCTAGAGTTCTCAAGAGAAGATATTCTTCACTCAATCTCACTGCTTATTGGTAAACCTATGGGTTCAACTTCACAAACTCAAGATCAAAAGATAATCTCCTATGCTCGCATATGTGTAGAAGTTGATTTAAATAATCCTTTGCCAGACTCTATGGAAATCTATTTGGGGACATCTTCTTGGATCCAACAGTTGGACTATGAAACCTTACCTTTTAGATGCAGAATTTGTCATGAATATGGTCATTTACAGCGAAGATGCCCCAGAAATAAATCTTCTAAACTAATTGTTTCTGATCCTCCTCACTTTGTTCTGGGGGAAGATAAGGGGAAATCCCATATGCCTAATGGTTCTGCTGATAAAGATGGCTTCATTCCTGTGAAACCTCGAAATAAACACAAGGGAAAGAAGAGAACCTGATTGGATAGGCAAAATGATGTCACCCTAAATAGGTTTGAGGTTCTAAAGGATTTGGTCCAAGAGGAAGGAGTTCCAGTTGAAATATCCTTGGGTGCCCAATTTCAGCATGAGGTGTTGGATGGGGATTCCAAGAAAGAGGGCCAGGCCCTATCTTTGGAGAATCAACAGGATGTTCAAATGGTTACGGATTTGCCTTCCCATGTTCAACACAACATAGATCTTAGGGAGTCATAGGTCCCTGAAGATGCAGTGGTCATGGCGTCTACTCCTCCTTCCACTATTGTAGCCTCAAGTTCAGTGAAGACTAACAAAGCCCCACCTATTTTAGGATTGCAGTAGAAGATCCTCAAAAAGGGTTCTTTAAACAAACCTTTAAGGAGTGGACGAAAGATGGATCAGGAAAAGGTTAAGCTTATTGGTGATACTTTGGTTGAGTCGGGGTCTGTAAAGCCCATATATTCTCACTTCTCTCAACCACATAAATGATTGTGCTCTCATGGAATGTAAGGGGGTTGAACAACATCCCTAGACAAAAGGTTGTTCGCAGATTAATTGACTCAGAGTCTCCTGATGTTGTTTTTATTTAGGAAAACAAGCTTTCAATGGATGGTTTGGCCAATTGTGCTTGTCGTGTCTTGCCACAAGGCCTTTGGTAGGGAGTGAGCTCTCATGGTAGTTCAGGGGGGGTTGCTTGCTTCTAGAACTCGAGGAAAGTTTCCCCTTTGTGGTGGTTATCTAGCAGGTCTTCCATTTCTATGGTCACTTCTAGCTTTGAGACAAGAGAAAGATGCCTCTTCTCTAATATTTATGCTCCTACGAATCTTGTGGGTAAGTCTAATCTTTGGGCTCACATCAATTTTGTTCGGGCTCAGGATCCTTTTCTACCCTGGATTTTGGCTGGAGATTTTAATGCCGTTACTAGTTTGGAGGAAAAGTGAGGTGGGTTATTCAGGCTTGATCCTTCCTCAAATTTGCTCAGAGATAATATTGGTCTCTTATATCTCATTTATGTGAAGCCAATTAATGGTATCTTTACTTGGAATAATAGGAGGAGTTGTGTTGAGGCTATCTCTGAAAGGCTTGATAGATTTTTGGTTTCTTGCTTTTGGGTGCATGATAGGTGGTCCACCAGTTCAAAAATTCTTGATTGGAGGGGTTTTGATCATTGGCCTATTAAGCTTTCTATTACATCTTTTAGAACCTCCAAAAATCCCTCTTTCAAATTTCAATTAATTTGGCTTCATGATCAGTTATTGAGAGAGCTTATGGTTGATTGGTGGTATGAAGGGGTGCCTTCCCATGGGCGGGCTATGTACTCCTTTGGGAGGAGATTACAACATTTAAAATATTGGCTGAAAAGGTGGAATAAACAATGTTTTGGGAACCTGCATAGACACAAGATGGAAGCTCAATCCAAGCTGGATGAGGCTATGCATCAAATAAGGGATCAAGGGATGACTGTGGAGCTCAGTATGGCTGAGTCCCTTGCTCTAAAGGACTTAGAAGAGTGGGAGTTGTGTGAGGAGATTTTATGGAAACAAAAGTCTTGTGTGGATTGACTCCAAAAAGGTGATAGAAACACTGCTTTTTTTCATAATTTTGTTAAGGCTCATAGGTATGGTAACTCTATTACCTCTCTCATTTCTTCAGAAGGGGTTCATCTTTCATCTAAAGAAGAAATTGCTATGGAAGCTATCAGTGTTTTTTCTAATTTGTTTACCAAAGAGGATTCTGAAGCTATGGTGGAAGAGAGGGCCATCCTGAATTTTATTCCCCCTCTTGTCTCTGTTGAAATGAATGATGCTCTCTTGCACCCCATTTTGTTTTCTGAACTTGAGGGGGTTGTGTTTCAAATGAAAAAAGGCAAGGCTCCTGGCCCTAGCAGGTTTCCTATTGAGTTTTTTCAAGAATTTTGGGAGATTATAAAGTATGATCTTCTAGATGTGGTTCAAGAATCTCATAGGAATAAACAAATGCTCAAATCTATGAATTCTACCTTCTTGGCTCTCATTCCTAAGAAGGATGGGGCTAATAGCTTGGATCAGTACAGGCCTATTGCTCTATGTAATGTTGTCTACAAGATAATCACTAAATTGATTGCTAAACGACTCAAACCTCTCCTCTGCACTTTGGTTTCTAAGGAGCAAGGTGGTTTCATTAATGGAAGACAAATCCTTGATGGAGTTGTGATAGCAATGGAGGCTATTCATTCGATGGCTTCCTCTAAGGAGAAGGCTATGTTTATTAAACTTGACATGGCCAAAGCTTATGATAGGGTGAGTTGGGATTTCTTACAGAAGATCCTTTTGGCTTTTGGTTTTGGAGAAAAATGGGTGAATTGGGTTCTTAGTTGTGTGACTTCTACCTCTTTCTCCATTCTTATTTATGGGGAACCCTCAAAATTGTTTAGTGCTTTGTGGGGGCTTCGGCAAGGGGACCCTTTATCTCCCTATTTATTTATTCTCATGGCTGAAGGTCTTGGTAGATTTCTCACTTCCTAGGTAAGACATGGTCTTATTCAGGGCTGGAGATGGAATAATACTTTACCTCCCTACTCCTATCTTCAATTTATGGATGACCTAGGTTTGATGGGTAGGGCCAGAATCACTAAGGCGGTGAATTTTAGGAGAGCTTTGGATATCTATTGTAAAGCCTCTGGTTAGAAAATTAATGAAGATAAATCATCCATATATTTCTTTAATACCCCTCGGCTTATTCAGAATAGGATTGCCAGGATCCTCAGATTTCAAATGGGGTCTCTTCCTTTGTTGTACCTTGGGATTCCTTTAGATTTGGGGGGTCAGCGCAGAGATTTTTGGCAAGGAATTTTGGATAAATTTCATTGTAAGGTTAATCATTGGACCTACAAGTGGTTATCCTCTACTAGAAGAGTGATTCTTCTGAAGACTATGGTGCAATCACTTCCCATTTATAGGTGTTTTGTGCAGGCTCCCCCCTCCAGCTTTGTGAGAGAGTTTGATGCTCTTTCTCATCAATTTCTTTGGTCTGGTAGTTTTCTTTCTTCTAAGTGGAGTTTAGTTAAATGGGACTCTGTTTGTAGACCAAGACATGCTGGGGGTCTTGGCCTCAGATCTATTGCTTTGGTTAGCAAGGCCTTAGCGGCTAAGCTATATTGGAGGTGGTGTAACAGTTAGGATCAGGACTGGGCCTAGATTTTAACCCACAAGTATCTCCCTGGTGCTAATGATTATGAGGTGCCTTGTCTTAGTTTAGTGGGCGGGGTCTCTTGTATCTGGGATACTCTTAAAAAAGGTGCCCAACTTATTAAAGATGGTCTTTTCTGGATTTGTAATAGACGCTCTAAAGCTCTTTTTTGGCAGGACTCTTGGGATGGTTACCCTCCTATTTTGTCTAGTTATCCACAGCTTCAACCTCTTTCCAACATTTTCATTGATGCTGGATGGGTTAAGGTGGAGAATTTCAAAACGGTTAGGCGCATTGGACAGGTTGAGATGACTTGTTGGAAAGATCCTCTTGAATGGCCCTTGGGTGGTTCAGATGAAGATCGTGCAGTGTTGTTTAATATCTTGGAGGGTAGGTTATGTAGTTCCCTCAAGGAGAGAGATATTCTGGCTTGGGATCCTAATCCAAAAGGAAATTTTTCTGTTGCTGAAGGTTATGCTCAGCTTGATAGGAAATTGCATGGCCTGACGGATGTTGCCTGGTGGAAGAAGGTATGGAATAGCTTTTCTTGACCGAAATGTAATTTCTTCAAATGGCTGGTTGCTCAGAGGAAATGCCTCACATGGGAGAATCTTCATAAGAGAGGCTTCCAGGGACCATCTATCTGCTATCTTTGTATGCATAATGAGGAAGACTGCTCCCACTTGTTTTTTCTATGCCCTTTCTCTAGGGATATTTGGCACAAGTGGTGGGAGGCTTGGCAACATGCTTGTTTACATGCTACCTCCTTAATTGAATTTTGGGATAGCTTGGGCAGACCCCCAAAAAAGACCTCTTTTCTTCAAATGGCCTGGGCGATTAGGCCAACTCTTATTATCTGGAATTTATGGCTAGAAAGGAATCAGAGGGTCTTTTGTGATTCACATATAGGGAGTTCTCAGCTATGGCAGAAGATAGTTAATAGGCTTCAAGAGACAATCTCTGCTAAATGCAATTTGTCTGTAAATGTTGATCTGGGTGATTATGCTATTGTAAGGAATCTACAATTGGAAAATATTAAAATTGACTATGCTGCTAGAAATAGATCTCATCATGCAAAGCAACGGATAAGTAGAGTTGGAAGGTGGATTCCCCCTCCACTGGGAATCTTAAAAATTAATACTAATGGCTCTTCTCATGGGAATCCTGGACATGTAGGTATTGGAGGTGTTGGGAGTGATTAAAACTGAGTCAAGTTTATAGGCCCATTTCAAAAATTTTCCCTGCATTTCCAAATGATTAAAATAAGTCAGTTTGAATGGCCTAGTTAGCAAGGAGGTAAAATGGAGCTAGTTGATTTTCAGAGGGTAAGGCTCGGGATTCATGTCCCACACCTTTCATTTGGCCTATTCAGTGATGTGCAACTTTAAGAATTCAATTTGGATAAGTTTACTAGGTACCCATTTCGAGGGGTGAGCTGAAAGTGCATTCTAGGCACAAGTGCAAATTTTATTGAGTAGCCTATTTTGGGCGATTACATCTTTTGCCTTGTTGATCGTCATGAAAAAATTCAAAATGGATTCAATTTTATGCATTAATGTGATTCACCCTGCAAAATTTTAGGTCTTGACGAATCCATTTGCTCAGTTTTCAAAATCGAATCTGTTTGCAGTTTGTGTGTTTTGGCAAGTCCCTATTTCGACAGCTAGTCGGAGCCCTGTTTTGCACAATTGTAAAAATTGCCTCAGTAAGCATCATGCCAAAGTGTTTCTTCCAGGTTGATGTCGGTATAAATGATGAGCCACGTTTCAAATTTCAAGTCCTTATGAATTCGTTTGCTCAGTTTTCAAAGCTCAATCTGTTTGTAGTTTGTGATGTTTGCACAAGTGTAAAAATGTCCCAGTGAGCATCATGTCAGAATGTTTTTTCCAGGCTAATGTTGGTATAAATGGTGAGCTACGTTTAAAATTTCAAGGCTCTACCAATCTGTTTGATCGGTTTTCAAAAGAGCTCATTTTGCCATCAAATTCAGTTATCCGCACTTCCAGTGTTAGATCAGCTAATGTAGCCGTTTTGGTGAGCGCGCCATTTGTACCCTGTCAGTCAGGTGATCGAACTGAGAATTCAAAGATTTAATATGTACTTAAAGGTACCTATGTTCCGAATTTGAGAGCCTACGGAGGTCGTTTGATATTTTTGAGAAAGGCATCATGTGTTGCCAGAACATTGACTTCGTCAGGTCCGCAGTGTCGACAAAGCCAGTTGGCCATTTTCGGAAATTAATATCTCTTCGCTCGAGACTCATCTTGAGAAACCATTTGGTAGATGTCATCCTTGTATATCAAAGTACATGCCTGTCAGATGGCGAGCTCCAGAAAGGTGTTTTGACAGGTTTGAAAATTACGTCTTCACGATTAAATGCGAAAATTGTGGCATAATTGTCTGAAGGTTGTAAAATGCGGATTAATTATCCGAAAACGATGCCGATCATTTCCAGAGGTATGTTTGAGGTCTGTGAAGCATTCCAAGGGTCATTTGCATAAAAATGAAATTTTTTTTAGTCGGACCCACTTTGGGGCCCGACCTGGCTCATGCCTGTGCCGTATTAGTTTATTGGCGACTTTGTTCACTGGGAGAATTTCAGAATTTTAAAAATATGGATTGTAGTCACGAGATTTATCATAAGAGTTGAAAAGACTGTAGACCTTTAGGCAATTTCAAATTGGTGATTCTAATGCCCAAATCCTCCTTCAGCGACAAAGAAGAGATATTAAAAATGCAAATGCACTTGGCAGCCATGGTGTTGAGAAGACCATTTAAAAGTTTTAAACCAAATGCATTGGCATGTGGAAATTCATTAAACCTTTCAACCAAATGTAATTTGGGAGTTTGAAAGCCAAATTCCACAACCTTCCCAGCATTCTCCTTGTTGTGTGTGATGTCTGGGAGTGCATTTTAAAACTCCAGCCAATGCAGTCAGCAGGTGTATCTCCAACATTTCCCCTTTGATGAAGCAAATGGTAAAGGAATGTTTGCGAGGCATAAATCCAATTCCAAAAAACAATGCAAAGTCTCCCTGCACAAATGAGAAAGGGGCAATTTAGAAACAATTAGCAGCAAATAGCAATTGGCTGGAGGAGAGGCAAATAAAAAAAATAGAAATATTTTCAATACAAATGAAATTTGGCAACCAATCTTGTTTCCTCCTTGCTGTGCGTGGATGTTTGGAAGGCATTTAAAATTCAGCAAAAGCAACAGCAAGCCATAAACCTCTTCACGTGGCATGGTGATGGTCTCATGAGAGAAAACAGAAAATGCTTCCAACAAATAGTTTGGCAGCCCTTGCGTGATTAGTGAAGGAGAGGGAATGTTGAAACTCCAAGTTAATGCAATTGCAAATGGCAACGTGGCTGGTAAAAGACTTCTTTCCTCCAGTGTGTGGCATGGTGAAAGGCGTTAAAAACTTAAGCAAATGCCATTGGTGGGAGGCATTACCAGCAGCCACAAGCTCCAATTAATGCATTTGGTAGTTTGAAACAGGTGAATTTAGAAGTTCAACGCATATTCTGCCCAAGTCCTCCTCTCTGCATGGATATTGGGAGGCCAATGTTCAACAACAGTAAACTATCAAATTAGTGAAACACTCTCCTCCTCTTTGTGGTTTTCTTTTTCTGAACAGCATAGTCTTTCAAGCAAATGCATTGGCAGATGGAAAATCCCAGTGAAGACCCTGTGCAGAGCATGATGGAGGAGAGTGGGCATGTGTGAAATTTGTATGAAATCTCCAAGCAAATGCAAACACCAATGTAAATCTCTATGCGTGGTGGAGGAGAAGCGGCGTTAAAACCAAAGCAAAGGGCATCTAATTCCAAGCAAATGCAAAGAAATCGCCATTAAAACCTAGGGAGAGAGCTTCAAAGCATAGTCCCAGGCTTAATGTTTTAATCCCACATTGGCTGGGAAGTGGACTTTTTTGATGTTTATATGCAAAAACGCACTATAGTAATATGTCTAAGCCATAAAGGCTTTTGGTAGATGGTGCCTATGGGCGCCCAAGGCGGGCCCATGCACGAGCATGCTTCTCGAAGCGACGGAGGAGTTGACTGGATGGTGACTAGGTGGACCCCACATGGGCACACTTCCCGAGGTAGATAGGTGAAATTTTGCAGAGAAAGGTCGGGTTAACAAGTGAGCAGGTTCGAGAGAGATCGACCGTGCGTGCTATTTCGCGTAGGGAAGATGCACGTAGTTTAAACCCCGCGAAATAGCGAAAATGAACGAGAGTCCAGCAGGCGGGTCCCGGTGAGGTGGCACACAGTTGGCGCACAGGTGGCAGTCCAGTGGCAATGACGTGGCGGCCAAGTAGTAGTGACGAAGCATATGACGTGGCGGTGATGAGGTGTCATCCCAGGTGGCATCCGGTCAACCCCATCGACCAATCAGAGGCCGCCACATGGCAAAAGCGTCAGACCAAATGGAGGCAAAAATCAAAATTAAAATCCATAAATAATATAGTTCAAACTATATTAAAATTCAAAAAATTTAAATGATGGATCCATGTTGAGGATTAATTCGCCCAGGGTCTAAATTTTGGCCAAAATATAAAGTATTATATATCGCCGGAAAACTCTCGGAGTGAGGAATCCGATTATGAGGTTAATTTTGACAAATGTGGGATATTTTGGAAGCAGTTTCCATGGGAAAAAAATTCAGTTAGAGGGGAGACACTTGGCAATTCAGTTGAAGATTTGATTTGGTTCCCTCTCCCTTTTTATTCCAAATTCTTCTCAGTTGTAGGGGTTCCAGTTTTTGAGAGATTTGCTCCAAGGGAGAAATCCGAAATTGCAGGTTCCAGTGATGGCATCCTTTTATCAATGCAAATGACAGTGTGTTCGTCTATGTTTTCATTGTTGTCTTTACTGTAGGTTTAGTTTCAGTTTGCAGGTTCATACATATGCAAGGCATGTGTGAGTTTCCATGAAATTGTCTCCAAAATGTACTCAGATTCATATAATTTTATTTTATCAAGGATAATTTGAGTTGTCTCTTTTAGATTCCTCTAAGAGTGTAATGTTGTCTTTTGGGTATTCTTCAAGGAAGGATTTAAATCCTAAAACCCAGCATTAATGATTTTGAATGCATATTAGATATCTATATATAAGTATGGTTTTGTGATAGAGCAGAGGATTGTATTAATGTAAGGCATTGATACATGAAAATTTAATGTTGAAAAGAACTTGCATCTGAGATTTCTCATCCAGTTTTATGCATGACTCTATGGCCTGGATAAGGCATTGGTCTCTTGTAATATTGAAAGGTTGTCAGAACACCATTTAAAAATCCAAAATCAGAATATCTTTTATATTTTATGTTATGTGGAAGTGTCCCTCCATCGCATGATTCAAAATGTTGAGTTGCAAGTGTAGATCTAGCCCATCTGCAATTATCTCTTAGTTTTTGAACCTTTTGAGATCCATCTGCTTTTGATTGATGCAGTCTTGTGTGTAATAGGTCTGATTAAATGCATCAAAGGTATACCCGCCTAGGTTTTGCAGAGCTTGAAGAGTAGAAGGATTCATATCCTTGTCATGTTGTCCAAGCCCTGAGGTGTTTCATTGATTGAGATTGGCTATCTCATAGATAGATTTGCAGGTATACTTGGGTTATCACTTTTGGTGAACAACAAAAATGGCGACTCTGCTGGGGAACAAATGGATGTAAATGCTTGATTGATATGGTTAGAGGTTCAATGTGTTCCTAGTCCTATCAATTTCATATCCAGCCAGTCTGTCCATTGTGTATGCACAGAGTGTAAAGTGGTTTTATGGTGAAGAAAATGCTCCTTGTTCTGGACCTACAGAGTGATATGTGTTACATGTCATATTTTATGAAGGAGTAACAGTGAATGCATGGTTGAAAGTTGTGAGAAGTTCTTTCAGCTGTATGTGAATTTTCCCCAATTCCTTATTTGGGTGGCGACTCTGTGGTTCATACCAGTGTTAAATAGCCTGGAAGAGTGTTGATTGCAGCGAGATCGAAGGAGTAACAAATAATTGAATAAGTGTTGAGTGGCGTTCTGCTGTTCAAACTATCCTCTATGCAAGAGGTGGCGACTTTGTGATAAAAGATTGTGCTAAAGGTGAAGTAAATCTTCAGATCTACAAGTTTTATAGCTGCAAATCTCCAGGTATTTTCAAAGGATTCAAATGCAAAACAATTTCCTCTGAAAATTTGAATTACTAAAAAAGTTTTCCCATTTAGTGAACAACACTAGTAAAGAGGGAAAGAGGGGATTTCAAAGTCCATTTGCATATTTATTCTACTGAAATGTCCAGAGTATATGTTCTTCTGTTATAGTATGCAAATTTGGAAAAAGTTCTGTATCAAGCAATGTTATGAACAGTTTCAGTATAAGGATTTGTGCTTGAATTGTTTCATTCTTTTATCCGAGGTTGTATATCATTTGTGGAAGTAGGAAGAAATGTGTAGTAAAGATTTTCAACCTTGTGTATTTCCACATAGAGCCATACCTGGTGAAGTGTCACAACCATATAATAGGAGAAGTTTCGTCATGAACCATTATGCTGCGCTAAATTTCAAAGATATTCCGGGTTACCCAAATCCCATTCCCACAGAAATTAGAAAGTATTTGCCCATATTCAGTGGGAAGAAATCAGAATCAGCATGTCAACATGTTAAAAGACTTTCAGATTTGATAGGAGAGTTTGAAATTTGCCAAGAAGATGTATGCATGAAATTGTTTATTCAGTCATTGAAAGAAGATGCAAGAGATTGGTTTTCTTTTTTGCCAGTGAATTCTATTACCTCATGGGAAGAATTGGTTTCAGATTTCATGGATCAATTTGATGAGAAGGTGAGTGATTCCGACTTGCTGAAAGAATTCACTTATATACAAATCAGGGAAGATGAATTGGTACCAACATTCAATATCCGATTTTCACAAGCTTTGTTCTTTAGGATGGAGGAAGATTATTTGTGAGTCAGACTCTCAGATTGTTGTGGACATGTTGAAAAAACAAAATTTGAATGATGTGAGTTGGCAATTAGCTTCTGTGGTCAGACAGATTTTGCAAAGGTGTAACACATTGGAATTTGTCTCCTTTTGTCATATTCCCAAGGAGGGGAATAGTGTGGCTGATTGTTTGGCCAAGTGGGCTTTACAGCATGTTGATGGTTGGGATTTTAGTGGAAGGGATGGTATACCTCAAGATTATCTAGAAACTTTAGACAAGTTAATGCTGGAAGACAGGATGTTGCAAGAGCACCCTATGGTGTAGGATCTATTTCCCTTTTATGTTTGTTTCATTTTCATTGTCATTTTTGAGGCCCTTCGAGGCTCCGAATGAGCCTGATTTTTTGTGTAATTCCAAACCAGGCATCATCTTTCTGAGGGCTTTCCGAAAAGGTATTATCTTTGGAAATCTGACAGTCGGATCTATTTCTGTGGTCACTAGAATTTGTAGTGGTGGTGCTGGTGGTTCCTTTTAGTTTTTGTTGTTGTCTTGGTGGGCCTAAGGCCTCTTCTTTGTAATTCTATGATTTCTAAATAAATCTTTACCCCCTTTTTTCAAAAAAAAAAATTTGGGAAAAAAATTTAAATGAGAATTATTAATTAATTTAAATAGCATTCTCATTATTGGGTCAAGAATGATTTAAATGCATTTGAGATATCTAATTATCCCTTGATTTTAATTAGAGACACCTTAATTAAGATAATTAAATTAACTATCTAATTTGCGACAACCCTCTTGGGATTAATTAATCTTCATTAATTAATGTCGCTTATTTGAGTTGGTTACTTAAGCCAACCTTAGAAAACAATTCTAGTTTCATCCTAGTTAAGACAAGACTTATTTGATTCCACTTTTAATGTAGATTATTTTTGAGAGTTAGGTGTTTCAAAAAAAAAAAAAAAAATTGTTTTTAGCCCAAAAGTTTGGGCACGACATGATATTCTTGGGAGATGCCATTTCCATGATTCTTTGACCTTAGGTGGATCTACTTCGATACCTCTAGCTAAAACAATGTATCCCAATAGCTTGCCTAAAGTGACACCAAAGGCACATTTCTTAGGATTTAGCCATAGCTTGTATTGTTCTAACCGGTCAAAGATATTTTCCAGTATCCCTATATGTCCTTTGTTTTATGGTTTGGCCAAGATGTCATCCACATAGTCTTCCATGAATGTATGCGTCATATCATGAAATATCGTTGTCATAGTTCTCTGATATGTGTCACCCACATTCTTTAGTCCAAAAGACATGATGTTCTAGCAGAAAGTACCCCATGGACATGTGAAAGTTGTATTTTCTTGATATTTAGGTGCTATTTTAATATGATTGTATCCGTAGAAACCATCCATTAGAGAAAACATGGAGGGTCTAGTAGTTAAATCTACAATGATGTCAATGTTAGGCAAAGGAAAGTCATCCTTTGGACATGCATTATTAATATCTCTGAAGTATGTGCATACTTTGATACTTTTGTCTAGTTTGGAAAGAAGAACAATGTTTGATACCCATTGAGGATATGCTATAGGTCTGATGAATCCTACATCCAGTAATTTCTTTAGTTCTGCTTTGACCAGGAGAGCGATATGTGGATGCATCTTCCTTAATTTTTTTTAAGCTAATTTGGCTCCTCAACTAACATTTAATTGATGCATAATAAGCTCCGGATTCAACCCGGGCATGTCTTCATATGACCAATTGAAATTGATTTGTCATCATTTGAATAATTCCATATATTGTTGCATTTCTTGTTCTGATAGTGAAGTTGTTGGATGTAGAATTTTTGGTTTCTCTATTGTCCTAATGTTAACTACCTCTGTTGGATCGATCAAAATTGACGACCTTTCTTGATAGTACTCAGGTAAAGTGTCAAATCTCCCATCTTCCGGTGCCTTGAGGACATTTTCACCATTAGATGCATCCTTTCTTTTTACTTTTTACTGATCTAATGTTGCTATGAAATGGTTTTCAGCATTAGACCTGATATTTTTTTTATTATTTTCCTTTTTGCGACTGGGAGATTTGGCACCCACTTGAATGGAAGATGTGTTGTTGAACTTCCTGGTGAAAGTTGTTGTGGGTTCAATTGCATGAAGATATATGGATATGGCATGGTCATTAGGAAAGGTATCAATCGCAGTATGTCTTTCATTTTCCCAATCAATAGGTTCAGGGTGGATTAGAGGTAAGGGGTCCTCAGGTTGAGATGTCTCAAGGGTATCAAGGGTCATGATAGATATGTCAAATTTTTTGATATGTATGTTAATGTCTAGAATGGTACTCCCATCAGAATGACCTCACACAAGGATCTCTTGATTGTCCTCGATTAAGTCCAAGTCAATCGAATGTGATTCTAATTCAAGTGGGCTAGTTCCTAACATTTTCCCTGCATACGTGTGAACTACATCGACTCCTACATCTTCTTCAAAGCAATTTTCTTCAGCTGATTCTTCAGAATGATAGGAATACCATTCCCATTCATTAGATTTTGTCTCAGTTGCAGCTTGCAATCTATAGATTTGTTCATATAGCGTTTGATTTGTTTCTTTTGTTTTTCTTTCTCTATATTTTCTTGTTTCATATTCAACTTCTTCTAGACTGAGATTGAGTTTTGTCAACCTTGCTATGAGCTCTCTATGATTAGTACTAGGTTTGTGCTTGCTTTGATTGATAGTTAGGGCTTCTTGGGAGGTACCATTAGTTTGTTTTTCCTGTTGATTTAAGGCTTGCTTGTTTTGTCATTTCATGTTTTCTTATGCTTGTTGCTTGGAAGATGCTTCTTCCCTTTCAATTGAAAGTTGTTCTTGTTTATTTTCATATTCCTCTTGTTGCTGGCTAAAAGATGTGTCTTCTAGTAGAGTAACTTGTGCATACCCTAAACCTTCTTTGTATGTAGCCTGCTAAGTGTGAGGTTGGATAGGTTCTGAGATACCTTCTTTTCTTTTTCCTATAGGACATGTTCTAGTGTATCCCATTTTTTGAAGAATGTTAAATCCTTTTCCATACTTTTCAGTGGGTATTCTGACTTTTTTGATCTTTTGTTGGACTTCTTCATCCTTTTATAGCCATTGTAGCACATCTTTGTCTTTTGTTTCCTCTGATAAGGTCCCAACACTAGCAAATGCTCCATCAAATATTGGAAGATGTTTCACAATTGGTTGTTGTTTAGAGTTTGATGGTTTTTCATAGGATTTAGGATAAAGTGGTAATTGGGATAGTGAATATTCTCCATTCCCTCGATCTCTTAGCTGAATTTGTTTTTCCATACTTGACAAAATTAAGGAAAATGATTTTTCTCTAGATTGTGTGTTCAAAGACGATGCCTCCCTATTATGAGGAACAATGACCTCTTGAGCTGGTTGTAGATTACTATAGTACTAAAATGGATTTCAATCTGCCGAGATCATGATTTCTTGCCCATTGTAGGGAAATTTTAAGCACTAATGATATGTTGATGGAACATCTTGTATGTCATGTATCCAGGGTCTTCCCAAGAGTATGTTGTATGATAAGTCCAAGTCTAGAACTTGGCATGTTATGTCTCTCTGAAAAGGTCCCACTCTAATGGGTAATATCACAATTCCTTTAGAGGAATGTTCTTCTTCATTATATGCTTTGATGGTGATCTTTTTTCGGGGATCAACTGCATCTTCTGAATAACCTAGAGCATAGACAAGACTCAATGAGCAAATTTTTAAGCCAACTCCACCATTTATTAGGACATGTTTAACACGCATCTTGTGAATGAGGACTTCAATATGCAAGGGAGCATTATGGGGATTTTGCAAGGACATGTCATCTTCTTTGGTAAATGATAAGTATTGAGGGGTTGTGAGGTGTCTCACCATAGTTTGGAATTGATCTATATCAAGATATTTGGACACTGTTGTATCTACTAATTATTTTTCTAGAATTTTTGTGTGTAGGTGAAAGCTTTAAAAGTTCTAAGATGGATATTTGCGTGGGATTTTTCTATAGTTGATCCACTAGACTATACTGTTTTGTAGTGGATGATGTGTTAGTTGTAGTACTTGACAAAACAACTTTGTCTTTGCTTCTTATGATAGCATGAGCGGGTTCTTAATGTTGTTTCTCTTTAACCACGATCACATTTACCACATTTTCATATGCATGAGCATAGTTCACCTTTGCTTTACCTTTACCGTTATTCTTTGTTGATGATTCACCTTTCCCATAGTTAGGAAGCAAAGTTTTGAAAGTTGTGTGAGATTCATTTATTGTATATCCATCCATAGTTATCACTCCATTATCAATCAAATATTGGATGACATGTTTTAACCATTGACAAGCATCTATTTGGTGTCCTTTGTTTTGATGGAAATCACAATAATGGTTGTCATTCCACCAAGCAGGTTTTACCTTGGGTTCAAAGTTTCTTGCTTCTGGCAAAGTAATTAACTTGATTGTGAGAAACATCTTTAATATTGACCCAAGTGGTTCACTAATGTTTGTAAATTTCCTTCGAAGGAAGTTGTTGAGAGTTGATTTTTGGTGACTGTTGTTTTGTTGAGCCACTACTGAGTGATTGGATAAATTAAAAACTGGTTGTTTTGGTTTTACATTGTTGTTATCCACTATCCCATCATTGACAAAATTATGATTTTTATTCCAAAATTTTGCCTTATCATTGTTGTTGTTATTAGTGTTGTTAGGAGGATGAACTCCTTCTTTGTATATTTTCAACTAACCCTTCTTTACCATGGCTTCCTCCATTCTGATTCTGTTATCAATCATCTTTCCAAAACTTTTATGGCTTTGCAATTTTAGATGATAACTCATTTGATCATTTAGGTTGTTGATGAATATGTCCATTTTCTCGTATTCTGACACCATATGCGGATATCATGAAGCTAACCGTCTCCACCTTTCTAGAGATGTCATGAAAGGTTCTCCACTCTTTTGTTTAGCATTACATAGGTCTAGCATTGTTACTTCATGTTGTATGTTGTAAGAGTATTATGAAATAAACTTATCCACCAATTATGAGAATGACCTGATTCTAGGCGGAAGTTTGGAGAACCATTCCATAGCTAGTCCACTTAAGCTTTTTGGAAATAATCTCATCAAGTAGGCATCCTCATGTGCAAACTCCATACTCATTGTGAAAAATTCTCATATATGATCTTGGGGATCAGTGCTTCCATCATATTTTTTATATCTAGAAGTTTCACGACCTGTAGGAAATGGTATCATGTTTATATTTATGTCGAATGGGTAAGGACAAATTTCTTGAAGTATCTTCTAACATTTCCTCTCTGCATATCTTGAATTTGTGTTTGTAGTGTTTGTATTTGTTGTGTAAGAGTTGTGATAGGATTATCAGCATGATTTGTTCTTGTATAACCATGAGTTTGTGTTCTAGTAGGATCTTGATCTCTTCTTGTATCTTCCCAATCCTTTCTTGTGTCTTCATTGGATTTAGCTTTGTTGAGAATTTCTACATCATCCCTTTTGGGAATGTAAGTTTCCTCATTAGTTCTTGTGTTATTATGAATTGATGTGTTGTCCTTTTTGTAACCAAAAATATGCTCATGTCATTCGTTATCATCAAAATGGTCATTTCTCGTTTGTAATAAATTGTTCATATCAAAATCTTGGGGGAGTATAGCACCAAATTTTGTTAACATTAGGTGTAATGCCCGCCAGGAAACACCTAAGGGTTTAAGTTAAAAACACTCAATTAGAGTGCAAATTTTTTATTTTTTATTTTTTAAATAATAATTAAGAGCGTTAATGCAAAGTTACAACATTAAGATGGTTGAAGTTAACTCAATTCATAATTAGGCACGACATTAAAATACATTGGAGTTATCTGTCAACTTAGATATCACAGCGGAAGGCTCAAACAATCCTAAGAGGTTTCCTAACGCGATTACATAACCTTACACCTAACTCAACTTGCGACATTAGATCCATTAAACTTGATATCTTAATTACGAGATAGTGCATAGATCTTGATTTAATATGCATTCAATGGTTTGACAACTTATAACTTCAGGGAACGTTCAATTACTATGGTTGGTGAGGAGGCCATCGAGTGGTTAATTACTCAATGCACTTTAATTCATAATTTCATTAGGGGGCCTCCCAATAGGTTCAAGTGTTTTAAATATCACAAAGTTCATTCCTTGGGTTTGTGGTATCCATTCACAATTGATTTCATCCTTTAATGTTTAAAGATATGTCTATTAAGATTCCTTCATTTAAGGTTGAACTACGATTAGTAAAACGAGGATTCCATCATTTGATTTTAAAGTATTCACCCTCATTTGATATCCTTCTTAAATATTAAGTGCATGGTTGATAAGAGAAATTCATTCCTTAAAGATTAACTACAGTTAATAGAATGAGATTCCCTTCATTAGATTTCGTGCATAGCCAACTAATGAGTTGAAGTTCTTTTATGAAAGGTAAAATGTGAGTAGCCATAGTATTCATCTGAAGTTTTAATAATGCAAAGGGATGGACTAACTTCATTAAGATGGATATGCATTAGGACAAACGGAAGCATCCTTGAAATTAAGTATCGTTAACTAGATGACATTCATCATTTCAAGATTAGAGTAATAAGATCATAATGACATTCTTCTATTAGGATTAAAATACAATTATCTTTTTGCATATCTCTTTTTTTTTCTTTTGTTAGATGAAAGTAATATGCGAGAGATACTTTTACTAGGATTTAATGTATAAACAACAATTCAATTACTTTTCCATTTTAGATTAATATTAGCAATCATGAGGGATTCCCTTTATAAGGGATTAAAAATATGGATATCTAATTGAGTTCAACCAATTATAAAATAAATTTGGTGAGGATTATTGATTATAATTACAACATAAATTACTAAGTGTATTCATCCAATATACAACATGAATTACCTAATTGAGTCCACGCGATTATCAAATTACTCTGGTGAGGATTATAGTTAAGGTTGAAGCGTGAAATAACTCAACAAATCATCCAATGCAATGAAGCATAATTAACATGGCGTGAATTCATTCACTAAGGTAAAAGGATAGATGTTGATATGATGTTCAACCTTTTAATCTCAATCTGGGAATTGTGACATAAGTTTTAACTTTGTTTTCCCTTTTACATTCAATCCATTAACATACTTATTAACAAATTAATCCAATGAAGTAATTCTAACTAGATTTCTTCCACTATTACAATTTAAATTAACATTATCAAATTACCCTTTTTTTTTTTTTCACAACTTTAATTACAATATTTTAAATACTTTGCCATAATCATAGTTCACAATGTTTTATGAACTTAAATAACTACGTTTTTTTCCAGATGAATAATGTTACGCGCTTAAATTTGAATTCATTTAATTTACACCATACACTTTGCAAGAATACAACCATTCAAGATAATTTAAAACATAAAACAAAGTACGCTATAAACATCCCATGACACAGAATATGATCTCGGAGTTCACCCAGGATGGGCTACATCTCCGGGTCTGCTCAACTGCAAGACCCTTTTGGTATTTAATATAGTTAAGGATACATATATACATGTCTTTACAATCTGCCCTTTAGGCGAACACATACACTATTCAACTTCTACCTCGATAGATTATTACATAGTGATCCCTTTTAAGAGCGGGTCAAATTGAATCATAACAAATGAAAACAAACAAACCTAGATCCTCTTGTTTGATGGTAGCCTAACTGGGGGTTTGACCGACTTATGACCAAAACTAGCATATCAAGTCTCACTATAAACTAGCCAATTTTATTACAGCAATTTAAACTGCAAGGACATCATCCGGGAGAGGCATTCGTTTTTCCATATCATTTCAATCCATTAATGTCAATCAAGTTTATGGTTTTGTTAAATTAACTATATTTAAAACTTCACATAAGTCCATCATTAATGCTTAGTCCCTGTTAGTAATGTGTAACACCCGAGCATGACATAATTAAAAGGAATCAATAACTATAATGAAGTATAAAATTTACCAAGTGATGGTTTTCTAAATCCAACTATTATTTACTAATCTGGAATTAAACAATATAATGGAAAGCTGAATTTAATGTTAGATAATATAAAAGGGAACTGTATTTAGAACTTCTTAACTAAATTTAACTCCTCATATTAATTTAACCTCAAATTATTAATTTATACATAATAAAAAAAAATGTCAATTAATATGTATAATAAAAATAAACTAATATAAAATAAAACCTTTTTTTCTTCAAAACAAAAAAAGGAGGGAAGCCACGTGGGCCCTCCCCCTTTGGCAGCCCCACGCTACCATTGGTAGCGCTGCTACCAAATGGTAGCAGACCGCTACCATTGGTAGCGCTGCTACCATTTGGTAGTAGTCCGCTACCTCTGGTAGCGCTGCTACCAGCTGGTAGCAGAGCTACCATGGCAGCGTGGGGGGGGTGGAGGTAAGTTCTACTTTATTTTTTTTATATTTTTTTTAAAAAAAAAAAATTTCTGTTAAATATTCAATCACAGGCATAGACCCAACTTGCCAAAAATGTGCAGTTCAGTTTGGTTTATTGAATCTTTGCAAATATATATTTTTTAATAGCTTTTAAAATCAGTAAACAAAAACAAATAACAGGTTCCCATAACACACCATGCAGCCTGAGACAGGGATTTTAAGCCTTAACCAGCATTCCCCCATTTTGAAAGAAAACCCCAGCCTATATATCTACCAGAAATCTCCCATTTTGTATTTACTATTACTATTTTTCTTTCATTCTTTTCTTATTCACAGCCCCAATCTTTTATCAGATTTTTTTTTCAAAGAAAAAGACTTCATTATGGGAAAACTACATTTCCTCATCAAGTTTAAACACAAAATCTATTAAGAACGAAACTTCATTCTAAATCAACCAAGCTTAAAAGAACAACTGCAACTATTCTTCAAAGAAAAACACATTCATGAGTAATATCCTCTCTCTTTTTTTTTTTTTAACAAGAAATAGAAAGGTAGATTCGAATCCTACCTCATAGTGCAATTCCAGGCATGAATCTTGATGAAGAGTTTCCCCAATCTGCTGCTCCAATGCAAATTCCCCCCTATTTTTCTTCAAAAAAAACTCCCAAGCCAAGAACCCCCAAAATGACTCCAAAACTAGGTTAAAAAGAAAAAGCCCTAATTTTGCCCTAATTTTCAATTTCGAAATTAGGCATTTATTTTTAAAATAAAATGAATGAAAATCCCAAATGGAAGTCATTCCTTTCCATTATTTATTAATCTTATTTGTTTTCCCTTATTAAAATTAAAATGCTTCTTTTCTCTTATTGAGTTTTAAATTTTAATTCCTCAATATTAATTTTAGGCCTACTTTTATAATTCGGAACTACTGACCAAGAAGGCGTTTTGATTAATTTAATTTTCTAAAAGTCAAACTTTTATACTATATCGGCTTTTCAAGTAAAAAGGAAATAATTTCGTTTAAATAATAATAATTTATCCCTTTTCTTCCAAAATGCTCAAATGAGTAATTTAATTCTATCTCTCAAATGACTTTAAAATTTTTCCTTTTCTAAAACGTATAACTCAATAAATTTGTTATTTTAAAATTAGCTATTAAATTAACTCGCTATAACATAATAAAGCGACATTTTTAAATAAATGACTAATCTAATGCAAGAGTCTGATTTATTCTAATTTTTCAACTACGAATGCGTAAATGTCGCAAATGTGTAAATGAGCACACTAACCCCAGTTAAATACCTTAAGCTTGCTACAATGATAATTTAAAGCAAATCTCTTAAATTAATGATTAATCATATAAAAGAAACTACCTATTTAAATTTCTATATCTCTAATGTGTACGTTTACTCATAATTTTGAATTTAATACTTAGAACAACAAACTCCACTTACCTCGTGCAAGGCACGCAAATCGAGGAAGTCCTCCAAATCTCTCGACATGCATCCCAATAAAAAGAAAGCCTCATGAATCCACACACGATGCTCACCTAACCATGGCTAAGGCAAGACGAGAGTTATATGACCACTAAATCCGAATTCTAAAGATGAAGGAGCATACTCAACCTTGCAAATCCCAAAGGAGGTGAGCCTTGCCCTAAGCGGTGTTGTACCTGCAATCTCCTGCACTCATGAATTCATACAAGCATGCATATACAAATACATATTCAATGAAGACATTAGCTCAAGATTTATCACAAGGGTTAGGAACAATTACATTTACACGAGAATCGATGCAAAAGCACAATAATAAGTATGCACAGTTATTAATATTATCTAAACTACACATTTCACCCTGGTTAACCTACCATTCAAGAATGCCACATAGAAAGTCAATCATGGTCAAACGGGTTTTACAAGTCTAACTAGGGTATGGGCATTACATTCTCCCCCCCTAGGTTCCGAATTACTCCTGGAAGTCGCAAAGCTAAACGGAAGTCCTGCAACACTTATTAGTCCTTAAACTTAATTAACAATTATCAATTTACACAAACAACTATTTTTTCAACCATTTAAAACATTATTCACCAATAAAAATGCATCTAACAACATTCACACCTTCAAACATTCTATAATTTACAGTCAATCATAGCAAGGATACGAGACTTTTCCCTTTTTATTTCACCAAATTTAAAGCAATTAAAATATATAAGCACAGTTATCATACTCATTTATCAAACATGACAAGAAAATGTGCTCTCAAGGTCAATTTCTTTCACCAATTCATCTCTTTCACAAAATTTTATCACATAAAACTAGCCTCAATAAAACAATCTCTACGACCAAGTTAACTTCTCAACAAATAAGAACAACGTAAGAACTCAATTGTTTACACTTTTCAGACATACAAGAACTTTTCCAATGACTATGCCCCATAACATAGTGACAAGTTAATACTATTTAATCCATGATTTACACATAATATCCATCCACAAGACTGGTTTGCACAACACAATAGGCTACATGTGAGCATGTCAAATGCTCGGTCAAAGGTAACATATATGATCCACATCTCTATGTCTGCTCTCAGAATAAATACATTATCATCAAATGTCCAACATCTCACTCAAGGGCTTGATGGTGCTAGGGTACACCATAGCGGTGCCACCTTCCATACAAGTCCCTTGTGAATACCCCTTGTTGTGTAAGGTGTTTAGCCTCCAATAGATAGTCACCACTCATAGGTAGGTAGTGGATCATAGCTGTTTTCACAGCCTTACATACCTCCATCCTCAAGGTTCCTTGTGTCTACTTCCTCGTATACACTCATCCAAGCCCGTCTCCTACGTTCTTGGAGAGGAATTCACATTACAACACAAGACCAGCATACGAAAACAACAAGGATAAACCAGTTTAGCCACCGAAGTACAAAAAGTTAAAGATAATATTTGTCAATTCCAACAATAAAACAAGAAAATAATTTCCGGATTTGCAACATCAAAGCAAGAAAAATCAAGATCGCAAGATCGTGGCTAAACTGTCAAGGTCAAGGTAAAATAAATTGCTGGCCCACAAGGAATAAATAAATAATAAAAAAAAATCATAATTGCACATTACATCACTACGTGACTAGTAGCTAGCCACCAACGAGGAAGGAAGGAACAATCGTCTAGCTACCCTAGTAGCTCATCATGTGGTGTGGCCAAGTCACACACCCGCATGGCATGGCAGTGTGCTCCTCGGCATCACCCCGCATCACGTCGTCACGTGGCATGGCTCTACCCTATACCTATTGGTAGGCCGCATGGCAATGTCTACTACATCCCGCATCGTGTCTCAGCACGGCATGGCGATACTCCAAGCGGACAAAGCACGCAATGGACATATCCCGCATGGCAGTGTACCCCGCGGACAAGGCACGCGCTGGTCACACTCCGCATAGCGATGTTCCTCTCAGGATACTCGCTGTAAGCCAGAGGTATACATGGCTAAGGTCTACCCATAAGTCTACCAACACTAGCCAGTTGGTAACTTATGTAGAACAATAACATGCCTCTCATGAAGACAAGGCAACAAATGCTCCAATATGTAAGAAAGTACCACGCCTCTCATGAAGACAAGGCAACAAATGCTCCAATATGGAATCCAACAATATGCTCAAAAAAAAAACTGTCACCTATATGCTCAAGATAAGGAATAGGAATAAGGCTGGCACACATGAACCTCATAAATCGGTTCATCCCAAGGGGAAGTATTGAGTACACCTATGTTATAGTTTCATTACAAAACCATGCTTTTCCTCGAAATAGGGAAGCTAAAGTCGCTTCGCGTCGACATTACTCGTACGCTGTTCATTCTATTCAAGGAATGGTGACTTCTACTACTACCCCTTCACATACTGACTTATCAACAACCCGTGGGTTGGCACTCAGTAAGGGAAACAAACAAGCAACATCACATAGATAGGTATGGTTTCCCATACTCATAAACAAACACATTCCCCATGGTTGATTACTTCACCATCCCATGGGCACACAAAGCAAGTACGGGTTTTCTCACAACACACACCGAATAGCACTATTACTGGTTTAGTCACATTTACGGGGAGCACTTTACATTATGCTAACATATACTTAAGGGAAGTTTTTAATTATGCTTTACACATGAATCACCAACAAGGTTTACTCTAGATCCACGTACTGAAATTTTCAACAATTCAAATTTACACAACGAGATAACATCATTCTAATATCTTTCTCAATCTTCCCTAAGCATTTTCATTCACATTATTAACTATGCAATTCGCCTTTTCAAGATGAAAAACCTTCCCCTTTCAATTAGAAGCCCAAAGCAACATAAAATTTCACATGCATTATAGCAAAACTTCTTCTTACATCACTGCATTCTAAATAGTGTTTCAAAAACAACAATTCCTATATTTTAAACGAGAGGAGGAAGAGAGTTGGAAAAATCAACTATTTCCTACGAATACACAAAATTTCAAAATCACACCATATGCTCGGATATAAGTTTATCATTTGAGTGCACGGTTTTCATTTTGCTATCTTTTAGGAAGGTGCCAAAGAATTCCTAACATGACATTTCTAATCATTGTTGTTGCACTATAATGTTCTAGTTTTCCGAACAAGAATTCAAAACAACCAAATTTTCTTTTGCAATACAAGTCTTCCTGAGAACAATCGCTATTCGTAATGCAATACAATACAATAACACATAAAATATAACATTGGAAATTCATAATATGACAAGGAGGTAATTAAGGAGCTATCTCCTAAATTTCACACATTCAATGCATACAATTCCACAAGTCTTTCATTTACTCTTTTTGAAACATAATAAGGCAGTTATCTAAATCCAAAACAAGTTAAATGGTGCGTCATTTAATAGGTCCTAATCACACTAGTTGAATGAGCTCATAAAACAATCTTTTGAGGAGCACATCAATTTACTCTTGAAGCTACTACAATATGTCCTCTTTTGGTTTTCCTTTCACATCAAGCAATTTGCACAAAATCAACTATACGCATTTGAAGCACCTTACTTAAGATGAAATTTGATTATATTACTCCTACCAAGCACATGGAGCACCCTTTAATGCAAACATACAATTTTCTATCATTAACCAAAAATTAACTCGTAAATCAATCCTTTTCACAATCTAAAGCACAAAAACGTTATGAAACTCACGCAAGGCTCAAGAAATATCATCCTTCCTCTTGCAATTAGAAAACTTAACTAAGAGGTAACTACACATATCAATTCATTTTAATTTACTTAGAGAAAGAGAAAAGGAGATGAGTCATAATCACTCAATGTACTACATGATAAGCATTAACATTTGTCATACTAGTCCTTAAAGTGGACAATCATTAAAATATAGCCAAAACCACAAACAACACATTTCGTACTTTTAGGTTCAAGATATTAACAACCAACTCAGATGGATTAGTCAAAGAGGAAAATAAATCAAAGATAAAGGTACATACGACTCCCTTTTGGGGTAAGAGAAATCGTAGACCAAGACCTCATTAAGCAGACAAAACACCTATAATTATTCCCAAAACACCCACATCATTGAGGTGAAACAAAGTGTGAACACACACATTACACACAAGAAGGGTCTGTTAGATCACACTCTCACATCAAGGTGGACAAGCATACAACATAAGATAGACACATACACAACAACTACGGGCACAAGCGAAACCAGAGATCCCAGTGTTGCAACTTGGGCTCTGATACCAAGTGTAATGCCCGCCAGGAAACCGCTAAGGGTTTAAGTTAAAAACACTCAATTAGAGTGCAAATTTTTTTTTTTTTTTTTTTAAAATAATAATTAAGAGCGTTAATGCAAAGTTACAACATTAAGATGGTTGAAGTTAACTCAATTCATAATTAGGCACGACATTAAAATACATTGGAGTTATCTGTCAACTTAGATATCACAGCGGAAGGCTCAAACAATCCTAAGAGGTTTCCTAACGCGATTACATAACCTTACACCTAACTCAACTTGCGACATTAGATCCATTAAACTTGATATCTTAATTACGAGATAGTGCATAGATCTTGATTTAATATGCATTCAATGGTTTGACAACTTATAACTTCAGGGAACATTCAATTACTATGGTTGGTGAGGAGGCCATCGAGTGGTTAATTACTCAATGCACTTTAATTCATAATTTCATTAGGGGGCCTCCCAATAGGTTCAAGTGTTTTAAATATCACAAAGTTCATTCCTTGGGTTTGTGGTATCCATTCACAATTGATTTCATCCTTTAATGTTTAAAGATATGTCTATTAAGATTCCTTCATTTAAGGTTGAACTACGATTAGTAAAACGAGGATTCCATCATTTGATTTTAAAGTATTCACCCTCATTTGATATCCTTCTTAAATATTAAGTGCATGGTTGATAAGAGAAATTCATTCCTTAAAGATTAACTACAGTTAATAGAATGAGATTCCCTTCATTAGATTTCGTGCATAGCCAACTAATGAGTTGAAGTTCTTTTATGAAAGGTAAAATGTGAGTAGCCATAGTATTCATCTGAAGTTTTAATAATGCAAAGGGATGGACTAACTTCATTAAGATGGATATGCATTAGGACAAACGGAAGCATCCTTGAAATTAAGTATCGTTAACTAGATGACATTCATCATTTCAAGATTAGAGTAATAAGATCATAATGACATTCTTCTATTAGGATTAAAATACAATTATCTTTTTGCATATCTCTTTTTTTTTCTTTTGTTAGATGAAAGTAATATGCGAGAGATACTTTTACTAGGATTTAATGTATAAACAACAATTCAATTACTTTTCCATTTTAGATTAATATTAGCAATCATGAGGGATTCCCTTTATAAGGGATTAAAAATATGGATATCTAATTGAGTTCACCCAATTATAAAATAAATCTGGTGAGGATTATTGATTATAATTACAACATAAATTACTAAGTGTATTCATCCAATATACAACATGAATTACCTAATTGAGTCCACGCGATTATCAAATTACTCTGGTGAGGATTATAGTTAAGGTTGAAGCGTGAAATAACTCAACAAATCATCCAATGCAATGAAGCATAATTAACATGGCGTGAATTCATTCACTAGGGTAAAAGGATAGATGTTGATATGATGTTCAACCTTTTAATCTCAATCTGGGAATTGTGACATAAGTTTTAACTTTGTTTTCCCTTTTACATTCAATCCATTAACATACTTATTAACAAATTAATCCAATGAAGTAATTCTAACTAGATTTCTTCCACTATTACAATTTAAATTAACATTATCAAATTACCCTTTTTTTTTTTTCACAACTTTAATTACAATATTTTAAATACTTTGCCATAATCATAGTTCACAATGTTTTATGAACTTAAATAACTACGTTTTTTTCCAGATGAATAATGTTACGCGCTTAAATTTGAATTCATTTAATTTACACCATACACTTTGCAAGAATACAACCATTCAAGATAATTTAAAACATAAAACAAAGTACGCTATAAACATCGCATGACACAGAATATGATCTCGGAGTTCACCCCGGATGGGCTACATCTCCGGGTCTGCTCAACTGCAAGACCCTTTTCGTATTTAATATAGTTAAGGATACATATATACATGTCTTTACAATCTGCCCTTTAGGCGAACACATACACTATTCAACTTCTACCTCGATAGATTATTACATAGTGATCCCTTTTAAGAGCGGGTCAAATTGAATCATAACAAATGAAAACAAACAAACCTAGATCCTCTTGTTTGACGGTAGCCTAACTGGGGGTTTGACCGACTTATGACCAAAACTAGCATATCAAGTCTCACTATAAACTAGCCAATTTTATTACAGCAATTTAAACTGCAAGGACATCATCCAGGAGAGGCATTCGTTTTTCCATATCATTTCAATCCATTAATGTCAATCAAGTTTATGGTTTTGTTAAATTAACTATATTTAAAACTTCACATAAGTCCATCATTAATGCTTAGTCCCTGTTAGTAATGTGTAACACCCGAGCATGACATAATTAAAAGGAATCAATAACTATAATGAAGTATAAAATTTACCAAGTGATGGTTTTCTAAATCCAACTATTATTTACTAATCTGGAATTAAATAATATAATGGAAAGCTGAATTTAATGTTAGATAATATAAAAGCGAACTGTATTTAGAACTTCTTAACTAAATTTAACTCCTCATATTAATTTAACCTCAAATTATTAATTTATACATAATAAAAAAAAATGTCAATTAATATGTATAATAAAAATAAACTAATATAAAATAAAACCTTTTTTTTTTCAAAACAAAAAAAGGAGGGAAGCCACATGGGCCCTCCCCCTTTGGCAGCCCCACGCTACCATTGGTAGCGCTGCTACCAAATGGTAGCAGACCGCTACCATTGGTAGCGCTGCTACCATTTGGTAGTAGTCCGCTACCTCTGGTAGCGCTGCTACCAGCTGGTAGCAGAGCTACCATGGCAGCGTGGGGGGGGTGGAGGTAAGTTCTACTTTATTTTTTTTATATTTTAAAAAAAAAAAAAAAATTTCTGTTAAATATTCAATCACAGGCATAGACCCAACTTGCCAAAAATGTGTAGTTTAGTTTGGTTTATTGAATCTTTGCAAATATATATTTTTTAATAGCTTTTAAAATCAGTAAACAAAAACAAATAACAGGTTCCCATAACACACCATGCAGCCTGAGACAGGGATTTTAAGCCTTAACCAGCATTCCCCCATTTTGAAAGAAAACCCCAGCCTATATATCTACCAGAAATCTCCCATTTTGTATTTACTATTACTATTTTTCTTTCATTCTTTTCTTATTCACAGCCCCAATCTTTTATCAGATTTTTTTTTCAAAGAAAAAGACTTCATTATGGGAAAACTACATTTCCTCATCAAGTTTAAACACAAAATCTATTAAGAACGAAACTTCATTCTAAATCAACCAAGCTTAAAAGAACAACTGCAACTATTCTTCAAAGAAAAACACATTCATGAGTAATATCCTCTCTCTTTTTTTTTTTTTAACAAGAAATAGAAAGGTAGATTCGAATCCTACCTCATAGTGCAATTCCAGGCATGAATCTTGATGAAGAGTTTCCCCAATCTGCTGCTCCAATGCAAATTCCCCCCTATTTTTCTTCAAAAAAAACTCCCAAGCCAAGAACCCCCAAAATGACTCCAAAACTAGGTTAAAAAGAAAAAGCCCTAATTTTGCCCTAATTTTCAATTTCGAAATTAGGCATTTATTTTTAAAATAAAATGAATGAAAATCCCAAATGGAAGTCATTCCTTTCCATTATTTATTAATCTTATTTGTTTTCCCTTATTAAAATTAAAATGCTTCTTTTCTCTTATTGAGTTTTAAATTTTAATTCCTCAATATTAATTTTAGGCCTACTTTTATAATTCGGAACTACTGACCAAGAAGGCGTTTTGATTAATTTAATTTTCTAAAAGTCAAACTTTTATACTATATCGGCTTTTCAAGTAAAAAGGAAATAATTTCGTTTAAATAATAATAATTTATCCCTTTTCTTCCAAAATGCTCAAATGAGTAATTTAATTCTATCTCTCAAATGACTTTAAAATTTTTCCTTTTCTAAAACGTATAACTCAATAAATTTGTTATTTTAAAATTAGCTATTAAATTAACTCGCTATAACATAATAAAGCGACATTTTTAAATAAATGACTAATCTAATGCAAGAGTCTGATTTATTCTAATTTTTCAACTACGAATGCGTAAATGTCGCAAATGTGTAAATGAGCACACTAACCCCAGTTAAATACCTTAAGCTTGCTACAATGATAATTTAAAGCAAATCTCTTAAATTAATGATTAATCATATAAAAGAAACTACCTATTTAAATTTCTATATCTCTAATGTGTACGTTTACTCATAATTTTGAATTTAATACTTAGAACAACAAACTCCACTTACCTCGTGCAAGGCACGCAAATCGAGGAAGTCCTCCAAATCTCTCGACATGCATCCCAATAAAAAGAAAGCCTCACGAATCCACACACGATGCTCACCTAACCATGGCTAAGGCAAGACGAGAGTTATATGACCACTAAATCCGAATTCTAAAGATGAAGGAGCATACTCAACCTTGCAAATCCCAAAGGAGGTGAGTCTTGCCCTAAGCGGTGTTGTACCTGCAATCTCCTGCACTCATGAATTCATACAAGCATGCATATACAAATACATATTCAATGAAGACATTAGCTCAAGATTTATCACAAGGGTTAGGAACAATTACATTTACACGAGAATCGATGCAAAAGCACAATAATAAGTATGCACAGTTATTAATATTATCTAAACTACACATTTCACCCTGGTTAACCTACCATTCAAGAATGCCACATAGAAAGTCAATCATGGTCAAACGGGTTTTACAAGTCTAACTAGGGTATGGGCATTACATTAGGAAATATTTTTCTTTTTCTCCCTTCAATATTTTCTCCATAAATTTATCGAATTTAGGATCTTTTTTAATTTCTTTGAGATGTTGTTATGTTATTTCCTCTTTAGCTTGTATTTCATCTTCGTGTTCCATGTTCCTATAATCTTCAGTTATTTCAAATGTTTCGATTTCCTTTTCTATGATCTTTCATCTCTGAGCCCTGGTTAAGACGAGCATACACATGTTCAAAATGTTTTGCGAGGTTTAAATATTCTATAATGTTTCAGAATAAGTGATCAATTGTTGAGGTAAATAGTATAGATGGATAGACATGAAATGATCTTTTCAAGTATTTGTTTGTTTTCAAGTTTTTCGATTTCAATTTTGGAATGCAAATTTTGTGATTTTTGATATGACCAAGTTCAATAGGAATGATATATCCTATGATAGAGAACAAGGTTGATCTGATCAAGTTTTGCAGTTTCATGATAAAGGATTATAGATCCTAATGAGAAACTATGAATGACCAGTTTATCAAAGAAAATGTGATGTTGCACTTTAAGATGTTTGATCTTGAACTTGTTTGAGGTGAATACTTGAGAACCTTAGTGTGTATAGTCTTGAATTTGTTTTGATAGAAGATAACCTAACTGAGAGACCCAAGAAGGTGACCTAGTCTCTATGTTTGACTGTTTGAGGAATGGGTTGTTTTTATTTTTTGATTTCGGTGTAGTCTACCAGAAACACTGACAAACTAGCCAGAAACGTTGCTATACAGACCAGAAATGCTATTGTGCAATGTAGTAACTCTAAAGTTCAAAATAGTGATGTTTAGACTCAGCAAATAGAGTTTTTGAACTTAGGAGATTGTTGTTTTGACCCAATTTTGTGATTTTCAGACTCAGAGAACTGATATTTAGACCTAGTAAGTACAAACTAGGAGATCTAATGTTGAAACATGAACAATTTGACATTCAACTCAAAAGAGTTGTTGATTAGACCAAGGGAGATGACATTTAGACCAAGAGAGCTACTATTTAGATTAAGAATTCTATCATTTTTACTAGGAGCTCTATCGTTTAAACTAGGAAGGTTGTTGCTTGATCTATAAATTCTGTTGTTTAGACTAGGAACTCTGTTGTTTGGACCAGAAACTTGGTTGTTTAGACCATGACCTTTGTTGTTGCAAATTAAGATGTTGGAACTTAGACAATGGTTGTTTTGACTCCAAGAGTTGATGTGTAGACTGAGAAAATTGATGCTTATACCTAGCAAGCTCAACCTTGGAGAGTTAATGTTGAAATATGAGAAAGTTAACATTCATACCAAGAGAGATGACATTTGGACCAAAAGTGTGACGGTTTGGACTGAAAGTGTTATTGTTTGGACTATAGGTGTGACTGTTTGGACCAAAAGTGACACTGTTTGGACCGAAAGAGCTAATGTTTGGACTAAAAGTGCGAAATGTTTGGACTATAGGTGCGATTGTTTGGACCAAAAGTGCGACTATTTGGACCATAGCTATGACTGTTTGGATCGAAGCTGTGACTGTTTGGACCGTAGGTGCGACTGTTTGGACCAAAAGTGCGACTGTTTTGACCGAAAGAGCTAATCTGCTATGAAACTTGTAAATTTGACAATTTGAAGTTTGAGTTTGCAATTTTTTTTGTATTTCAATGGATGATATCTTGACTTGAATTACAAACATTGAATTCAGATTATATTTTTGTCCCAAGGACACATAAAGTGTATGTTCAAGAAGCTTTAAAGAAAGCCCAAGTTTTCATGGGTTTTGAACAATTGAAAACACATCATTTAGTCTATCCTAAGGAGATTGGCTTCATTATTAGTTCTTAGCCCACACTTGGTACCCTGTCAGCTCACACAATCTTGTCACCCCCTAAAGGGCTCCTGTACTTTTGCCTTTGCGAGAGCTAGTGGAGTCCCATTATGAGCCTAGTAATAAGGTCTCAAAAGGGGAGTTCACACATATGCTCAAGAGGGACATATGGTGAGTATCTTAAGGAGAGATTCTTCCCCCTCCATGCACTAAAAATTTAATAATGTTCGCAGGTAAACTGGGTAGCTTCTAATTTTAATTGGAACTAGTAAGGGATCTCTTCAATGTGTCAAGGTATAAACTCAATTAAGAGGTCTCCCAGCCTTGAAAACCAAGGTTTGATATACCTAAAGGTAAAAACGAGAGATATTCCTGAGCACTTCCGTTGACTTGATTTTCATCAAATCACGTTTCTTTTATAGTGGGTTGGAGTACTTGGCATTAGTCATTCCCACTTGCGTCACTCCCCTCTCACCGACCTTAATGGCTTTGGCCTTATAGGCTCCTCAGGAGGGAAGACCCACTAAAGATATGCACTATTGAAAGAAAAAGATGAGTCTAGATTTCTGATTACCTAAGAAAGGTGAGAGCATACTCACCTTTCATCAAAACACATAAGACATGTTTATTCATTTCCATTGTAATTAGTCTATGTGCCTAATTTAACAAATATAAGTGCAAAATCTCGTGGCTGCAAACAAAGTTAGTAGTTTATATTGCATTGTTTGATGGTGAAATGGTTTATGCCTCTGGTTTCTCATAGCGAAATGAGTACTTACAAAACCAACAATCTGCAAATTAGGTTCAGGAAAATGAGAGTCCAGAAGCAGAAATAAGAAATGCAAAATACAACATTTAAAAAATCAATAAAAAACTAAAAACACCATCCAATTGACCAAGAATGCCATCATATGTGCCAAGGATGCTACCAAATGGACCCAAAACGCTATTCTACACACCAGAAATGCTATTCTGCACACCAAAAACATTGTTAAACTGATTGAAAACGCTATCAAATATACCAAAAATGCAATAGTGTAAGGAAGTTAAGTAGCGGAAACAACTTCCTACGCTAACCTTGAGAGGAGGGTAATGCAAAACTTTTTCAGATCGTTACAATAGTTACAGAAAACAGAAATAGATATAATAGCATTCATACCACAACACAGTGATTTACGTGGGGAAAACCCTTTCGGGAGAAAAACCCCACCCTCCAAAAGTAGCTCAATATTTTATTCAGCAATCAAAAACAGATTACAACATACTTGCAGAGCAAGCTCTTCGTAGGAGTACCACTAATCAGAGATTCAGAGGCAACTCAATAGCCATGAGACTCTTACACACAACCTCTATCTCACACACCTCATAAATAGGAGATATAATACAAGAAACCGTCAAACGGTATTACAAAACCATGGGCTAAAACCACCCAATAAGGTGTAGCCGACCTTATCTCCCTTCTATGACATGTTAAAGCACACATCAACACGTGTCGCTCCCTTTTACAGCTCATTTATGTATCCGATACAAATTATTTTTCCTATTTCAGGAGTACAAACTTCCGGAGGCCATAACTTGAGAACCGGGTGTCCGATTGACGAACTGTTTGAAGCACCGGAAAGCTCGCGAAGTGCTCTATCACCTCGTAACCGGCTTCGCCGGTTACAGCCACTTTTTAGGGCGTTTCGGAGCCTCTAAAGTCCCCAAATTTAAGTTTAAACATTTTATTGCACCCCTCCAAGATGAAAACTTTAATATCTTCAAAACTAGCTGTGACCTTGCGACGCAACTTTACCGGAATGCTTATCTAGCCAACCAGAAGCTTCAGGGAGAGTTTCGCACCATTTCGTGCTCAAATGAAAACTTACTATAAATAGTAACCTCACATAAATGCAAGGTTGAGACACCATTTTTCCCAACAAATAGAACATACCAAAAACACTAAGGTACAGACTGAAAATGCTAAAATGGAGAAAAATATAAAAACAAAGTTGAGGAATCTCCCATAAATACCATTTTATGTGTCGGGATGCTACAATAGAGACCAAGAATGTGATTTGGGAGCCCGAGAGAGATAATCTACACACCGAAAGAGCTAATCAACCTATCAATGAAATTTCCTGCAAGCAAACTTGTTAAAGATCAAAAGGGCTAGGCCCCATGACCACAATGCCTAAATTGATATGAGATGGGATCCTTATTTCTCCAAAATGGGGGATTTTTATAGGATTTCCAAGGCCAAACCTGAGGTAGCAGGAATTGATGGTCCAGATCTGATCTGAAGATATCAAGGGACAATATTAAGGAAGTTGGAGAAGAGGTTGGAGGAAGGGACACTTGTCATCTCTGTGGTGACAAGTGTCAAGGAGCCTTTCTGATGAGAGGGCAAGTGTCCAAGGGAGGAGGCATGTGGCAAAAGTGCCATGTGTCTCAAGGGGAGTATCCACACCATAGGAGATTAGGATAAGGAGGTTAGAATGTGCAAGATTGGATAGGGTTAGGTAAACCCAGGGTTAGATGGAATGGGTTAGGCTAGGGAATGGTTAGGTTAGGTGGTTACAAGTTAGGATCCATGTGCTCATTTGAATTTAGAAATTCAAATAATTTGGAAAATAATAATTAATCTCAACAAACTTGAGTTTGTTAATTTTAATTAGGGATCAGAAGAATTGATTTATATGGGGGGAATTAATTAATTTAGAATTAATTAATCAAAGGGGGATATGAAATGAACTATGTAGATAAATCATGTAGATTTATATACTAGTAGATGAATATAGAAATTAATCAAATTGTTTATGAATTCAATTAATTGGGAATGGGGATCAATCAAATGACTGCGTATTTAATAACTATCCTCAGACCGTTTTTAGGTGTATACACTTGTGATGGCATTTTAAAAAATGATATTAGTGGTTGAGATATTTTGATTATCGAGATCTCTTCAGGTAGTTGACTTGAGGTCTTGTTTTTAGTGCTAACCCCTTGTGTTGTGTGTGTTGGATTAAATGAACACTGAGAGGGGGGTGACTCAGTGTTTTTTGATTTACTAAATTATTAAACTGATTCTTAAGCCATCAGATGCATAAGAAGGAAAGTAAAGTGCAGAAACTCAAAGCATACAACCAAAGAAGCATAACACCAAAAAAATTATGTGGAAACCCAGAAAGGGAAAAACCACTGTGGGATTTGAACCCACAATATTATTATACTATAGCTAATAGTAAAACAATATTACAAAAGGGGAATGTACTTGCATTTAGGCACACTGCCTAGAGCTCACTACTCAAATACAAAACATGGCTATAATGTAGTGCCCCTATCCTAGTCAGCTTTGTAAAATTGGTTTGACATTGGTTGACTTTTTAGGTGGCATTCTTGAATGGTTGATTTACTGTGATGTAATGTTGTAGTTAGATATTGTGATTATTGTGTGTACTTGTTAATGTGCTTTTGCATTGATTCTTATGTAAGTTTAATTGTTCTCCTGATTCTTGATATTAATCTCGAGCTAACACTTCCATTATATATGTGTGTGTGTGTGTGTGTGTGTGTGTGTGTGTGTGTGTGTGTATGCTTGTGTGACTCATGGTTGCAGGAGATTGCAGGAACAATACTGCCTAGGTGTGAGGTTCGTCTTCATCGAGATTCGCAGGGTTGAGTATACCTCTTTCATCCTTAGAATTTGGGTTAGGTAGTTGCAAAACCTTCGTGTTACCCTAGTCATGCTCAAGTGAGCGTCAGTTGTGGTCCATCAGTTTCCCTTTTCGTTTGGTCTTGCGGGTCATGTATTTGGTTGGCTTTCTTGGGTTGCATGTCTTGCATGTGGTAAAAATTGAGTATTTAATCTTAAGTGTTTAATTTGATTTAATGTGTTCATTTATGCATTAGTAATTGAGGAATTTAAAATAAATAGGTTTCTTTTATGTGATTAATCATTAATTAAAAAGATCGCTCTATTTATGTTTGTAGCAAGTTTAAGTAGTTAATTCGATTTAAGGTGTTCATTTATGCATTAGTAATTAAGGAATTAAAATAAATAGGTTCTTTTATGTGATTAATCATTAATTTAAAAGATCGCTCTATTTATGTTTGTAGCAAATTTAAGTATTTAATTCGATTTAAGGTGTTCATTTACGCATTAGTAATTGAGGAATTAAAATAAATAGTTTCTTTTATGTGATTAATCATTAATTAAGAAGATCGCTCTATATATGTTGTAGCAATTAATTATTTTGTAATAATATTTAATTAAGAATTAAATATTATCATTGTTGGCAATATAACAAGGATATTGAGAAGGTTGTTGATGATTATGGACATAACTGATTAAAGATGTTTTACTGTCTTGATATTATTATTTTGTCATTGATGTCAAGAAGTTGATTTTCTAATTCAGTATGATGTTGCCATATCTTAAGAAATATGATATGAAGATTATAAAGAAGTCGGTAAAGACACAGGAAAGAATATGATGAATAATGGGATAAGTTATTCAATGGGCAACTCTACCGAGTCAGACAATGATGAGATCTTGATGTTTTAGATTGTTTTAACATCATACATATGTTGTAAAATGTAAAGGTTAATACTACACTATGTTATTAGGCAAAGAACCTAGTCGATAAACCCTAAGGTTATTGCAGTTAGTTAATGAAGATAGAATGTCTACCGAGTAAAGTTTAGCATTCACCGAATTGTAACCAAGCTATAACAGAATGCATTAAATGGTTACATGTGATATTTAATGAAAGAAGCTGATGAGCTGGAGTAGATCAATGATTGGAAAGCCGTGGAAGAAATTTGTTAACAAATCTAAGGTAATGGAAAGTTGACAAGAAGATCTACAACTCAGATTGAACCGCATTACCCTAACACAAGTTCCAAGATGATTGTGCAAGTTTTGAGGCAGGGTAAAACATTTTTCAAATCGTAAGATACAATGAACTTGGTCAAGATTGAAGATTTGATGGCTATGATTGATCATGGGAAATGTGATCAAGGAGATTAAGCGGTTAGATGATTGTCTATAAATAGGAAACTGTTGATAAACAATGTATGCGGGCAAGTGTATGCATAGGGATGCTACATAGTGATCACCAAGCACAGAAGCTTGAAAACCTGTTGGAATAACAGAGTATTGATGCCCAGTAGATAGACCAGAATAGTTCTATGTCTAGACTATGTTGAACAAATAAGAATCTACTTTAGCATTTTAGATGTAAAGTTGCAGATAGATTGTATTACTGTTAGCCTATGAAAGTAATAGGAAATCTCTTAACCAAGTGGACTTAACAGTCTTATAAGTAAATCCTCTAACAAGGTGACATTCTAAATGAGTGTTTGAAATCCTTTGACAAGGTCACTTCTAACAAAGTGAAGATCCTAACAGATCTGAGGAAAATCCCTTAACCGGGTCACATCTAGCAATGTGTTTTGTAATCTTTAATAGGATTGGCTTTTAACCGAGCATACTCTAGAAGAGTATATTTCTTAGTGGGTCTGAAATCCCACAATGGTTTTTCCCTATTTGGCTTTCCATGTTAAATCTGGTGTTATGAGGTTTATATTGTTCATATGCTTTTGAGTTTGCATGTTTGACAGTTTTTATTCTATGACTGATATATGTTACCGAGGTTGAATATGATGTTTTCATTAATGATTAAGTTTGTATGATTCACCCCCCCCCTCTCATCTTGTTGGTTATCATATCTCTACTTATATTAAGTATCCAAACTATCAATTAGTATCAGAGCTATCAATTGGTATCAGAGCTTTGGACTCTGAAAGGAAAGTTTAAAGGAACTGGAGTTAAAGATCCAAAGATGTATAAGAGCGATGCATCTAAGCTGAATAAGTCAAGT
Organism: Cryptomeria japonica; assembly: GCF_030272615.1. NCBI lineage: Eukaryota > Viridiplantae > Streptophyta > Pinopsida > Cupressales > Cupressaceae > Cryptomeria > Cryptomeria japonica. The sequence goes on from NC_081410.1 coordinate 601,338,821, forward strand.
TTCTCTACGTGGCAGAAAAGGATGAAGCTACATCTATTAGGAGTTGGAGAATATGCTATATACTATCTGGAGAATGATTTTGTTGCACCGAGCACCTATCCATTGACTATGGAAGAGATAAAGGCAAAGCAAGAACACATTCAAGCAATGATTGAAATAACATCTGAATCGACCGATTCTGAGTTTAATGATCTAGAAGGCTGCAATGATGCGAAGGCTATGTGGACTAAGCTCATATCTGTATATGGAGGAGATGAACATGTTCAAAGAGAAAAAGTTGATAGTCTAAGAGGACAACTTGAATCTATGAGGATGAATGAATGCGAGAACATAACCCAGTATAGTACAAGACTAAAGGAGATTGTAAATCAAATCAAAGGAGTAGGAGGAACTATTGAAGAAAAGGATGTGACAAGTAAGTTGTTAAGAACCCTTCTACCTGCCTATGCAATCCGAGTCTCTGCAATCATTGAATTGAGGTCTATACCTAATATGCTAGTTTCCTTGGATGCTACTATTGGTAAGCTACATGCATTTGAGTTAAGTAATTTTGATAACAATGGGTCTTCGGTAAATAAAGTTGAATCTGCATTTAGTTCTTTTCATTTGAATGAATCTAATGATTACAATGAAAGAAAGTATAAGTACTCTAAAGGATATCATAGTGGAGAAAGTGAAAGATTTCGGAAGAACATGGAGGAGGTACACAAACTGTATGAAGAAATTAGAAAGCAAGAAGAGTTTGAAGCACTATTGGCCAAAAGGTTACCAAGAGGCAAAGGTAAGTATAAGGGAAAACTACCCTTGAAATGTTTCAATTGTGATAAGATTGGACATATGGCTTCTAACTGTCCTGAAAAAGATTTCACTAAAAAGAGATTACCGAGATGACAAACAAAAAGATAATCATTACAGAGGTCACCGAGACTTCAGAAGAAGAGATAGAAAGACCTGCTTAATTGCTGATGAGGAATCTGAAGATGATAAATCAGATGAGACTGATACAGAGGAAGTTGTTTATGTGGCTATCAAGGATAGATCAGATGAAGAAAGGTATGAAGAAAAAGCCCTAATATCTCACATAAACACTAATGATTCTTGGATTATAGATAGTGGATGCTCACATCATATGACAGGAGATAAACACAAGTTTGTTATGTTAGAAGATTATGATGGAGGCTATGTTAGATTTAAATATGATGCACCATGTCCGGTAAGAGGTAAAGGATCCATAAAACTTCTTTATAAAGAAAGATGCAATGATGTTTGTTGGGTTGAAGGTTTGAAATATAATTTGTTGAGTGTAGCACAACTAAACAACACAGGTTACTGAATAGAATTTCAGAAAGGAATTGTCAAAGTTCATGACAAGAATGGAAAGTTAGCTGCTACTGGGACACAAACAAAAGGTAATACATTTCACCTTGACTCAACTCACAACAAGTGTTTGCATGCAAAGATTGATAACACCTAATTATGGCATAAAAGGTTTTGTCATGTTAATTTTGATAATCTGATCAAGATAAGTAAGAAGCATAGAGTAAGAGGTTTATCGAGTCTTGAAAAACCTAAGAATGCTATGTGCCAAGGATGCCAAATGGGCAAGATGACAAGATCCAACTTTACAAGTAAGTCCTACACTTCTAAGGGAATTTTAGATCTTGTACACACTGATCTTTGTGGTCCTATGAAAGTTCAAAGTTATTATGGTGATAAGTATTTCATATTATTTGTGGATGATTATTCAAGGATGATGTCAGTAATGTTTTTAAAAGAAAAATCAGAAGCTTTTCAAATCTTTAAGTGGTACAAGGCTAGAGTTGAAAATGAAACAGGAAGACAACTGAAATGTCTTAGATCAGATAGAGGAGGAGAGTTCACATTTGATGAGTTCAACCTATTTTTCAATGATCATGGTATTAAAAGACAAGTCTCTGCACTGAGGACTCCACAACAGAATGGAATAGCTGAAAGAAGAAACAAATCTATTGTGGATTGTGCTAGAACACTGATGATTGAGAAGAAGGTTCCACAAACATTTTGGAGAGAAGCAATAAGTACAGCTATTTACACCTTGAACCGAGTTCAATTGAAGAAAGGTACTTTGAAGACACCTTATGAAATCTGGTATGGGAAGAAACCTAACGTAAGTTATTTTAAGATCTTTGGAAGCAAATGCTATGTTCATAAAGATGACAGAAATGGCAAGTTTGATCAGAAAAGTGAAGAAGGAACATTTCTAGGATATTCTTCTAGAAGCAAAGAATTTAAATGTCTAATCAAATCATCTAACAAAATAGTAGAAAGTGCAAATGTAAAAATTGATGAATTTGTAGAAAAAACTGATGAAAGGAATTCCAAAGAACCAAAAGACTATGATGAATTTGTCTATGTGCAACCAAAAAGTCCTACCGAGATAACTATTGAAGGAAATGAGGAAGATATCCAATTACTGAGTGATGAAGAGGATCATACAGAGCCTACCAAGCCTGTATTAGCCAAATATGTCAGAAGACATCATGCACCAAGTCAAATTATAGGAGATAAGGATGATCCAGTGATGACAAGGAAAAAACTGAGACAAAACACATGTTTGATGTCTGAATTTGAACCAAGAATAGTAAAAGAGGCATTCAATAGTGAAGATTGGATAAATGCTATGATTGAAGAGATTGATCAAATCAAGAAGAATGACACATGGACACTAGTCCCAAGACCTAAGGACAAAAATGTAATCGTTACAAAGTGGATCTTTAGAAACAAGCTAAATGAGAAAGGAGAGGTCATTTAGAACAAAGCAAGATTGGTTTGCAAAGGTTATGCCCAAGAAGAAGGAATTGATTATGGTGAGACTTTTGCACCTGTTGCTAGACTTGAAGGAGTTGGAACATTGTTGGCATATGCTACTTACAAAAACTTCAAGGTATATCAAATGGATGTCAAATCTGCATTTCTAAATGGAATATTAGAAGAAGAAGTTTTCATTGAACAACCTGAAGGATTTGTTGAAGACAATAATAAAGATCAGATATGTAAATTGAACAAAGCTTTATATGGTCTGAAACAAGCACCTAGAGCATGGTATGAAAGACTGCACTCTTATTTGATTAAGATTGGTTTTATAAGGACAAGTGAGAATAGCAACATGTACATGAAGAATAATGAAAATGGAATACTAATCTCAGCCATATTTGTTGATGATATTATATTTTGTGGAAATGACTCTTTATGCAAGAACTTTGGTAATGAAATGAGCAAAGAATTTGAGATGTCATTAATCGGTGAGATAAAGTATTTTATAGGCTTATAGATACTGTAAATGAAAAATGAAATTTTCATTACTCAATCCAAATACATAAAGGAAATCTTGAAGAAATTTGGAATGGAGGATTCAAAGCCAGTAAGTACTCCTATGACTACAAACTGCAAACTATCAAAGAATGATGAATCTGCATTTGTTGATGAGACACTCTACCAATCCATGATTGGAAAACTACAATATGTTGTTCATAGCAGGCCTGATATAGCACATGCAGTAGGTATTGTTGCAAGATTCTTTGTAGATCCTAAGGAAATACACATGACAGCAATCAAAAGAATTTTCAGATACTTGAAAGGCACTGAAGATTATGGCTTAGCATATCAAAAAGGAAATGATTTTGATTTGAAAGTCTATACTGATGCTGATTAGGCAGGCAACATTGATGATGAGAAAAGAACAAGTGGAGGAGCTTTCTTCTTAGGAGAAAGACTAGTGAGTTGGCTTAGCATGAAACAAGGATGTGTTTTTTAGTCAACAGCCGAAGCTGAATATGTTGCTGGAGCACTGAACTGTACCAACATTGTATGGATCAAATAATTTTTGGAAGGTATAAATGAGAAAGTTACCGAGCCAGTAATTATATTTTGTGACAATACTAGTGCCATTAATATTTCAAAGAACCCTGTTATGCACTCTAAGACAAAGCACATATCTATCAAATATCATTATCTTAGAGAAGAAGCTCATGAAAAGAAAGTGGTGTTGGAATATGTTAACACAAAGGAACAAACAACTGATATCTTCACCAAGCCACTACCAAAGGACACTTTTGAATATCTCAGAAGTAAGTTAGGGGTCCTACCCCTATCTCTTACTCACTGACCGAGTTCGGTGAAAGCATCACTTCGATGAATCTATTGAATATCTTTTAGGAGCTGATGCTGGAGTGATACACTTTAAGAATGCTTTTCTGAAAGTGTACTGGAACAATATTGGGATAATGCAGAAAATGATACAGGGAATAGGAATTGTAATCAAATGCTCTGACCGAGACTCAGTTGATACACATCAGCAGGAAATAACTTCTTACAGAAACAACTTATGTTTTAGTTCTTTTCTTTTTAGCATTGTTGTCAAATGGGGAGAAGACTACAAGGGGGAGAAGACCTACCCAAGGAGGAGAAGACTACCAGAAGGAGAAGACCTAAGAAGATTGAGAGAAAACCAGAAGAGAAGTCTGATGTATAGGGGAGAGAATTTCAGCATTTTAGAATCACAGCAATCTGAATTCTTAATGGTCAAATCAATTGGTTTTGCCATCAATGCCAAAGGGGGAGATTATTGGCAATCTAACAAGGATATTGAGAAGGTTGTTGATGATTATGGACATAACTGATTAAAGATGTTTTACTATCTTGATATTATTATTTTGTCATTGATGTCAAGAAATTGATTTTCTAATTCAGTATGATGTTGCCATATCTTAAGAATTATGATATGAAGATTATAAAGAAGTCGGTAAAGACACAAGAAAGAATATGATGAATAAAGGGATAAGTTATTCAATGGGCAAATCTACCGAGTCAGACAATGATAAGATCTTGATGTTTTAGATTGTTTTAACATCATACATATATTGTAAAATGTAAAGGTTAATACTACACTATGTTATCAAGCAAAGAACCTAGTTGGTAAACCCTAAGGAACCTAGTCGGCAAACCCTAAGGTTATCGCAATCAGTTAATGAAGATAGAATGTCTACCGAGTAAAGCTTAGTATTCACCAAGTTGTAATTGAGCTATAACAGAATGCATTAAATGGTTACATGTGATATTTAATGAAAGAAGATGATGAGCTAGAGTAGATCAATGATTGGCAAGCCATGGAAGAAGTTTGTTAACAAATCTAAGGTAATGGAAAGTCGGCAAGAATATCTACAGCTCAGATTGAACCACATTACCCTAACACAAGTTCCAAGATGATTATGCAAGTTTTGAGGCAGGGTAAAACATTTTTCAGATCGTAAGATACAATGAACCTGGACAAGATTGAAGATCTGATGGCTATGATTGATCATGGGAAATGTGATCAAGGAGATTAAGCAGTTAGATGATTGTCTATAAATAGGAAACTGTTGATAAACAATGTATGCGGGCAAGTGTATGCACAGGGATGCTACATAGTGATCACCGAGCATAGAAGCTTGAAAACCTATTGGAATAATAGAGTATCGATGCCCAGCAGATAGACCAGAATAGTTCTATGTCTAGATTGTGTTGAACAAATAAGAATCTGCTTTAGCATTTTAGATGTAAAGTTGCAGATAAATTGTATTACTGTTAGCTTGTGAAAGTAACAGGAAATCTCTTAACCGAGTGGACTTAATAGTCTTATAAGTAAATCCTCTAACAAGGTGACATTCTAAATGAGTGTTTGAAATCCTTTGACAAGGTCACTTCTAGCAAAGTGAAGATCCTAACATATCTGAGCGAAATCCCTTAACCAGGTCACATCTAGCAATGTGTTTTGTAATCTTTAATAGGATTGGCTTTTAACTGAGCATACTCTAGAAGAGTATATTTCTTAGTGGGTCCGAAATCCCACAGTGGTTTTTCCCTATTTGGCTTTCCACGTTAAATGTGGTGTTATGAGGTTTATATTGCTCATATGCTTTTGAGTTTGCATGTTTGACAGTTTTTACTCTATGACTGATATATGTTACTGAGGTTGAATTTGATGTTTTCATTAATGATTAAGTTTGTATGATTCACCCCCCCCCTCTCATCTTGTTGGCTATCAGATCTGTACTTATATTAAGTATCAAAACTATCAATCATATTGTGCAAAATAGTTAAATATAAAATTATGTCAAGTGAAAATTAGGTGAAATTCAGTCAAAGATTTTTACCTTTCATGTAAATTAATTCTTTCAAGAATTAATTTTTATTGTAATGTGCAAGAATTATTGTACACAAATATGTAGAAATCTTAATGAAAGTGAAAAATTAATGTAAGTGGGTAAACCAAAATTGGGAGGAAAAATTGTTGAAAAAGAAAGTTGGGTAAAAGGGAAGTTACGGGTAGTTACCCAACTACTTTAGTTATGGATGAATTCTTTAAAAGAGCATTATTTTTATTGTTGAGGGATTCTCTCCTCTATGGAAAAAAAAAAGGAGATTTGCAACCAGAGTTTATTGTTTTTTCTCATAGTTGAAATACAAGCTTGATAAAAGAATAATTGCTTTCTCTCATGAATTTATCTTTGAAAGTCTTTGTGCTGATCAAAGAGAGTGGGATTTGTATCACCGATTTGGAGAAATATTGACTTCTCTCCTCTACAGAAAAAAAAGGAGATTTGTAACCAGAGTTTATTGTTTTTACTCATAGTTGAAATATAGGCTTGATAAAAGAATAATTGCTTTCTCTCATGAATTTATCTTTGAAAGTCTTTGTGTTGATCAAAGAGAGTGGGATTTGTATCATTGATTTGGAGAAATATTGATAAACTATGTTTTATCAATATTTGCAATTATTCATTGGAGGATTTTATGAATATTGAAAGACTGTGTGTTGTTAATATTCATTTATATGTTTCTATGTACAAGCATTTATTTCATTTTCCATATTAATTATACCAAAATTATTAATAGACTTTGTGCTATTAATAATGTTCATATTTTATTCTGGTCACAATTATTTATTTCTTGGAAAGGAGGGATTATTTTGAAATATAAAATTAACATTTGAGGGAGCTGCTCCTTTTTGAAAGCAAGGAAAATTATCCTTCTCCGTGATGGTTTATCCAATGTTGCAAGGTTTTGTTGTTGTCCATTGGGCAAATTGGTAAAGAAAGCACACTGACAAATTCATTTGCTAACACAAGTTTAATTTAATGATTAATTTAAAATCGTGAATTTACTTAGTTTATGCACTTTAAAAAGGGAAGATTTAAAGTTATTCGAAATAAAAATAATTTAATCCCTTTTTTCTTTTTGGAATAGAAAGGTTAATTTTAATTATTTAAGAAAATCATTTTTTATTAGAAAACAAGTTTAATTTATATATATATATTCCATATAGTGTGAAAGATTGATTTTGGGAGTTTAATTTAATTAAAATATTTTACCCTCATCAATATTGAGAAATATAAATGTTAGCTTTGTTAATATTGAGAGAATTAAACTTAAATGAGAAAGAGGCATTTTAATTTTAATTAGAAAAGCAAGTTAAATTATTTAATAGTTGAAAAGAATGATTTTATTTCTTTTATATTTAAAAAGTGTTTAAATTCGAAATTAGGAGATTAGGTCAAATTTTATTCCATTTAACCTAGGTTGGAAAATATTTTTAGGGTTGTTGATTTTTTTGGGGGAAAAATATTTTTGGATGGAGAAAATTGGGGATTTTGGGAAGGAAGGATTTCTACAGCCGCAGGTTGGGCTCGTCTTCAAAATCTTGCCAGGAATGTGAAATGAGGTAGGATTCGAATGCATCTCTTGATTTTTGGTGATATTGGGTTTGTCTTTTCAAAAGAAAAAGGGGAATGGTTTTTCTTGAAGATTTCTTGCTTTAAACCTCCATGAATGTTAAAATGGAGTAGATAACTGGGAGTAAATCCATCTTAGGAAGCCAAATATGTTTTGTGGTTGAGCAAATCTTGCCTATTTGAAAGTTATTGTGTATTTGGAAAATCATGATCTTGCTGGGAAAATTTCTCATATTGTTGTTTTTTGAACATTCTAGAAAATATATGGGATTGTGAATGAAAGGATTTGGGGGTTTTAGTTTATTATTGTTTTAGTTTAATTTTATTTCATTTGAGGGTTTTGTTTGAGATTATCAAAAAAACAAAAACATATACATGTCTGAAGATTGAAAATGAAATTTACCTCTCAGAAAATTATGAGTCTGAGACTGCAAATTTGGGGGTATAGTTTATTTTATTTTATCCCATGGGGGATTGTTGTTTTAATTTAAAATTTTATTTATTTTAACAAAAAATAAAAATAAACTAGGGTTGGAAGGTGGAGGAGCCGAGGGCTCTACCTGCGCTCTCCTCCCCACTGAATTCCGCAGAGACCTACGCCCCAGGATGACCGAAGGGACCTACGTGCACAACGACCGTAGGGTTTCCCTGTGCCTACGGTGGCCGCAGGGACCTGTGCCTGCGGTGACTATAGAGACCTGCACTCGCGACGGACCGGCACCTATGGTGGCCGCAGGGGCGTCTATGCCCACTGTGGTGGCTGCAAGTGGGAGAAGTTGCGGTGGCTTCCACCACTCCCATGATGAGAGGGGGGCTCTGCAGGGTTTCCCCACCCTTTTTTTTTAAAGTTGTTTTTAAAAAATATATATATAAATAAATAAATAAAACTTATTTTAATGAAAGTTTATTTTAATGGTATTTTTTATTATTTTCTTTAATTATTAATTATTATTAATATATAGTTTATTAATGAGGGTTAATAGATACGTATTAATTAATTACTAATTTGAAAGTGGTGTATTATTAAGTTATTTTTAATATATACAGTTTATTAATCGGTATTTAATTTGGAATTGTGTATTAGTAAATTATTAATGGTTATATGTTATTATCCAAGGGTTAATAAACATGTACTAGTTAATAATTATTTTGGGTAATTGGAAAATAGGAATATTATATCATGGGGTATTTTGGAAACTTAAATAATATACTTTTGGAAATATTTGGAGTTAAACAAATTATCGTTAGGAAAATTGGGCAAGTAAATGAAATTTTCATTTAGTAGAATAAATTGTTAATTTATATGGTGTTTTGTTTCTATTGTTGTATTTTGAGAACTTAGATCATTCAGAAAACTTGATTGACATTTAGTGTTTAAATCAGTATGGGAAAATATTGCCTCTACTGGTTAATGCCTATACAAGTTTAATTTATGTATGCACTTTTGTTCAAAGTAATGGCAAGACGTTGATATGTTCGTCTGGACCCTGTCGTCTGGTTGACTTGTGGTTGGCCATAGTTGGTCAGGTCCCTAGTTAGAGTAATGTGTAATGAAAGGAAGCAAATTGTTATTTTTCTGCTATGATTGTGGATAATCCTTAGAATATTTTAAGAAGTGTATGGTTTTAGATGTAGCTTGCCAATGGATAATGACATTTGTAGAGGATTTAGCAATAATATTTCAATTGTTTGTGAAAAGATTCATATGTGCAAATTGATAATTGTTAATTGAGTTTCAGGGCTAATACATGTTGCATGAGTTTTGCTTAGCCTTACGACTTCCGGGAGTAAGTCGGAGCCTAGAGGGGAGAATGTAGTGCCCCTACCCTAGTCAGCTTTGTAAAACTAGTTTGACATTGGTTGACTTTTTATGTGGCATTCTTGAATGGTTGATTTATCATGATGTAATGTTGTAGTAAGATATTGTGATTATTGTGTGTACCTGTTAGTGTGTACCTATTAATGGGGGATTGTTGTTTTAATTTAAAATTTTATTTCTTTTAACAAAAAATAAATAAATAAAGTAGGGTTGGAGGATGGAGGAGCCGAGGGTTCTACTCACGCCCTCCTCCCCACAAAATTCTGCAAAGACTTGAGCCCCACGGTGGCCGCAGGGACCTGCACCCACGGCAGCCACAGGGTTTCCTTGCACCCGCAGCGGACCTATGCCCACAGTGGCCGCAGGGGCCTCTGCACCCACTATGGTGGCCGAAAGTGGGGCAGCTGTGGTGGTTTCCACCACTCCCATGATAGGAGGTGGGTCCCGTAGGGTTTCCCCACCATTTCTTTTTAAAGTTGGTTTTTTTAAAAAAATATATAAATAAAAAAAACTTATGTTAATGAAAGTTTATTTTAATTTTATTTTAATTATTTTCTTTAATTATTAATTATTATTAATATATAGTTTATTAATGAGGGTTAATAGATATGTATTAATTAATAATTAATTTGAAAGCGATGTATTATTAAGTTATTTTTAATATATACAGTTTATTAATGGGGATTAATATAAATATATATTAATTGATATTTAATTTGGAATTGTGTATTAGTAAATTATTAATGGTTATATGTTATTATCCAGGGGTTAATAAACATGTACTAGTTAATAATTATTTTGGGTAATTGGAAAATAGGAATATTATATCATGAGATACATTTTAGAAACTTAAATAATATACTTTTGGAAATATTGGGAGTTAAACAAAGTATCGTTAGGAAAATTTGGCAAGTAAATGAAATTTTCATTCAGTAGCATAAATTGTTAATTTATTATTTTTTCTGAATTGGGAAATAGGCAAGATTGAACTAGTGCAATTGTGGTATTGAATTTACCTTGTAATGGTGTTTTGTTTCTGTTGTTGTATTTTGAGAACTTAGATCATTTAGAAAACTTGATCGACATTTAGTGCTTAATTCAATATGGGAAAAGATTGCCTCTACCAGTTAATGCCTATGCAAGTTTAATTTATGTATTCGCTTTTGTTCAAAGTAATGGCAAGACCTTGATATGTTCATCTGGACCCTGTTGTCTAGTTGACTTGTGGCTAGCCATAGTTGGTCAGGTCCCTAGTTAGAGTACCGTTAGACAAGAGACCTTTGTATTTGCTTTTAATATGTTTCGTTGGATCTATTTCTATGTAGGGATCATTTATGTATTTATTGACTGAAGTGGTCATTTGTATATTGGTTATGTGCACCTAAATGGCAGGATTGTAAATAACGTGAACCTTATGTACCTTAAACTTATTTAATTATCAGAGGGGTCTTGTAGTTGAGTAGACCCAGAAATGTAGCCCTCTAGGGGTGAACTCCGAGATCATTTCGGTGTTATGTGATGCTTTTGTTTCTCATGTTTCATGGTTAGTGCTAGCATGTATGGATGACACTTTGATAGAATGTGTAGGTGGATTGGATGAGATTTATCGTAATGCATGTATGTAGTCATTTCTTAAATGCAATAAATTGGATAATGAAAGGATGTAGATTTGAATAATAGAATGTAATCTATTTCAATTATTGATAATGCAATTAAGTATGCATAGAAAGAACTCACTAGGTTATGAAGAAATTAAAGCATGTAATGAAATTAAATGCAAGGTATATGGTTAAGGAAAAGTTTGAATGAAATGATTGGATAACCATTGTTGGATGAACTCGTCATATTACCTATATTCTAACTATAATGGATGAACTCAACTAGTTATCTACATTTTAACCTTAATAAATCAACTTCATCTTATTAGCTATATTTTAACTATAATGGATGAACTCAATTGGTTATCTAAATTTTAACCTTAATAAATGAACTTCATCTTATTAGCTATATTTTAACTATAATGGATGAACTCAATTGGTTATCTACATTTTAACCTTAATAAATGAACTCCATCTTATTAGCTGTATTTTAACTATAATGGGTGAACTCAATTGGTTACCTACATTTTAACCATAATAAATGAACTCCATCTTATTAGATATATTTTAACTATAATGGATGAACTCAATGGGTTATTTACATTTTAACCTTAATAAATGAACTTCATCATATTAGCTATTTTGGTATCTAAAATGGATGGACTCATAAAGTTAACTATATTTTAACCTTATGGGATGAATGTTGGCAATATTGCATTATAACAGATAATGAAAGATTGTTGGCATTTCAATAAGGATATTGAGAAGGTTGTTGATGATTATGGATATAACTGATTCAAGATGTTTTACTATCTTGATATTATTATTTTGTCATTGATGTCAAGAAATTGATTTTCTAATTCAGTATGATGTTTCCATATCTTGAGAAGTATGATATAAAGATTATAAAGAAGTCGGTGAAAGACATAGGAAAGAATATGATGAATTAAGGGATGAATAAGGTATTCAATGGGAAACTACTACCGAGTCAGACAATGATGAGATCGTGATGTTTTAGATTGTTTTAACATCATACATATGTTGTAAAATGTAAAGGTTAATACTATACTATGTTATCAAGCAAAGAACCTAGTCAGTAAACCCTAAGGAACCTAGTCGGTAAACCCTAAGGTTATCGCTATCGGTTAACGAAGGCGGAATGTCTACCGAGTGAAGTTTAGTATTCATAGAGTTGTTACCGAGTTGTAACCAAGTGTCATGCCCAAAATTTAGGGCAAAAACGGAACAATTTTAAAAAAAAAAAACATACTAATTGATTAACAAGTTCACTCACATGCCAAGCATTATTGAAACTTCCATAATTATACTCGAGCTAATTCTGAAAAGAACCAAGCATCGAAATTTTGTTTAATTTTATTTGCGGAAAGCTATCTAGTTTAATTTTATCTCCATGAGATACCTAGTCATTAGGTTCATTAAATCCATCATGTTAAAGAAAATAGGAGAGGAAATTTAATTCAATTCCCAATAAGACACATAGTCTAAACATCCAATTTAAAATTTAAATACTCTAATTAAATTACCTGGGACAAAATTAAGTATTTATTACATTAAATACATTTAAAATTATAAAGGCTAGGCTTACTTCTTATAATTTATATATTTCACTTCCCTTTTTACTTCCTATGAGTAATCCTACGGAGGTATTTAAATGTTTAAAACTCTATTAAAAAAAACATTTAAATATTTAAAACTTTATTAAAAACTTACTCCAATTTATAACCAGAATATATATATTTATATATATATATATATATTTATATTTAAATATATAAATATATAAATATATCTATATATATAATTTTACATTATTTTTAATCCATCTAGAATTATCTCCCCAAGATAATAGTTAATCTGCTTCCCAACCCTAATTAGGGTTTTATATTCTTTTTACACATATTAATAACTCTGAAAACTATGATAATATTTTATTTCATTTACCCTAGCCCTACCCGGGCTAGGGTTTAATCCATTTTTTTTTTTATCACTGAGTATTTTTTTTTTTACAGGGCCGAAACCCCAAGGCAACGGCCATTTTTGTTGCAGGTTCGAAGAAGGCGACGGGGAGGGCCGAGGCGCCACTATGTGCGCGCACAGTGGGCGTCGCGGCACCACTGTGAGTCCACACAGTGGGCGCCGCTAGCGGCTCACACCACTGTGTGGCCACACAGTGGTGGCCGCGGCCGACCACTGTGTGTCCACACAGTGGGAGCCGAGCGGCCTGCACTGTGTGTTCACACAGTGGGCGCCGCGCGGCCCTCACTGTGCGTACACACAGTGGGGTTTGCGTGGAACCCAAATTTCCCCCTTTTTTTTTTAATTTTTTTTTTTTTTTTAAATATATTTTATATAAATATATATATATATATATATATATATATATATTTTAATAAGATTTACATGCAAAAATTTTATACTAAAATAACAAAGGAAAAGCATTATGTTAATTCAAATATATATATATATATATATATATATAGAATTAGGCCTTTTTTTTGTTTACTTGGTTTTAATTGCTGATACAAGAATGAAGCAAAATCTATTGATAAGCTTTTTAATCAACACTAATTAGAAATATAATTTAGAAATACATTATACTTCTCTAGAATAAATAGATTCAGTGATTTTTCCTCTAATAAAATAATTACTTAAAACCTTTTTTTTTTAAATACTTAGGATCTTTCAGCAAAAATAAAATCCTATTTTTCATCAAGTAGAATATAGATAAAATTTAATTGGAAACTATTTTTTTTTTCATAATACAAAAGAAGCTTTTGCATTCAACTCAAAGTGGCTTTTCTTTTTCTAAAAAAAAATCAGAAGTAGAAATAAAACAAGCTTTTACAACTCTAAGATATTCTGCATATTTACAGGATGTTTCTTTGCTTAGCTACAACAATAAAACTCAAGTCTATTTTCAAGAATTACAACTTGCTTCTCTTTTCTATGAATGAGGCATACTTCTATAACAAATTTAAACAAATATTTGCAACTGGATTTAAGTATCTTCAACAGTAATCTTCTGTGTCTTTTCATGGTTCCTATTCTCTTTCTCCTGACTTTCCTGCATAATAGAAAACACAAATATGACCACGGAGTGCTCACCTCCCAGCCTAGGCTAACTGGTAGCAACCCCCGAGCTCGGAGAACCAATTCCTAGACGGGTAACAAACAGGCAAACACATAGAAGGCAAATACATACAGATTTTCAAACACACTCCCAACTTGGCTTCACAGCACCACACTTTGGTGATAATCTTTTCAAAGGGTGGTAGTGGACCAATACCATGAGGAGAACTGCAAGTATGAAATAAACAAGAAGCCACCTCATGGCACAATAATTATATCAAGAATTTCAACCCCTTATTCTTTATGCCCCCCAAAGGCATTCTAGCCTTATATCCCTCCTTATGACCCCCATTGCACAAATAGGCCATGCAGCAAGGGTCGCACAAAGATCCCTTGTGATCTCTCTTAAAAGAGAGTCTCTCACTCGAGGGTTGTCACTGCTACCACCCACAAGATCCTCTTCTCTCCCAAGAGTAAGAGGTCTTGAGGAAACTCCCAAAACACAACACAAATCATAATGCAAAAATACCAAAAGATTTTTCAACAAAAACATTCAAGAACACAGATTTCTTACACCAACAAACTTCCAGACATAAGCAAGAAGAAGACATTATAATGAATAACTGAAACCAACCTTAATCTGCCCAAAGGTATTATGATATTTGATGAAGAGCTGCCCAATCCATGAATCTTTTTCCTTCTACCCTTAATCAATTTTTCTATTCCATAACATTATTTTCTTTTCAAAATTTCTCTTGTCTCCAAAAATGGAGAGTGGGTGATTACCCTCAAAATCTCAAAATCTTGCTTAAGAAGCTCACTCTCTGAGTTCTCACAAGTTTCTAAAAACCAAAAGGGAAAGAAAGCAAAAATGCAAAAAGACTCCCATTCGAATAAGAAAAATCTAAATTAGATTTAACTTCTAGATTTTCAATTTTCGCACAACTCAAAAAAGCCAATTTTTAAAGTGTTAAAAAGATCATTATAAAGTAGAAACTTGCCTAAAATTACCCCTAACCCCTAGGTATACCTTATGGGCTTTAGGAAACCCTATTAAACTACCCCTAGGTGTTCATCTAACCCATTTTAAACCCCTCTGAAGTTTATTTTCGGGTCAAACATAAGTTGACCACCCCAAATATTATATTCCCAAAGTATTTATGACAACACATTATTTTATTTAAGAAGAACTATAATTAAACACTTTCCCACCAAGAGACAAAATAAAACATTTAAATTTAAATCCACACATGTGTCAATTGACACAAATAAAACACTTTTACAAAAATAAAACATGAAATTGTCTCTTGTGGTTTTTACACAATAAATTTAAATAACACTTAACACTCATGCAGCATATACTGTTACGAATAAAATACAACACAAACGGGGTGTTGTCTCTCCAAATAGACAAACCCTGGCTTACGAACATACATAAGTCTAGGTTTGATTCTCCATAATATTCCATGGTCACATGGTAAATTTCCTGTGCATCTCAATTTACACATTAGTACTTCCAAATATCCATATATAATATAATTCAATAATATAACAATACACATCATTACTTGCATACAATTTTCATCTGTACAGATTGAATACATCTTTTATCAAGCAAATTCACATAAGCAATTTCATCCCAATTCACATAGACTAAACATACATCATAGTTCTATATTCAGAGTAAAGTCCTGCAAATTCAATAACGACATCTATCATTGCAATATCATCCTATCTAACAATCATGTAGTGTTCTATCTCATAAAGCATATAAGTAAATCACCAAATCATAGCAATGTTATCCAAATCCTGAAATCATAGCAATGTTATCCAAATCCTGAAATCATATAAGTTCTAAGTCTCAAAAAACATCAAAATAAAGTATCCATCATAGTCTAAATATAAAATCCACTGAATTTCAGACTGAGTCGAGGTGAGGCCTCACATCCTCCCCCTCTAGGCATGAACTTCCTCCTGGAGTTCATCAAAGAGGTGGGGGTACTCTGATCTCATACGTGCTGTGTCCTCCCATGAAGCCGTAACCTCATCATAACAATCCCACTGGACCCTAACCTGGTCCAGCTCTCGACCTCGAAGGGACAACGTCTGGCATGCCAAAATGCAAATGGGCTCCAAATCTAGCTACCCATCCGACTCCACCTGCAAGGCATCCCAATCTAAAATGTGAGAGTCATCATAGATATATTTTCTCAAAACTGATACATGAAACACATCGTGGATACGTGACAGGCTAGGTGGCAATGCTAAATGGTAGGCAACTGGGCC
The DNA here is from genome assembly GCF_030272615.1 of Cryptomeria japonica. Taxonomy (NCBI): domain Eukaryota; kingdom Viridiplantae; phylum Streptophyta; class Pinopsida; order Cupressales; family Cupressaceae; genus Cryptomeria; species Cryptomeria japonica. The sequence goes on from NC_081410.1 coordinate 601,355,362, forward strand.
TATCCTCTCAAGAATCTCAAAGGGTCCTACAAAGCAAGGTGCGAGCTTAGAACCCTTTCCGTAACGGATTCGACTCTTATGCGGTCGCACTCTCAAGAAAACTCTGTCTCCAACCAAGTAGCTACGATCTATCCTCTTTGCATCGGCATATTTCTTCTGTCTATCCTGAGCCTCTCTGAGACGCTGCCTAATCAAATCCACCTACTGTTCCATATCCCAAACTAACTCAGGACCAATAGCAACTCTATCCTCTATGCGATCCCAACTCAAGGGCGTCCTGCAAGGCCTGCCGTATAATGCCTGATAGGGTGGCATCCCCAAAGAAGTGTGATGCCCATTGTTATAGGCAAACTCCACTAAGGGAAGATACTCCTCCCACCGGGTCTGATGATCCATGACGTACATGCGAAGCATATCCTCTAACACCTGATTGACCCTCTCTGTCTGACCATCAGTCTCCGGGTGATAGGCTGTACTGAAATTGAGCTTAGTGCCCATAGCTGCCTGTAATGACTTCCAAAAGGAAGAAGTGAAAAGAGAGTCCCTATCAGAAATAATCTTGCGGGGTACGCCATGTAGTCTAACAATGTCTCACAAGAACACCTATGCTACTGCTGGAGCTGTGAATGTAGTACGAACTGGTGAAAAGTGAGCTACTTTGGTCAACTTGTCAACTGTCACCAAGATAGCATCATGGCAATGAGAAGACATAGGGAGACCAATGATGAAATCCATGGATATAGTATCCCACTTCCACTCTGGTATAGCATGAGACTGAAGCAACCCACCTGGATGGCGGTGCTCCACCTTTACCCTCTGACACTCAAGATATCGAGCTACTATCTCAACAATGAGCTGCCACATTCTCGGCCAATGATACAACTGCCTCAAGTCAGCATGCAACTTCTTAACCCCGGGATGCGCTGCATAAGGAGCTCTATGAGCTTCCGTGATAATGAACTCTCACAACCCTCCAGAGGAAGGTACATAAATGCGCCCTCTGTGGCATAACAGTCCATTGGACTCCAAAGAATAATCCACATATTTCCCTTCTAGAGTAACCTGCGAACGTACTACCTGACAAACCTCTGCATACCATCCATCCTCTGACAAGTGTCGAAGTATATGGTCTCTCAAGTCTGTGCCCATGGATATGGTGTAAACCTCGTGACGTCTCCTACTCAAGGCATCTGCAACTACATTTTCCTTACCTTTGATGTAGTGAATGTCAAAATCATATTCGCACAAGAACTCCATCCATCTCCTCTGACGTGCATTAAGGTTCGGCTGAGTGAAGATGTACTGAAGACTCTGATGATTTGAATGCAACTTGAAGTGATGACCTAAGAGGAAGTGTCTCCACCTCACAAGTGCATGCACTACTGCTGCGAGCTCAAGGTCGTGAGTGGGATAATTAAGTTCATGAGTCTTAAGTTTCCTAGACTCGAAAGCTATGGCCCTACCATCCTGCATAAGAACTGCCCCTAAACCCTCTAGAGAAGCATCTGTACAAACCATGAAGTCAGCTGAAGGATCTGGTACAACAAGGATAGGAGCACTAGTAAGTGCCTTCTTGAGTTCCTGAAAGGCCTTCTCGCACTTCTCTGTCCACTCAAATTTCTTCCCTTTACGCTGAAGAGAAGTAATAGGGTGTGCGACTTTGGAGAAACCCTCGACAAAACATCAGTAATACCCTGCTAAACCCATGAAACTCCTGACCTCTGTCACACTGGTAGGCACTGGCCATTCCATAATAGCCCTAATCTTTGATGGGTCAACTGAGATCCCATCACCAGAAATAATGTGCCCAAGGTACTTGACCTCAGACCGAAAGAAAGCACACTTCGATAGGCTGCCAAACAACTGGTTATCCCGCAAACACTGCAATACCTATTTTAGGTGCTCCTCATGCTCCTTCTCATTCCGAGAATATATTAGTATATCATCGAGGAACACAATAACAAAACAGTCCAGAAAGGTATGGAACACCCCATTCATGAGGCTCATAAAAACTGCTGGGGCATTTGTAAGTCCGAAGGGGACTACGGTAAACTCATAGTGTCCATATCTAGTGCGAAATGCGGTCTTGTGGATATCACTTTCCACTATTCTCAACTGATGGTATCCTGACTTCAGATCTATTTTGGAAAAGACTTTGGCACCCTAAAGCTAGTCGAATAAATCATCAATTCTGGGCAAAGGATATCGGTTCTTGATGGTTACTTTATTTAGCTGACGATAATCCATACATAATCAAAGAGATCCATCCTTCTTCTTAATGAAGATGACTGGTGCACCCCAAGGGGATACGCTAGGACGAATATGAACCTTCTCAAGAAGTTCCTCAAGCTGAATTTTAAGTTCATTTAACTCATTTGTGGTCATCCTATAAGGCACTCTGGAAACTGGCTCGGCTCCTAGTACTAGGTCTATATGAAAATCAATCTCTCTGCGGGGAGGCATTCCCGGTAACTCTGAAGGAAATACATCTGAATATCCCTTAAGGATAGGATGGTCATCGAGCGATGTTTCTTTTTCCTCCTCTTCCCCTCTGTCACTGATAGTGATAGCAAAAAGCTGACATCCCTTCCGCATGCTCCGCTTAAGTTGCATTGCGGAGATCATATGAAGAGACACAGGCCTCTGAATCCTTAATGCACAAAATTTAGGGCAAAAATGGAACAATTTAAAAAAAAAAAAACATACTAATTGATTAACAAGTTCACTCACACGACAAGCGTTATTGAAACTTCCATAATTATACTCGAGCTAATTCTGAAAAGAACCAAGCATAGAAATTTTGTTTAATTTTATTTGCGGAAAGCTATCTGGTTTAATTTTATCTCCACGAGATACCTAGTCATTAGGTTTATTAAATCCATCATGTTAAAGAAAATAGGAGAGGAAATTTAATTCAATTCCCAATAAGACACATAGTCTAAACATCCAATTTAAAATTTAAATACTCTAATTAAATTACCCGGGACAAAATTAAGTATTTATTACATTAAATACATTTAAAATTATAAAGGCTAGGCTTACTTCTTATAATTTATATATTTCACTTCCCTTTTTACTTCCTATGAGTAATCCTACGGAGGTATTTAAATGTTTAAAACTCTATTAAAAAAAAACATTTAAATATTTAAAACTTTATTAAAAACTTACTCCAATTTATAACCAGAATATATATATTTATATATATATATATATATTTATATTTAAATATATAAATATATATATATATAATTTTACATTTTTTTTTTTAATCCATTTAGAATTATCTCCCCAAGATAATAGTTAATCTGCTTCCCAACCCTAATTAGGGTTTTATATTTTTTTTACACATATTAATAACTCTGAAAACTATCATAATATTTTATTTCATTTACCCTAGCCCTACCCGAGCTAGGGTTTAATCCATTTTTTTTTATCACTGAGTATTTTTTTTTTTACAGGGCCGAAACCCAAAGGCGGCGGCCATTTTTGTTGCAGGTTCGAAGAAGGCGACGGGGAGGGCCGAGGCGCCACTGTGTGGGCGCACAATGGACGCCGCAGCACCACTGTGTGTCCACACAGTGGGCGCCGCTAGCGGCTCACACCACTGTGTGGCCACACAGTGGCAGCCGCGGCCGACCACTGTGTGTCCACACAGTGGGAGCCGAGCGGCCCGCACTGTGTGTTCACACAGTGGGCGCCGCGCGACCCTCACTATGCGTACACACAGTGGGGTCCGCGTGGAACCCAAATTTCCCCCTTTTTAAAAAAATATATTTTATATAATTATATATATATATATATTTATATTTATATAAATTTATAATCATAAAGTTATAAGGGTGAAAATATACCAATATATATATATATATATATATTAAAAATAAGATTTACATGCAAAAATTTTATACTAAAATAACGAAGGAAAAGCATTATGTTAATTCAAATATATATATATATATATATATATAATTAGGCCCTTTTTTTGTTTACTTGGTTTTAATTGCTGATAAAAGAATGAAGCAAAATCTATTGATAAGCTTTTTAATCAACACTAATTAGAAATACAATTTAGAAATACATTTTAGGAAATACAATATACTTCTCTAGAATAAATAGATTCAGTGATTTTTCCTCTAATAAAATAATTACTTAAAACTTTTTTTTTAAATACTTAGGATCTTTCAACAAAAATAAACTCCTATTTTTCATCAAGTAGAATATAGATAAAATTTAATTGGAAACTATTTTTTTTTCATAATACAAAAGAAGCTTTTGCATGCAACTCAAAGTGGCTTTTCTTTTTCTAAAAAAAAATCAGAATGCATTAAATGTTTACATGTGGTATTTAATGAAAGAAGCTAATGAGCTAGAGCGGATCAATGATTGGTATGATGTGGAAGAAGTTTGTTAACGAATTCAAGGCAATGGAATGTCGGCATGAAGATCTATAGCTCATATTGAACCACAATACCTTGGCACAAGTTCCAAGACTATTATGCAAGTTCCAAGGTGGGGTAAAACATTTTCAGATTGAAAGATGCATTGAACCTAGACAAGATTGAAGATTTGATGGCTATGATTGATCATGGGAAATGTGATCAAGGAGATTAAGTGGTTATCTAATTGTTTTTAAATAGGAAACTATTGATAAACAATGTATGTGGGCAAGTGTATGCACAGGGATGCTACATAGTGATTACCGAGCACAGAAGCTTGAAGACCTGTTAGAATAACAGAGTATAGAAGCCCAACAAATAGACAAGATTAGTTCTATGTCTATATTGTATTGAACAAATAAGAATATGCTTTAGCATTTTAGATGTGAAGTTGTAGATAGATTTATTACTGTTATTTTGTGAGAGTGACAAAAAATCTCTTAACCGAGTGGACTTAACAGTCTTATATGTAAATCCTTTAGCAAGGTGACATTCTGATTGAGTGTTTGAAATCCTTTGACAAGGTCACTTCTAACAAAGTGAAGATCCTAATAGATTTGAGGGAGATCCCTTAACTGGGTCACATCTAGCAATGTGCTTGTAATCTTTAACAAGATTTTCTTTTAACCGAGCATACTCTAGAAGAGTATATTTCTTAGTGGGTCCGAAATCCCACAGTGGTTTTTCCCTATTTGGGTTTCCAAGTTAAATTTGGTGTTATGAGGTTTATATTGTTCATATGCCTTTGAGTTTACATGTTTGATAGTTTTGGATATATTATTGATATATATGTTACTGAGGTTGAATCTGATGTTTTTATGGATGATTAAGTTTGTATGATTCACTCCCCCCCTCTCATCTTGTTGGCTATTGGATCTGTACTTATATTAAGTATCAGAACTATCAGAATTCGTATGTTACCTATGTTTTAACCTCTATGGGTATATATCCTCATGTTAGACTCATCTTCAACCATAATGGATGAGCACGTCCTACTATCTATAATGTTAATTTACTGAACAAATTATATCCATGTTTTAAATAATAATTTATAATTAAGATAACCTACTTAATTGGATCTAATGTCACGAATTGAGTTAGGTGTTAAGTTATTTAATCATGTTGGGAAACTCCTTAGGTTGGTTTAGTCTTCCGTTATGTTATCAAAGTGTTAGATAACTCAATGTATCCTAATGTTGTGTCTTATTTAAAAAAAATAAAAAAAAATTATTTGCACTCCATTGTGCATTTTAGCTTTTTCCCTTCAAGGTTTCCTGGCAGGGCATTACACTTGGTATCAGAGTCTAGGTTGCAACACTGGGATCTCTGGTTTCACTTGTGCCCTTAGTTGGTGTGTGGTGTATCAACCTTATGTTGTATTCTTGTCCTCCTTGTTGTAAGAGTGTGATTGAGCAGACCTTAACTGATGTGTAACGTGCGTGTTCACACCTAGCTTGTTTTCACCTTCTTGATGTGGGTGCTTTGGAATGATTATATGTTCTCTGTATACTTATTGAGGTCTTGGTATATGATTTCTCTTATTCTGAAAGAGAGTTGTATGTACCTTCCTTTTGATTCATTGTACTCTTTTGACTAGACCATTTGGGTTGGTTAGTGTTGTCTTGAATCTAAAAGTATGAAATGTGCTTGTTTAAGGTTGTGATATAGCTTAGTGTTGTTCACTTGAAGGACTAGTGTGGTAGATATTGAATGCTTATTATGTAGTAAATTTAATGATTATGACCCTTCTTCCTCTCTCTCTCTAGAAAATTAAAATGTTTTTGATATGTCTAATTGTCTTTTATTTGAGTTTTCTTTTGCAAGTGAAGGTTACGACTTCTTGAGCCCTTGTGTGAGCTTATAATGCTTATGTGTTTTTAGATTATAAAAGGGCTTCGGATGAAAGTTCATATTGATTATTGAAAAAAAACTTGTATGTTTACATTAAAGAACTCTCCATGTGTCTCGTAGGAGTAACATAATTAAATTCCAGCTTAAGTAATGTGCATTAATATGTTTACATGTGGTATTTAATGAAAGTAGCATAGTTAGTAATGTGGTTGTGAATGCTTAGTGGAATTAGAAAAGAAATAGGAATGATGTTATTGCCTTATATAATGGTGAATTGGTTAATAATTTTAGTACTTGTATCTAGAGTAAAATTTATTTAGTTATTCATGTGAAAAGCATAATTAAAACCTTCCTTGAGTAGATGATAGCATACTGAAAAGTACCCCCCATAAATGTGATTAAACCAGTAATGGTGCTATTCCTTGTGGGTTGTAAGAAACTCATACTTGCTATGTGTGCCCATGGGATGGTGAAGTAATCAACCATGGAGGATATGTTTGCTTATGAGTATGGGAAACCATACTGTTTATGTGATGTTGCTTATTTATTTCCTTATTGAGTGCCAACCCATGGGTTGTTGATAAGTCAATATGTGAAGGGGTAGTAGTAGAAGTCACCATTCCTTGAATAGCATGGAATGGCATACGAGTAATATCGATGCGAAGAGACTTTAGCTTCCATATTTTGAGAAAAAATATAGTTTTGTAATGAAACTGTATTATAGGTGTACTCAATACTTTCCCTTGTGATGAACTGATGTATAAGGTTCATGTGTGCCAGCATATTCCTATCCTTTATTTGAGTATATTGATGTCTGTTCTTGAGAAAAATGATGGGTTTTATTGAAGGATCTTTTGCCTTGTCTTCATGAAAGGTATGTTATTTTCCACATGAGCTGCCAATTGACTAGCGTTGGTAGACTTGTGGGTAGACCTTAGCCATGTATACCTCTGGCTTACAATGAGTATCCTGAGAGGTATGGCGCTATTTGGGTGTGACCTGCACGTGCCCTTTTCTGTGAGGTACACTTCCATGTGGGATACATCCATTGCGTGCCCTTTCTGCTTGGAGTATTAACATGCCATGTTGAGACACGATGCGGGATGTAGTAGACATCACCATGCGGCCTACTGATAGGTTTAGGGTAGAGCCATGTTGTGTGACGATGTGATGTGGGTGATATCAAGGTGCACACTACCATGCCATGCGGATGTGTGGCTAGGACACACCACATGATGAGCTACTGTGATAGCTAGATGATTGTTCCTTCCTTCCTCGTTGGTGGCTACGTGCTAGTCACATAGTGATGTTATGTGCACTTATGATATTATTATTTTTTATTTATTTCCTTGTGAGCCAACAATTTATTTAATTTTGACCTTGAAGGTTTAGCCATGATCTTGCGATCCTTTTCTTACTTGATTTGATGTTGCAATTCCAAAATTATTTTCTTGCCTTACTATTGGAATTGATGGTTATTATCTTTATTCTTTTGTACTTTGGTGGCTAAACTGGTTTATTCTTGTTGTTTTTGTATGCTGGTCTTGTGTTGAAATGTGAATTCCTCTCCAAGAATGTAGGAGACAGTCTTGGTTGAGTGTATACGAGGAAGTAGACGTAGGGAACCTTGATGGGGGTATGTGAGGCTATGAGACAGCTAGGATCCACTACCTACCTATGTGTGGTGACTATCTCTTGGAGGCTAACCACCTTATGCAATAATAGATATTCATGAGGGTCTTGCATGGAAGGTAGCACCGCTATGGTGTGCCCTAGCACCATCAAGCCCTTGAGTGAGATGTTGGATATTTATGATTATGTTATTTGTTCGGAGATCAGTCATAGAGGTGCTAATCATGCATGTTATCTTTGACCAACATTGGACATGCTCACATGTGGCCTTTTGTGTTGTGCATTCCAGTTATGTGGATGGTTATTATGTGTAATCATGGATTATATGGTGTTAACTTGTCACTATGTTATGGGACATAGTCATTGGAAAGATTCTTATATGCCTGGAAAGTGTAAAATGTATATGGTGAAAGTGGAAACAACAATGTTGAAAGACTAAATGAATTCAACCATGAAACCCTAGCCTAACAATCAACAAAGATCCACCATAACATATGAAGATTACCTAAGCCAATGTAAATCAAATAAAATCACAAAGATTATACCATCACATGTCCAATAGGGTTTGGATCTCCATTCTTTTTATCTCCATTGATCTTGCTTGATATATTTGATCTCAGATTTTATATGTGCAAGAGCTCAACAAAGAACGAAAACATGGTTGCAAGTATGATCGCATATGAAAGTTCAAAGGCATAGTGTGGTCGAATAATCATCGGGGGGCATAGGTTTGATAATGAAGGAAGCATCTCCTTATATAGAAGACACTATAAGAAATGGAGGGATAAGATTGACAGGTGTAAAAGATAAATGGTCGGCTATGATTAAAGGGTAGGTAAAAGAAATAATAAAATAATAAGAGGATAGGTAGTGTAGGAATTAAGAGATGAATAATATGTTTCATGGGTGGAAAAGGTTAATGAATTAATTAAATAAATAAAGATTTATTTAATTAATAGAAGAAGTGGGATCAACTAAATAAATAAGATATTTATTTAATTTAGGAAAAGGATAATTTAAATAAATGAAAGTATTTATTTAAAAGAGAAATAAGGCTAGAAGAGGATGAATGAATTAATTATATAAATAAAGATTTATTTAATTAATATAAGAATTAGGCTAAAGTAATTAAATAAATAAAGATATTTATTTAATTAGATAGGACAATTTTAGGTGTCTACATTTTGCCCCTCTTTGAGACAATGTAGCTTGTTGCATTGTTTCAAAGAAGATAAGATGAACTGATACAAAGTTGCCCTAAGATGGGAATGATATGCCCCCTCGACAGATTGGATGAAAATGTCTGAAAAGATCATAGACAATCTCTTGATAAGAAATAAAGGGTAGAATGGACTGACTAGATAGGATAGAGTGACAAAGTCACGGGATAAAGAAGACTGACTCGGGAAACGAGGGCTAGGGCTACGACTAGGCCTAGGGCTAGGCTAGTCTATAAGATAGACCATGAGGAGAATACATCCTCATTGTCATCCACACATCCAAGAGATCTAAGTGCAGAGAGAGAATAGAGTAGCAATAGTAAGTAGTGATGGCATTGGTTCACAGATTCGATCATGTTCATCGATTTCAGAGGCCAGCAGATGTAGGAGAGCCGGTAAGTACCGCAAAACTTCCTTGTACTTTGTCACAATAAATGTTGTCATTAATGCATGCTAGGTAGTGCAATAAATGCATTCTAGAATATGTCAGACAAGGTCAAAAAACATCGAGGCGCATTTGTGCTAGTACCAAGCGCATATAGATTAGCTAGGCACGTCTATGTTTGTGTCAGGCATGTCTATGAATGAAAAAACATCTATGTCAAATGTGAGCTTATGTCTTCAAGGTCAAATCGACAGTTCTGTGAAACATACGCTATCGATTGGATAAGCTGCTGAGAGGATACACTCAAGCAGGTCCTCTAGGGAAGACTAGAATAGCAGATAGGGATAGGATTGACAATTATGTGATAGAACATATGTTGCCAATGAAGAAACTACTCAAGAGGAAACACTCAAGCAAAGGCCCTAGGATAGGATAGATCAAGGAACTTTGTGATGAATAGGTTGTACCAAGACATAGTACTTTGTGATGAATAGGGAGTACTAGTATGAGTAGCACTTTATGATGAATAGGGAGTGCAAAACACGTAGTACTTTGTGATGAACAGGGAGTACCACTAGGATAGAAGCAACACTTTGTGATGAACAGTGAGCGTCACTAGGATAGAGTATCATAAGTACTAAGATAAAAAGTAGCATTTTGTGATGAACAAGGAATGCCACTATGACTAACATGATTGATTTGCTTGGTTTGTAGGAGGACCTACCTATGCTGGAGTCACAAGAGATATTCCCGTCGACTCAGAGTTTGTGAGCAGAGCTGATAGTTGAGGAGAGAGCAACGGTTTAGGCTATGGACCTGTGACATATTTTGTATGTGCCTAAGTTTCAGGCGAACATGGGGTTGCTGACTGTGCTAGCTAAGAGAGGGAACTCTGAGACATGCACGTTCCATTTATCGATGGGTGAGATGACAATCACCTTAGAGGATGTGCACAAGATTCTGAGGATACCGATCGATGGAGAGTTGATTCCCTACGATCGAGACAGAGACAGGGATGCACTGAGATGAGTGTTCCAGGATCCTGGATTGGAGATGAGGGCTAGAAACATGGCTTGGGATACCATGACACAGATAGGATTAGCACTATCAGCAGTACTGGCAAGAGTGATCAATGGGTTCTTATGTATCAGTTTTGTACCATTTTGTATGATGATGTAGACACCTTTGGGTGATTTTGTAGCCATATGTATTTTGACATCATTGTATCATGACACTTATGATTATATATATGAGATGATTCATCTTTACAGTAGCTATATGCATGTGTACCTATGTGATGACATGTTTCATGATGTATGTCTCTATGTGAAAGTTATGATATGGATGCAAATATGTATATGATGCAATGCAATATTTTTGTTCTTTTATGTTTTTAAATATGTTATGCATATGTAAATGTGAATGTATGAAATGTGAATGAATATGATAATGCAAATGACTATTTACATGATGAGAATGTAAAATGTGCTAACATGTGTTGTGTGCTGGATGTCATGCAATTGTGATATCTATATGTATGTATGAAATGAGATATGTGGTAATGCAGGTGCAAACTACATGAAATGCAAATATTTTTGGTGTGTCATTATACTCAGTCATGTGATAGTAGGCTACATGGACTCAAGAAGGATGATGGAGGTCAATCAAGAAAGGGGGATGGAAGGTAGAAGATATGAAAGTGAAAGAGCTTCTTGTGCGTTATCATCATTGAACTTTATTATGGAAAAATAGGTTATGACAATCGAGGCATATGTTTGACCTAGAAAGTCATTGTACCTGTTTGCATGGAGATAAGACAGTTGCAAACAAGGAATGCCCCAGTTCATACTAGACTGACAGTGTCCTCATATTCTTGGACAAGTCATAGCATTACTAAGAGACAATCCACGGACAACAAAGACAAATAGGTGACAATACCCCATCCTCACCTTTCTAGTCAAAAACATCTTGGAGATAAAACCTCTAGTCAGATACATCCCAAAAAAGATAAAAGACATGTCACCGAAAGATAAAATCAAAAAGAAAACCAAGACTCAACACCAACATCCACTGTAGTCCTTAAGTTTAGTGTCTCTTGTCACTTGTATAAGTTTTATTTGATTGTGGTCACAATGTTTAGTTTCACAAAAGGATAGATAGCACTGAACCATAATGTTGTCTGACTCTATTGAAAGATTTGATTTGTTGAAAGCCCATTGTTGATTGCCTCATCTGAAACTAACTGAATCCATGCAATTGATACTTTATTGCAGAGAAGATGGAACTTTATTGTGGATTGGTGATGCAAGTGCTTCTTTATTGTGGATTGTGCACGGATAGACTGAAGAAAATTGGAAGAAACTTGTACTCCTCGAAATGTGTGATGTTCTTAGTTCCACACCCATTACTAGATGCAGGATTAGCCTTATCCACAGATAGGATTTGATTTATTATGAATGAAAAGGGGTGAAAATGAATGTTTATTATGAATGGCTAACCAATCTTAGGTAGATCAATAACAAGCCATGATGGGAATGGGTAATTTTATTATGGATGAATAGGCTGTGAGTGTGTGCAAAGTGAAAGGATGAAATGGAATCCTGAAGGAGGGAGGAGCAATGTCTCTACACATGGCGTTGGTGACCCGGTTTTCACCATGGTACTTGCCCAGGGTGCCATTGAAGTCATTTTTACTGTTGGACGAAATGTTTTCTTCACTTTTTTTATTTTTTCAATTTTTTTTTGTGTCACAAAGCGCCTATTTGCCAAGTTTTCACCAAGTAACCATTTTTTTATGTTTTATGATTTTTTTGTCTTTTTTGATATATTTTGATTTTTTTTATTTTTTTTTATTTTTTATTTTTTTCTTTGTATTTTTGAATTAGGATACTCTGAAGAGCTATGTGTAAAACCTACAAAGGTGCATGTTGTTGATAAGATCCTCCAAAGGTTCACCCTTTGTGGTTGAGAGCTGATATGCACCAGATCCAAATGCTGTTGTGATGATGTAAGGACCAAGCTAGTTTGGTTCGAACTTGCCCTTCTTCTCTCTATCTTGTTGATTTTTAGGATTTTCTCTGAGAACTAAGTCACCTACCTCAAATGTGTGAGGCTTGAACTTATGATTGTAGCTGCAACGTTCCTTGACTGAATGATGTGTAGCTTGAGTGACTGTCTTCCTTGATAAGGAATTAAGATAGAATTACTAGTGTGTGGACTACTCAGGCCCATATGCATGTCACCTAGAGAAGTTTGGGCATCCCTGATAACAAAGTCCCCCGAGAAAGCTCCATTAAAGGTGCATGATGTATCACCAGAAGGGAAAGGATGTATGGAACAAGTGGATGAGGAATGAAGGCTTATGATTGCGAAAAGAAGTGAAAGTGGGATAGTATGATGGAGACTTAGGATCAAGAAGTATGTTTTTTGACTTGAAATTTTAGAACTTTTGCCCCCAGTTATTTTGATATTAGGGGAGATCAACTCTTGCTCTTTTTGCTTCATAGGATTTTTATCCTTGACTTTGATTTTTGTGGAGTCCAGTAGCTTTTGATTTTGATTTGGACTAAAGGACTTTTCTTTATTATTGACTTTTAGATTTTTCTTTTCAAATCTTGATTTTTCATCCCCAATAAGTGAGGGTTTTTGTGATTCTTGTTGATCCAAGTCTGGAAGTGGAGTGGAAATGGAATGAGTGGATGATATGGTAAAGCTATGTGAGTTATCAAGAAGGTTGGCGATATGCTCAATAGATTCTTTGTTGGAACCACTCTTAGGACTATTGATATCAAGAGTTGCTTGCACCTTTAGAGGAGATTTGCATTCAGACTTAGTATCCACAATACTAGGTGGTTCACACCCAATTCCTTGCAAATTGTTTATAGATTGTTCCTGTTGACTCAATCTCTTAGGAGATAGTGGGAGTTGATCAACATGAAAAATATAGTCACCACATCATAGGTCTTTAATCTTGAAATTTTCTTTGAGCTCTGCTTGTTTGGATGTAGAAGCTTTTAAGGATTCAGGATCAACATATGTTGATGAAGGAATAGCCTCTCGATTGACTTGTATTGTTATTTCTGATCTAGGTCATAGATTGTTGCAATATATGAATGGATTTTGCTCAGCTTTTATGGTCACTTCAACTCCATTATGTGGAAACTTGATACATCGATGATATGTTGAAGGAACAACTCTCATTTCATGAATCCATGGACGTCCCAAAAGTATGTTGTATGTGAGCTCTAGATCAAGGACTTGAAAAACCACATCCTTTTTAACTGGCCCTACTCTGAGAGGTAAGGTGATTGTTCCCTTGGATGAATGCTCTTCATCATCATATGCTTTGATGGTAATTTTGTTTGTAGAATTTAGAGCTTTATCAGAATATCCCAATTGTTTTATAGTGCTCAATGTACAAATGTTTAGACCTGCTCCTCCATCTATTAGGACTCATTTTATTCGTTGTTTGTGTATGAAGGCTTCAATGTGTAAAGGTGCATTATATGGCTGACTTACAGAGGTGTCATCAGCTTCTGTGAATGTAAGGGAGTGTAGAATGGAAAGGTATCCCACCATGACTTGAAACTGGTCCACATTCAGATTAGTAGGGATGAAAGTGTCTCTCAAAGTTTTATCAAGAATGGCTTTATGTGTAGGGGATATGCGTAAGAGCTCTAGGATGGAGATAAGTGTGGGTGTCTTCCCTAACTGTTCTACAAGGTCATACTCAGGTTTGGTTGATGAGGAAGTGGTGTTTTTAGCTGGAGCACCTTGCAAAGTGAATTTACCTTGATGAGTTTTAACATTACATTTAGAGGTAGGTTCAGATGAAGATCCAATTCCTTTCAGGATGATTTTGGGTCTTTGGCTCAAATTCTCAGACATTTTGTCCTTGATGATAATGGTAGAGACATAATTGTCCATTGAAATGTGATTGATAGTTGAATCATAGTTATAAGATGCTCTGGTTTAGTTGGTTTGGTCATCTGTGGCTTTAGGGTTTCCCTTGTCATGCTTCAAGAATGGTTCCTTAAACATCTCATGTTCTTGATTGGATGAGTGTCCTTCAATCTCAATGTCACCTCTATCAATTAGATCTAATATGATGTTCTTCAATCGATGTCAGTTTCCTATTTTATGTCCTTTTCTCTTATGAAATTCACAATACTCATCATCATTCCACCAATTTGGTTTAACTTTTGGCTCATATGTAGGTAGATCTGGGATCGTTATTATTTTGTTTGCCACTAGTTTTTTGAAAACTAACTCTAGTGGTTCTCCCAATAGGGTGTACTTCCTTCATTATTTTGAAGTTGTTTGAGTATTCACTTGATTGTTTGTAGAGTTTGATCCCAAAAAAATGATTTTGGGGCGTATTGTATTGGCATCCACAACACCATCATTGACCGTGTTCTTGTTTTTATTCCAAAATCTTGGTTTGTCTTTCCTGTATAGTCCTCTTTGTTTTCTTTGAATATCTTAATTATTCCTTGCTCAATTAGGACCTTCTCTATTGCTAAAACTTTTTCAATGACGTCCTTGAAGGTGGACAAACAAGATTTTCTCAAATCATAACCAATGTCTTTGTTAACATTCTGAGTGAACATCTCTACCATTTATTTTTCTGGAATTTCACAAGAGCATCTACTGGCTAGATTCCTCCATCTTTGTAAAAATGATGAAAAAGATTCTCCATCCTTTTGTTTGGTGTTGCATAAAGTAGTGACTGATATATCTGTCTCTATGTTGTATGAGAAATGTTGGATAAATGCCTCTGCTAAGTCACCCCATGACTTAATTCTAGGTGGGAGTTGGGAGAACCATTCCATAGCTTGATCACCTAAGCTTTGTGGGAATAATCTCATCAAATATGTCTCTTTTGCTGCTACCTCAATGCAAGCTGTGAAAAACTATCTTATGTGTGCCTTAGGATCCCCTTTTCCTCTATACTTATCAAACTTAGGTGTCACAAAGTGTGTAGGAAATGGAGGCATTGGAATGCTCTTATCAAATGGATAGGGACATATGTCTCTCATTGTCTAAGTTGTCTTTGGTGTATTTATGTCCTCCATTTTCTTTTGTAAGTCCTTAATTTGTTGTTCCAAATTGTTCTTAGGTGGAGATCGACTTCTTGGACCATACCCCATGCTTGAAGCACTGTGTGGAGGAGGAGCATGTTGCATATATGGATGATATTGATCATACACATGTTAATATGGAGGAGGTCTATAATGATGTTGCGTATATGGACCACTTGGTATAGAGTCATGGTGAGGAATGGAATATTTGCTTTGTCCATGTATACCATACTCTATAGGCATGTCATGAGTTTTTTCTATCGTGTTGCCCCCAAATTTGATGTGGGGTTTCCTTGTGTCCAAATTTTGAACATGCCTTTGAATATCCAATTGCTTTGGTGGTTGATCCTTAGCATTGGTATGTGCTTGAATGTATTTTTCTACATAAGACTTCCATGATGGTCTGCGAAGGTGAGTATCATATGCTTGACCATGTGTGTATGAGACCTCTGGTTTTTGAAACAAAGATGATGGTGATTTAGGCACCATATGTGATCCTCTATTGCCTCCACTATTAGGCCTCTTTTGATCCATGTTGAGGTGAGGTTGTTGCAAAGGTTGATTTTCCATTATTTGAGACATATCAAAATCATGAGGGATCTTGGCTCCACTTTGCGCCATCACTTGTAAGAAATATTGTCTATCTCTCCTCCTTATTTCCTCAACCAATCGATTGAAATGGGGATCCATAATGGTGTCTTCCACTTATGTTGAATGTACTGAAAAGTTGTCCATATTGTCATTGTGTGTATCATTGTTGTTTGCAGTGTCCATGTGCTCAACATTTGGAATGTTTCTATAGGCAGCCATGTCAGGTAATGTAGTATGATCAGAATTGAAAAAGACATCATTGTCATACTCATAGGCACTCATGTTTGTGGACTCTTGAGCCTCTTTAGTTTCTCTCCTAGATTTTTGGGAATGGGTTTCAACCATGAACTAAGTATTGACCAAGATGTGTGAGACAAGATGAAAATGGAAACATTATGGAAGACCAAGAGTTGGATGGAATGTAAATGAATTTGAGGTGTTCTTGCAATGTCTAAAGTGTAAGACCAAGTATGTATGTAGTAGAGTAGGTGTGACATCCAAAGAGATGATAGTTTCTCTTGATGAGGTAAGTTGACCTTGACTCTAAGTAAGACCAAATGAGACCCAAAGGTGATAGACCTTGATGAGGGACCACTTAGCAAAATTTTGTTGTATGTAGTATGTTGACAAAGTATGATGAGGACAAGCAAGTGACCTTTTGACTCAAGTTTAGATAAATGTGATTGTAATGCAAGGTGTAAAACAATGGACTTTGTGAGACCCAAAGGTAGGTTGAATGCTAGATGAAAACCCAAAGAGATAGCTTAGGAAGCTCAAGAATTCTGAAATTGATTGCTCTTGTTTGTTGTACTGTAGATTTTTCCAATTTGTGAAGTTGTTTGTTGTGACCAAATCTGAATTTGTTTGACTATTTTTCATGACAAGACGACACAATGTTGATGAAGACTCAATGTTTGCAAGTGTTTAGACTCAAAAATGACTCAAAGAAAAGTGTGTTGTTTGATGTAAAATTGTTTTGCATACACTTGAAGACACAAAAGACACAATGTTTTGATGTTTGATCTTGAATGTTTGAATGTTTAAAAGAAGTCAAGCACAATTCTTATGGCTGGCTAGGACAATAGTTGTTGATTCCCACATGAGGCTACGCTATTTAGAGTAGATAATTAGATGCTTGACCCCACCAGCTCCACCCTCAGCATTCACTTCTCGGGGCAGCTAAGCATCAGTCCCCACGAAAACTCCCCATGGCAAACTTTGTATCTCTACTAAGAACCGTATGTGTGTGGGCCGCTCCAGAGGTCCAACCTCCTGCCCCAACAACTAGAAGGATTTTGGCTTCTAAAACAAAAAGGTGCTAGTAAGGGCATTCACTCATGTGGCCATACATGCTACACTCTCAGCTCTGTAAATACAGAAGGTTCCTAACCGGTAGGGGTTACGCCCTACAACTGATCAAATAAATTTGATCAAACGGGTTTATGGAGAGACATAGTGTCGGTATGAACTAATCAGCACACATTATCCATAGTTTTCACCATGGATACAGTTGTTTATAGTGGTTCGGAAGAGGTGGGTTTTCCTTGCTACCACTTGGGTCATTCTCTTCTCACTAGTAGTCCTAATGACCACACGGGGGAGACAGGCCCTCTAAAGATTAAACAAAAAGAGCCTATTTCTCAAGACACAAAAGACACTAGTTCAATTTTAGTGCACCAATTGAAGTATTTTCTAGTCTATGAAAATAAGGCACACAATAAAGATAAAAAACCCTTGCCAAAATTCTACAACAAAGATTTGTTAGTAGTTTTGCAATAATACCCCTCCTGCAAGCACACAAGTCAGGTAAATTTTAGATCCAAAAGACTTTGTGAAATAGGGGCCTTCAACAATGCGGTTTTTTTTTGACCAATTCAAAGATTTGATTCATCATAAAAAAAAACCACCAATAAAATTTCAAGAAATTTCCAGAAATATAAGAAAATCCAAAAAAATTGCTAATTTGCTCCAAAAATTAATTTTTTATGAAAAATCATTAGAAATTCATATAAAATGCAAAATTGATCCAACAAATCTGAAATTTTTACTGGATAGTCCTAAGGGTCTTCTAAACCTTCATAAAAAAATCCATGCAACAAATCAGAACATTTTGTGAGATATGAGCAAAATAATGCAAAACTCTAATTTTCAAAGATCTATTTTTTGAGGAATTATTTTGCATCAAATTTAAAATTAAAAAAATGGAGTTTGTACATAATCATGAGAGATTTCCAAAAATGTAAGAAAATCTGAAAAATTCACTCATTTGCTCTCAAAATTAATTTTTCAAGAGAATACATAAAAAATTCATAAAAATTTCCAGTATGCTCCAAAAAAATCTGATTTTTTTATTTCCCATCTTTGAGAATGTTCTTGAATTGTAAACAAAATTTGATACCAAAATTCAAAGCCTTTTGTGAGATCTGATCAAAACAATGAAAAACCCTAATTTTTAAAGATCCAATTTTTAAGGAAATATTTTGCATCAAAATTAAAATCACAAATAAAAAATCCTATGTATAATTATGAGAGATTTCCAAAAATGTAAGAAAATCCAAAAAAATTGCTCATTTTCTCTCAAAATTAATTTTTTATGAAAATTCATAAAAAAATCATAGAAAATTAAAATATGCTCCAATAGATATGAATTTTTCTTTCAAATCTCTTGATACTGTCTTCAACCTGAAAAAAAATATTTGGTGCAAAGTTTCCAAGCGGTTTGTGAGATATGATTGAATCTATCCAAGATCTTGATTTTGTGTCCAAAACCCTAGCTACACAAGGTTATTCTCCAAATTGTTTTACAAAACAACAATATATGGTTAGGAAAACCTTCAAAAAACATAGATCTAACAAAAATCCATGTCCCATCAGGCGTGCCAAAATGTTTAAGGTGAAAATGGATAACAACAATGTTGAAAGACTAAATGAATTCAACCACAAAACCCTAGCCTAACAACAACAAAGATCCACTATAACATATGAAGATTACCTAAGACAATGTAAATCAAATGAAATCACAAAGATTATACCATCACATGTCCAATAGGGTTTGGATCTCCATTCTTCCTATCTCCATTGAGCTTGTTTGATATATTTGCTCTCATATTTTATATGTGCAAGAGCTCAACAAAGAACGGAAATGTGGTTGCAAGTAGGATCGCATATGAAAGTTCAAAGGCATTGTGTAGTTGAATAATCATCAGAGGGCATAGGGTTGATAATGAAGGAAGCATCTTCTTATATAGAAGACACTATAAGAAATGGAGGGATAAGAGTGAGAGGTGTAATTTAAGATAAATGGTCGGCTATGATTAAAGGGTAGGTAAAAGAAATAATAAAATAATGAGAGGGTAGGTAGTGTAGGAATTAAGAGATGAATGACATGTGTCATGGGTGGAAAAAGTTAATGAATTAATTAAATAAATAAAGATTTATTTAATTAATAGAAGAAGTGGGATCAACTATATAAATAAGATATTTATTTAATTTAGGAAAATGATAATTTAAATAAATAAAAGTATTTATTTAAATGAGAAATAAGGCTAGAAGAGGATAAATGAATTAATTAAATAAATAATGATTTATTTAATTAATAGAAGAATTAGGCTAAATTAATTAAATAAATAAAGATATTTATTTAATTAGATAGGACAATTTTAGGTGTCTACATAAACAATTGAGTTATTTGCGTTGCTCTTATTAATTGAAAGTTAACTTGGTTGTAGAAATGATATTTGAAGCTAGTTCTATGCGATAAAGTTTTGTAAAAAGATGTATTGGTAAAAGAAATTGATCATGATGACATGTTTTCTAGTCCTGCTTGGTAGAATGAGTATGGTAATTGTTGTTTACCTTTTTTTTATGCTTTAATTTGGTGTAATGAAAGGAAGAAAATTCTTGTTTTTCTGCTATGATTGTGGATAATCCTTAGAATATTTTAAGAAGTGTATGGTTTTAGATGTCGCTTGCCAATAGATAATGACATTCGTAGAGGATTTAGCAATAATATTTCAATTGTTTGTAAAAATAATGATATGTGCAAATTGATAATTGTTAATTGAGTTTCAGGGTTAATACGTGTTGCATGAATTTTGCTTAGCCTTACGACTTCTAGGAGTAAGTCAAAGCCTAGGGGGGAGAATGTAGTGCCCCTACCCTAGTTAGCTTTGTAAAATCAGTTTGACCTTGGTTGACTTTTTATGTGGCATTCTCGAATGGTTGATTTATCATGATGTAATGTTGTAGTCAGATATTATGATTATTGTGCGTACCTGTTTCGCATTGATTCATGTAAGTTTAATTGTTCTCCTCATTCTTGTTATTAATCTTGACCTAACACTTTCATTATATATATATATATATATATATATGCTTGTGTGACTCATGGTGGTAGGAGATTGCAGGAATAGTACCGCCTAGGTGCGAGTTTCATATTCATTGGGATTCACAAGGTTGAGTATACCTCTTTCGTCCTTAGAATTTGGGTTAGGTGGTCGTTGTCATGCCCAAAATTTAGGGCAAGAATGGAATAATATTTTAATTTAAATCGAAACTAAATAACCTTAAAATGTTAATAAGAAATGCACTAGCAAGCTTTGTCTTAACTATGGTTGAGTTAACTTAAACCCTAACTCAAGTAAATTAGAATTAATTTAAAATTAAATGTGGATTACCATAAGAATATATTTATTTACTCATCAAAGTTGGTTAATAGTTAATTTAAATCAAAACCCCCTAAAATAATTGGCGAGGATATTATCAATAAGTCCATATTGTCTAAAATTCATTTTTAAATCAAGAATTAAAATAATAGATTAAAGAGTCAATTAATTTCTTAATGAATATCTCCCATAAATTTATTTATAATAAAATCTAAAAACAATCCCCTTTTTTTTATACCCTTATATTTAACAACAAACTCTTAATAAAATAGTTGATTTACCATTTGCCCTTTAAACAACCTTATTATTAATTGTTTAAATCAAAATAAACATTAATACATATAATAAATCATAAAATATCTTTAATATATGTAAATAAATTTTCTATTCTTTTAAATATATATATATATATATATATATTTCCATAATAAACATGTCCAAGGAAACCCTAACTTTATTAATATATTAATGCCTTTCTTTATTTGTTAACACTTCTTTATTTTATTTTATTTTATTTTTCCTAGCCCTATCCCGGGCTAGGGTTTTATCCTTAACTCTTGGCAGGGCGGAGGTTCACATAGGGGCCGAGCGGATGAAGGCAGACAGGTTTTTTTTTGCTGTGAGAGGCAGCGGTTTTCCACGGCCGACCACTGTGTGAACTCATAGCGGTGCCGGTGGCCGAGCACCGCCCACTGTGTGTCCACATAGTGGCGGTTGCGGCGCCCCCACTGTGTGTCCACACAGTGGCGGTCACGGCGCCCCCACTGTGTGTTCACACAGTGGTGGGTCGCGGCGCCGACCACTGTGTGTGTGCACAGTGGGGTTCGGCCCGCTCGCGTGATGCCCCCCCTTTATCTATATTTTTTTTCTTTTATTTATTTTGCTTAGTTATTATTAAATTTTTATTTTTATTTTTTTTGTTTATTTATTATATAATAAAATATATAAATATATTTATATATATATATATAATAAAAATATATATATGTATATGTAATATAGAATTTAGTATATACATATTTTTTTTTGAAAAGAATTCATTAAATCGAATATACTTGCATATATATATATATATATATATATATATATATATATATATATATATAACTGTATTGCATCAAGGCAAATTCTGTTTTACAGATGTATGTTGCTATTTTTATTTTGAACATTTTTGACAAGCTAGATATATTCTACAAATTTTAAACGATGCATTTATTTCCTTTTATGAAAATCCTAGTTGCAAGAAATGGTAGATAGATTTTCTGCTATAGATTTACTTTCTGCAAAATAAAGTAAATAACAGTATTAAACAAACTTAACACAACAACTATTTAAATCTAGAAATTTTAAAATTAATCTTTAGAGAAGACTATAATAAACTTTAGATTTTTTTATATTCTGCAAGTTAATAAAATGACAGATAAATTCAACTGTAAAAATATATCTCTATATAGACTAGATAAACTATCTATCTTAGATATTATTTTCTGTAACAAAAGGAAAGCCAATTTCTAGAACTATATTGTTCTAATTTGCATTTACAAAAAACAAAACTATATGTTTTATTTTCAGCCTACAACATGCATGCAATTCTAATTTATTCCTTTCCTGTTTTTATTTTATTTTAAAAACATAATAATGAAACAAATTTATTGCTATTCAAATTATCATACACACATCAAATATAATTTTTTTTTTTTGAACTTTGGAGAAACTAATTTAGGAATACTCATTTCTTTTCTGCAATAAATAGCATACTAAAATATTGCAAATTTTTCTTTTATAAACGTATTTCAAAGACACCAATGTCTCTTTACAATGGGTCTCTCATTTCTAATAAATGAGGACTTTTTCAAATAATAATTACATTTACAAATAGTTTACAGCAACAAATATCTCCTGCAACCTTCCACTTGTCCTATTCTTTTCTTCCGACAACCTTCATTTTAAATCAAAGCTATGACCATGGAGTGCTCACCTCCCAGCCTAGGCTAACTTGTAGCCACCCCTGAGCTTGGAGAACCAAGCCCTAGACAGGTAACACACATGCAAACTCAAATAAATAAGGGAAACAAACACAATCACATTCTCAACCAAGGCTACACTGCACCACACATTGTGATGTCTTTTCAAGGGTGGTAGTGGACCAAGTACCCTGAGGAGACTGCAAGTATGGTAAAACATATAGCCACCTCATGGCAAACCAATTACATCAAGTGTAACAACCCCACATTCCTTATGCCCCCCAAGGCATTCATGCCTTATTTCCTTCCTTATGACCCCCAATGCATAAAGAAGCCATGCAACAAGGGTCACATAGAATCCCTTGTGATCACTCTCATAACAAGAGCCTCTCACTCGAGGGCTGTCACCTTTACCACCCACAAGACCCTCCTCTCTCCCAAGAGTAGGAGGTCTTGATTACTCCCAAAACACATACATGGCATAAGCATAAAACACCAAATAAATTTCCAAGAAATACATGCACAAAAAACAAGTCTTTTACACAAGCATTTCTTTCAAAATAACATGCAATGAGAAAATATTATAAGAAAAATAAAAACCAACCTTAAACTGCCCAAAGGTGTGCTAGTTTTGTTAAGGATGAGCAACCCAATTCCACGGCTCTTCTCTTTCTACCCTTAGCCAAAATTCTCAAACCAAATTCTATCTTTTCCTTTTCCAAAATCCTCTTGTCTCCAAAAATGGAGAGTGGGTCATTATCCACTAATTTTCTAATTCTTGCTTAAGAAGCCCATTGTGAGAGTTCTCACAAGTTTCTAAAAACTAAAAAGAAAGGTAAGGTAGAATGGGAAAGGGAACTCTGATTCAAAAAGGAAGGTTTACAACTAGGTTCAAGTCTTCTAATTTCAATTTTCGCACAACTTAGAAAAGTCACTTTTTAGGGTGTCTAAAATGTCACATGGAGGTAGAAACTTGCTTGAAATTACCCCTAACCCTTAGGTATACCTTATGGGCTTTAGGAAACCCTATTAAACTACCCCTAGGTGTCCATTTAACCCTTTTAAAACCCCTCTAAAGTTAATTTTCGTGTCAAACCTAAGTTGACTTCCCCTAAGATTCTCTTCCTAAGTCAATTATGGAGTCACATTATATTAATTGAAAAAGCTATACTTAATTAAACAATTCCCTCCAAGAGACAAATTTAAAAATTCAAACATAAATCCACACGTGTCAAGTGACACAAAGAAAATACTTTTACAAAATTGCACATGAAATCTTGTCTCTTGTTGGATTTAAATAAATCATTTAAATAACATTTAACACACATGCATCATTTACCATTACAAATAAAATACGACACAAATGGGCTGTTGTCTCTCCAAATAGAAAAAACCCTAGTTTTACGAACATACATAGGTCTAGGTTTGGTTCTTCGTAATATTTCCATGGTCACATGGATAACTTTTCCTGTGCAACTCAATCACATATTAGTAATTTTGAATAAGCTCATATAATATAAGCACATGAATAAAAATACACATCAAACATTCTGCATACAATATACACTTACACAAACCAATACATCTTATATCCAAATAAATCCACATAAGAAATTATCACAATTCTCATAATTTTTTTACTCCATACATAAAACATGTATTCTATTTATGTCCTCATAATAAAGTTCTGCAAATCTAATCATGACAAACATCATCTCCAATTTATCCTATTCTAGAATCCTATAGAGTTCTATATCATAAAGCATATAAATGAAGCATCAACATTCATCAATGTTATCCAATCATGGAGTCATATAAGTTCTACATCCAGACATAGGTGACACACGTTAAATCAAGATCATCCAATCAATGGATCTTTTAGGATTTCAAATTCATAGCACATCAAAATGTACACCACAAGGTGCAATAACTCTATAACTTGATTTAATTACTTTTCTCACCAATCTATCTATCTAACGCAGTCCATTCTATTGAATTATAAAGCATTTATTAATAGGGTCAAACATGGTCAACTAAGTTAATCAAAGCTTGGTCTGGGGAAGGCCTTACATCCTCCTCCCCTAGAGTTCGACTTACTCCTGGAAGTCACATGAGTAGAATTATGAATTAGGGACATACATTTCCCACAATTTCAATAGGTTACTCAAAATTTTATCTTGCCTACTAGAAGTATGAAATACCAAAATCAGCTTATTATTGTAATTAACTTACTATCTTCACAAGGTTAAATTCTTAGTATTAATGTTACCTTTCCCTTCGGTTCTAGGTAGGTGTTTTCAAAATTCTGTCTTCCAACAACTTACATTAATGCGCCATCCAACTATATCAATAACACACATCAACTTCGACAATCAAGGTTACGCAGAATAGTTTTGTAGTACCCCTACTCGTTGGAACTCATATTTTGTTCTTGTTATTCTCAGTGGATACATTATCATCATTTGTTATTCAGAATTATATAACATTGTTCCATGTTTTATCTAATTATGAGATGTATGATTTATTTGCAGTATTTTTGTACTTATGTTTTATGGCATTATATGGTTCATTGCTATGTACTGATGCTTTACTTTGTCTATGCACTATGTGTTGTGTATCTATGAGTGTATGAGATGCAAGGGGACAATTTTCCTTCACTCATCTCGGTGAGACAGGGAACGTCGTGATTCTCCTTCATCGGTGTGTATGTTGTAATTTCTATATATATATATGCATGTGTGATTGGTGACGTAGGATGTTGCAGGTACAAGTACCGGGTAGGTAGGAGGTATCGTCTCCACCTGGCTACACAGGTCTGAGCGTGCCTTATATTTTTCGATGGAAGTGAAGGAGATAGTAGTTGACCCTATTTTTAGTTAGTTACACTCGGGTGAGTGCCTTCAGTTAATCGTTCTGTCAATTGGTTTGGTCTTCATATTTTATTGTTTGATCTTTATAAAAGTCGCATGATGCTTGCTCAGTTTGCGTGTCTAGTGTTCCCAATTATTGTATGTCATTGGTAATTGTTACGTTTATTACGTCTATAAGAGTAAAGAGTAGTTTTGGTATTTGGAGGAAAAAGAGTCAAGTGATCTAGTGACTTAATATTGTTTATAAAGGACGAGTTAATATCTTGGTATGAGTTGTTATGAATTTTATCAGCTTGCTAGCTCGATAGTTGCAATTTGATCATTTGAATATATGTAAGGACATTATATACACGGAGGGCAATAGTCACTTATAAGTAGTTATTGGAGTTAAGATAAGGTGATTGCATTATCAGTAGTTGATATCGCCCATCGGATTACTGTGTTTTTGGATTATGCATGTATATAGTTAGAATTATAAATATATTATATTTAATATGCTTTTCGAACGGGTAATATATATATATAATTCGATTGTTCGAATATAAATCTATATGAAAAAAATCATTAGTTATAAGTATTTGAAATCAAAGTATATATTTATATATTTAAACATAAATTTGCTATGAAGATTAATGTTTAAATATTATAATGAAAGTTATTAATTAATTATTAAAATATAATAATGAAATTATATTAAAACAAATAAAACAAATTTGATTTTATAGGAGGTGGCGGGGGTTATAGTTAGTAATAGGTAAACGGTGGTCGATGGTAATATTGACCAACCCCCTTAATATATGGAGGGGTCGGTATTACCACCGACTACCCTCCTCCTTCTTAAACCGTGTACTCCCTCTTCCTCCATTCACACTGCAATCAACGGGCAATGACACCTCTCGCCCCTCTCACTGTTCAAAGCGATAAACAACCACTTGTCCACGTCCAAACTTTTCCACGAGCTGCAGTTCATTGCATCTAACTGCAAATTGGCCGATTTGGGAGGGGAATAGACTGGCATGCAAGGTGAAGATTGAAACATAAACCTTAGTTGACTCAAGACCTAGCAGATTAAACACACAATTCGCTGAATACAAAGACATAAGTGTTTGATGTAATGTACCGATCTCTCCGTTCAGCCGATAATTGCTATAACCACAATCAAGGAGCGTAAAAAGCTATAGATACCTAGAGATGGACTCATTACATGGAAGAACAAGAAGAGTTGGAAGTAAAAGACTTTTAGTTGATAACTATTACTAAGCCCCAGACTTAGGAGAAGTCATGGGTGATTTTTAGTATAAATAGGGGTGGAAGTAAAGAGGAAGAACAGACAAGTCATTTTGGCATCCAAGGAAGGGCGGTGGATTGTAGAAAGAAGAATAGAGTTAGAGAGGATATTGTTTGAAAACATCAAGAGAGTTGTTTTTTTGATAGAGTTGGAAAGTATTGGTGAAAAGGATTGCAAGTAAGGCACATTTATCGGCAAAAGGGCATTGAGGTCTTGCATATTGATCAACATTTCAATAGGTTAGGAATTTCTTAGTTTACGATCATTATTATTTACAATCTCTATTATATGTCATATTTATTGTCTTGCTTATGAAATAGTTATGGTTATGTTTTATTTATCATTAGGGATTGTTAATTAAAATCATATAATAGAAGTTATGATTACCTTATGACTATAGAAATGGAATAGTGTTTAACCTCAAATTGCACACTTGTTCTTATATGGAGGAAATGTATGGTTGCATTCAAAACCTAGTTATTAAGATTTATTAGACGTAGCTCTAGGAGAGTCTAGGAAGTAATAGTTTACTGTTGATACATTACAGAGATGGTACGTGTCAAATAGACAGCTCACAAATCTGTAGCAGGATATGCTCATTACTTGAAAGTCAAGAAAGATTCTCTGACACCTGTCAAGCCTATTGTGGATGACAACCCTACTAAAGAGAGCAAACAATAGAAAAAGGTCCTACTCAGAGTCCAACTAAAGAAGTTACTGTTGAAAAAGGAAAAGAACCCAAGCTAGAGTGCTCGCCAGAAAAGCCGATAGTTATAAGTTCTAACTCATCAGAGGGGTATACCCCCTTAAGTGATAATGAGTTTGTGGGGTACTTTCCCCTAAGTGAAAGAAAATCTAAAGGATATACTCCTTTAGATCATGTAGAGTTTGACGAGTGCACTTCTCCATTTTTTCTGGAAGAATGATGTAACACTCTAGTGTAAAAAAATAAAAATAAAAATAAAGACATTATTCTATTCAGAAATGTATTATGTCTTCTTGTAAGACTTCTTTGATGAAATAAATATATCTATTTTGATCTTAGTCTATGGTATAAGTGGAAATTATTGAGGTTGTGTACCTATAGTAGTTAACAAGAGTAATTGAACTCTTAAACATGTTAATAAGTGTTAAAATTCTGTGTTATACCGACCAAATTGTTCTTCGTGTCTTGGCAATGTATATTCGTTCTGCAAGTTAATTGTGTGATAGGTGTTGGTACATAAGATTTCCTTGTTTATATGGTGGTCACAGCTAAGTACATTGATTCATGTTGTCAGTATGTCTTGTGTACTGTGTTTTGGCTAGTTATTTAGATGTATAACCTTAAGGAAATGAGCCACTGTGAGTTGTTCGTAATGGTCAACCTTAGGTTAGTAATTATGTATCTTTCATCCAGGGTAGGTCAGAATTGGGTATGGTTGTCTGTATCACCATAAAGTTCCACAGATAGAACTATCCTATAGTGTCCTAAGAGAGAGAGTGGCTTTCAAGTGGGGGCTATGCCCCGAAGTGGTGATAGGATAACCCGTTGGAAGTTGGTTAAGAAAGTGAAAATCTAATAAATTATTAGGGAAGGGTAGAATAAAAGTTAAATAAAATAATGTGCCTCGCACATAGGTGAGTGCTAGTACAGGGCTCATAATGTAGCGAGAAGGCCTGGAATGGCAAACTTACCACCTTGTCTTCGTGAGAGGATTGGTAAGGACCGCATGAGTCTTAGTTGGAATTGGAGGTTTAGGAGAGGTTACCAGGATAACCCAAGATGGGGGTCAGGACCTATGGAGGTTGTACCATGGTATCCACCGTAAGACATGCAATGACACTTTCTCCTTAGAGTCACTAGTGTTTTGTGAGTTGGGTCACATGATTGTGAGTGGCGTCTTGTAGTCCTTTCGTTCTTGTTTTATTTTGCTTGCTTGAGGGCTATCTACTATCTCCAGCATGGTGGGGTGGTTCCTTTTCGGAATCACATGGTCGGGTGGTAGTGTCACTTCCCATCGGATGTACTGGAATATATCTTCAGGTGAGGAAGGACTTTGCTAATGTTCTTGGTTCGTAGTTCATGTACCAGCTCTTGTTCCTAACCATTATTCAGTTGAAAACTAGAGGTCTTGAAAAGAAAATTTATGTAACTTTCATTTTGTAACATTTTAGCTCATGATGTAATTTTTTTGAAAACATGTATTTTCGAATATTGTAAGAAAAGAAACATTGTAATGTATGCTATTTCAATTACTTAATTCTTTTGTATATATTATATTATTGCTTTGAAGTATTTTGAATTTTTTCATTGTGGAAATTTTATCTTAAATATTTAATTTACGAAGTAATATTCGTTGGTAACCCTTAGGAAATTCAGGTGTTAGACTTCCGCTATGTTATTAGATGTGCTAAGGTTTAATTCATGCACTTAATAAATAAATAAATAAAATTATTTCACCCTTAGTTGCATAGATTATGATGTTTTCCTTTAGGGTTCCTGACGGGGCATTACATTTGGTATTAGAGCCAAGTTTCAACACTGGGTACTCTGGGTTTGTAGTGTGCCTATTCAACTTGACTTTTTTTTATTTAGGTCTTAACATTTGTGTTTTCCTTGTTTATCCTTGTCATAAATCTGAATCTTTTCTCTTTTGTAGTACTCAGTCATGGCTAGGAGAGCTAGGGGTGGTGGTCGTATGGGTGGTCGCAATAGAGGTAGAGGCAGAGGTAGAGGTGGAGGATGAGGCCATGGTTTTGATCATCATAGTCCTTCACCACTACCTACTCATGTTAGTGCTGAGCCAGAATAGTTTGTTCATTAGGACTTACCTCATTCATGCAGAAGAACAGGTTCCCGAAAGGGAAGAGCTGAGACAAATGTTTCAGGAGGTTCTTGCTAGGCTAGGCCCTAGGCCTGAGGTTGTTCGGCTAGTTCCAGAAGAGAGAGAGAGGAAAAGATCACCCAAAAAGAGAGGGATTGTAGTCAATGAAGATCTAGTTTCTTTGGGTCACATAAAGGACTTGATGAGGTCCAACCCTCCTTTCTTTAATGGTATGGGTACTGGTCTCGAGGCAGAGACTTGGCTTATCAGTCTGGATAGGTGTTTTGCTATGTTCCCATATAGTAGTAACACCAAGGCAAGATGTGCTATTATGCACCTCAAAAACTTCACTTCAATCTGATGGAGACTGGAGGAGGAAATGATCAGTGTGTGCATTAACACCATGACATGGGAGCTGTTTCTGGAGAGATTCAGGGCACAGTTTCTGTCGCCCCAATGGAGACAGACTCGGGCAGATGAGTTCCATGCACTACGATAGTATGGTATGATGGTAGACCAGTATGAGAATAGATTCTATGACCTCAAGTAGTATGCTGGAATTGGTAATGATGAGGCTATGCTTATACAACATTTCTTGAGGGGCTTGAATGATCGCATTAGTGGAGGTGTTAGGGTGTTTGATCCAACTTCAATAGAGACAGCTATGGAAAAGGCCCGATTGGTAGAGCTAAACCTTAGCCGTGCTCTTGGTGGGCAAACGGGTGTGTAGATAGGAAGTCCTCCTTCTAGTGGGAATAGAGCTCGTGGTAATCAGTTTCAGTCAGCTGCACCATTTAGGACTCCTCAGGCACCTGCTAAGGGTGGACCACAGCAGCAGCAACCATCAAAACCAAAATAGTTCCAGAGCTAGAAGGGTGGCAATACTCAATTTAAGAAAAACAGAAATTGGTAGAGGGGCAGACAGGGCCCTACAGGGGAATCCTCGCAAAGTGCATCTCACGCTCCTAGCCAGGGAAATTTTCAGCAATCCAGTGGTTCGACAGGTAATAGAGGAGCTTGCTTCTCTTGTGGGTAGTATGGTCATAGAGCTGCACAGTGTCCTCAACATTTCCACAACATAGGTAGTCAACGACCGACAGTGTCAGAGCCTACAGTGGGAGATGTAGGCAGATCTCACAGAGTGTTCGCAGCAGTGGATGACCGCCAAGTTGATCATCAAGGTATAGTTATAGAAGCAACATGTATGATGCGTGGAATCCCTATCTCTATACTTTTTGATTTTGGTGCTTCAGATTCTTTCATTTCTTCGTCTATTGTGGAGCGATGTGGACTCATGTCTACTAAGGAGATGAATAGGTGGCAAGTAGAGTTGGCTACAAGTGTCTGTGTTTCTGTAGATGCCTTTATTCTCAGTTGTGAGTTGAATCTAGGAACCATAGTTACTTCAGTTGACCTTCAAGTCATTCCTTTGGGTTCTTATGGAGTTGTGTTTTGGATGGATTGGCTATCTTCTCATAATGCTCACATAGATTGTCGCAAGAAGACAGTGGAGTGTTTAGATGACCTTGGCAAGGAAGTGAAAATTGTTGGAGTTCAGAGACCAATATCCTTACGTATGATCTCTACTATGCAACTTAAGTGGTGCATGCGTAGAGGGTGTCAGCTTTTTGTAGTTACTCTTGAGGACATGGATGAGTTAAAGAGTCAAAAAATTGCTCTTGATAGTCACCCTATTCTTCAAGAGTATGTTGATGTATTCCCATTGGATATTCCTGGTATGCCTCCAAAGAGAGACATAGACTTTCACATTGATTTGGTTCCTGGTGTAGAACCTATTTTGAGAGCTCCATATCGGATGACAACTCAGGAGTTGAGTGAATTGAAGTTACAACTAGAAGAATTGTTAGCCAAGGGATTTATTCATCCTAGTGTTTCTCCTTGGGGTGTGCCTGTTATCTTTGTTAAGAAGAAGGATGGTTCTCTTCAGTTATGCATTGATTACCGACAGCTGAATAAGGTAACCATCCAAAATCGATATCCTTTGCCTCGTATTGATGATCTTTTTGATCAGGTAAAGGGAGCCAAGATATTCTCTAAGATTGACCTGAAATCTAGATATCACCAGTTGCATATCGAGGATGCAAATATTCATAAGACAATGTTTTGCACTCGTTATGGTCACTATGAGTTCACAGTAGTACCATTTGGGTTGACAAACGCACCTTCAGTTTTCATGAGCCTCATGAATGGGGTTTTTCGCACCTACCTTGATCATTTTGTCCTTGTGTTCTTAGATGACATATTAATTTATTCTAGAACTATGGAAGAACATGAAGGTCACTTACGACAAGTAATGTAGTGCTTGAGGGAAAACCAACTTTATGCTAATTTGGCAAAGTGTGATTTTTTTCAATCGGAGGTAAACTATCTTGGTCATATAGTTTTAGGGGAAGGTGTATCCGTGGATCCTTCAAAGATCCAAGTCATTGTTGATTGGCCAGTGCCAACCAATGTTTCTGAAGTTTGGAGTTTTATGGGTTTGGCCAGATACTACCATCGATTTGTTCAAGGATTTTCCCGGATAGGTCACCCGATCACTTCTCTACAGTGGAAAGGGAAGAAGTTTGTTTGGTGAGAACAATGTGAGTCAGCTTCTCATACCTTGAAGGAACTCCTTGTCAGTGCTTCGATTTTGGTAGTTCTTGATCCATCTAGAGATTTTATAGTATGCACAGATGCCTCTTTGGAAGGTATAGGTGTAGTGCTTATGCAAGATGGATGAGTGGTTGCTTATGAGTCTCGCAAACTCAAGAACCACAAGTTGAACTATCTAGTTCATGATTTGGAGTTGGTAGCTATAGTTCATGCTTTGGTTAGATGGCATCATTTTCTATTAGGGCGTCGTTTTGATCTGCATAGTGATCACTGTAGTCTACAGTATATTGTCACACAACTAAATTTGAATGCTCGATAGCGGAGATGGATGGAATTTCTTTGTGAGTATGATTTTGATGTTCGATACATTTAGGGGAAAGAGAACATGGTGGCAGATGCTTTGAGTCGTAGGCAGCATGAAGTTTCAGTATTGTCCCTTGGAGTTGACTTGAGAGAGAGGATTCTCAGAGTTCTCCCTTAGGATACTTGGTATCAGGATGTTAGAACCATGATAGAGTTCAGAAGGCCTTTAGAGGGAAGATATTCTAGATATAATCTTGAGGCAGATGGACTTCTTCATCACCATGGGCAGATCTATGTACCTTCTTTGGAGGGTCTTCGCATCTTGATCATGACTGAGGCCCATCGTGCACCTTATTTGGCACATCCAGGTGTCAAGAAGATGCACGTAGATCTTAGACAAATTTATCATTGGGAAGGCATGAAACATGACATTGCTGATTTCGTGTCAAAGTGTTTAGAATGTCAGTGGGTGAAGGCAGAGCATCAGCACCTGGCAGGGCTTCTTCAGCCTAATTTGATACCGGATTGGAAATGGGATATCATTTCCATGGATTTCATTGTTGGGTTGCCTGTCTCTTCGCATCGACATGATGCCATCATGGTCATAATTGATAGGTTGACTAAGATTTCTCATTTTGTTCCTATTCGAGCTTCCTATATAGCAGCAGTGGTGGCATGAGTCTTCTTGGAAGAAGCAGTGAAACTGCATGGGGTTCCGAGGCAGATCATCTCTGATAGAGATGTTGTCTTTACCTCAACTTTGTGGACCTCACTTCAACATGCTTTGGGGACTCAGTTGAACTTTAGTTCAATCTATCACCCAGAGACGGATGGTTAGACAAAAAGAGTGAATCAGGTTTTGGAGGACATGCTTCGCATGTATGTTATGGACTAACAGTCGCACTGGGAGGATTATATCTACCTTGTAGAGTTTGCATATAACAATGGATATCATAGCTCCATAGTTATGTCCCCCTTTCAGGCATTATATGGTCCTCCTTTCTGTACTCCCTTGAGTTGGGATCAGTTAGAGGATAGGGTGCTTATAGGTCCGGATATTATTCGGGAGATGGAGCAATAGGTTCGGCGAATTTGACAGCATTTGGTAGCTGCACAGGATAGGCAGAAGAAGTATGCAGATGCTCATAGAATAGATCGTCAATTTTCTAGTGGCGATCATGTGTTTCTGAGAGTGCATCTGCGGAAGAGTCCGATCCATTATGGAAAGGGTTCTAAGTTGGCGCCTCAGTTTGTTGGCCCTTTTGAGATTCTTGAGAGGATAGGTCTTGTTTCTTACTGCCTTGAGTTGCCACCAAGTCTATTACGCATCCACGATGTCTTTCATGTTTCAGTTCTTCGACCTTATCACCCTGATGTGACAAATGTTCTTGATTGGAACTCTTTACAGGTCGAGGATGGGAAGATTTCCATGGAACCCGTGCGCATTCTTCAGCGTCGAGATTTGATCCTTAGGGGTCACACCATCGACCAAGTAAGGGTCCTATGGGACCCAAATGATGAGACCTCACCAACTTGGGAGGATGCAGCGAAGATGAGAGAGTTATATTCATATTTGTTTTAGGCTTCCTGGAGTAAGCCTAGTCTTGGGGGGGAGAATGTAGTACCCCTACTCATTGGAACTCATATTTTGTTCTTGTTATTCTCAGTGGATACATTATCATCATTTGTTATTCATAATTATATAACACTGTTCCATGTTTTATCTGATTATGAGATGTATGATTTATTTGCAGTATTTCTGTACTTATGTTTTATGGCATTATATGGTTCATTGCTATGTACTGATGCTTTACTTCGTCTATGCACTATGTGTTGTGTATCTATGAGTGTATGGGATGCAAGGGGATGATTTTCCTTCACTCATCTCAGTGAGAGAAGAAACCTCATGATTCTCCTTCATCGGTGTGTATGTTGTAATTTCTATATATATATGCATGTGTGATTGGTGATGCGGGATGTTGCAGGTACAAGTACTGGGTAGGTACGGGGTATTGTCTCCACCTGGATACACAGGTCTGAGCGTGCCTTATATTTTCCAATGGAAGTGAAGGAGATAGTAGTTGACCCTATTTTTAGTCAGTTACACTCGGGTGAGTGCCTTCAGTTAGTCATTCTGTCAATTGGTTTGGTCTTCATATTTTATTGTTTGATCTTTATAAAAGTCGCATGATGCTTGCTCAGTTTGCATGTCTAGTGGTCCCAATTATTGTATGTCATTGGTAATTGTTACGTTTATTACGTCTATAAGAGTAAAGAGTAGTTCTGGTATTTGGAGGAAAAAGAGTCAAGTGATCTAGTGACATAATATTGTTTATAAAGGATGAGTTAATATCTTGGTATGAGTTGATATGAATTTTATCATCTTGTTAGCTCGATAGTTGCAATTCGATCATTTGAATATATGTAAGGACATTATATACACGGAGGGCAATAGTCACTTATAAGTAGTTATTGGAGTTAAGATAAGGTGTTTGTATTATCAGTAGTTGATATTGCCCATCGGATTATTGTGTTTTTGGACTATGCATGTATATAGTTAGAGTTATAAATATATTATATTTAATATGCTTTTCAAATGGGTAATATATATATATATATATATATAATTCGATTGTTCGAATATAAATCTATATGAAATAAGTCATTAGTTATAAGTATTTGAAAACAAAGTATATATTTATATATTTAAACGTAAAATTGCTATGAAGATTAATGTTTAAATATTATAATGAAAGTTATTAATTAATTATTAAAATATAATAATGAAATTATATTAAAACAAATAAAACAAATTTGATTTTATAGGAGGTGGCAGGGGTTATAGTTAGTAATAGGTAAACGGTGCTCGATGGTAATATCGACCACCCCCCTTAATATAGGGAGGGGTCGGTATTACCACTGACTACCCTCCTCCTTCTTAAACTGCATACTCCCTCTTCCTCCATTCACACTGCAATCAGCGGGCAATGACACCTCTCACCCCTCTCGCTGTTCAAAGCAATAAACAACCACTTCTCCACGTCCAAACTTTTCCACAAGCTGTAGTTCATTGCATCTAACTACAGATTGGCCGATTGGGGAGGGAAATAGACTGGCATGCAAGGTGAAGACTGAAACATAAACCTTAGTTGACTCAAGACTTGGCAGATTAAACACACAATTCACTGAATACAAACACATAAGTGTTTGATGTAATGTACTGATCTCTCCATTCAGCCAATAATTGCTATAACCACGATCAAGGAGCGTAAAAAGCTATAGATAATTGGAGATGGACTCATTACATGGAAGAACAAGAAGAGATGAAAGTAACAGACTTTTAGTCGATAACTATTACTAAGCCCCAGACTTAGGAGAAGTCATGGGTGATTTTTAGTATAAATAGGGGTGGGAGTAAAGAGGAAGAACAGACAAGTCGTTTTGGCATCCAAGGAAGGGCGGTGGATTGTAGAAAGAAGAATAGAGTTAGAGAGGATATTGTTTGAAAGTATCAAGAGAGTTGTTTTTTTGATAGATTTGGAAAGTATTGGTGAAAAGGATCGCAAGCAAGGCGCATTTATCAGCGAAAGGGCGTTGAGGTCTTGCATATTGATCAACATTTCAATTGGTCAGGAATTTCTTAGTTTACGATCATTATTATTTACAATCTCTGTTATATGTCATATTTATTGTCTTGCTTATGAAATAGTTATGGTTATGTTTTATTTATCATTAGAGATTGTTAATTAAAATTATATAATAGAAGTTGTGATTACGTTATGACTATAGAAATGGAATAGTGTTTAAGTTCAAATTGCACACTTGTTATCATATGGAAGAAATGTATGGTTGCGTTCAAAACCTAGTTATTAAGATTTATTAGAGGTAGCTCTAGGAGATTCTGGGAGGTAATAGTTTACTATTGATACATTACAGAGATGGTACGTGTCAAACAAATAGCTCACAAATCCGTAGCAGGATATGCTCATTACTTGAAAGTCAAGAAAGATTCTCTGACACCTATCAAGCCTGTTGTGGATGACAACCCTACTGAAGAGAACCCAGCTCCTGAAGAGAGCGAAGAGATAGAAAGAGGTCCTACTCAGAGTCCAACTAAAGAAGTTACTATTGAAAAAGGAAAAGAACCCAAGCTAGAGTGCTCGCCAGAAAAGCCGATAGTTATAAGTTTTGACTCGTCAGAGGGGTATACCCCTTTAAGTGATAATGAGTCTGTGGGTTACTTTCCCCTGAGTGAAAGCAAATCTGAAGGATATACTCCTTTAGATCATGTAGAGTCTAACGAGTGCACTTCTCCATTTTTTCTGGAAGAATGATGTAACACTCTAGTGTAAAAAAATAAAAATAAAAATAAAGACATTATTCTATTGAGAAATGTATTATGTCTTCTTGTAAAACTTCTTTGATGAAATAAATATATCTATTTTGATCTTAGTCTATGTTATAAGTGGAAATTATTAAGGTTCCGTACCTATAGTAGTTAACAAGAGTAATTGAACTCTTAAACATGTTAATAAGTGTTAAAATTCTGTGTTATACCGACCAAATTGTTCTTCATGTCTTGGCAACATATATTCGTTCTGCAAGTTAATTGTGTGATAGGTGTTGGTATGTAAGATTGCCTTGTTTATATGGTGGTCGTAGCTAAGTACATTGAGTCATGTTGTCAGTATGTCTTGTGTACTATGTTTTGGCTAGTTATTTAGATGTATAACCTTAAGGAAATGAGCCACTGTGAGTTGTTTGTAATGGTCAACCTTATGTTAGTAATTATGTATGTTTCATCCGAGGTAGGTTAGAATTGGGTATGGTTGTCTGTGTCACCATAGAGTTCCGTAGATAGAACTATCCTATAGTGTCCTAAGAGATAGAGTGGCTTTCGAGCGGGGGCCGTGCCTGAAGTGGTGACAGGATAACCCGTTGGAAGTTGGTTAAGAAAGTGAAAATATAATAAATGATTAGGGAAGGGTAGAATAAAAGTTAAATAAAATAATGTGCCTCGCACATAGGTGAGTGCTAGTACAGGGCTCATAATGTAGCAAGAAGGCCTAGAATGGCAAACTTACCACCTTGTCTTCATGAGAGGATTAGTAAGGACCACATGAGTCCTAGTTGGAATTGGAGGTTCGGGAGAGGTTACCAGGATAACCCAAGATGGGGGCCGGGACCTATGGAGGTTGTACCATGGTATCCACCGTAAGATATGCGATGACACTTTCTCCCTAGAGTCACTAGTGTTTTGTGAGTTGGGTCACATGATTGTGAGTGGAGTGTTGTAGTCCTTTCGTTCTTGTTTTATTTTGCTTGCTTGAGGGTTATCTACTATCTCCAGCACGGTGAGGTGGTTCCTTTTCAGAATCACATGGTCGGGTGGTAGTGTCACTTCCCATTGGATGTACTGGATTGTATCTTCAGGCACAGAAGGACTTCACTAATGTTCTTGGTTCGTGGTTCATGTACCAGCTCTTGTTCCTAACCATTATTCAGTTGAAAACTAGAGGTCTTGAAAAGAAAATTTATGTAACTTTCATTTTGTAACATTTTAGGTCATGATGTAATTTTTTTGAAAACATGTATTTTCAAATATTGTAAGAAAAGAAACATTGTAAAGTATGCTATTTCAATTACTTAATTCTTTTGTATATATTATATGATTTCTTTGAAGTATTTTGAATTCTTTCATTGTGGAAATTTTATCTTAAATATTTAATTTACGAAGTAATATTCATTGGTAACCCTTAGGAAAATCAGGTGTTAGACTTCCGTTGTGTTATTAGATGTGCTAAGGTTTAATTCATGCACTTAATAAAAAATAAATTAAAAATTATTTCATCCTTAGTTGCATAGATTATGATGTTTTCCTTTAGGGTTCCTGACGGGGCATTACAAGTTTAGTTATTAATTTTCTAGGAGTCATACTTATTAAGGGTTTGTGTAAAACATGTTTATCCCGCCGCAATTTTCATCCATGCTTGCCACTAAAGAGAATTGACATCATAGTTTATTCTTAATGAATCTACTTATTTTTCATCAAGGCACCTCATTAGGGTGAAAATTAAACTATTTGTTAAACTGTTCTAGGTGCATAATTTTTTTTTTCCAACTTTATTAGGTGACAAGGCAAAATCAGATTTAGGTTCTTCAATTCCGCCCTTACATAGGGCAATTTTCTACCACTAGGGATTAAAATTTTTTTATATTCCTAGGCACCAAGGAATAAGTTTCATAGGGTACATTATTCGCAATTTCCAACCATTAAGGTGCATAACAATCCCATTCTAAGGGAGTGATGGAAGTTATTAACACTTATTTTAGGTATCATCCATGCAATCTGTAGACGTATAAAAATAACCATATTCCTAAATGAATATTTTATGTTCATTTATCTATTTAATTAAATCCAATTTAATTAAATTATCCACATTCTTCTATTTTATTAAGTAAATTACTCAATTTATTTAAATAAAATTCACTATATCCATTTAATGAATAAATCATTTTATTCAAATAAATCCTCCTATCCACTTTTGATTAAATTCAAATTTAATTAAATAGTTATCCTAAATTGAATAAATCTAATTTATTTAATTTCTCCAAATTGCAATCAAATTGAATAAAATCATTTAATTCAATTTAAATCCTATTATCCCCCCATCCACTTGCAAAATCCCAAACCCATTTCTAATCCCTTCTAGAATCTTCTAATCACTTCTAATTAACCTAACCCCTCCTCTACACTTTGTCACATCCCTAAGCAAAAGGGAAGTCACTTCTCAAAACCTTAAAGTCTTTGATAACCATTAAAGGTTTTCAACCTTCAACCACTAAATGGCTCAAAGTCTTTGATAACCATTGAAGGCTTCCAACCTTCAACCACTAAATCCCCCAAAGTATCCAATAACCATTAATGGTTAACTCCAACCCTCTTACATGGTTAAAACATTTGTTTTAACTCAACCTTCACCCAACCCAAGGGTCTCATCAGGCCATTAATGCTTTGACCATGATAATCTCTTAATCATTTGCACAAAGGTTTATCCTTGGATTAACTCTTAATCCAGTGGGTAAGCCTAACTTAGACTTGACCCTTAGCCTTTAGATAACCATGAGGTCTTCTCAAACCTTTAATGCCTCCAACTTCTTCTTTCAACCCAATCCTATGTTGACACTTGTCACCATTTCATTGGTGCCAATTGTGCACATGGATCCCCAACTTTCAAACTTGACCCTTGATTAAACCTTTCAATCTTGACCATCCATTGCCCTGTTTGTGCTATAAATACAACTCTCATTCCTCCATTCTTAACAATCATCTTTCAAATTTGAAGCATCACACTTATGCTCAAATTCTTTCAAGCTTTCATTTCATATATGCCCATCATTTAGCCTCTTTTAGATCAGAAATTAGACTAAATATGCATGTTTAGAATAAGTTCTTTATCATTTTAGCTCAATCATAGATTAAATATATCATGTTAGGATAGTATTCATACTAATCTTGTCATCTTATCATTTAGTTTATTGCATTTTTAGCATCATACATAGCTTCACATCTATTTCATACTAAATTTAGCAAAAGCATCTCTTGTTCTCATATTTGCCATCCCTAAACCATTTTGCTCGGTGATCTGAGAGAAAAAATGTTGGTTTGAGGGACATTGTGAGATAGAGAACTATGGGACCCTCCTTGGGAAGCTAAGTAATACGTTTTTACTCGATAGCTTGCACCAAGAAGTCCTCTGTGTGTGTGTGGACTAGTATTTTACATATTTTCACATATTAAGTTTTATCAACCCACTTTTCCCGCATACACAATCATCTCCATACCCATGCCAAATTTACCAGTCGACAATCATTACTTTCGCAATTCATTAGGGCTAGGTCACACTATTGTTATAAATTTTTTTCTTTCAGATTACTCGAAATTAATTTTACTTAGGAGGATATTCCTTCCTTTATCTTAATTTGATAAAACACATTCTTTGTTAATTCTTGTGCCTAATTTCGCTCCTTGCGATTTTCTCCAGTGACACACTATCAGTGGTTCAATGAACATGATAGACATTTACACAAATCACATCACTAGGGCTAGTTATATCAACTATCAAAATGACCACTTTGACACTTTACAAGATCAAAATACAAGTTACTTCTGCCAAGTCCAATAAAAAAAAGAAAAATGCCGGCAATTGAAAAATATTAAAATTAGAAACATGGCATGTGCCATAGCTCATATAAAAAGAAACATAAATGTAGTGGTCCTCTTCATAAAATAAAAATAAAAAGAAAGTTCTAGCCCCTGTGTCTCAATATACTTTTCAAAGAAAATCAAAATTAATGTCGAATCAAACTCGAAACAAGATGACCATTCTAGCCATGCTATAGGGAGTAACCGTAGCACATCACCCAAGATCACACATTCTGAGTGTGTTAGGAAGTGATTATTAGACTCTTGAGATTTTATATTCTTTATAATCCTTTATTGATTTATGAAATAAATTCTTATACACAAGAGATCACATTCATTTTTATAAATCATGTTCCATTTTAACCTTCACGTGCTTACTATTTCAAGCAACACTTTCTGATATAATCCACTATCTATTCAGGGTTATTAACATCCTTAATTATATTCTAACAGGTGCTTGCACTAACTCTACCATTCTCCGTCCATTCCCCTTGCACTAATCTCTTTTGAACACTTAATTATACACAATCTATGCTTAATTAGAAGTTAAAGCTTAACAAGCTGACCCAATGAAACCTTAGGTCTCGATAAAACTCCTAGGCGATAGGATTAAGAAAACTACTAACATAACAAGTACGATAACTCCTATTCTCAAGTGGATCGAATAAATTTAATAAGGGCAATAATAATTTCACTCAAAAGTCTCTTTCATAACAGTTGCGTTTAATAGTACTTAATTAGGTCATCTTCTACTAAATAGACATTTATATAGTTACTTGGTTCAATATCAATTATTTAATAAATATTCAATTTCCTCCATCATGTTAATAACTTAATTTATTATGGCTTCTATTAATTATCTTAATATGATAAACCTTGATTCAATGTTACGTGGTAGCTCAAGTATCGACACTTTCATGTCTTACACAGAGTTAATAGTTCGGTACAAAATTGACACTTGTTTACTTAGAATCTCTTAGGATTTGAATAATGTAATCTTATAAATTTACTAGGGACATCATTTGTTTTCTTAGCACCTAAAGCTAGCTCCTTATGCTTTTACCTCTAACATTCACTTGCCTTCATTAGGTAGGAGCTTGTTGTCAAATTACTCACACTTAAGGTTAAGAGCCATTTGGGGTGGAATTATTGTCAAGTAAGATTGATAATGGTTGATAACCATTTCTGCCCACACATTTCAAGACATATTTCAAGCAACTCGGAGAGTGGACTTATTCTCTCCTACTTCACTTATGCAACTATGAAATCAAGGGGGTGTGCACTTGAAAAGTGACCAACACCCCTCCTTTTAATTAAAATCTAGTAAAGAGGGAAGTTGTCTTGTTCCATATTACTTATTTATATTTACTAACTATCCATTTCTGACATATCACAACTTACGATTTCCTTCAATCCACAAAAATAAACACCTTATCGTCATAATATTTTGT
Source organism: Cryptomeria japonica (assembly GCF_030272615.1). Lineage (NCBI taxonomy): Eukaryota > Viridiplantae > Streptophyta > Pinopsida > Cupressales > Cupressaceae > Cryptomeria > Cryptomeria japonica. The sequence goes on from NC_081410.1 coordinate 601,397,726, forward strand.
TACCTAATTATGGTATAACTTAAGGGTGTCCTTTAATTACCAATGTCTCAAGATGCCCATAATTTCCATGTTCTCCCTTAGCTAACCACATAATTCGGCCCCTTATCAGTTTTCTTTTAAAATATTTTATACTGCCAACTAATTCTCATTAAATTTTGGGTATTATATTACTATTATACTATCTTTCCATAAGCCATTTCCATCCGCATGTTGCTTCATTCATACTTGATATTTTCGTAAACTTTCACACTTGAGTGCCATAATTTGCAAAGCTTCTTCGATTGTGCCTAGTAGTTAAATTGTGTTACATACTGTTTTGTACATAGTGACTAACCATGATTGGGTTGCACTTTTCTTCTTAGTTTCTGAACGAAAACTAGTTACACATTTCTAGATTATAAGATCCTAATACCTTTATACTATTTGTACTTCAATGGGGATTTTTGTATGATTCCCCAAATCAACTCTACTCTCTCTTCCATTATTTACTTTCTTCTAGATTATCTTCCCATAAAGGAACTAGTTGAGGTTTTACTTGCTTGTTTCCCCAATAATATAACCACGGATGAACTTAGGGTCTATTGCAAATACATGTTTTTCACTCAAGAAGTTCAAGCCTCCTTTCTCCTTATTTAACTCACCTATAGTATTACTAGGGTTTTCTGATCAGGGAGTTTTCCACTCATCATTTTAGTTCTAATCTTCAGGGTTTACCCAACTCTAGCTTCACTGCATTACTACAAAAATTGTCTAACAAATGCTCTTTATAAGAAGTCTAGCATAACCACATTCTTAAGGTACCTAGTCATTAGGATAGGTTAATGCTTCTATCAGAGATTTGCAAGAATTCCCATTTAACTCTTCTTCATTTATGTCTCCAATGGCAGCCTTGATCCTTATAACCATCATAATTTCATATAGCTTAAAACTTAACTTGAACTGTCTTGATTTTATTTATCTTGTTTATTGCCTTTATCTTAGGTCTAACTATCTTGCTTGACTTGCCATTGTCATGAACATATCTCGATGGAAGGCATTCTCTTAGTTACCATCAAGAGTATTTTAGTGAAGAATTAATGCCTCATACTTGATTTGATTAGGGCAATTATTGAGTTTAGGTTCAAATTGAATGGTAGCCTCGTAGGTACAAAAGATCTAATTTTCATTATTTAAACACTGAAAAATACTTCGTATGCATAATAATTTAAAATTTCACAACATTTGGGGTTTTTATTATGCCATAAACCTTATGACTAATAAGTTCAAATTTCAGGGCTCTTAGTGACCCTTGGAACCCCTTGCATTGATATATGTTGATCTATTGATTCACAAGAATTTTTTTTTTTTACTTATGTTTCTCTTTGTTATTTCGCAAGTTTTCACCTAGGTGTTATACTTCAACCCATAGGTTGTTTTCAACTAATTTATGAATGTAGACCATGTTCACTAGTGTATGAACCTAGGGCTCTGATACCAAAACGTCATGCCCAAAATTTAGGGCAAGAATGGGATAAATTTTTTTTTTAAATCGGAGCTAAATAACCTTAAAATGCTAATAAGAAATGCACTAGCAAGCTTTGTCTTAACTATGGTTGAGTTAACTTAAACCCTAACTCAAGTAAACGAGAATTAATTTAGAATTAAATGCGGATTACCATAAGAATATATTTATTTACTCATCAAAGTTGGTTAATAGTTAATTTAAATCAAAACCCCATAAAATAATTGGCGAGGATATTATCAATAAGTCCATATTGTCTAAAATTCATTTTTAAATCAATAATTAAAATAATCGATTAAATAGTCAATTAATTTCTTAATGAATATCTCCCATAAATTTATTTATAATAAAATCTAAAAACAATCCCCTTTTTTTATACCCTTATGTTTAACAACAAACTCTTAATAAAATAGTTGATTTACCATTTGCCATTTAAACAACCTTATTATTAATTGTTTAAATCAAAATAAACATTAATACATATAATAAATCATAAAATATATTTAATATATGTAAATAAATTATCTATACTTATATATATATTCTTCCATAATAAACATGTCCAAGGAAACCCTAACTTTATTAATATATTAAAGCCTTTCTTTATTTGTTAACACTTCTTTATTTTATTTTATTTTTCCTAGCCCTATCCCGGGCTAGGGTTTTATCCTTAACTCTTGGTAGGGCGGAGGTTTGCACAGGGGCCGAGTGGATGAAGGCTGAGGGGTTTTTTTTGCTGTGAGAGGCGGTGGTTTTCCCCGGCCGACCACTGTGTGAACTCACAACAGTGATGATGGCCAAGCGCTGCCCACTGTGTGTCCACATAGTGGCAGCTGCAGTGCCCCCACAGTGTGTTCACATAGTGGCAGGTCGCGGCGCCGCCCACTGTGTGTGTGCATATTGGGGTTTGGCCCGCCCGCGCGATGCCCCCCCTTTATTTATATTTTTTTTTCTTTTATTTATTTTGCTTAGTTATTATTAAATTTAAATTTTAATTCTTTTTGTTTATTTATTATGTAATAAAATATATAAATATATTTATATATATGTGTGTGTGTGTGTGTGTGTGTGTGTGTGTGTGTGTGTGTGTGTATTTTATATATATATATATATAATAAAAATATATATATGTATATGTAATATACAATTTAGTATATACATATTTTTTTTTTGAAAAGAATTCATTAAATCGAATATATTTGCATATATATATATATTGCATCAAGGCAAATTCTATTTTACAGATGTATGTTGCTGTTTTTATTTTGAACATTTTTAATAGGCTAGATATATTCTACATATTTTAAATGATGCATTTATTTCCTTTTATGAAAATCCTAGTTGCAAGAAATGGTAGATAGATTTCTGCTATAGATTTACTTTTTGCAAAATAAAGTAAATAACAGTATTAAACAAACTTAACACAACAACTATTTAAATCTAGAAATTTTAAAATTAATCTTTAGAGAAGACTATAATAAACTTTAGATTTTTTTAATATTCTGTAAGTTAATAAAATGACAGATAAATTCAACTGTAAAAATATATCTCTATATAGACTAGATAAACTATCTATCTTAGATATTATTTTCTGTAACAAAAGGAAAGACAATTTCCAGAACTATATTGTTCTAATTTGCATTTATAGAGAGCAGAACTATATGTTTTATTTTCAACCTACAACATGCATGCAATTCTAATTTATTCCTTTCCTGTTTTTATTTTATTTTAAAAACATAATAATGAAATAAATTTTTTGCTATTCAAATTATCATACACACATCAAATATAATTTTTTTTTTTGAACTTTGGAGAAACTAATTTAGGAATACTCATTTCTTTTCTGCAATAAATAGCATACTAAAATATTGCAAATTTTTCTTTTAAAAATGTATTGCAAAGACACTAATGTCTCTTTACAATGGGTCTCTCATTTCTAATAAATGAGGACTTTTTCAAATAATAATTACATTTACAAATAGTTTACTGCAACACATATCTCCTGTAACCTTCCTGTAGACATCTAAAAATGGTCAACGCTTGCGGAGTCATACTTTAACATCTGCGCATTGCCTTATTTTAAGGTTTTTGCATTGCATTAACATTTCTTCTATGTTGTGCGCTTGGTCTTTATCATTTGCGAGCATCTAGTCCTTCTTCTACATTCCTCATTTTTCTTGCTTTCGAATTTGGTCTTGTTGATAACAATCTCCAGTCATGATTTTGGTCGATCCTCATCCTTGTCAATCTTGTCATTTTGTGATCGATTCATCATCAATCCTTGTCCTTGTCAATCTTGTCATCTTGCGATTGATTCGTCATCGATCCTTGTCCTTGTCAATCTTGTCATTTTGAGATCGATTCATCATCGATCCTTGTCTTGATCAATCTCGTCAATTTTGCGATCGATTTGTCATCGATCATTGTCCTTTTCAATCGTGTCAATTTGGATCAATTAGTCATTGTTCCTTGTCAATTGGTGCCTATCAATTTGATCTCTTTGTCAATCTTGGTCAATTTGTCAACCAATCTCAATCATTTATCAACATTGGTCCTTTGTCAATCAAAATCATGATCGAATCGACATTAATTTCTTGTTGTCTTGACCTAATTCCTTGTCCTCTTATTTCTAGGATTTTATGATTTATTCATTTAATCTTGATTGTCATTTTCCCTCTAGGTTAAATAATTTATTTATTTATCCTAAGTCTTCTTGTCACAATTAAATATTTATTTAATTGGCTAATTAATTCCCCCTCTTTCTGTGAATTAATTAATGAATGAAAAATTATTAATTAATTCACCTAATTTTCTAATTTCATCAATTTCTAATTTCCAATTCATCATTTCTAACCTTATTTATTAATTGCTCCTAATTCCTAATTTTCTATTTCTCCTATTTTCTTCAATTTTTCTAATATTTCCCCTATTTTCATGGGAATGGCATTTCAATTTTGTTAATTTGTCATAATTTGTCAATCAATCAATCTTGCATGTCAATTTGTCATAATTTGTCAATCAATCAATCTTGCATGTCAATTTGTCATAATTTGTCAATCAATCAATCTTGCATAGAAAGTGTCAATTTTGTCATAATTTGTCATATTTGTCATTCTTGATTTGAAATTTCCTTTCAAATCTCTTCATGCTAATCTTGTCATCTCTCCAATTTGTCTATAAATTGGATGATTTTCTTCAATCAAAGGATCTAATCACATTTTCAGAGAATCAATCACGCTTCTAGTATCCTTACGCTGCCATTTCATCTTGTCAATCTTGCTTTCATGCTATGCTTTTGCACTTGTAGGTGAGATCCACAAACAAAGTAATTTGAAGGAGAAAGAAGGACAATGGAGAATTTTGGAGGAGATATTCATATTTGTAATGGTTTGCATTTGGTTTGATTATCTTGTCTTCATATCTCTATTGAATGTTTTTTTACGATTTCTTATCATTGCAATCTAGTTTTTGTGATTGAGCTAGTTTAAAGTTGCTTTTGATGGTTTCTAAATTCCTATCTACATTTTCTGGTGAACCCAACATGAACTAACCCCTTAACCATGTTTTTGAGTGCTTTTGAGCTGATTTGCAAGTAAAAACCCAAGAAACAGGGCAACTCAGGGCTTTCTAGACACTTCTGCGCCTATGTAGGAGGGATTTGTGCCTGTGTTAAGGAGATTTGCACCCGTGTCAAAGAGATATGTGCTTGTGTCAAGGCATTCTACGCCTATGTCAAGGCATTTTGCACTTGTGTTGAGACATTCTGTGCCTATGTAAGGCTAGAAACAGAGGTGAAACCAGTGCTTTTACTTGCAAATTACTTTGTCTTCATTCTGTTCTTATATTCTGGTTTTTCTTTGGTACTGATTCTCTGTGCAGCACCTTGGTGTTGCATGTGACGAAGACATGAAAATGAAACTACTAACAAATCTTATGCAAGACGCGGTCAAAGACTTTTATTAAAACATCTTGCATGTGATTTTTAAAGTAGTTCCACATTTAATTTCTTAAAGGTTAATGAACACCATGCATGCTTTGTTTGCTTTTAGTTTGATTGCATGTTTTAACCCTTAGAATTGGGCCTGCCTCCCGATTTTCCTGGCACTTCGCATAGGCATTGGTGAGAGGGAACGAACCTAAGTGGTGATGGGCTAAAACCAAGCTCTTCTGAACCACTCTAAATAACTGTGGATGCAATGAAAGTTGTAGACAATGGGTGCTGGAATGGTATTGCGACAATTTATTCGCTGGATCAATACCCACTCGAACAGAAGCCCTTACTAGAATCTCTTGTTTTTAGAGGACAAAATCCTTCTATTTGTTGGCTCAGGTGTTGTGATATGCACATCCTAAAGACACCTCTCATGTACTCATCAGTTAGAGATAGCAAGTTCTTGGGAAGTGATGCCCCTTGAACTCGAAGCTTGGTATGCCTGAGAAGTGAGTGCACTGTAAGGAGGAGCCAATGCTACCAAGCGTCTAGCTATCCAGCTAAGTGTTGTATTTCAAGGAGAGGATTCAACAGATATTGCCCTTGCCAGCCATAGGATTTGTTGTAAATGTGCTTGATTGTCTTGAGTCAAAGTCAAACAAACATATTGTCTTCCATGATTGTCAAAGGTTAAATTAAAAACAAACTTTCAAAAGTGCTCATAATCAACTTGGATTTTCAAAATCAACAACCTTCAACTCAAAACACAATCTGAACAAAAGTCCAAATTTGTCCAAGTATTCATCCAACATTTGAACATGGCTTGTCAAAACATTGAATGTCTTTGTTTCAAAATTCATGTCACTTTAGGCTAGGTTTTGCATAGTCCCACTTAGGTCCTAAAGCATATTGTCATCTCCTTTCATTTTAGTCCTTTTCATTGCAAGCATCCTCATTTTGCACTTAGGTCCAAGATAATTTTCCCTAAGTTTACATTTCATTGTCATATCCAAGCTAGATTTCCATTTAGGTGACATTCCTACATTATCCTTGTCATGCTAAAATTAGGTCCTGCCTAGGTTGCATTTTGCATATTCCAAGTCATTGGTCTTTGAATATCCTTGTCATTGTATTGTCATCTTTTCTTGGTTTCATCTTGTCATATCATATCCTAAGTCATTGTCATAATCATTGCCTTCTTGCATTTAGTCTCAAAAATTTGATTTGTCAAACTTGGAAAATCAAAACTTTGGATAATACCCTAAGTTGTTGTTAGGGAGTCTTGACCTTGTCTAAAATTTGTCCTCTCATTAATATCATTTTGTCAAACCTAGCTTATTATCCAAGCATATAGGTGAGACATTGTCAATTTGTCCTATTATCATTTGGTCCTTTTTCCTTTAAGGTCTTGGCTTCATTTCAACTTCCCAAGGTTGAGTCTTTATGTTTGCATTCCAAAAGTTTGTCCCAATCTTGAAAAACAACAAAAAAACATAGGTTGCATTCTTTCCATAGATTACACTTTCATTTATTTAGGTTGCATTTAGTTGCATATCATACATCATCCTTTTAAAATCAAAAAATCCAAATAAAATATTGCATTTGCATAGTGACATGCCTGTTGAAACAAGGTCAAAATCTAATAAGATGGGCAAACCAACATATCAACCCATTGACAATGTATCAAACTCACTGTTTCAACCTAGTCAATCATTACAAATTGAAGGTTCATCAAACACATCATTACCACCATATGGAATGGTTCAACTTGGACCACCTCCATTATATGAGCTAGTGTTTGTACCCATGAAACTAGGATATGGGAGTGTTCCACCAACACCAAGAGAAAATGCACCTTTCGACTGGAATCAACCGAACCTACAACATGAAATTCAAACATTACATGAGGAACAAAGTCTTTCACAAGGATTTGGTTCAGATCAAGGTGGTCAACAAGAAATAAATCCAAATGTTTTACTAGATTCTTCATCAGATTCTGATGCTTCCGATGATGTTGATATGTTCCTTAAAGATCTGAAGTTGACAAAAAAGATGGATAAATTCTTGAACAAGGTCTTACAGATGTTCCCACAAAAATATCTTGACATGATGAGTAATGTGACCTCCTCAAGTGAGCAACTTAAGGTGCAAAAACAACAAGGTGGTGAGCTGTTGAGTTTCTCTCCACATCCAAATGAAGAAAATGTGCAACAAGAACCTCAACACACCTTGATGAGTAAACGTGCTTCAAAAACGTTGATAGTGACTATTCCTCAAAAGTCACCATTTGAAACAATAAACAATCTGTTATTTAATACAACACCTTTAACACAAGATCAAATGAGGGCCACACAAATATTGATAGCTGTCCCTCAACAAGAAATGATTCCTCGAATAATTACAAGTGGATCAAAATCTAAGATGCAAGAAAGCTTTACGACTGGAATGCCTGATCTTACCAATGTCCAAAACAATTCCACAATGCAGCAAAGTTCCTATGTCCCATCAAGTTCAATATATTTGCCAGATACTCAAGTACCTATTATGCAAAATATTATGACAGATCCTTCAATAATGGCAACACAAAGAGCCACAAATAGTGGCTTGCACCAACAATAAGTGTTACAACAATTGAGTAATACACAAAAGGCACAATCGAATACATGCAAACAAGCAATGCACAATAACAACAATATTGCATTCAACAACATGTTGCAGTGTCTTCTGCACCATTACAAGTTAATTCAAACTTGCAACCACCATAGTGGATTGGACAAACAACATAGCAAGTAAATGTGAGTGCCATACCCCATCTCAAAGAGAAACAACAAAAACCTCCCAAACAAAGTTTTTTGCAAATGATGGGATTTGCATCAAGACAACAACAATTGGCACAAAGTTAGCAAATTTTGATTCATCAGCATCAACAACATGTGCCTCAATATGTGCCAAGACAAACAAATTATCATACTTCACAACCATAATTGATCTCCGTGCAATATCAACCAAGGCTACCAATCATGATTCCACCACAAGAAGCACAACAACAGGGTCAATGTCAAGGCACGACACAACCACAGTAACAAGAGCTGTATCAAGAACTTTATATGCCAGAGACACCAAAGATAGCAATTTCCGAGCATCAACAACCAATGGAGAGCAAGATGTATCGACAAAGAGTACACCCAAGAGTGAATGATGAACTTCCAAAATCTTCGATACCTGACACATTTGAACAATAGCTTGAGAAGTTGCAATGACAAGTCGATGCATTGGAAACCAAAGGAACAAAGAAATTGTACATAGATCAAGATTTATGTCCTAATCCATTTGACAAGAGCTTGTACATGCCTCCCTTCCCTAAGCATTTTGAGGCACCTAATTTTGAGAAGTATAAAGGGAATGGCAATCCAAAAGACCATATTTGAGCATTTTTCGCAGCATGTACTGAAGTGAGTTATGAGGAAAGATATTTAATGTGCTTATTCACATGAAGTCTCGTAGTACAAGCCATGGATTGGTATTCGCATTTGCCAGAGAATATAAAGACTTGGTCAGAATTGGCTCAAAATTTTATATCCCACTTCGCATTCAACATTGACAGTGAAGTGACCATGTCAAATTTATGCAACACCAAGCGAAAGCAAGGTGAACCATTAGTGACTTTCTTGCAACGATGGCAAAGCTTGTATAGTCGTTCTTCCCTAGATATACCCAAAGAACAACAAGTGAACTTATTTATTCAAAATCTGGTCCCAAAAATGATGTATGAACTCAAATTGAAAAGTCATAGTACCATTGAGAAACTCATTAAGAAAGGGATGAACATTGAAACTGCTCTTGTAGCTAAGGGAATCATTAAGCTCAACAAAGATAGTGACAACACCAACAATTCAGGGGACATAAATAGATTTTGGTACAAAAACAAGAATGTCACTAATGATGGAGTTGTTGATACAAGAGCAGTGAATGCAAATCAACCCATGTTCACAATAAATAAATTGAGTGCTCCTAATATGTCGGCTATGGAAAAAAATCAAACACCAGCAAGCAATGTTACTCAACAGCCGCAATACCAACAATATACTCAACAATATAATCAACAACAAGGTCAGCAACAAAACCAGCAATGAAAACCATTCTGATCAAGGGATGGGCCTCCTTGACAGTTTATGCCATTGGGAGAGCCTATTGAGTCAGTAATGAAATAATTAATACAAGCAAAGTTTATCAAGTTACCAGATATCAAGGCAGAACCATTGGTAAAGCTGCAATGGTGGAATGATAATGCATATTGTGAATACCATCGGTCAAAAGGACATAAAACCACATCGTGTTTTCAATTGAAACATATGATTCAAGACTTGTTAGATCAAGGAGTAATTGAGGTAGACCCACCCAACGCGACCTCTAACATGACCTCTAACACTGATCATACAATTTTTAAAACTCCTTTGCTTGATCATGATAAGGGTAAATCATCTTCTTCAAACTCTACCCAAATAGAAAATCTTAATTATGCAAATACTGGTTATAACAATGTCATCAATTGTTTTCAAGCGTCAAATGGGTATGTTTCCACCATAAGAATAAAGGGACAAGATCCTTCTTGCATAGTCACCACTCGTCGATCCAAAATAGTCCTGTAAGGAGCTCCTGCAATTCCTCCCAAATCCACTCCTATGAGTCAGTATAATCTCCTAGATCATCTGGGGAAGACACCTGCACAAATATCAATTCTTGAGTTGTTGAAAATGTCCCCTATGCATCATGCAGTCCTAGATAAAGCTTTAACTGAGTCCACTGTCTCGACAGACATTGATGTTGACCAGTTTCAAGCCTAAATTGGATATCTAGCTGTTTCCCAACACGTTGCCTTTTCTGATAATGATATTTCTCCTAATAAGATACCTCATAATGATCCTTTTCATCTTGAAGTCTTTGTCCATAATTGCAAGATCTGACAAGTCTTGATAGATGGCGGAGCAGGTCTTAACATCTGTACCTTGAGAGTGGTCATTGGTCTTGGTTATACAGAAAATGACATTGATTCTTCCAGAAGAATAACAATCAAAGCATATGATGATGCTGAGTGTCCATCTAAAGGGGTAATTTCATTACCTATCAGAGTTGGTCCAGTGATAGAAAACACTTTCTTGCAGATCCTAGACCTTGATCTCCCTTACAATATGATTCTTGGTCGTCCGTGGATCCACACAATGAAAGCAGTTCCATCTACTTATCATCAGTGTTTAAAATATCCTTACAATGGGACTGAGATAACAATTCCAGGAGATCGTAATCCATTTCAATTTTGTGCTAATCTAAAGGATTCCCCGAAGCAACAAGTCCCAGTCAATAGGGAGGCCCACTCACATAATTATGTGGATCCTAATGAATTGTTAGATGCTATCAAAGGAAAATTGAAGATACAAGACCAAGGATGCGGAGAGTATTGAATGGCTCAAACATTCCTCATTGGGAATTTACCAATATTTCCAAAATCACATGGCAAACTACATTTGTTGCAAAAGGAACCTCAGATAGTCATTCAATATCAGCCCCCAACTACATTTACAAGATGGGGTGAACTTGACAAAGAAACTTTGGATGATGATGTCATAGATTGGCTTTATAAGGATCCAACTGAGACACCACCTGTCAGGTTGCCGGTGGAGCAGTATGGCAAAGGGTTTACTATGCTGCAGTGGTTTGGGCCCTGACAAGAAAGGAAGAATAGAAACTATTATACCTAAGATGCGACATCCAACTTTAGGATTAGGTTTTGTACCATTGCCAATTGGAACCTCGTCTACCAAAGTGACCACATGTGGAAAGGGGCATGACTCTGATGATGAAACAACACCTGAGGATACCCAACATGAAACTGATTCCAATGAATGGGAGTGGAGTTCCTTTTCTTCTAGCTCCTATGCCCTTGAAAATGTTTTCCTTGACCCTGATGATTTGCCCATGGAAGACAAACATGAAATAACTCCCCCTACCAAAAAATGTCCTAATGCTTGGATAGAGTCATTCTGGGACCCAAGCTCTGAGTCCGATATGAGTAGTTTAGATAGTGATACCACAGATATTTACATCTTTACCATCTTGGCCCTCTCTCTCCTTAAAACAGATTATGACATGCCCCTTGTCTATCCACAGCTTATCCAATAGAACCAAAAAGAACCACTCAAATTGGATTGTTTTCAAAATGATGAAGCAATTGCTAAATTTCTTGGACTACGAGAAGGCATACCACAAGGTGATCATAAGGCAGGGTTTGCTATTGATTTAGATTCTTCAGCATATTTTGGGGAGTCAACTCCATCTTCTAGTCATAAAAATGAAAAAGAAAAAGTAAAAAATCAAAAGAATAGGTCTTTGAGTGAAAACCGTAAGGCACTCTCTGATCATGAAAAAGTAAAAATAAAAGATGTACCTATGGGTGAAAACCTCTCTGAGGTGCCCAAAGGTGGAAGATTGGACATACCCTCGTCAAGTTAGGATAAATCAACATTGCTTGTGGAAATGACCGAAGAGATAAATTTGGGTACACCTGACAACCCTAAGGTCATTCATTTTGTTGTTTCTCTATCAAAATGAGAAAGAATAGATTTTGTCAATTTCTTTCTCGAGAAGAAGATTAGTTTTGCATGGTCCTACGCAGATATGCCTGGCCTTGATCCAGAATTAGTCCTTCATCACTTGCCATTAAAATTAGATGCCAAGCCTGTCAAACAGAAACTCAGAAAGATGCATCCCCAGGTGGCTCTCTTGGTCAAGGTAGAACTAAAAAAATTATTAGATGTGGGCTTTATCAGACCCATTGATTATGCAGACTGGATTTCAAATTTGGTACTAGTTAGCAAAGTAACTGGGGGCATCAAAATCTGTACAGGTTTTAGGGATCTTAATAAAGCATGCCCTAAAGATGATTTTCCACTGCCAAATATAGACATCATAGTTGACATGACTGCTGGATATGAGATGCTATCATTGATGGATGGCTTTTCTAGATATAATCAAATTCATATTGCTCCTGAAGATCAACATAAGACTACATTCACATGTGCTTGGGGTACCTACTGCTGGAATGCGATGCCTTTTGGTCTTAAAAATGTTGGCGTAACATATCAAAGAGCTATGACGACAATTTTCCATGATTTTATGCATACTTTGATGGAAGACTATGTTGATGACCTATTATGCAAATCTGTCACAAGAGATAGTCATCTAGCCATCCTTGGCCCAATCTTTGATCGAATGGAAACCTACAAGCTCAGACTCAACCCAAAGAAATGTGTCTTTGGTGTTACAGCCAACAAATTATTAGGGTACATTGTTTCTCACAGAGGCATCGAAGTAGACCCTAAAAAAGTTAAAGCAATAATGGATATGCCTCCTCCTTCCAATCTCCGTCAACTAAGAAGTCTACAAGGGAAGTTACTATCAATCTACCGATTTATAGCTCAATTGGTAGACAAATGTCATCCCTTCCAGCATTTATTGCATAAAGGTGTCACTTTTAAATGGACTGAGCAATGTCAATTAGCATTTTAGACTCTCAAGGATTATCTGCTGTTGCCACCTATTCTAATGCCTCCTGTAGAAGGGAAGCCATTCATATTGTATATTTCTGCAACTGAAACGACACTAGGAGCTCTCTTAGCCCAACAAGATGAGAAAGATAAAGAATGGGCTATTTATTACATTAGTCAAACACTAGTAGGCTATGAGCTGAATTATTCAACTATTGAACGGGCATGTTTAGCAGTGGTATCTGCAACACAGAAGCTTCAACACTATATGTTAAATCATCAGACATTGTTAGTTGCAAAAAATTGATCCCTTGAAATACTTGCTTAGCAGGGCAGCTTTGATAGGTCACCTAGCAAAGTGGGTTATGATCCTTAGTGAGTTTGATATTGAGTACATTGAGAGAAAGGCAATAAAAGGACAAATCATAGCGGATCAACTTGCAGAGGCACATATTCATGATGATCATCCAATGTTGACAGATTTTCTAGATGAATCAGTCTTTGCTCTCACATCTTTTAATGAATGGAAGTTGTATTTTGATGGATCCCATACCAAATTCGGGTCCAGATCAGGTATATTGTTTGTCACCCCTCAAGGTGATGCTATTCCCAAATCCTACAGAATAACTTTCCATTGCACTAATAATATTGCAAAATATGAAGCTCTGGTCACAGGACTCCAAGTAGCGATCCACTAGAACATCACACATTTGCAAGTCTATGGAGATTCCCAGTTACTCATCTGTCAAGTGAATGATGACTATGAAATGAAAGATGAAAAGCTTATTCCCTACAAGCATATGGGGTTGCTCTTGCAATTGTCATAGATAATGGCCATCCATTTAAAAATAAAGATGTCAAGGAACTTTGTGAAAATTTTTGCATCCAACACCGTTTCTCTAGTCCTTATTATCCACAAAGTAATGGTCAAGATGAAGCATCAAATAAAACCATCATTAAGATCCTGAAAAAGGTTGTCAATAACGCTGGTCGAGATTGGCATGTGCAGTTGAATCCAGCACTATAAGCTTATCGCACTTCTATCCGCACACCTACTAGCGCAACAACTTATTCCTTGGTGTATGGTGCAGAAGCCATTTTACCCTTGGAAGTGGAAATTCCCTCTTTGTGTGTTTCCTTGCAACACTTGATTGATGATGAAATGCACAGAGTCTCTCGGTTGCATCAACTTGAGATGTTAGATGAGAAACGTCAGACAACCCTGACACATTTGCAAGCATATCAAAACCGTCTCCATCGCTCTTATAATAAGAAGGTCAAAGGGTGACACTTCGAAGTGGGAGATTTGGTCCTAAAGGTGAACCCCAAGAATACACAATCTACTGACATCATCAAAGGAAAATTTGAGCCTAATTGGGTTGGGCCTTTCATAGTTACTGCAGCCTATGGTTTGGGGGCATATCAGCTTGCAACCCCAGACGGTGAGCCTCTGTCAGATCCCATAAATAGCATGCACCTTCAAAAGTACTGGGCATAGTTTTTCTGTCAGCAGTTCTTCAAATATGATCCTGAAAAAATACAAAAAAATCAAAAAATCAAATAAAAAGTGAAAAAATTGAAAAGAACAAAAGTAAAGAAAAATAATTCGCCCTCTAGTGAAAACCTGGCAAACAAGCACCATGTGTAAAAGATTATTGCTCCATCATCTATCATGACCCCTAGCTATACTTTCCCCCCGCAGGTTTATCATGCTTATCCTGGCCCTGACCCAATGTTCTGTTCCAAGCTTGTGATTGGTCAACATCATTGTCTTGCATACTCAGGTTTCTAGTCCTTGTGCATATGTTTCGGTCCTGGTCGATGTATATATTTTTCAAATGTTCATTGGGTGCGCGCCTTTCATCATGATCAATTACTGGAGCTTTCAAATAAAATAAAGTCCTTAAATAATCTAAAAAAATTAAATAAAGTCCTGAAATAATCCAAAAAAATCAAATAAAGTCCTAAAAAAATCCAAAAAAAATCAAATAGAGTCTCGAAATAATCCAAAAAAAAATCAAATAAAGTCTTGAAATAATCCAAAAAATTCAAATAAAGTCCTGAAAAAATCCCTAAAAAATCAAATAATGTCTTGAAAAAATCCAAAAAAATCAAATAATGTCCTAAAAAAATCCTAAAAATCATATAAAGTCCTGAAAAACGACAAAAAACATCTTAAAACATCAAAATACAAAAACAATTTCTTTGGCATTTTGCATTTTGTCAATAAATGGCCCCCTTTGTGCATTGACAGATCACTGAGCATACATCCAACAACAAATCGATCAAACATTTGTGTAGACAACAAACAGATAACATGTTACAACATTGTGCTTTAACTGAAATCACGCATTAACAGATGAACTTTTCAATCAAACCAGACATTCAAATTGATCACAGTTGTCATATCAATCAAAATAGCATCAACATTACCATTGGTCCTTGTCACTATTATCATGGGTCTTATACTGGGTGTGGTGTACTCAAAACCAGACTGTGTCCTGTCTTAGACGGGGTACCGCATTCCTTGAAACCAAACAACATGATCATTCTTGTTTTTCACTTTTGACAATGACGATCAAAATGTTTGTTTGACTTGGTTGAATTTGTGCATCTTATATTTTTATTGATTTATCTTTGGCTTTGATCATGTTCCTATGTTGCTCGATGATGTCACTGTGTGATTTAGAGTGACCAGGATGGCTCATGGTCCCTTTCCTCTTTTTTGCTATGTTTGTTGTTTGTGGAATGTTTGTCACAAACTGGGGCAACTATATCATTGGGTGACTGTGATAAGTACATTCGCTTTGTGAACGCTGCACATACCTCAACCCTTGATGTATGCACCCTAGTATGATTCACTCATTCCTTGTGTGCGATGTGTCTATCTTTTGCAAAAAGGGTTGCGTTTCAGCTCTGGCCTTCAATGTCATGATGCTCTACATCCGCTTTGCTACATTAAATAAGGGTTCTCACCTACTTCTGTGCATTGGTGAAAGCAAGTTTTTCTTCATCTCTAACTATCTTCTGTCTAATTTCTTCTTACTAACATTTCTTCCGTCAGTTTGGGTAGTCAGTTCGGTCTAGTTCTCCGATCTCCAAAAATATAAGTTGCATCCTGCATTCATTGATTAGTACCTTTGCATTATATCCAGTCCATACAAAAACATTAAATCCATTTCATATTATAAATGCATAAAAAACACATAATAATATATTCATACATGTTCCACAATGGAACACAAACAATGCATAAGACATCCATACATGGAAAGTAACCATAAGCCATAACACATTGCATCCCATCATATAGCTACATATCATATCATATATCAAAACAATATCAGAGTACAAAATTGGACTATCTGTCCTAAGTATGGCCCGCAGGCTGCGTACATAATGTCAAATGTTTGTCATAAGGAGCACATGCCTCTGTCACTAGGTGCTCCCTCTATCCTCCTCATCCCTACCATGTCTCAAGGATGATGTCCCTCCTACCCCTAGTCCTAGCTATGGTGGTCTCATAGGTCCACTCACCCCCATGCTGCTCATTGACCTCCGAGAGCATGGCCTGCTCTTTGTCCTCGACCATGACCGATATGATGCTGCTCTTTGCTCTGGTGGAACTGCACTTTCATATAGTGTCCTCTGATGGTGTATCTCATCTCCAGTCTCTACCAACATCTGTGCCATCTCACGTACACTGGCATCCTTAATTGACCCAATATACTCAGTCACTCTCTGCCCTGCTTGTTGTACCTGGGCTATCACTATATCTCGAGCCACTATCAGTCTAGCTATCTCTGCTCTGAACTGATCCTGCTCTATTCTCAAGGTAGTATTCTATCTCTCTAATGTGGCAATGTAATCATGCTAACTTGCTATGGTGGCCCTACATGTCTGCATCTCCTCTATGCTCGTTGTCTCCTTCCCTATGGGTACATCCTGGAGTGACTCTTGATCGGCTGGATCTGGCTCATCATCCCCTCCATCCTCATCATCCCCTCCATCCTCATCATCTCCCTCATCCTCATCTCTGTCCTCATCATCCCCCTCATCCTCATAATCTCCCTCGTCCTCATCTCTATCCTCATCATCTCCCTCCTCCTCTCCAACTAGTGGGAAGTCCTCTTGTCTCCTAGATACCAAAATATCAGGATCTGTCAATGGCACAGGCCGTCATCATGCAAACCATCGCTCATACTCCTCTATCATCCCGGTATCCACCACATCTGATCTCCAATCCCACTGTCTCTGTTGTAGCTATGTGAAGTCGGCATATGCTATGTGTGGCTGAATCATCCTCCCCCACTGACTCGTCTCTCTGTGAGATGGGGCAAAGTGTGCAGTCCCTATCAGTACATCCTGTCTCTCTCCAAACTATCGTCTGACTCTCTCTGGCAGATACATCTCAATCACTCTCTAGCGATTCACTAGTCTTCCAATTAGGTATCTCTCCTGTCTGCAATATGGTAGCTCATCACTATCATCTGACCATCTAGGGCAATCAAGATATGGCCTCCATAGGAAATCTCTCAATCTGTCTAGCTCATGTCACCAATACAGTATGTATCCAAATGGACCCTGTCTCAGCGTACCCCCATAACAATACACATATGGTTGGTGTGGTACTACCTATCTCTCTGCAATCGGTTGACATATGGCTATGTGCTCAAATGCCCATACCTATAACAGTGTGACCCCACAACTCAAAGTCTGAACCCCCTGATATGCTATCTGATGCAACTGAAAATATAGCATGGCAAGCACACATGGTCCCCATGCGTATACAGTCCCCTCTATCGCGATCTACTCTAGCACTCTTTCCCATCCAATAGGGAATCCATGTCCTCGTCTATCCCCTACTAATAGGCATGCTATAACCATGGCTATCACCACATATCACTAATCATACTCTGCTGCCATGGTCTCCTAGTGGATCTCCCTCTCTATGATATCAAGGTCATCTATGTCACACTCAAATAATCTACACAATGAGTCTCTCCCTATCACTGGGTCATATACTATCATCTCCCCATGAATCAGAATGCAGAGGATATGCCACATGTCCTCTAGTGTCACCGTCGCCTCTCCAGTCGACAGATGGAATGAGGAAGTCTCTGAATGCCATCGCTTTGTCAATGCGGTGAGAAATCCTGTGTTTGCCCTAATCTTAGGCATGTATGTAATATAGTATGATCCAAGTCCTGCTAATGTATCTTTGTCAGTACTACTAAGTCTATGTCGCAACATGAAGAAGTCGGTTCTGTTCTCCCGCGTAATCAATGGATACTGTCAACTTTGCATCACAATTGGGGTACACTTTGTCAGTTTTAGGGTTTTCTCCTAAGGGCTGCATTTCCTTATTGTATGCAACAATCAGGGTGTTTCTTATCTATTTTGACCTATTCTACCCTTATCCCTCTTTTCAAGATCATCCATGTGCTATTTTCGATCAAATTAGGGTCCTAAGTGCACAACTGTGCCTATGTACCCTGTCCTACACTTGTGCAGCATCAAGCTGTGCCTGTGTACCCTACACAGGCACAAAACATCCTCACACATGCACAGAATGTGCCCACATAGATGCAGATGTCCATTTTTCCATTCCCTATGGGCCTCGCAATGTCCTGCAATCAAGCAAAATTCATGAAATTGACAATATGGGTTTTTGAGATACATACCGCTAATCCTGCATTGTCTGGTCATCTATAGGTGCATACACGTTCCCCGAGGTGATCTTCCATTGGAATGTTCACCATTTCTATGCAAGGGTCCTTTTCTAGAGCAACAATTCCTCCACTTTGGCTAGTGCAAATGAGCTCTTATCCTTCTCCTTGTCTCATTTATAGATCTTTGTCAGTGCCTAGATGGACGTGCACCCTCTCCATCTTCTGTTGGTTGTGGTATTTTGCACCTTCCACTACTTGTCATTTATGTATCCGACCTCTAATCTTTCATCCATTTGATCCTATCATTTTCTATCATTCTTATCAATCAATTGGCCTCTTTTCTGGATGTTTCCGGCCAATTCCTCGAGGGGGCATGCATATGTCATTGTTATTGTCTGGGGCATTTTCATTATTGTTCTTTGAAACAATGCTTAGAATCGCATTGTCTTAAAGAGGGGCAAAATGTAGACATCTAAAAATGGTCAACGCTTGCAGAGTCATACTTTAACATCTGTGCATTGCCTTATTTTAGGGTTTTTGCATTGCATTAACATTTCTTCTATGTTGCGCGCTTGGCCTTTATCATTTGCGAGCATCGAGTCCTTCTTCTACATTCCTCATTTTTCTCGCTTTCGAATTTGGTCTTGTTGATAACAATCTCCAGTCATGATTTTGGTCGATCCTCATCCTTGTCAATCTTGTCATTTTGCGATCTATTCGTCATCGATCCTTGTCCTTGTCAATCTTGTCATCTTGCGATCGATTCGTCATCGATCCTCATTCTTTTCAATCTTGTCATTTTGTGATCGATTCATCATCGATCCTTGTCCAGATCAATCTCATCAATTTTGCGATCGATTTGTCATCGATTGTTGTCCTTTTCAATCGTGTCAATTTGGATCAATTAGTCATTGTTCCTTATCAATTGGTGCCTATCAATTTGATCTCTTTGTCAATCTTCGTCAATTTGTCAACTATTCTCAATCGTTTATTAGCATTGGTCCTTTGTCAATCAAAATCATGATCGAATCGACATTAATTTCTTGTTGTCTTGACCTAATTCCTTGTCCTCTTATTTCTAGGATTTTATGATTTATTCATTTAATCTTGATTGTCATTTTCCCTCTAGGTTAAATAATTTATTTATTTATCCTAAGTCTTCTTGTCACAATTAAATATTTATTTAACTGGCTAATTAATTCCCCTCTTTTTGTGAATTAATTAATGAATGAAAAATTATTAATTAATTCACCTAATTTTCTAATTTCATCAATTTCTAATTTCCTAATTTCCAATTCATCATTTCTAACCTTATTTATTAATTGCTCCTAATTCCTAAGTTTCTATTTCTCCTATTTTCTTCATTTTTTCTAATATTTCCCCTAATTTCATGGGAATGGCATTTCAATTTTGTTAATTTGTCATAATTTGTCAATCAATCAATCTTGCATGTCAATTTGTCATAATTTGTCAATCAATCAATCTTGCATAGAAAGTGTCAATTTTGTCATAATTTGTCATATTTGTCATTCTTGATTTGAAATTTCCTTCCAAATCTCTTCATGCTAATCTTGTCATCTCTCCAATTTGTCTATAAATTGGATGATTTTCTTCAATCAAAGGATTTAATCACATTTTTAGAGAATCAATCATGCTTCTAGTATCCTTATGCTGCCATTTCATCTTGTCAATCTTGCTTTCATGCTATGCTTTTGCACTTGTAGGTGAGATCCATAAACAAAGTAATTTGAAGGAGAAAGAAGGACAATGGAGAATTCTGGAGGAGATATTCGCATTTATAATGGTTTGCATTTAGTTTGATTATCTTGTCTTCATATCTCTATTGAATGTTTTTTTAGGATTTCTTATCATTGCAATCTAGTTTTTGTGATTGAGCTAGTTTAAAGTTGCTTTTGATGGTTTCCAAATTCCTATCTACACTTCCACTTGTCCTATTCTTTTCTTCCAACCACCTGCATTTTAAATCAAAGCTATGACCATGGAGTGCTCACCTCCCAGCCTAGGCTAACTTGTCGCCACCCCTGAGCTCGAAGAACCAAGCCCTAGATAGGTAACATACATGCAAACTCAAATAAACAAAGGAAACAAACACAATCACATTCCCAACCAAGGCTACACTGCACCACACATTGTGATGTCTTTTCAAGGGTGGTAGTGGACCAAATACCCTGAGGAGACTACAAGTATGGTAAAACATATAGCCACCTCATGGAAAACCAGCACATATAGCCACCTCATGGCAAACCAATTATATCAAGTGTAACAATCCCAGATTCCTTATGCCCCCCAAGGCATTCATGCCTTATTTCCCTCCTTATGACCCCCAATGCATAAACAAGCCATGCAACAAGGGTCACATAGAATCCCTTGTGATCACTCTCATAACGAGCATTTCTTTCAAAACAACATGCAACGAGAGAATATTATAAGAAAAATAAAAATCAACCTTAAACTGCCCAAAGGTGTGCTAGTTTTGTTGAGGATGAGCAACCCAATTCCATGGTTCTTCTCTTTCTACCCTTAGCCAAATTTCTCAAACCAAATTCTATCTTTTTCTTTTCTAAAATCCTCTTGTCTCCAAAAATGGAGAGTGGGTCACTACCCACTAATTTTCTAATTCTTGCTCAGGAAGCCCATTGTGAGAGTTCTCACAAGTTTCTAAAAACTAAAAAGGAAGGTAAGGTAGAATGGGAAAGGGAACTCTCATTCGAAAAGGAAGGTTTACAACTAGGTTCAAGTCTTCTAATTTCAATTTTCGCACAACTTAGAAAAGTCACTTTTTAGGGTGTCTAAAACATCACATGGGGGTAGAAACTTGCCTAAAATTACCCCTAACCCTTAGGTATACCTTAAGGGCTTTAGGACATTCTATTAAACTACCCCTAGGTGTCCATTTAACCCTTTTAAAACCCCTCTGAAGTTAATTTTCGGGTCAAACCTAAGTTGACTTCCCCTAAGATTTTCTTCCCAAGTCAATTATGGAGTCACATTACATTAATTGAAAAAGCTATAGTTAATTAAACAATTCCCTCCAAGAGACAAATTTAAAAATTCAAACATAAATCCACACGTGTCAAGTGACACAAAGAAAATACTTTTACAAAATTGCACATGAAATCTTGTCTCTTGTTGGATTTAAACAAATCAATTAAATAACATTTAGCACACATGCATCATTTACAATTATGAATGAAATACAACACCAATGGGGTGTTGTCTCTCCAAATAGACAAACCTTGGTTTTACGAACATACATAGGTCTAGGTTTGGTTCTCTGTAATATTTCCATGGTCACATGGATAACTTTTCCTGCGCAACTCTATCACACATTAGTAATTTCAAATAACCTCGTATAATATAAGCACATGAATAAAAATACACATCAAACATTCTGCATACAATATACATATACACAAACCAATACATCTTATATCCAAATAAATCCACATAAGCAATTATCACAATTCTCATAATTTTTTTACTCCATACATAAAACATGCATTCTATTTCTGTCCTCATAATAAAGTCCTACAAATCCAATCATGACATACATCATCTCTAATTTATCCTATTCTAGAATCCTATAGAGTTCTATATCATAAAGCATATAAATGAAGCATCAACATTCATCAATGTTATCCAATCATGGAGTCATATAACTTCTACATCCAGACATAGCTGACACACGCTAAATCAAAATTATCCAATCAATGGATCTTTTAGGATTTCAAATTCATAACACATCAAAATGTACACCACAAGGTGCAATAACTCTATAACTTGGTTTAATTACTTTTCTCACCAATCTATCTATCTAACACAGTCCATTCTATTGAATTATAAAGCATTTATTAATAGGGTCAAACATGGTCAACTAAGTTAATCAAAGCTTGGTCTGGGGAAGGCCTTACAGTCATAAAACCCTCATGTTACCCTAGTCATGCTCAAGTGATCGTCACCTATGGTCCGTCAGTTTCCCTTTTTGTTTGGGTTTGTGGGTCGTGTATTTGGTTGGCTTTCTTGGGTTGCATGTCTTGTATGTGGTAAAAAATTGAGTATTTTATCTTAAGTGTTTAATTTGAGTTAATGTGTTCATTTACACATTAGTAATTGAGGAATTTAAAATAAATAGGTTTCTTTATGTGATTAATCATTAATTAAAAAGATCGCTCTATTTATGTTTGTAGCAAGTTTAAGTATTTCATTCGGTTTAAGGTGTGCATTTACGCATTAGTAATTGAGGAATTAAAATAAATAGGTTCTTTTATGTGATTAACCATTAATTAAAAAGATTGCTTTATTTATGTATGTAGCAAGTTTAAGTATTTAATTCGATTTAAGGTGTTCATTTACGCATTAGTAATTGAGGAATTAAAATAAATAGGTTCTTTTATGTGATTAATCATCAATTAAGAAGATCGCTCTATATATGTTGTAGCAAGTTTATTTAATGATTAATTTAAAATCGTGAATTTATTTAGTTTATGCACTTTAAAAAGGGAAGATTTAAAGTAATTCGAAATAAAAATAATTTAATCCCTTTTTGCTTTTTGGAATAGAAAGGTTAATTTTAATTATTTAAGAAAATCAATTTTTATTAGAAAGCAAGTTTAATTTATATATATATTCGATATTGTTGGTATTTTGATATGGTTTTGTCATTGATGTCAACACCTGCTAAATACACCTACTTTGGAGATCTAGCAACATTCACCGGCAAACAGTAAACTATGCAAACAATCACCGGTATATGGTTAACAGGCAGGATATAATGTTCACAAGTACCTGAAATGACATAGAAGACACTTGGTAATGTCGAAGACATCATGTGGACACTTTACTTTGAAGTAATAATCATTGGTATATTCTTATTTGCATATTTACTTTTACCGGCAAATAGGTCCAGGTTATCTAGGGTTACACCGGCAGGCTTATCTTTTCCAGATCAACATGGCACGCTATGGAGATGATTTATTATTGTTGTAAATGCATCAAGCCGACATGTTCAATCGATTATTGCATCGGATATTGTATTATTTGTAAAATGTTTTTATTGTAATATCTTGTAGAGCTGACCTACTAAAATTGGTCTTAGGGTATGGTATAAATGTAAGATCTTATTTGTAAGATCAAGTGTGGAATGCAAAAAAGATTTAAGGAAGGATATATGCGAGATCAAGCAGGAATATACATGAAGACATCATTTGAAGGTGAAGTTAGGTTTTTGTAGAAGCATATCAGCATCACACTGGTACTGAATACAACATATGAAGATGCTATTTTGTGCAATACATTCTCATTGGATTTAACCATCCAACTGTAGTCAGTGTCACTCCCATTTGTGATTGAGTAGTGAGCTCTAGGCTGTTGGCCTTTCTGCATGTGCAAACCCCTCTTGTACACTTACTATCTATAGTAGTATCATCTGATTGTGGGTAAGGTTTCCCACTGTGGTTTTTCCCCTTACAGGGTTTCCACATACAAATATTGGTGTCATGTGTTGTGGATGACTTTGTGCTTATGTTTCATGCATTAATTCTTATCAGTATAGCAATTTTTTGTTAACACTATTTACCGACATACTTAACTGTCTTACCGGTATTAAGCATTAAGTTGGTTAATAAGATTTTGATTTGAATTTATTTGACAACTGATTCACCCTCTCCCCCCTCTCAGTTGTCTCTGGGACCTACAGATATAGTGTGAAAGATTGATTTTGGGAGTTTAATTTAATTAAAATATTTTACCCTCATCAATATTGCGAAATATAAATGTTAGCTTTGTTAATATTGAGAGAATTAAATTAAATGAGAAAGAGGCATTTTAATTTTAATTAGAAAAGCAAGTTAAATTATTTAATAGTTGAAAAGAATGATTTTCTTTCTTTTTTATTTAAAAAGTGTTTAAATTTGAAATTGGGAGATTAGGTCAAATTTTATTACATTTAACCTAGGTTGGAAAATATTTTTAGGGTTGTTGATTTTTTTTGGGAAAAAATATTTTTGGATGGAGAAAATTGGGGATTTTGGGAAGGAAGGATTTCTACAGCCGCAGGTTGGGTTTGTCTTCAAAATCTTGCTAGGAATGCAAAATGAGGTAGGATTCGAATGCATCTTGATTTCTGGTGATATTGGGTTTGTCTCTTCAAAAAAAAAAGGGGAATGGTTTTTCTTGAAGATTTCTTGTTTTAAACCTCCATGAATGTCAAAATGGAGTAGATAAATGGGAGTAAATCCATCTTAGGAAGCCAAAATGAAAGGAATTGGGGGTTTTGGTTTATTATTGTTTTAGTTTACTTTTATTTCATTTGAGGGTTTTGTTTGAAATTATAAAAAAAAAAAGCATATACATGTCTGAAGATTGAAAACTAAATTTACCTCTCAGAAAATTCTGAGTGTGAGACTGCAAATTGTTGGCATATGCACACTCCAATGAGACATTGTATGTGATTGAAGGTTTTTTCATTGATGGAAACCTTGCAATCCTATGGCACCGGCAAGACATTATACCGGCAAAGCATTATATCGGCAAGATAGTGCACCAACATCAGCATATCACACTCAGGACACCAACACCGGCACAGAAGAAAACAAGTATACCGACATAGAGGCCGACAGGATTTTTGTTATATAATATTTTGTTTATTATTGTAAGCCGACTTGGCAAACTGTAAAATGACTTTTATATATAAAGGAGATCATTATAGACATTTGTAGGAGTGATGTGAAGGCAAAAAAAAAGGAAAATATTACGCAGACCTAATGTGTGAAATCTAGGTCAAGGGTATATGTAAAGAATAGAGCAGAAACTGGTACTAAATCTAGCATTGAAGATGCTATTGTAAAGCAGTACAAGTTATTGGATTAGTATAATCCTTATTGTAAGTCAGTGTGACTTCCCATTGAGTAGTGAGCTCTAGGCAGTTGGCCTTCCTGCATGTGCAGGCCCCTATTGTAAGTAATATTCTCTTATTGGCTAGTAAGTGAATATTGTGGGTCACAAATTACATTGAGGTTTTTCCCACACCAGGTTTCCTCATTAAACATCTTGTGTTATGGTGTACTTTTCATGTGGATGTTCTTGATTCTGTTTATTGCATTATTTCTTGCATATCAGTACACTGTTATATTATGTTCTGCATGTTTTAACTTAAGAAATTCTTATTACCGGTTAGATACTGATTCACCCCCCCTCTCAGTATCTATGGGACCCCTAATAATTGGTATCAGAGCCTGGTCCTCTATTTTCAGAAGCCTAACAGCTCGAGGAAGATCTTGACACTGGTAAAGATGGAAAATCTGATGAAGCAACTTGAAGGAGCTCTTACAAACTATGATGCAGAGAAATTGAAAAATATCAAATTAGAAGATGATTTAAGGGCAGCTCAAGATATCATTCAGGCACTTCAAGAAAATTTTACTATTGCAAGAAATAAGAGAAGAGAAATTTATGAAAAATTGCAAAATGAGAATGATGAAAAGGAATCACTTAATGATATGATAAGAAAGTTGAAACAAGAGATCATGACAACAAAAAATGAAATGCAGGATATGACTATGAGATTTTGCAAAGAGATTGAGGACAGGAAGAAGAATGAAGGAGAATTGACCAAAAGACTAAGTGATGCAGCAAATGAGAACACAAGACTTAGCTATGAAAATGACATGTTGAAGACAGATCTGATGCACACTCAGAATGAATCAAATGAACTGATGAGACACAAAGAAATCTTGGAAAGAGAACTAGAAACTACAAATCAACACAAAGAAAAATTCAAGAAAAGCTCAGAGGAACTTGGTACCTTGCTGAAGAATCAAAAACCTAAAGGTGACATTTTTGGAATTGGCTTTGAAGTTGGTGAAACCTCCGGTACTGCAAATACTCAGGATCATAGCAAACTGGTAAGACAACCTAATGCTTATAAATTCAATGGAAAATGCTTTAACTGTAATAAGTATGGTCATAGAGAAAATGAATGTAGATCTAGGAATTATCATAATATCAATACACCCACCGATCAATGTTCAAAATGCAACAAAGTTAGTCACAACTCTGAAAACTGTAGAATGAATGTGAGATGTTATGTTTGTGGAAGATTTGGACATTTATCAAATCAATGCAGAACACAAACCGACATAGGTTATGGGAAAGCTATTCAGAAGAATAATGTAACTTGTTATGCATGTAACAAGATTGGGCATATTTCTAAATTTTGTAGAAGTAAAGGAACACCGATAGACAACAAAAGTGCTAGCTTGAAAGGTAAAGAAAAAGTTGAAGAGGTTAAGCAAGAATTATCAAAACAATGGATTAGAAAAGCTGATCTAAATATTGGGAATACTTCTCCACCAGTAGAACCAACCAATGCTTCATCGGTAGGACAAAGTGATACTTCACTGGTAGGACAGAGCAGTGCTCCACCAGAAGGAAGTTCTTCATCTAATTAAAGAAAATTTTCTTGAGGGTTTGGCAGTCAAATGACACATGTGCTAATTATTCCCTTGGTTAGAGATAAGAAGTTGAAAAATTACTTATTACCGGTAGACAATGTTAAGTGAATACTTAACCGACATGCAATTAATGTGGTAGATGGCGAAAAGACATTATAAAAGTAAGGTTTTGGCTCCATTTCATTTCACCATGATTTTAAATTTTCAGAGAGCGAGAAGATTCCGAGATAAGGCATTTCGAGCAAGAAGCAAACACACTCCAAGCAATCATCCACCCAAGGTAGTAAAAGGTATTTAATCATGGCATCCACCTCTGCAATTGAATACATAGAAAACCCTGCTGTTGTTGAAGTAATAAAAAGACCTAGGCCTATATTTCAGTTAGTTCCCGAGATAGCTAAGAAGGATGATACCTTAAGTGCTTTTTCTCAAATCCCTAAGGGAGTTGTATATGCTTAAGACCCCAGAATGTACACCCACTGCAACATTGAAGAGTTAGGAGATGAGGAAATCTAAACCATGTATAAAATTGTGATATGTGATGATACCGGTAATGTTAAAAATGAACACAAGATTATTGAAACCCTAGGATTTATAGAAATCCTTAGCATTCCTGAATTTCCTAAGGATGTGATTAGGATAGTTTTAAGCAGAGTACATGGAGAATTTTTCTGGTTAGATGCAATCCATAAGATCACCAAGGAAGCTGTGAAAGCTGTCACAGGGTTACAGACCACCGGTAAGAGACCAGATAAAAACAAGAAGGTTCCCAATGACCTAGTTATAGACCTAACTGGTGCAACATTTGACAAGAGGTCTTTAAGGGTTAATGATGCAAAAGATA
Organism: Cryptomeria japonica; assembly: GCF_030272615.1. Lineage (NCBI taxonomy): Eukaryota > Viridiplantae > Streptophyta > Pinopsida > Cupressales > Cupressaceae > Cryptomeria > Cryptomeria japonica. The sequence goes on from NC_081410.1 coordinate 601,425,686, forward strand.
TCAATGTGAGATTCATCAGTATGATATTAGGTTATAAAGCCACTCATGCTAATAGACTTAATTTAGTTTCAAGTTTATGAATTAAGAGTGCTTATGATATGGTAATAGACAATGCAAAAATTGACATATGTGAATGGTTAAAAGATGAACTAATTGACAACCTTGGAAAGATCAAGAAGGACAAGAAAGGAACTTATAGATTTGGAAATCTATTAGTATGCCTAATGCTACACATAACAAAATAGGTTCCCGGTATAGGTTATAAAGAACTTGGATATGACATGCTGGTAGGAAAGCAATTGACTGAACTATTCAATAACATGGGTGAGAACAAGGAAAATAATATTCATGACTTTTTCCAAGCATTAAAGACCAAAATGAAGAAAAGAATAAGGTTATCTCAGAAAATAGTAGACAAATACAAAGATGATATATGTTTTGTCATTAAGAAAGATGAAATCTGGATGGAAGCGATCATCCCAAGGACAATTTGGGTAACTGAGATGGGCTATGAAACAGATGACCACATAGTTGAAACATATGCTAAAGCACTTATGGAAGCCCCCAATGAACCTAAGGAAGAAATATTTGGTAGTGCTAAGACTATAGAAAGCCAAATAAAATCAAAGAAAAGAGTAAAGAAGGTTGAGGCATTTGTAAGGAAAGGGTCCAGACAAGCAAAAACCATTAAGGAAGATGTATTGAAGAAAACCAACATAACGGAGGATGAGTTGGTAGCTCCACAACCTAAAACTCACCTATCACCAGTAGGTACTTCTTTAGAAGGTAAAATGCCAACAAATTTTAAAAGAGTTGTAAGAAAAAGAGATCCCTCACCGGAAACCACACCTTTACCTAGAAGAACAAGGCAAAAGCAACAAGCAGTGAGATCTCCAGTTAGAAAGGCCACACCAAAGAAGAAGCTGACACCTAAGAAGAAGAAAAGGACAAATAGAGACTTGGCCCCTCTTGATATACTGCTAAATGAAATCACAGAGGAAGGAAAACTAAAGAGCATAGAGAAAATTTATGACACTCTAATAGCTTATGAGAAAGAGCAAGTTGAGAATAGTGTTATATTGCATATGGACATGTACAAGAAATTTTTAATGGAAGTAGCAAATGAAATTCCTACTGAATTATTCAAAAGGCTTGAGGCCAGAAGGCAAGCAGTGATAGAATTATATAAGAAAATAAAAATTGAGAAACTACTTGTTGTATATCTGGTAAACTCTCCAAAAGAAATTGATGATTTGATTGCTCAAGAAAACCGGTCAGTATTCTCTACTGCACAACGACATATTTCACTAATGGCATGAAGAGTACATGAAGTAATAGAGGAAATAGAATATGGATGGGATATATTCCTAGTTGACAAAGAAAAACAAGAAGAGTACAGGAACCCTAAACCTATAAAGGTATATCAGAAAGATAGAGACAAGGGGAAAGGTAAAGTTGGTGGACCACCAAGCATCAAAGTTAAAGACAACCTACCCCCACCAGTGAAAATAACAACTACTGAAGAACAACCGGCAATAGAAAGTATGGATGTAGAGGATAACAATCCTAATTCTAAAGTGCTATATACTGTGAATGTTGATACTCAGAAGATCAACATAATAGTAGACAAAGATACAACTAATAAGTCAGATATGGCTAATGAGCCTTCGGTAGCAGGGGAAATAGAGAAACTGGCAGAAGATATAGAGAAAAAGGTAGAGACTGAGTCACAGACAGAGACAACACAACATACAGAGAAACCAATAGAGCTAAAGGCTCCGAAACAACATCAACCGGAATAGGTACATAAGGAAACAGTACCACCGGTAACTAGTGAAGTACGAAAACTAGTGCTTAAAGAAATACAGACACAAACTGACCTACTAGAGGTCAATACAAGCATGGTTACTTCCACTGGTACTTAGATTGTTGGATCATCATCATCATTCAAATCAACAAATGTGACTAAGGTATTGCTTCACTCTATCAAGAAAATAACTGATTGCAACTCACAGGCTTATAAAGCAATTGATGATTCTATACCAATTTTGAAGGTAATAGCTCCCAACTGTAATATAGATAATAAAGATTCTTTAGGACAATTGGATACATTGTGTAAATATATCTCAGAAAACATTGAGAAAATAAAAGAAAAGTCAGTAAAGGATAAGGTAGAAATTGAAAAATATAAATTCTTTGATGAGGAAATAAAGAAGTGTAATAGAGATTTTGACACACTTCTACCGGAACTATGTAATTTGTTGAAAGAATACAAAAATCTGTATAGAGATACATGCAAAACAATCTTTTTGACTATAGATATTGACAAGAAAATGAGCAAGGCACATGATTAGATAAATAAACTTGCAGACAACTCTGTCAACTCACCTAATTCACTATCAGTTTTTGAAGAGAAGATAGCAAATTTTGAGGAAGAATTACTCAAATTGGAAAGAGAGAAAGAAAGAATAATAAATAAAGAAAAACATTTGAGATCTAAACTAAGTCCAAGATTGGACTATTTAGCATCTCCGTGGAAGGAAATTTGTGAGGCATTAACATAGGGAAGCAAAACACCGGCAGAGCATTTGCAACATATCACCGGTACAGCAAAGAGAACTGAGACAACAATAAAGGATAGTAAGAAGTTTATGGATAGTATAAACTTAATTTTGGGAGATCTTTTTCAGATAATAACTACCCAACTACAAGGTTGAGGTTATGAATAGCTGAACCTACAAACTCTACTGACATCTTGACAACCTTTGTCATTGATGCCAAAGGGGAAGTAGTAGGATGAGAAAATTCAAAACATAGGAATCATATGCTTAGGGGGAGCTCTCACACTTTTGATAAACATTTTTGGTAACATATTTGGACTACACATTTTGGATACTTTTTGAAATTTCTCATGAGTGTTGCCATCAATGCCAAAGGGGGAGATTGTTGGCATATGCACACTCCAATGAGACATTGTATGTGATTGAAGTTTTTGTCATTGATTGCAACCTTGCAATCCTATGGCACCGACAAGACATTATACCAGCAAAGCATTATACTAGCAAGATAGTGCACCGGCATTAGCAGATCACACTTAGGACACCGGCACCGACACAGAAGAAAAAAAGTATACCAGCACAGAGGCTGATAGGATTTTTGTTATATAATATTTTGTTTATTATTGTAAGCCAACTTGGCAAATTGTAAAATGACTCTTATATAAAGGAGATCATTGTAGACATTTGTAGGAGTGATGTTAAAGCAAAAAAAAGGAAAATATTAGACAGACCTAATGTACAAAATATAGGTCAAGGGTATATGTAAAGAATAGAGCAAGAACCAATATTGAATCTGGCATTGAAGATGCTATTGTAAAGTAGTACAAGTTATTGGATTAGTATAATCCTTATTGTAAGTCAGTGTGACTTCCCATTGAGCAGTGAGATCTAGGCAGTTGGCCTTCCTGCATGTGCAGGCCCCTATTGTAAGTAATATTCTCTTATTGGCCAATAAGTGAATATTGTGGGTCACAAATCCCACCGATGTTTTTCCCACACCAGGTTTCCTTGTTAAACATCTTGTGTTATGGTGTACTTTTCATGTGGATGTTCTTGATTCTATTTATTGCATTATTTCTTGCATACCAGTACACTGTTATATTATGTTCTGCATGTTTTAACATAAGAAATTCTTAGTACCAGTTAGATATTGATTCACCCCCCCCTCTCAGTATCTGTGGGACCCCTAACATAAATTTGGGGGTATATTTTATTTTATTTTATCCCATGGGGGATTGTTGTTTTAATTTAAAATTTTATTGCTTTTAACAAAAAATAAATAAATAAACTAGGGTTGTAGGATGGAGGAGCCAAAGGCTCTACCCGCGCCCTCCTCCCTGCAGAATTCTACAGAGACTTGAGCCTCATGGTGGCCACATGGACCTGTGCCCACGGTGGCCGCAGCGTTTCCCTGTGCCCGCGGTGGCTGCAGGGACCTACGCCCATGGCGGACTTGCGTCCACAGTGGCTGCAGGGGCCTCTGCGCCCACTATGGTGGCTGAGAGTGGGGGGAGTTGCGGTGCTTTCCACTACTCCCATGATAGGAGGTGGGTCCCGTAGGGTTTCCCCACCCTTTTTCTTTAAGTTGGTTTTTCTAAAAAAATATATAAATAAAAAAAAAAAAATTTTAATGAAAGTTTATTTTAGTTGTATTTTTTATTATTTTCTGTAATTATTAATTATTATTAATATATAGTTTATTAATGAGGGTTAATAGATATGTATTAATTAATAATTAATTTGAAAGTAGTGTATTATTAAGTTATTTTTAATATATACAGTTTATTAATGGCGATTAATATAAATATATATTAATCGGTATTTAATTTGGAATTGTGTATTAGTAAATTATTAATGGTTATATGCTATTATCCAGGGGTTAATAAACATGTACTAGTTAATAATTATTTTGGGTAGTTAGAAAATAGGAATATTATATCATGGGATATTTTGGAAACTTAAATAATATACTTTTGGAAATATTGGGAGTTAAATAAAGTATCATTAGGAAAATTTGGCAAGTAAATGAAATTTTCATTCAGTAGAATAAATTGTTAATTTATATTTTTCTCTGAATTGGGAAATAGGCAAGATTGAACTAGTGCAATTGTGGTATTGAATTTACCTTGTAATGGTGTTTCATTTCTGTTGTTGTATTTTGAGAACTTAGATCATTTAGAAAACTTGATTGACACTTAGTGTTTAAATCAATATGGGAAAAGATTGCATCTACCGGTTAATGCCTATGCATGTTTAATTTATGTATTCTCTTTTGTTCAAAGTAATGGCAAGACCTTGATATGTTTGTCTAGACCCTATCATCTGGTTGACTTGTGGTTGGCCATAGTTGGTCAGGTCCCTAGTTACAGTACTGTCAGACAAGAGACCTTTGTATTTGCTTTTAATATGTTTCGTTGGATTCGTTTCTATGTAGGGATCATTTATGTATTTACTGACCGAAATGGTCGTTTGTATATTGGTCATGTTCGCATAAATGGCAAGATTGTAAATAGCGTGAACCTTATGTACCTTAAACTTATTTAATTATCAGAGGGGTCTTGCAGTTGAGAAGACCCAGAGATGTAGCCCTCTAGGGGTGAACTCCAAGATTATTTCAGTGTTATGTGATGCTTTTGTTTCTCATGTTTCATGGTTAGTGCTAGCATGTATGGATGACACTTTGATAGAAAGTGTAAGTGGATTGGATGAGATTTATCGTAATGAATGTATGCAGTCATCTCTTAAATGCAATAAATTGGATCATGAAAGGATGTAGATTTGAATAATAGAATGTAATATTTTTTAGTTATTGATAATGCAATTAAGTATGCATGGAAAGAACTCACTAGGTTATGAAGAAATTAAAGCATGTAATGAAATTAAATGCATGGTATATGGTTAAGGAAAAGTTTGAATGAAATGATTGGATAACCATTGTTGGATGAACTCGTCATATTACCTATATTTTACCTATAATGGATGAACTCAATTGGTTATCTATATTTTAACCTTAATAAATGAACTTCATCTTATTAGCTATATTTTAACTATAATGGATGAACTCAATTGGTTATCTACATTTTAACCTTAATAAATGAACTTCATCTTATTAGCTATATTTTAACTATAATGGATGAACTCAATTGGTTATCTACATTTTAACCTTAATAAATGAACTCCATCGTATTAGCTATATTTTAACTATAATGGGTGAACTCAATTGGTTACCTACATTTTAACCATTATAAATGAACTCTGTCTTATTAGCTATATTTTAACTATAATGGATGAACTCAATGGGTTATTTACATTTTGACCTTAATAAATGAACTTCATCATATTAGCTATTTTGGTATCTAAAATGGATGGACTCATCAAGTTAACTATATTTTAACCTTAAGGGATGAATTCATGTGTTACCGATGTTTTAACTTCTACGGGTATATATCCTCATGTTAGACTCATCTTCAACCATAATGGATGAGTGTGTCCTACTATCTATAATGTTTATTTACTGAACAAATTATATCCATGTTTTAAATAATAATATGTAATTAAGATAACCCACTTAATTGGATCTAATGTCGCGAATTGAGTTAGGTGTTAAGTTATGTAATCACGTTGGGAAACTCCTTAGGTTTCTTTAGTCTTCCACTATGTTATCAAAGTGTTAGATAACTCAATGTAGCCTAATGTTGTGTCTTATTTAAAAAATAAATAAAAAATTATTTGCACTCCATTGTGCATTTTAGCTTTATCCCTTCTAGGTTTCCTAGCGGGGCATTACATGCAACCCCAGAGGACTCACTGTCCTACAAATGAGATATAAAGAAAGATACAATATTTGAACTAGATTAAAGCATCTACAAATGCTAGGAATCATTTCCAGTTAAACTCAAAATGATTCATTGCCACCGATCTCAAAAACTACTCTGTTATGCTCTGCTACCAAATACCAGATCAACAAAACTCAATATGTGCATGTGAAGCTACGCTCAATCACTCCCACAACAATTTCACATACCCACCATCACATAAAATTATCATCCAAGTTGACCTAATATATCTGCATCGCCAAAATATTTCTCCATCAAGTTAACTTCACAAAACTACAAAATATAAAACATGTAGTCTCATGTCGGCTTACTCCATCAGAAATCCATATATCAGACCTAAAACATATGATCATAAGCTTCACATGCATTGACACAAACTCCTCTAATATAACACCAATCACCAAAAATCATCCCTACAGTTTTGCAACACACATTACCCAACTTGTCCACACAATAGCACTTCTCTTCCAAAATCACTAGATACTAGGCCAAGAATCAACACCAGAGGCTGACAATGCAAAGTAAGCTACCTCAAATATCCAGTCAACTATTCCAATCACCATGACCAAAATTATACAACCTGGAATGAATTATTCTCAATGAATCTACAATATTGTGCTCACATTCTACTGGACTTATGCCTAAGTCAATATGACTTTTGGTAGATCAAATATACACGTACCAGATAGGATTACTAGGAAGAGTTGCCATCAATGACAAACCTTAAGTAACCTTCATGCATATAGCATCACCCAAACAATGTCTTTTGCCAAAAATCTCCCCCTTTGTCATTGATGGCAACACTGTGAAAAATGATAAATGCTCCAAAATTCCAAAATTGCAATCAATCTGAAAATCTATACACTCAACTGGCTTCCCCTAAGAATGTGCACCATTTTGTTGGCAATATAGCATTATAACAGACAATGAAAGATTGTTGACATTTCAATAAAGGATATTGAGAAGGTTGTTTATGATTATGGATATAACTAATTAAGGATGTCTACTGTCTTGATATTATTATTTTGTCATTGATGTCAAGAAATTGATTTTCTAATTCAGTATGATGCTGCCATATCTTGAGAAATATGATTCGAAGAATATAAAGATGTCGATAAAAGACATAGGAAAGAATATGGTGAATAAGGGGATGAATAAGGTATTCAATGGGCAACTATTACCAAGTCAGACAATGATGAGATCATGATGTTTAGATTGTTTTAACATCATACATATGTTGTAAATTGTAAGGTTAATACTATACTATGTTATCAAGCAAAGATCCTAGTCTGTAAACCCTAAGGAACCTAGTCGGTAAACCCTAAGGTTATCGCTATTGGTTAATGAAGGTGGAATGTCTACCGAGTGAAGTTTAGTATTTACCGAGCTGTAACCAAGTTGTTACCGAGTTGTAACCAAGTTGTAATAGAATGCACTAAATGGTTACAAAAATTATTTAATGATGGAAGCTGATGAGTTGGAGTTGCTTAAATGATTGATAAGTTGTGCATGAAGTTTGTTAATGAATATATGGCAAATGAAAGGCGGCATGAAGATCTACAACGCAGATTGAACTGCAATACCCTGGCACAAGTTCCAAGAAATATATGCAAGTTCCTAGGTGGGGTAAAATGTTTTCAGATCGAAAGATGCATTGAACCTGGACAAGTTTGAAGATCTGATGGCTATGATTGATCATGGGAAATATGATCAAAGAGATTAAGCGGTTAGCTAATTGTTTATAAATAAGGAACTATTGATAAACAATGTATGCGGGCAAGTGTATGCATAGGGATGCTACATAGTGATTATCGAGCACAAAAGCTTGAAGACCTATTTGAATAACATAGTATAGAAGCCTAGCAGATGGAGAAGATTAGTTCTATGTCTAGATTGTATTTAACAAATAAGAATCTGGTTTAGCATTTTAGATGTGAAGTTGCAGATAGATTTTTATTACTGTTATTTTATGAAAGTAATAGAAAATCTCTTAACCGAGTGGACTTAATAGTCTTATTTGTAAAACCCTCTAGCAAGGTGACATTCTGATTGAGTGTTTGAAATCCTTTAACAAGGTCACTTCTAACAAGGTGAAGATCCTAACTGATCTGAGGGAAATCCCTTAACCGGGTCACATCTAGCAATGTGTTTGTAATCTTTAACAGGATTTGCTTTTAACCGAGCATACTATAGAAGAGTATATTTCTTAGTGGGTCCAAAATCCCATAGTGGTTTTTCCCTATTTGGGTTTCCACGTTAAATCTGGTGTTATGAGGTTTATGATGTTTATATGCTTTTGAGTTTGCATGTTTAACAGTTTTTGTTATATTACTAAAGTATATGTTACCGAGGTTGAATCTAATGTTTTTATGGAAGATTAAGTTTGTATGATTCACCCCCCCCCCCCTCTCATCTTGTTGGCTATTAGATATGTAATTACATTTAGTATCAAAACTATTAATTGGTATCAAAGCTTTGGACTCCAGAAGAAAAGTTTAAAGGCACTTGAGTTAAAGATCCAAAGATGTATAAGAGGGATGCATCAAAGCTGAACAAGTCAAGTTTCTCTACATGGCAGAAAAGGATGAAGCTGCATCTATTAGGAGTTGGAGAATATGTTGTATATTATCTGGAGAATGATTTCATCACACCAAGAACCTATCCATTGACAATGGAAGAGATAAAGGCAAAGCAAGAACACGTTCAAGCAATGATTGAAATAACATCTGCATTGACTGATTCAGAGTTTAATGATCTAGAAGGTTGCAAGGATGTAAAGGTAATGTGGGATAATCTCATATCAGTATATGGAGGAGATGAACATGTTCAAAGAGAAAAAGTAGATAGTCTAAGAGGACAACTTGAATCCATGAGGATGAATGAAGGAGAGAACATAACTCAGTATAGTACAAGACTAAAGGAGATTGTCAATCAAATCAAAGGAGCAGGTGGAACTATTGAAGAAAAGGATATAACAAGTAAGTTGTTAAGAACCCTTCTACCAGTTTATGCAATCCGAGTCTCTGCAATCAATGAATTGAGGTCTGTACCTAATATACCAGTTTCTTTAGATGCTACTATTGGTAAGCTACATGCATTTGAGTTAAGTAACTTTGATAACAGTGGATCTTTGGTAAATAAAGTTGAATCTGCATTTAGTTCTTTTCATCTCGATGAATCTAATGATTACAATGAAAGAAAGTATAAGTACTCTGAAGGAGATCACAGTGGAGCACGTGAAAGATTTCGTAAGAACATAGAAGAAGTACACAAACTGTATGAGGAAATCAGAAAGCAGTAAGAATTTGAAGCACTATTAGCTAGAAAGTTACTGAGAGGAAAAGGCAAGTATAAAGGAATACCTTTGAAATGTTTCAATTGTGATAAAATAGGACACATAGCTTCTAACTATCCTGAAAAAGATTCTACTGAAAAGAGAGATTACCGAGATGATAGACAAAAAGATAATCATTACAAAGGACACCAAGACTTCAGAAGAAGAGATAGAAAGACATGCTTAATAGCCGATGAGGAATCCAATGATGATAAATCAGATGACACTGATACAGAGGAAGTAGTTTATGTGGCTATCAAAGATGGAATGGATGAAGAAAGGAATGAAGAAAAATCTCTAATATCTCACATAAACACTAATGATTCTTGGATCATAGATAGTGGATGCTCACATCATATGACAGGAGATAAACACAAGTTTGTTATATTAGAAGATTATGATGGAGGCTATGTTAGATTTGGTAATGGTGCACCATGTCCGGTGAAAGGTAAAGGATCCATAACACTTCTTGACAATGCTAAATGTAATGATGTTTATTGGGTTGAAGGTTTGAAATACAATTTGTTGAGTGTAGCATAGCTAAACAACATAGGTTACCGAATAGAATTTCATAAAGGAATTGTCAAAGTTCACGACAAGAATGTAAAGTTAGCTACTATCGGGACACAAACAAAAGGTAACACATTTCACCTTGAATCAACTTGGAACAAGTGTTTGTATGCAAAGATAGATGATACCTGGTTATAGCATAAAAGGTTTTGTCATGTAAATTTTGATAATCTGATCAAAATAAGTAAGAAGCACTGAGTAAGAGGTCTACCAAGTCTTGAAAAACCTGAGAATGCTATGTGTTGAGGATGCCAGATGGGTAAGATGACAAGATCAAGCTTTACAAGTAAGTCTTACACTTCTAAGGGAATTTTAGATCTTGTGCACACTGATCTTTGTGGTCCTATGAAAGTTCAAAGTTATTATGGTGATAAATATTTCATATTATTTGTAGATGACTATTCAAGGATGATGTCAGTAATGTTTTTAAAAGATAAATCAAAAGCTTTTCAAATGTTTAAATGGTACAAGGCAAGAGTTGAAAATGAAACAGGAAGACAACTGAAATGTCTTAGATCAGATAGAGGAGGAGAGTTCACATATGATGAATTCAACTTATTCTGCAATGATCATGGTATTAAAAGACAAGTCTCTATACTAAGAACTCCACAACAGAATGGAATAGCTGAGAGAAGAAATAGATCTATTGTGGATTGTGCTAGAACACTGATGATTGAAAAGAAAGTGCCACAAACATTTTGGAGAGAAGAAATAAGCACAACAGTTTACACCTTGAACCGAGTACAATTGAAGAAAGGTACTTTGAAGACACCATATGAAATCTGGTATGATAAGAAACCCAATATAAGTTATTTTAAAATCTTTGGAAGTAGATGCTGTGTTCACAAAGATGATAGAAATGGCAAGTTTGATCAGAAATGTGAAGAAGGAACATTTCTAGGTTATTCTTCTAGAAGCAAAACATTTAAATGTCTGATCAAATCATCTAACAAAATAGTAGAAAGTGCAAATGTGAAAATTGATGAATTTGCAGAAAGAAATGAAGGAAATTCCAAGGAACCAGAAGACTATGATGAATTTATCTATGTTCAACTGACAAGTCTTACTGAGAAAATTGTTGAAGAAAATGAAGAGAATATCCAATTACCGAGTGATGAAGAAGATCATACAGAGCCTACCGAGCCTGTATTAGCCAAGTATGTCAGAAGACATCATGCACCAAGTCAGATTATAGGAGATAAGGATGATCCAGTGATGACAAGGAACAAACTGAGACAGAACACATGTCTGATATCTGAATTTGAACCGAGAATAGTGAAAGAGGCATTCAACAATGAAGATTGGATAAATGCTATGACAGAAGAGATTGATCAAATCAAGAAGAATGACACATGGACACTAATCCCAATACCGAAGAACAAAAATGTAATTGGTACAAAGTGGATTTTCAAAAACAAGCTAAATGAAAGAGGAGAGGTCATTCGAAACAAAGCAAGACTAGTTTGCAAAGGTTATGCTCAAGAAGAAGGAATTGATTATGGTGAAATGTTTGCACCTGTTGCTAGACTTGAAGGAGTAAGAACATTGTTGGCATATGCTGCTTTCAAAAACTTCAAGATATATCAAATGGATGTCAAATCTACATTTCTAAATGGAATATTAGAAGAAGAAGTTTTTATTGAACAACCTGAAGGATTTGTTGAAGACAATAATAAAGATCAGGTATGTAAATTGAACAAAGCTTTATATGGTTTGAAACAAGCACCTAGAGCATGGTATGAAAGATTGCACTCTTATTTGATTAAGATTGGTTTTATAAAGACAAGTAAGAACAACAATATGTACATGAAGAATGATGAAAATGGAATACTGATCTCAGCCATATTTGTTGATGATATTATATTTTGTGGAAATGACTCTTTATGCAAGAACTTTGGAAATGAAATAAGCAAAGAATTTGAGATGTCATTATTCAGTGAGATAAAGTATTTTATAGGTTTATAGATACTGCAAATGAAAAATGAGATTTTCATTACTCAATCCAAGTACATAAAGAAAATCTTGAAGAAATTTGGAATGGAGGATTCAAAACCAGTAAGTACTCCTATGACTACCAACTATAAATTATCAAAGAATGATGAATTTGCATCTGTTGATGAGACAATTTACTGATCCATGATTGGAAAGCTACAATATGTTGTTCACAATAGACCAGACATAACACATGTAGTAGGTATAGTTGCAAGATTCTCTGCAGATCCTAAGGAAACAAACATGACAACAATCAAAAGAATTTTTAGATACTTGAAAGGCACTAAATATTATGGCTTAGTATATCAGAAAGGAAATGATTTTGATTTAAAAGTTTATACTGATGCTGATTGGGCAAGCAACATTGATGATAGAAAAAGCACAAGTGGAGGAGCTTTCTTTTTAGGAGAAAGACTAGTGAGTTGGCTTAGCAAAAAACAAAGATGTGTTTCACAGTCAACAACAGAAGCTGAATACGTTGCTACAGCTTTGAATTGTACTAACATTGCTTGGATCAAACAACTATTGGAAGGTATAAATGAGAAAGTTACCGAGCCAGTAACTATATTTTGTGACAATACTAGTGCCATTAACATTTCAAAAAAGCTTGTCATGCACTCTAAGACAAAGCACATCTCTATCAAATATCATTATCTTAGAGAAGAAGCTCAAGAGAAGAAAGTGGTGTTGGAGTATGTTAGCACAAAGGAACAAATAGTAGATATCTTCACCAAGCCACTACCAAGGGACACTTTTGAATATCTTAGAAGTAAGTTAGGGGTCCTACCCCTATCTTCTACTCATTGACCGAGTTCTGTGAAAGCATCAATCCGATGACTCTAATGAATATCTTTTAGGAGTTGATACGGATTTACACACTTTAGGATGTTTTCTAAAGGTGTATAGAAAATATTATAGGAAACAATACAAGGAACAGGAATTGAAGACAAAATGCTTTGACTGAGACTGAATTGACACATTACAGCAGGAATTTACTTCATACAGGAAGAAATTATGTTTTAGTTCTTTACTTTTTGGCATTGTTGTCAAAGGGGGAGAAAACTGAGAAAGGGGAGAAGATTGAAGATTGGAAAGAAGACTAACAATAGGGGAAGTCTAATGTATGGGGAGAAATTTGTTGACATCAAGAGAGCATTTCAGCATTTCAGAATCATAGCAATCCGAATCTTTTAAGGTCAAATCAATTGGTTTTGCCATCAATGCCAAAGGGGGAGATGGTTGGCAATATAGAATTATAACAAACAATGAAGGATTGTTGACATTTCAATAAAGGATATTGAGAAGGTTGTTGATGATTATGGATATAATTGATTAAGGATGTCTATTGTCTTGATATTATTATTTTGTCATTGATGTCAAGAAATTGATTTTCTAATTCAGTATGATGTTGCCATATCTTGAGAAATATGATTTGAAGAATATAAAGATGTCGGTAAAAGACACAGGAAAGAATATGATGAATAAGGGGATGAATAAGGTATTTAAAGGGAAACTATTACAGAGTCAGACAATGATGAGATCATGATGTTTAGATTGTTTTAACATCATACATATGTTGTAAATTGTAAGGTTAATACTATACTATTTTATCAAGCAAAGAACCTAGTTGGTAAACCCTAAGGAACCTAGTCGGTAAACCCTAAGGTTATCGCTATCAGTTAATGAAGGCAAAATTTCTATCGAGTGAAGTTTAGTATTTACTAAGTTGTAACCAAGTTGTTACCGAGTTGTAACCGAGCTCTAACAGAATGCATTAAATTGTTACATGCGTTATTTAATGAAGGAAGCTGATGAGCTGGAGTTGCTTAAATGATTGATAAGTTGTGCATGAATTTTGTTAATGAATCTATGGCAAAGGAAAGTTAGCATGAAGAATTATAGTGCAGATTGAACCGTAATACCCTAGCACAAGTTCCAAGAAATATATGCAAGTTCCTAGGCGGGGTAAAATGTTTTCAAATCGAAAGATGTATTGAACCTGGACAAGTTTGAAGATCTAATGGCTATGATTGATCATGGGAAATGTGATCAAGGAGATTAAGTGGTTAGCTAATTGTTTATAAATAGGGAACTGTTGATAAACAATGTGTGTGGGCAAGTGTATGCATAGGGATGCTACATAGTGATTATCGAGCATAGAAGCTTGAAGACCTATTTGAATAATAGATTATAGAAACCCAGCAGATGGACAAGATTAGTTCTATGTCTAGATTGTATTGAATGAATAAGAATCTGCTTTAGCATTTTAGATGTGAAGTTGCCGATAGATTTTTATTACTGTTATTTTGTGAAAGTAACAGAAAATCTCTTAACCGAGTGGACTTAATAGTCTTATTTGTAAAACCCTCTAGCAAGGTGACATTTTGATTGAGTGTTTGAAATCCTTTAACAAGGTCACTTCTAACAAGGTGAAGATCCTAACAGGTCTGAGGGAAATCCCTTAACCGGGTCACATCTAGCAATGTGTTTGTAATCTTTAACAGGATTTTCTTTTAACTGAGCATACTCTAGAAGAGTATATTTCTTAGTGGGTCCGAAATACCACAGTGGTTTTTCCCTATTTGGGTTTCTATGTTAAATCTATTGTTATGAGGTTTATGATGTTTATATGCTTTTGAGTTTGCATGTTTAACAATTTTTGTTATATTACTAATGTATATGTTACCAAGGTTGAATCTGATGTTTTTATGGAATATTAAGTTTGTATGATTCACCCCCCACTCTCATCTTGTTGGCTATTGGATCTGTACTTACATTTAGTATCAGAACTATCACATTTTTCATTACTCTCTCTCCCCCTTTGACATAAATTACAAAGGTAGGAATCTGCCTAAAATTATATACAATTGGATGGTTAAATCCAATAAGAATGTACTGCTCAAAATAGCGTCTTCATATGTTGGATTCAGTACCGGTGTAGTTCTGACATGCTTTCACAAAAACCTTGCTTCACCTTCAAATGATGTTTGCTTGTATAGCTATGCTTATTCTCGCATATACCCTCTCACAATTCTTCTTCGCATTCCACATTCAATCTTACAAGTAAGATCTTACATTTATATTGTAGTGCCCAACTTTTTTGGGCAAAAAACGGAACAAAATTTTTTATTTTTTTTAACAACGTAACTCATAACATAGTCTACATTAAAATAACTTCATTAGAGTTTTGTCTTATCTAGGATGTAAATAAAATTGTTTACTAAGGTTGGGTTAATTAACCAACTCGAATGAGCGACTCTATTTGGTGGAGATTAATTAGTGTCACGAATTAGTTAGCTAGATCAATTACCTTAATTAAGTTGTTGCTAATTAAAAATGAGGGTTAATTGGTTTTCTTAATGTATTAAATCATTCCCGACCATATAATGATAATGCTATCAATTAATTGATACACATGTAAATTTATTATTTAAATCCAACCGATAAGGGTTCAAATTTCTATAATGCCATTTGCCCACTAAATCCGATATTAGGTTAAAGCCAATTCTAATTTCCCTAAACCCTTAATTTTGATGATTTAATTAATCCAGCCAAAACCGGTCTCATACGCTTATGGTTCATGAAATTAATTTACAATTTCCCCTTTTAAATTTTCCCCATTTACAATATAACCTAACATCCACAATTAAATTGGGGGTAATCTATTGACCAATTAAATAAATTAATTTGATTTAATGTATAGTGTATCCAACTATATTAACTCTTCATTTTTAAACCCCTTTGAAATAACTATATTAAAATTTTAATTCTCTAAGGATTATAAACATAAAATAATTCAATTATTTAAATAACCCTAATTATTAATTAAAATATTAAAACTCAAATTTAAAATTCTTTAAAATATAGAAATCCCTTATTCATAAAATGCTAACCCTAACCCGAAATTTATTTAGGGTTGCATTTCTATTTATTACCCACTTTTGTTTTATTTCTTAATAATCTATACCCTAACCCGAAATGGGTTAGGGTTTATTATACCATATTTTTTTTGTTTAGAGTGTGTGTGTGTGTGGTTGCACGTACAGGGATGGGTTAGGGCATGACGGCCATGGATGGCAGAGGGTTTCAAAGAGGGAAGGAGCGGAGGTAGTGGCGCGGGCTCCCTTGAACGCCGCTATGCGTACACACAGTGGTGGGCAGCACTGCCCACTGTGTGCACACACAGTGGTAGACGGTATTACTGATGCCCACTGTGTATACACATAGTGGCGGGGCACCGCTCACTGTGTGTAGCACAGTGGCAGCCGCGGCCATTCCACTGTGTCTATACACAGTGCGGTGCCTCCTATGCCGCCCACTGTGTGTAAACACAGTGGCTCGGTCGTGAGCCATCCACTATGTTAACACATAGTGGCTCGACCGATACCCCCGTTTTCCCTTTTTTTTTTTTTTGTAAATATAAATATATATATATATATATATATGTATATATATATATATTTATATATATATTTTTATATGTATATATATATATAAATATATATATATATATATATCTATATGTACATATATATATATATATATATAAATATATATTTATATGTACATATTTATATATATATATATATATTTATATGTAGATATTTATATATATATATACACACTACCATGACTTGAATATAAACATATATCTTTTTTTTTGTATCCATTGAGTATGTTTTTTTTTTAATGCAGGGATATATATATATATATATATATATATATATCAACCTAATAGGGTTAGGAAGCTTATTTTGAATAATTTCAACACATAAGCATGCAACCCCTATATTTTTTTTGTAACAGCAATACATAGGTCCATGATATAAATATTTTTTTTTTGTTTTACAACTTGCAGGAGTGGGTTAAATACTAGCACATTCACTGTTTTTAAATCTCATTTCTTAGGTGTGATTTATCTTAATATACAACATTCAGAAGTTATATATATATATATATATATATATATATATATATATATATATATATATATATATATATATAT
This sequence comes from Cryptomeria japonica, assembly GCF_030272615.1. NCBI lineage: Eukaryota > Viridiplantae > Streptophyta > Pinopsida > Cupressales > Cupressaceae > Cryptomeria > Cryptomeria japonica. Next base: position 601,442,981 of record NC_081410.1, read on the forward strand.
ATATATATATATATATATATATATATATATATATATATTTTTTTTTTTTTTTTTCAAAACAGCTATACAACATGTTTTCTACAGCAATGCTTAAATACTAGTTTTCAGCTATTCCTAAACAGAGATAAAAGTAACAAAATAATAGTATTCAAATACTACAGAAATCTGCTTATTCACACATTTCATTTCTCCCATATTCTCTTTTTTTATACATATTTCTTTACTTAAAATTGCAGAAATAAACAGAATACAGAACTCATTATGAAATAGAATTAAATTTATTTACAATAGCTTTGTAGATTTCAGAAGTTAATAAAATGCACTCTTCTCATAGTAATGTCAAATACAAAATCATCTATTACAATGGGAGGGAATAACCCAACTGATTCCTTCATTCCAATAATGAGGACTCAAGTACAATAGTACATTTCTTTATACAGAAAATGAAAGAAAACAACACAAAGCTCCTTATAATATCTTTTTGCAACAAAACATGGTATTATATCCTTTTTTTGGCTTTTTTTGAATCTGAATAAAAATCTGCAACTTCTAGATTCTTTTTCCAGCAACCTGCATACAAAATTTTAGGGTTGTGACCATGGGGTGCTCACCTCCCAGCCTAGGCTTACCAAAAGCCACCCTCGAGCTTGGAGAATCAAGACCTAGACGGGGTTACAACCAAGCAACACAACAAGCAAAGGAGAAAAATTAACACAAGAGACACATCCCTTCCCAAGTTGAAACTCCATCACAAAATGTGATGTCTTACTAGGGTTGAAGTGGACCAAGTACCCTAGGGGAGAATTCTGTTAGATAGAACTTATAGCTAACTCATGGCATCCATGAAAGCATAACCAACAATCATCCTTAATCCCTACACCCTTATGACCCCCAAAAAGGCAAACATGCCATATTTGCTCCCCCTTATGACCCCCAAGTGAAATAACACAAAAGAAAGCGGCAAGGGTCTCATGGACAGACCCTTGAGATCACTCTCATAATGAGAGCCTCTCACCCTAAGGGCTGTCAAGCCCCTTCCACCCCCAAGACCAATCTTTCCTCCCAAGGAAAGGATGGTCTTGAACACTCCCCAAACACAACAATACATAAAAAAGAAATAAGCAAGAAATCACATAGATTTTTACAAGTACAACACAAATAAAGAAATAAAACAATTTCCATTCAAGCATTCTAGAACATTTTTACATTTACATAAGAGGGAAAAGTAACACCAACCTTGACCTGCCAAGGAAAATCTAGGGGAAAGCTTGATGAAGAGCTGCCCAATCCTCAATCTTTTTCTGCAATTCCTTAGCCCCAATTTACTATCCCTAAAACTGGTTTTCCTCCAAAAAATTTTTAGAAAATCTCCAAGGATGGAGAGTGGGTGATTAGCTCACTAAGCTTCCATTCCTAGCCTAAGAAGGCCTCTCTCACTCCTTCCAACCTCTTGGATAGAGTGAGGGATCCCCCATTGGATTGGTCTTCCCTAGGTCTTACACACTCCCTAACCTAGGTACCTAGAGAAGGGAAATGGAATGGGGAAGAGGGATTACTCCCTTCAAGAAGGTTATCCTACCAAGGATGGCACTCCTATAGATGGAATTCGTCCATCTTGGGAAAACCACTTTTTTGGGTGGTTAATCAAGTCCTAAGGGAAAGACACATGGCCAATTTTGGCCTTCACCCATAGGTACCCCATGAGGCATAATAGAAATGCTCTAAAATTGACTCTAGGAGTTGATTTGACCCTCAGAAAGTCCACCTAAAGTTAACCTACGGGTCAACTCTGAGTTGACCCTCCTTGTGGCTCACTAACCTAGATTTCTTGGTTCCTTCAAGGATAATTAGGAGACATAACAATTAACAAAAATAAAACTCTCCAAAAAGGTGACATGACAAATTGCCAACACAACATACTACATAGGTGTCAAGTGACACTACAAAATAATTTCACATCATAATACAGACGTGGCAATTGTCCCTTAAATGATTTAAACAATTCAATAAATACAATTTACACTCATGCAACATTTTACATTTACAAATAAAATACAATACATATGGGGTGTTGCCTCTCCAAATAGACAACCCTTGGTTTTACGAATGCACATAGGCCTAGGCTTGATTCTCCATAATATTTACATGGTCACATGGATAATTTCTTGCACATCTCAATTTAAACATTAGTACTTCCCAATAGCCTCATATAATATAAAACACATAATTAGAATACATTACATTCATTTTGCAAAGACTTGTCATTATAAAATACGATTTGTCACAAATCAAAGCAATTCATCATAATCCTCAAAATTTGATCCATCTACAAGATATACAAACATATTTCTAACATTATAATAAATCCTGAAATTCAGTTAATAGCATACATCATCACAATGTTACCCTAATCTAGAATCATATAATATTCTATAACCACAAGGCATAGAAATGAAGCATCAATATATATCAATATTACCAAAATTGTGGGACCATATAAAGTTCTATATCCCTAGTGTGTCAAAACTAGCATCCAAAATAGTTCCAATATGAAAATAACTAAAGAGATAGGATGGGTCGGGGTAGGGCCTCACACCCTCCCCCTTTAGGCATGAACATCCTCCTGGAGTTCATCAAAAAGATGAGGGTATTGTGATCTCATACGTGTTGCATCCTCCCATGAAGTTGTAACCTCATCATAGCAATCCCACTATACCCTAACTTGGTCCAGCTCTTGACCTCGAAGGCCCAACATCCGGTGAGCCAAAATGCGAATGGGCTCCAAAGATAGCTGCCCGTCTGACTCCACCTGCAAGGCATCCCAATCTAAAATATGAGTCTCATCATAGATATACTTTCTCAAAACTGACACATGAAACACATTGTGGATGCGTGACAGGCTAGGTGGCAAAGCTAGGTGATAAGCAACTGGTCCTATCCTCTCAAGGATCTGAAAAGGTCCGACAAAGAAAGGTGCGAGCTTAGAACCCTTTCCATAGCGGATCGGACTCTTATGTGGTCGCACTCTCAGAAAAACTCTATCCCCAACCATGTAACTCCGGTCTATCCTCTTTGCATCTGCATATTTCTTCTACCTATCTTGTGCCTCTCTAAGGCACTATCTAATCAAAATTACCTATTGCTCCATATCACAGACCATCTCAGGGCCTATGGCCACTCTATCCTCAATACGGTCCCAACTCAAAGGTGTCTTGCATGGTCTGCCATACAAAGCCTGAAAAGGTGGCATCCCCAAAGAAGTGTGATGCCCATTATTATAGGCAAATTCTACTAAATGCAGGTACTCCTCCCATCGGGTCTGATGATCCATGACGTACATGCGGAGCATATCCTCCAACACATAGTTAACCCGCTCTGTCTATCCATCCATCTCCGGATGATAGCCTGTGCTGAAATTGAGCTTGGTGCCCAACGCCGCCTGTAATGCATTCCAAAAGGAAGAAGTGAAGAGGGAATCCCTATTAGAAATAATCTTGCGTGGAACACCATGAAGCCTGACAATGTCTCGCAAGAACACATGTGCCACTGCTGGAGCTGTGAAGGTAGTCTGGACTGGTGAGAAGTGGGCCACTTTGGTCAATTTGTCAACTGTCACCAAGATAGCATCATGGCGATGAGATGTCATGGGAAGACCAATGATGAAGTCCATGGATATAGTATCCCACTTCCACTCTGGTATAGCATGGGACTGGAGTAACCCACCTAGATGGTGGTGCTCCTCCTTGACTCTCTGACACTCAAGGCATCAGGCTACTAACTCGGCGATAAGCTGCCGCATTCCTGGCCAATGATATAACTGCCTCAAGTCAGCATGCATCTTCTTAACCCTGAGAGGCATTACATAAGGAGTTCTATGAGCCTCCATGATAATGAAATCTCTCAAACCCCCAAGATAGGGTACATAGATTCACCCTCTATGGTGTAATAAACCATCGGACTCTAAAGAGTAATCCACAAACTTCCCCTCTAGGGCCTCCTAAGTTCGGATCCTCTGACAAACCTCTAGATACCATCTATCCTCTGGAAATCATTGCAAAATATGGTCTCTCAAATCTGTGCTCATGGATATGGTGTAAACCTCATGTCGTCTCCTACTTAGGGCATCTGCGACCACGTTCTCCTTCCCTTTGATTTAGTGGACATCAAAATCATACTCACAAAGGAACTCCACCCATCTTCTCTGACGTGCATTAAGGCTAGGCTGGGTGAAGATGTACTGCAAACTCTGATGGTCTGAATGAAGCTCGAAGTGATGACCTAGAAGGAAGTGTCTCCACCTCACAAGTGCATGTACAACGGCTGCAAGCTCTAGGTCGTGCATAGGGTAGTTAAGCTCATGAATCTTAAGTTTTCTAGACTCATATGCTACAACCCTACCCTCCTGCATAAGAACTGCTCCCAATCCATCTAAGGAAGCATCCATGCATACCATGAAGTCGGCCGTGGGGTCTAGCACAATAAGAATAGGTGCACTAGTAAGTGCCCTTTTTAGATCCTAAAAAGCCCTCTCACACTTCTCTCTCCACTCGAATTTCTTCCCTTTTCGCTGGAGGGATGTGATGGGATGTGAAACTCTGGAAAATCCCTCGACAAAGCATCTGTAGTATCCTGCTAAACCCATGAAGCTCCTAACCTTTGTCACACTGGTAGGCACCGGCCAATCCATAATGGCTCTGATCTTTGATGGGTCAACTGAGATCCCATCGCTGGATATAACATGCCCTAGGTACTTGACCTTTGATCTAAAGAAAACACACTTCGACAAACTATCGAACAACTAGTTGTCCCTTAAACACTGCAAAACCTGCCTCAAATGCTCCTCATGCTCCTTCTCATTCTGGGAATAGATCAATATGTCATCGAGGAACACAATCACAAATCAGTCGAGGAAGGTGCAGAATACCCCATTCATGAGACTCATGAATACAGCTGGAGCATTCATAAGACCGAATGGGACCATAGTGAACTCATAGTGGCCATATCTAGTACGAAACACGGTCTTGTGGATATCATTTTCCACAATCCTCAACTGATGATATCCTAACTTCAGGTCTATTTTGGAAAACACTTTAGCACCCTGAAGCTGATCAAACAAGTCATCGATCCTCGGCAAGGGATAGCGGTTCTTGATGGTTACTTTATTCAGTTTCCTGTAATCCATGCACAACCGAAGGGATCCATCCTTCTTCTTCATGAAGATGACTGGTGCGCCCCAAGGGGAGATGCTAGGATGAATGTGACCCTTCTCTAAGAGTTCCTCTAGCTACATCTTGAGTTCATTAAGCTCATGAGTGGTCATCCTATAGGGTGCTCTCAAAATTGGCTTGGCTCCCGGTACCAAATCTATGTGGAAATCAATCTCTCTGCTAGGCGGCATACCGGGTAGCTGAGCTGGAAACACATCTGCAAATGCTTCAAGGATGGGATGATCATCTATAGAAGGCTCCTCATTTTCTTCCTCTTTGTCACTAATCATGATAGCAAACAACTGGCATCCCTTCCACATGCTCTGCTTAAGCTGCATAGTAGATATCATACAAAGAGACACAAGTCTCTGAATCCCAGTGATTACTATGGGAGCACCATGATCGTCCTCACACTCAATCTTTTTTAAGCGACAATCCATCTTGTCTCTATGGGCATAAAGCCAATCCATGCCAAGTATGACACCATAAGATCCGAGTGGCATAACTCTAAGGTCTACTAAGGTGGTGGTATTACACATCTGGAGCGGACATGCCCTAACCTCTGAATCCACTGACACTCTAGCCCCTGAAGCTAACTCCACTTCCCAGCTGACACTTTGCCTTACTGCCACTAGCCTACAACGCTCCACAACCAATGGAGATATAAAGGAGTCAGTCGCTCCTGAGTCAAATAATATAGAAATACTGCTACCTCTGATCTTACCTGCAGCCTCAATGACTATGGCCTGATGCTCTGTCTGGCGATTGTCAATTGTTGTGAAGACTTTATGGGACTTGCCCATATCCCCAACTGTAGGCTTTGATGTTGCCATCCTCTGATTTCCTATCATCTGACCCTATGGACACTCTCTCGCCATGTGCCCCATGGCTCCACACGTGAAGCAAGCACCGTGTGCCTGGAACTGTGCACCCTGAGGCCTAGAAAAAGGATGCCCTCCTGTCTGGCTTGAACCACTGTACCCACCCCTGGAGGACTGCTGAGCCTGTGCTAGGGGTGTGTATGTACCCTATGCTCTCTGGTCATGCCTAGGACCCTTTGACTACCACTACTTGGGCCTGGAGCCCTGCTATCCCTAAGGGGGCCTCTGTCTCTGACTCTGCTATGACTACTGCGAAGGAGGGGGTTTATAGGACCCCGAAACATTTATGTGGTTGCCTTTCCAATGGGGTTTCTGAAACTCGAAAGACCAGGGAGCCAGGTTTCGGTTCTGGAACCGATCCCTCATGTCCTGTGGCCTAATCTGAATCTCCTCGGCTATAAGGGCCTTCTCTATGGCAACCCAAAGGCTTCCTGGAGAGGCCATCCTCACTGGTCTTGCTATCCCAGCATTAAGTCCCTTGACAAATCGGTTGACGAGCAGCTTCTTGTCCTTCAGGTAATCTACATAAGGTAGGAGCTCAATAAACTTACTCTCATACTGGGTCATCGAGAGACCCTTCTGCTGGAGGTCATGGAACTCATCGATCCTACGCTACCTGAAGTGCTCTGACAGGTACCTCTCTCTGAACCTCTTTGTGAATATTTCCCATGTGATGGTATCTGTAGTGAGTCCGCACTTGAATTCCTCCTGCTTCCACCATGTGGAGGCTGTCGATCTCAGAAGGTGGGCTGCAACTCGTGCCTTCAGATTTCTTTCATAAGATCACAATGTGAAGCACCGATCTAGGCTCAAAAGCCATGCCTCAGCCTCTACTCCGTCAGTAGATCCTCCAAAAGATGGTGGCTGGAGGCGCAAAACCTCTCTAATCAGATCTCCTGGTTCCCGATGTGGTCTCTCAAAGTACACAGGTGCTGCTATTGGAGGTGCTCCGGGCAGGTGAACGGACTCCGACTCATGCTCTGCCTCACCCTCTATGGGATTAGGAGGTGGACTCCTACTCCGTTCCCTATCTCCTGACCTATGACTCCCTGAGTTCTGATTGTCTGCATGACGGTCCACTGCTGGAAGCCTATCCTGCACTATCCCAATCAAGTTCTAAAGAGTTAGCAAGATGTATCGGTTAGGGTCAACCGGTGGTTCGGGAGGTGCTTCCGGGTTCCCTTCTGGAACCAGTTCCTCCCTATCAACATCCTCGCGTGCCATACGTGTACACTTAGGACCCCTTCCGCGCTTGTGAGCTTGTCGCGTAGTTGGAGGCATCCTAATGAGAAAATAAAAATAAAATAAATAAATAAATAATTTAATTTTTTTAATATTTTTTTGGGAAATTTTTTGATTAATTTAGATAATTAAAGCGAAACGTAATGGAGAAAGGTTCCTAGTGTTGGAAACTTGGCTCTGATACCAAGATGTAGTGCTTAACTTTTTTGGACAAAAAATGGAACAACAAATTTTTTTTTTTTAACAACGTAACTAATAACATAGTCTACATTAAAATAACTTCATTAGAGTTTTGTCTTATCTAGGATGTAAATAAAATTGTTTACTAAGGCTGGGTTAATTAACCAACTTGAACGAGCAACTCTATTTGGTGGAGATTAATTAGTGTCATGGATTAGTTAGCTAGATCAATTACCTTAATTAAGTTGTCGCTAATTAAAAATGAAGGTTAATTGGTAATCTTAATGTATTAAATCATTCCCGACCATATAATAATAATGCTATCAATTAATTGATACACACACAAATTTATTATTTAAATCCAACTGATAAGGGTTCGAATTTCTATAATGCCATTTGCCCACTAAATCCGATATTAGGCTAAAGCCAATTCTAATTTCCCTAAACCCTTAATTTTGATGATTTAATTAATCCGGCCAAAACCAGTCTCATAGGCTTATGGTTCATGAAATTAATTTACAATTTCCCCTTTTAAATTTTCTCCATTTACAATATAACCTAACGTCCACAATTAAATTGGGAGTAATCTATTGACCAAATAAATAAATTAATTTGATTTAGTGTATAATGTATCCAACTATATTAACTCTTCATTTTTAAACCCCTTTGAAATAACTATATTAAAATTTTAATTCTCTAAGGATTATAAACATAAAATAATTCAATTATTTAAATAACCCTAATTACTAATTAAAATATTAAAACTCAAATTCAAATTTCCCATATCTAATTTAAAATTCTTTTAAATATAGAAATCCCGTATTCATAAAATGCTAACCCTAACCCGAAATTGGGTTAGGGTTGCATTTCTATTTATTACCCACTTTTATTTTATTTCTTAATAATCTATACCCTAACCCAAAATGGGTTAGGGTTTATTATACCATATTTTTTTTGTTTAGAGTGTGTGTATGTGTGTGTGTGGGGTTGCAGGTACGGGGATGGATTAGGGCACGACGACCATGGATGGTGGAGCGTTTCGAAGAGGGAAGGAGCGGAGGTAGTGGTGCAGGCTCCCCCGGATGCCGTTGTGCGTACACACAATGGCGGGCAGTACCACCCACTATGTGCAAACACAGTGGCAGACGGTATTACCGCCGCCCACTGTGTATACACACAGTGGCGGGGTGCCGCTCACTATGTGTAGCACAGTGGCGGCCGTGGCCGTTCCACTGTGTCTACACATAGTGCGGTGCCTCCTATGCCGCCCACTATGTGTAAACACAGTGGCTCGGCCGTGAGCCGTCCACTGTGTTAACACACAGTGGCTCGGCCGGTACCCCCTGTAGACACCTAAAAATAGTCAACGCTTGCGAAGTCATACTTTAACAATTGCGCATTGCCTCATTTTAGGTTTTTGCGTCGCATTAACATTTCTCCTATGTCACGCACTTGGTCTTTATCATTTGTGAACATCGAGTCATTCTTCTACATTCTTCAATCATCTCGTCCTCAAATTTGGTCTTGTCGACAACATTATCCAGTCATGATTTTGATCGATTTTATCCTGTTTCATCAATGAGCGTATTCAAATGTCATCATTTTGGACATCGTCAATCCTAATTAGGGTTTTGTCCTCTTTTCAATCTTGTCATCACGCGATCGATTTGTCATCAATCGTTGTCATGTTCAATTTTGTCATTTAACGATTGATTTGTCATTGATCGTGGTCGTTTTCAATCTTGTCGTTTTGCAATCTATTTGTCATCGATTCTTGTCCTCTTGTCGATCTTGTCATTTTGCGATCATTTCGCTATCAATCGTTGTATGTCTCAATTATGTTAATTTGGATCAATTTGTCATTGTTCCTCGTCAATTGGTGCATTTACCAATCAAATCATTTTGTCGCATTGGTCATTTATCAATTCAAAATAATGAAAATTATCTTCAATCAAGACCTAATTGTCATTTTCGCATTTCTAATTCGTCTTCTAGGGTTTTATGATTTAGTCATTTAACCTAATTTGCCATTTCTTCCTCTAGGATTACTAAATTACTTATTTATCCTAGGTCTTCTTATTACAATTAAATCTTTATTTAATTGGCTAATTATTCCTCTTTGTGAATTGATTAATAAATGAAAAATTATTAATTAATTCACTAATTCCTAAATTCTAATTTCTATCAATTTCTAATTCCTAATTTGTCATCAATTTCAATTTCCTAATTTTTCAAATTTCTAATTCCTTTTCCCTCCTAATTCATCTCCTAATTCTATGGGAGTGACATTTCAATTTGTCATGAAAATGTCATAATTGATAATCAATCAATTTTGACATAGAATGTGTCATAATTTGTCATCAATTATCAATCAATTAAATTGTGCATGGAAAGTGCATAATTTGTCATAATTTGTCATATTGATTTGCAATTTCCATTTGAATTGCATCATGCCAATCTTGTCATTTATCCAATTTCTCTATAAATTGGATAATTTTCTTCAAATCAGACCCTTCAAATCCTTCATGAATCCAGAATTTCTATCAAACTACCGAACGTACGCTTCTAGTACTCTTGAGCCTTTCATCAATCTTGCTTTCAATTGTGTGAGCACTTGTAGGTGAGATCCACAAACCCATTGAAGAGGAAAGAACAACAATGGAGCCGCATGGAAGAAGCATCCGAATTGTTAAATGGTTTGCATGATATTTTCTTTTAGATGCTTTGTTTTCATACCTCTATTGAATGTGCTTTGGAATCAGGTTCATTTTCAATGAGAGTTCTTTTGATTGAGTTATCATGTCTTATGTCTTGTGATTGATTCACTTGTCTTTGATGATTTCTAATTTCTACGCTACATTAATTGGTGAACCCGACGTGAATACTAACCTTCTAACCATCTTACTGTGTTTTGGAGTGTTTCTAAGTTGATTTGCAGGTCAAAAACCCAAAAACAGGGCCGTGCAGGGTATTCTGAAGACTTCTGCGGTTGTGTGAAGCATCTTGCGCCTGTGTTGAAGAATCTTGCACCTGTGTCAAGACATTCTGTGCTTGTGTCAGACATCTTGCGCCTGTGTCCTGACTTCTGCGCCTATGTCAAGTCCAGATCAGAGGTGAAAAATGCAGTTTTTATTTGAAATCTTTGGTGTTTTTGCATTCTGTTTTCTATGCTTTGGATTTTGTTACTGATTATTTATGTAGGATCTTGGCATACGCATGGAAAAGACTAAAAATCAAACTACTAACATGTGTTATGCAGATTCGATGGTCAAAGACAACAAATCAAACTTTTGACATGTGTTTTGCAGGTTGCCTTGGAGAAACAACCAAATTGTGTGTTTGAGATTTTTAATTAGGCACTTAGTGATTTATAAATAGGTGGAAATGAACCCTTGTTTGCTTTGTTTGTTAAGTATGACATTGGAGTAGGAGAGTATGCTCTCATCCTTCATAGGGTGATCAGAAATCTAGATCTTCGATACCATGCTTGTGTTGTTGATTGTTTGTCTCCATTAGAGGGCCTACCTTCCCGACCACTTTGCTTTAGCAAGCAAGTGATAATCGTGAGAAGGGGATGACCCAAAGTGAGTACGGCTAGAATTCCTTGGCATTCTAACTCACTATAAAAAAATACCTGATGGGCGAAAGCTTTGAAGGAAGTGTTACGTGGGAATTGCAGTTACTTGGGAAGTGATGCCCCTTGAAACTCTTTCTCATATCAACATCTAAGTAGGGCCTCTTGGTCTAAATCACGCTTGCGTGACTACATTTGTTTGGTATCTTGATGGGCTTAATGTCTCAATCATGCTTGCATGAAATCAAGGAGTAATGCTTAATAGAAATCCTTACTACATACCTTGTTTTTAGAGGCCAAAAACCCTTCTAGTTGCTTGAGAAGGACAAATTTGGATACTTGGAAGAGATACTAGGTTCGCCATGGGGAGATTCCATGGGAACTGATGCTTGGCTGCCCTAAGAAGTGAGTGCCGTGGAGGGGAGCCCGTGGGGTCAAGCATCTATGTATTCTCCTTGAATCCCATAATGAGTCTACCTCTCAAGTACCTAATGTCTTTGCCTACCCTAAGGAATGTGGAAATGAGCATGATTGTCTTGAGTCTAAGTTATAACATCTTGTATTCTTTGATTGTCAAAAGTTGAATGTTATCCCATTTCAAAAGAAAAACACATTGATTAAAACAAGATTAAACCCAAGATATTCATCCAACAAAAATTCAACAAGATTCAAAGATCATATTCCTTCAAACATGATGATCCAACATTGTTCAAAAACTTGTCTCAACTCTTATGCCACTTACATTTAGGTTCATCCTAGGTTGCATTTTTCAAAGTCATTGTCAAGTATCAAGGTTAGGTTTCACCTAAGTCATACTTCTTTTGCATATCAATAGAAGTCATCCATTTGCATATGTCCTCTTGCATAAGAGTAATATCATTTCATAATTAAACCTTAGATTTCATCTTAGGTTGACATTGTCATACATTTGCATTTGCATATCCCAAGTCTCTTCATTAAGCCTAAGTCATTGTCATATCATATTAAGATCATTTGCATATTAATTGTCCTTTTGCATATAGTATCAAACCTAGGTCTTTTCATACTTGAGCAATCCAAATCTTTGATAAACCCTAAGTCATTGTTAAGAAGTCTAGACCTTATCAAGTCTTTTGTCCTTTTTGTCATCAATATCATTTTGTCAAACCTAGCTTAGTATCCAAGCATATAGGGGAGACATTGTCATCTTGTCCTTTGTCTGTTAAGTCCTTTTGTCCTTTGAGGTCTAGACATCATTCCAATTTCCCAAGGTTCCTCTCTTAGATTTGCATTTCAAAAAGTTTGTCAAAGTCTTCAAAAACAACCAAAGACATAGATTGCATTTTCATATATTTAGTTTGCATTTAGTTACATATCATTTATTGTCTTTGAAAAATTCCAAAAAAAAAATTGCATTTGCATAAGTGACATGCCTGTTGAGACAAGATCAAGATCTAAGAAGATGAGTGAACCAATGTATCAATCCATGGATAACATAGTAAATTCGTAGTGTCAAACTAGTCAAACAGTGCAAGTTGAAGGTTCATTAAACACATCTCTACCACCATATGGAATGGTTCAACTTGGACCACCTCCATTATATGAACCAGTATTTGTACCCATGAAACCAGGACATGGGAGTGTTCCACCAACTCCAAGAGGAAGTGCACCTTTTAATTGGGATCAACCAAATTTGCAACATGACATTCGAACTCAAACACTGTATGAAGACCAAACTCTTTCACAAGGATTTGGTTCAGACCAAGGTATTCAACAAGAAACGAATCCAAATGTCCAACCAGATTCTTCATCTGATTCTGATGCTTCTGATGAGGTTGACATGTTCCTTCAAGATCCAAAGGTAATAAAAAGGATGGATAAGTTCCTGAGCAAAGTCTTTAAAACATGTCCTCAAAAGTATCTTCACATGACGAGTGATATGGTTCCCTTAAATGAACCAATTAATGTCCAAACACAACAAGGCAGTGAGCCGTTAAGTTTCTCTGCACATCTCAATGAAGAAAATGTGCAACAAGAGCTTCAACCTACATTGATGAGTAAACGTGCTTCAAAGGCATTGACAGTGACTATTCCTCAAAAGTCATTGTTTGAGATGATAAATAATCCATTATTCAATACAACGCCTGCAATACAAGATCAAATGAAGACCATGCAAATATCGACAGTGGTTCCTCAACAAGAAGTGGTTCCTCATATGCATAAAATTGGATCAACATCCAAGATACAAGAAAGTTTCACAACTGGAATGCCTAATGTCAATAATGTCCAAAGCAATTCCATGATGCAACAAAGTTCTTATGTATCTTTGTCAAACACTATTGTGACAGATCCTTCGATAATGGCTACACAAAGAGCTATAGATAGTGGTGTGCACCATCAGCAATTGTTGCAACAATTGAGTAATACGCAGAAGGTACGATCGAATGTGCAAATAAATGAAGTGCAACAACAACAATGTCGCATTCGACAAGAAATCGCAGCGCCTTCGGCACCATTACAAGTTAACACAAACTTGCAACCACCACAAGGGATTGGACAAACAACACAGCAAGTTAATGCAAGTGCTATACCCCATCCTAAGGAGAAGCAACGAAAATCATCTAAACAAGCTTTTTTACAAATGATTGGATATACACCGCGACAACAATTGGCACAAAGTCAACAAATTCCAACTCGTCAACACCAACAATATGTGCCAAGACAAACAAGTTATCCTACCTCACAACCGCAAGTGGCACCTATGCAATATCAACAACCTACTCAATTGCAATATCAACCTAGGCTCCAAGAAGCACAACAACAAAGTCAATATCAAGGCATAGCACAATCGCAACAACAAGAGAAGTACCAAGAACTTTATATGCAGGAGACGCCAAAAACGGCCATTGCGGAGTATCAACAGCCAATCGGAAATGCGATATATCAACAAAGAATACCAACTGGGATTAATGATGAACCTCTACAATCTGATACAATTGCGCAACAACTTGAGATGTTGCGACGAAAAGTTGATGCATTAGAAACTAAAGGAACAAAGAAGTTGTATATAGATCAAGATTTATGTCCTAATCCCTTTGACAAGAGTGTATACATGCCCCCTTTCCCTAAGCATTTTGAGGCACCCCACTTTGAGAAATATAGAGGGAATGGCAATCCAAGAGATCATATTTGAGCATTTTATGCGGCATGCACAGAAATAAACTATGAGGACACATATTTAATGCGGTTATTTGCACGAAGTCTCACTGGACAAGCTATGGATTGGTATTCTCATCTGCCAGGAAATATAAAGACTTGGTCAGAACTGGCACAAAAGTTTGTATCTCATTTCACGTTCAACATCGACAGTGATGTGACTATGTTGGATTTATGCAATACCAAACAAAAGCAAGGTGAACCATTAGTGGCCTTTTTGCAATGATGGCGAAGTTTGTATAGTCATTCTTCTCTCGATATACCTGAAGAACAACAAGTGAATCTGTTTATCCAGAATCTAGTTCCAGAAATGATGTATGAGCTAAAATTGAAAAGTCCTAGTACTATAGAAAAACTCATTAAGAAAGGAATGAATATTGAAGCAGCTCTTGTAGCTAAAGGAATGATCAAGCTCAATAAGGACAAATCCACATTGCTGGTAGAGATGACCGAGGAAATCAATTTGGGTACACCTAATAACCCTAAGGTCATCCACTTTGCTGCTTCCTTGTTAAAACAAGAGAAGATTGATTTTATTAATTTCTTTCTAGAGAAGAAGATCAGCTTTGCGTGGTCTTATGCAGATATGCCTGGCCTTGATCCAGAGTTAGTCCTTCATCATTTGGCACTGAAACCAGGTGCTAAACCCGTCAAACAAAAACTTAGAAAAATGCATCCTCAAGAGGCTCTTTTGGTCAAAGTGGAATTAAAAAAATTGCTAGATGTGGGCTTCATTAGACCCATTGATTACGCAGACTGGATTTCAAATCTAGTACCAGTTAGCAAAGTAACTGGGGGCATCCGCATCTACATAGATTTTAGGGACCTGAATAAAGCATGCCCTAAAGATGATTTTCCATTGCCAAACATAGACATCATAGTGGACATGACGGCTGGATATGAGATGCTTTCACTAATGGATGGTTTCTCCGGCTACAATCAAATCCGTATTGCACCTGAAGATCAGCATAAGACCACATTCACTTGTGCTTGGGGCACCTATTGTTGGAATGTGATGCCCTTCAGTCTGAAAAATGCCGGTGCAACATATCAAAGAGCAATGATGACAATCTTTCATGATTTTATGCATACTTTGATGGAGGATTATGTGGATGACTTGTTATGCAAATCTGTCACCAGAGATAGTCATCTAGCCATCTTGGGCCCAATCTTTGACAGAATGGAGACCTACAAACTCAGGCTTAATCCAAAAAAGTGTGTCTTTGGTGTTACAGCTGGAAAATTGCTCAGATACATTGTTTCTCACCGAGGCATTGAGGTCGATCCCGCCAAGGTCAAAGCAATAATGGATACGCCTCCACCTTCAAACCTCTGGCAATTAAGAAGTTTGCAAGGAAAGCTTCAGTCAATCCATCGCTTTATAGCTCAGTTGGCTGACAAATGTCATCCATTCCAACATTTACTGCACAAAGGTGTCGCTTTTAAATGGACTGAGCAATGTCAATCAACTTTTCAAGCTCTAAAAGACTATTTGTTGTCGCCACCCATCCTAATGCCTCCTATCGAAGGAAAGCCTTTTTTATTGTATATCTCTGCAACTGAAATAGCATTAGGCGTTCTCTTGGCCCAACAAGATGAGAATGGCAAAGAAAGAGCTATTTACTATATCAGCCGGACATTGGTAGGCTATGAGCTAAATTATTCCACTATTGAAAGGGCATGCTTAGCAGTGGTGTTTGCAACACAAAAGCTTCGACATTATATGCTAAGCCACCAAACATTGTTGGTTGCAAAAATTGATCCCTTAAAGTATTTGCTTAGCCGAGCAGCTTTGACAAGTCACCTAGCAAAGTGGGTAATGATCCTCAGTGAATTTGATATTGTGTATACAGAGCGAAAGGCAATAAAAGGACAAGTCATAGCAGATCAACTGGCAGATGCTCCTATTTCAGACGATCATCCCATGTTGACTGATTTCCCAGATGAATCAGTCTTTTCTTTCACACCATCCAAAGAATGGAAGTTATACTTTGATGGGTCCCACACCAAGTTCGGATCCGGTGCAGGCATTTTGTTTGTCACCCCTCAAGGTGATGCTATTCCAAAGTCGTACAGAATAACTTTCCCATGTACCAATAACATTGCTGAGTACGAAGCATTGGTTATGGGACTCCGAGTGGCAGTTCACTGGAACATCAAGCATTTGCAAGTCTATGGAGATTCTCAATTAGTCATCCGACAAGTCAATGATGACTATGAGACAAAGGATGAAAAGCTTATTCCTTATAAGCACATGGTAGACTTCTTCAAGACAAAATTCACAGCTATCTATTTTAGTCAAGTGCCAAGAATACAAAATAAGTCGGCAGATGCGATCGCTACAATTGCTTCCATGATAAATATGCCTCAGAATATGGACAAGTGTGAATTCCTGGTCGAACAATTGCTAGTCCCCTCTTTTGACATTCTGACAGCTGACGTGATGTGCGTTCTTGTTGGTCCCAATTCCCCGTGGTACAATGACATATATTAGTATTTGAAATCCCAAACCTTACCACCTAACCTTTCCGCTAACCAACGCCGAGCCTTTATTCGACACACAGCCAAATATGTCATCATCGCCGACACCCTTTACCGTCGTTCTTTTGACCATACCCTCCTCAGGTGTTTGGATTCTGACGAAGCACAAACGGCTTTAGACGAGGTTCACGATGGTATATGTGGGGGCCATTTCAATGGTCTTAGCCTAGCCAAAAAGTTGATTCGTGCTAGGTATTACTGGCCCACTTTGGAAAAGGATGTTCATGAGTTTGTGAAAAAGTGTTACAAGTGCTAGATTCATGGAGATTATATTCATGCACTAGCTCGAGAGCTTCATTCTGTTATATCTCCATGGCCCTTTTCTTAGTGGGGATTGGATCTTATTGGCAAGATTCACCCAACATATGCAAATGGGCACAAGCTCATTATTACAGCTACAGAATATTTTACAAAATGGATTGAAGCCATCCCCATGACCTATATCACTGGTGTCCAAATTTCAAAATTCTTGCTAAATTATATCATATGCAGATATGGGGTTCCCCTTGCCATAGTCACGGATAATGGTCGACCCTTCAAGAATAAAGATGTTAAAGAGCTTTGTGAAAAATTTCATATTCAACACCGTTTTTCTAGCCCATACTATCCACAGGGTAACGGTCAAGCTGAAGCATCAAATAAAACCATTATCAAGATCCTGAAGAAAGTTGTTAATGACGCTGGTCGAGATTGGCACGTACAGTTAAATCCAGCACTGTGGGCCTATCGCACTTCTATCCACACACCTACTGGCGCAACACCTTATTCCTTGGTGTATGGTGCGGAAGCCATTTTACCTTTGGAAGTCGAGATTCCTTCCTTGAGAGTTTCCTTGCAACACCTGGTTGATGATGAGACACATAGAGTCTCTCGGCTGCATCAGCTTGAGATGTTAGATGAAAAACGTCAGACAGCTCTGACACATTTGCAAGCATACCAAAACCGTCTCCGTCGCTCTTATAATAAGAAGGTCAAAGGGCGACACTTCGAAGTGGGAGACCTGGTTTTAAAGGCAAATCCCAAGAATGCACAGTCTACTGACATCATCAAGGGCAAGTTTGAACCTAATTGGGTTGGGCCTTTCATAGTAACTACAGCCTATGGATCGGGGGCATATCAGCTTGCGACTCCCGAAGGTGAACCTCTGTCTGATCCTATTAATAGCATGCATCTTCGCAAGTACTGGGCATAGTTTGCTGTCAGATTTTTCTTCAAATATGATCCTGAAAAAAATACAAAAAAATGAAAAAAGCAAAAAAATACAAAAAAATGAAAAAATACAAAAAAATGAAAAAAGCAAAAAAGCAAAAAGAGAAAAGAAAAAAATGAATGATTCGCCCTCTAGTGAAAACCTGGCAAACAAGCGCTTTGGGCAAGTACCATGGTGAAAACCTAGCAATCAGGCGCCATGAGTAATGGGATTATTGCTCCGTCATCTATCATGACTTTTAGCCATGCTTTCTTTCGGCCAGTTATCATGCCTATCTTTGTCTTAACCCAATGTTTTATTCCAGGCCTGTTATTGGTCAACATCACTGTCTTGTTTACTCCCATGTCTTGTACATCTGTTTTGGTCCTGGTTTATGTGTCTTTCAAGTGCGCATTGGGTGCTTTTCCCTCGTCATGATCAATCACTGGAAGCGTTTAAATTGCATAATGTCTTGAAATAAACGAAAAAATATTGAAAAATGTTCTAAAATAATCCAAAAAATTAAAAAAAATCAAATAATGTCCTGAAATAATCCAAAAAATTGAAAAATGTCCTAAAAAAAAGTCAAAAAATCAAATAAAGTCCTGAAAAAAAAGAATGAACACAAAAAAAAAATTGTAAAACTCCAAAAACCCAAAACATGCATTTTTGCAATAAAGTATTCCCTTTATGCATTGACAGCTCACTGAGTATACATCCAACGACTTGCCATCCAACATTGTGCTTTAATGAAATCATGCATTAACAGATGAACTTTTTCAACTCAAACCAAACATTCAAACTGATCCAAATTGTCTTATCAATCGAATATCAGCATCAAAATCATTTGTCCTTGTCACATTATCATGGGTCTTATACAGGGTGTGGTATACTCGAAACTAGACTGTGTCCTGTCTTAGACGGGGTACCACATTTCCTGAAACCAGACAGCATGATCGTCCTATCAGCACGTTCAACTTTTGACAATGAAGATCAAGATGTTTGTTTGTTTGTTTGAATTTGCGCATCTTATCTTTTTATTGATTTATCTTCGATCATGTTCCTATGTTGCTCGATGATGTCACTAAGTGATTTAGAGTGACCGGGATGGCTCATGATCCTTTTCTTTTTTGATTGTGATTGTCGTTTGTTTATGCTGTGTCTGTCTTATGCAAATCGGGTTGCATTTCAGCTCTGGCCTTCAATTCCATGATGCTACGCATCCATTTTGCTAAATAAAAATAAAGGTTCTCACCTACAAAGTGCATTACTGAAAGCAAGTTTTCATCATCTCTAACTGTCTTCTATCTCATTTCTTACTAACACTTCTTCCGTCCGGTCAGCTAGTCAGTTCGGTCTAGTGCTCCGATATCCAAGCACATATGCTGCATCCTGCATCCATTTGGTTAGTACATTTGCATTCCATATCAAGCATTTTATCCATTTCATTTCATAAATACATCCAAAATACATAAAAATGCATCCATACATGTTCATACACAAGTGCAAAAGTCATCCATACATAGCAAAATCACTACATCAGTCATAACATATTACATTCCATCATATTGATGCATCTCATATCACATATCATAATAATATCGGAGTACACAAATCGGACTGTCTGTCCTAAGTATGGCCCGCAGGCTGACTACAAAATGTCAAACTACATAATGTCCACTGTCTGTCATAAGGAGTACGTGCCTCTGTCACTGGGTGCTCCCTCTATCTTCCTCATCCCCGCAATGTCCCGCAAACAAGTTAAATTCATCAAATTGCAAACATGGGTTTTCGAGATACATACTGCTGCTCTTGCGTCCTTCGGTCGTCCGAATGTGCGTACACATTCTCCAAGGTGATCCACCGTTGGAATGTTCACCATCTGTCTGCAAGTGTCCTTGTCCAGAGCAACAAATCCTCCTCTTTAGCTAGTGCAAATGAGTCATTTTCACCCTCTTGGTCCCATTTATAGCTCTTTGTCATTACATAGATGGACGTGTGTCCTCTCCATCTTATGTTGGTCGTGGTCTTGTGCACATTAAATTGATTGTCTGTCATGCATCCGATCTCGTATTGTCAGTCCGTTCGATCCTATCATTTTTATCAATCAATTGGCCTCTTTTCCGAATGTTTCCGGCCAATTCCTCGAGGGGGCATGCATATATCATTATTATTGTCCAGGGCATTTTCATTACTGTTCTTTGAAACAATGCTTAGAATCGCATTGTCTCAAAGAGGGGCAAAATGTAGACACCTAAAAATAGTCAACGCTTGCAAAGTCATACTTTAACAATTGCGCATTGCCTCATTTTAGGTTTTTGCGTCACATTAACATTTCTCCTATGTCACGCACTTGGTCTTTATCATTTGTGAACATCGATTCATTCTTCTACATTCTTCAATCATCTCGTCCTCAAATTTGGTCTTGTCGACAACATTATCCAGTCATGATTTTGATCGATTTTATCCTATTGCATCAATGAGCGTATTCAAATGTCATCATTTTGGACATCGTCAATCCTAATTAGGGTTTTGTCCTCTTTTCAATCTTGTCATCACGCGATCGATTTGTCATCAATCGTTGTCATGTTCAATTTTGTCATTTAACAATCGATTTGTCATCGATTGTGGTCATTTTCAATCTTGTCGTTTTGCAATCTATTTGTCATCGATTCTTGTCCTCTTGTCGATCTTGTCATTTTGCGATCATTTCGCTATCAATCATTGTCTATCTCAATTATGTCAATTTGGATCAATTTGTCATTGTTCCTCATCAATTGGCGCATTTACCAATCAAATCATTTTGTTGCATTGGTCATTTATCAATTCAAAATAATGAAAATTATCTTCAATCAAGACCTAATTGTCATTTTCGCATTTCTAATTCGTCTTCTAGGGTTTTATGATTTAGTCATTTAACCTAATTTGCCATTTCTTCCTCTAGGATTACTAAATTACTTATTTATCCTAGGTCTTCTTATTACAATTAAATCTTTATTTAATTGGCTAATTATTCCTCTTTGTGAATTGATTAATAAATGAAAAATTATTAATTAATTCACTAATTCCTAAATTCTAATTTCTATCAATTTCTAACTCCTAATTTGTCATGAATTTCAATTTCCTAATTTTTCAAATTTCTAATTCCTTTTCCCTCCTAATTCATCTCCTAATTCTATGGGAGTGACATTTCAATTTGTCATGAAATTGTCATAATTGATAATCAATCAATTTTGACATAGAATGTGTCATAATTTGTCATCAATTATCAATCAATTAAATTGTGCATGGAAAGTGCATAATTTGTCATATTGATTTGCAATTTCCATTTGAATTGCATCATGCCAATCTTGTCATTTATCCAATTTCTCTATAAATTGGATAATTTTCTTCAAATCAGAGCCTTCGAATCCTTCATGAATCCCGAATTTCTATCAAACTACCGAACTTACGCTTCTAGTACTCTTGAGCCTTTCATCAATCTTGCTTTCAATTGTGTGAGCACTTGTAGGTGAGATCCACAAACCCATTGAAGAGGAAAGAACAACAATGGAGCCGCATGGAAGAAGCATCCGAATTGTTATATGGTTTGCATGATATTTTCTTTTAGATGCTTTGTTTTCATACCTCTATTGAATGTGCTTTGGAATCAGGTTCATTTTCAATGAGAGTTCTTTTGATTGAGTTATCATGTCTTATGTCTTGTGATTGATTCACTTGTCTTTGATGATTCCTAATTTCTACGCTACACCCCCGATTTCCCTTTTTTTTTTTTTTCTTAGTTTTATTTTTATATGATATATATTTTTAAAAATATATATATATATATTTATATGTATATATATATATATTTATATGTATATATATTTATATGTATATATTTATATATATATTTTTATATGTATATATATATATATAAATATATATATATTTATATATACATATTTATATATATATATATATATATATATATTTATATGTACATATTTATATATATATATATACACTGCCATGACTAGAATATAAACATATATCTTTTTTTTTGTATCCATTGAGTATGGTTTTTTTTTTATGCAGGGATATATATATATATATATCAACCTAATAGGTTAGGAAGCTTATTTTGAATAATTTCAACACATAAGCATGCAACCCCTATATTTTGTTTGTAACAGCAATACATAGGTCCATGATATAAATATTTTATTTTTGTTTTACAACTTGTAGGAGTGGGTTAAATACTAGCACATTTACTGATTTTAAATCTCATTTCCTAGGTGTGATTTATCTTAATATACAACATTCAGAAGTTATATATATATATATATATATATATATATATATATATATTTTTTCAAAATAGCTATACAACTTGTTTTCTACAGCAATGCTTAAATACTAGTTTTCAGCTATGCCTAAACAGAGATAAAAGTAACAAAATAATAGTATTCAAATACTACAGAAATCTACTTATTCACACATTTCATTTCTCCCATCTTCTCTTTTTTATACATATTTCTTTACTTAAAATTGCAGAAATAAACTGAATAAAGAACTCATTATGAAACAGAATTAAATTTATTTACAACAGCATTGTAGATTTCAGAAGTTAATAAAATGCACTCTTCTCATAGTAATTTCAAATACAAAATCATCTATTACAATGGGAGGGAATAACCCAACTAATTCCCATTCCAATAATGAGTACTCAAGTACAATAGTACATTTCTTTATACAAAAATGAAAGAAAACATCACAAGGCTCCTTATAATATTTTTCTGCAACAAAACATGGTATTATATCCTTTTTTTGGCTTTTCTGAATCTGAATAGAAATCTGGAACTTCTAGATTCTTTTCTCAGCAACCTTGACCTGCCAAGGAAAATCTAGGGGAAAGCTTGATGAAGAGCTGGCCAATCCTCAATCTTTTTCTGCAATTCCTTAGCCCCAATTTACTATCCCTAAAACTGGTTTTCCTCCAAAATTTTTCCAAAAAATCTCCAAGGATGGAGAGTGAGTGATTAGCTCACTAAGCTTCCATTCCTAGCCTAAGAAGGCCTCTCTCACTCCTTCCAACCTCTTGGATAGAGTGAGGGATCCCCCATTGGATTGGTCTTCCGTAGGTCTTACACACTCCCTAACCTAGGTACCTAGAGAAGGGAAATGGAATGGGGAAGAGGGATTACTCCCTTCAAGAAGGTTATCCTACCAAGGATGGCACTCCTATAGATGGAATTCGTCCATCTTGGGAAAACCACTTTTTTGGGTGGTTAATCAAGTCCTAAGGGAAAGACACATGGCCAATTTTGGCCTTCACCCATAGGTACCCCATGAGGCCTAATAGAAATGATCTAAAATTGACTCTAGGAGTTGATTTGACCCTCAGAAAGTCCACCTAAAGTTAACCTACGGGTCAACTCTGAGTTGACCCTCCTTGTGGCTCACTAACATAGATTTCTTGGTTCCTTCAAGGATAATTAGGAGATATAACAATTAACAAAAATAAAACTCTCCAAAAAAGGTGACATGACAAATTGCCAACACAACATACTACATAGGTGTCAAGTGACACTACAAAATAATTCCACATCATAATACAGACATGGCAATTGTCTCTTAAATGATTTAAACAATTCAATAAAAACAATTTACACTCATGCAACATTTTACATTTATGAATAAAATACAATACATACGGGGTGTTGCCTCTCCAAATAGACAACCCCTGGTTTGACGAACGCGCATAGGCCTAGGCTTGATTCTCCAATATATTTCCATGGTCACATGGATAATTTCTTGCACATCTCAATTTAAACATTAGTACTTCCCAATAGCCTCATATAATATAAAACACATAATTAGAATACATTACATTCATTCTGCAAAGACTTGTCATTATAAAATATGATTTGTCACAAATCAAAGCAATTCATCATAATCCTCAAAATTTGATCCATCTACAAGATATGTAAACATATTTCTAGCATTATAACAAATCCTGAAATTCAGATAATAACATACATCATCACAATGTTACCCTAATCTAGAATCATATAATATTCTATAACCACAAGGCATAGAAATGAAGCATCAATATATATCAATATTACCAAAATCGTGGGACCATATAAAGTTCTATATCCCTAGTGTGTCAAAACTAGCATTCAAAATAGTTCCAATATGAAAATAACTGAAGAGATAGGATGGGTTGGGGTAGGGCCTCACATATATCATAACCTAGGACCAATTTTAGTAGGTCGACTCTAAAGGATATTACAATAAAATCAATTTACAAATAAATTAATGCCCGATGCAATAACTGATTCAACATGTCGGCTTAATGTAATTACAACAATAATAAATCTTCTCCATAGCATGCCATGCTGATCTAGAAAAGATAAACCTGCCGGTGTATAACCTGGACCTATTTGTCGGTAACAACAAATATGCTAATACAAATATACCAATAATCAAATCTCCAAGACAAAGTGTCCAAACGATGTCTTCGACATAACCAAGTGTTTTCCATGCCATTCCAAGTGTCGGTGATCACTATATCCTGTCGGTGTACCAGATACTGGTGAATGTGCATGAGTCATTTGCTTGCTGGTGAATGTTGCTGATTCTCCAAAGTGCCAAAGTTGATAAGTGTTAGTAGGTGTTGACATCAATGACAAAACCATACCAAAATACCAACAATCTCCCCCTTTGGCATTGATGGCAACAAAAAATGGAAAAACCATCAAAGTGCCAAAATAGAAATGCCAAATACCAAAATACCAACAATTACCAAAATATAAGTAATTTCTCCCAAAGTAACAATCTCTCCCCTTGAGAGTGATATGTGTTTCCTTGTGTTTTTCCATACCAATCTCTCCCCCTTTGACATCAAATGCCAAAGTTACTATAAAACCAAGTTCATATACAAAATACCAACCAATTTAGTATACTAACTACTCCCCCTGAGAAGTAGCTTCCTCATCAAAGCTGGAGTAAAAGAATTCTCTGTTAATTCTGTCGATTGATGACAAACATCAACTCTCTAAGTATCTACCGGTGGGGGTATGACCCCAATCTAATCTCTAAGATATTCAAAAGTCTCCTTAGGTAGAGGTTTAGTGAAAATATCTACAATCTACTCTTTAGTATTCACATAAACCATTTTTATTTCTTTTGCTTCAACATTTTCCCTTAAAAAATTCAGTTTGATAGAAACATGTTTGGTTTTAGAATGTAGTACCGGATTCTTAGATATATCAATTGCTGTAGTGTTATCACAATAGATAGTTATAGGTTCCTTGCATTTTACCTTTATGTCTTTCAACATTTTCTTAAGCCATAGTACTTGTGTACAGTTAGTTGTTGTTGCAACATATTCTGATTCTGCTGTTGATAAGGATGTACAACTTTGTTTCTTACTCAACCAAGAAACTAGTCTGTTTCCAAAAAAAAATGCTCCGCCGGTGGTGCTATTTCTATTATCCACATCTCTTACCCAATTTGCATCTGTATATGTACATAATTCAAAGTTTTCATCTCTAGGATACCATAATCCAAGATTTGTAGTGCCTTGTAAGTACTGGAAAATCCTTTTTACTGCTGATTCATGATTTTCTCTAGGATTACTCTGAAATCTTGAAACAATACATACTGCATTCATGATACCAGGTCTGGTTTGTGTCAAATACAGTAAACCTCCTATCATAGATTTGTACCTAGTTGGATTAACAGGTGTAGGTTCATCCCTTAGTGATAGTTTATCGCTTGTAGTCATAGGTGTGCTTACCGGTTTAGAGTTCTCCATCCCAAATTTCTTTAGTAACTCCTTTAAGTACTTGGATTTACTCAAGAATATACCTTTGTCAGTTTCTGAAATCTGCAAACCTAAAATGAATTTTATTTCTCCAATCATAGACATTTCAAATTCTTATTGCATTTTAATAGAAAATTCTTTACATAATCCATCTTCTCCTCCAAAGATTATATCATCAAGAAAAACTTCTATAACCAAGATGTCATCATTAGTCACTTTATAATATAAGTTGCTATCAGCATTAACTTTAGAAAAACCAATCTTCAAAAGATACTTATCCAATCTAGCATACCAAGCTCTTGGAGCTTGCTTCAATCCATACAAAGCTTTCCTTAACTTGCAAACCATATCTTTGTTATCTGTCAAAGAAAATCCATCAGGTTGTTCAATGTAAACTTCTTCTTCAAGATCTCCATTTAGAAATGCACATTTAATATCCATTTGATATACTTTGTAGTTCTTATATGCTGCAAAAGCCAAAAATAATCTGACTGCCTCAATTCTGGCTACCGGTGCAAAGGTCTTGTTATAATCAATTCCTTCTTTTTGAGAATATCTCTTACACACTAGTCTTGCTTTATTTCTGATTACCTTACCATCTTCATTAAGTTTTTTTCTGAATACCCATTTGGTTCCAATGACATTTTTATCTTTAGGCTGGGGAACTAATGTCCAAGTGTTATTATTCTCAGTTTGTTCTAATTCTTCTTCCATAGCTTTAGTCCAATGTTTATCTTCACATGCCTCATTAACTGATGATGGTTCAATTTGAGAAATAAGACATACCTCTTCATTTGCCAATCTTCCTCTTGTCATAACTCCTTTATACTTATTTCCAATTATCTGATCTTCAGAATGATTCAGTCTTACATACCGGGATGTCTTTGTTTATTGTTGTTCCTCAGTTACTGTGGAATTTTCAGATGATACCGGTGTAACTAGATCTTCATTTTGTACTGGTGGATTTAATGTAGGTTCATTTGTTAGAATTTATGTTGCCAGTAAAGAGTCTATATACCTTGAAGTTCCTCTAAATTGTTCATCAATCTTCACATTTGTACTCTCAATAATTTTCTGCAATCTTTTGTTAAAACATCTATATGGTTTACTCTTAGATGAATAACCAAGAAATATTCCTTCATCACTTCTAGGATCAAATTTTCCAATATACTCATCTCTTCTAATATAGCATTTACTTCCAAATATTCTAAAATATTTAAGAGTAGGAGTAATACCAAACCATAGTTCATGAGGAGTCTTACCGGTTTCACCTTTGATGTGAACTTTGTTGAATGTATAGACCGTTGCACTTACTACCTCTCTCCAATATACATGTGGTAGGTTTTCTTCTGATAACATACTTTTAGTTGCATCCAAGATAGTTGTGTTTTTCCTTTCAACAACTACATTTTGTTGTGGTGTCTGAGGTGCTGATAGTTGTCTTTTGATTCCATTCACTTCACAGAATGCATTAAACTCCTTATATGTAAATTCTCTTCCTTGATCTGACCATAGACATTTGATTTTCTTACCAGTTTTATTTTCTACTATTTCTCTGAATAGTTTGAACTTCCCAAGTGCTTATGATTTTTCTCTAAGAAAAGTAACCCAACACATTCTAGAATGTCATCAATGATTAGCATGAAATATCTATCACCTTCTAAATTTTTAGTTCTAGCTGGACCACATAAATCATTGTGAATTAAGTCAAGAGCATTATTGGATTTTTCTAAAATACTTTTGAAGGTGGCTCTAACTTGTTTTCCAAATTTACATTCCTTACATACTGTATTGTGATGTTTGACAATTTTAGGTAAATCTCTAACTACCTTAGTAGTACTGATTTTTACCATGCAATCAAAGTTTACATGATAGAGTCTCTTATGCCATAGCCAACTTTCATCAATATGTTCAATCAAGCATGTTTTTTCACTATTATTCAAATGAAAGATATTGTTAGGTCCCGAAGACAACTAAGAGGGGGGGGTGAATAAGTTGTCTAATGAATTTAAACCAAAAACCAATTAACCAACTTAATGCTTAATACTGGTAAACCAGTTAAGTGTGCTAGTAGATAGTGTTAATAGTAAATTGCTATACCGGTAGAGATTAATGCATGAAACATAAACATAGAGTCATCCACAACACATAACACCAATATTTTGTACGTGGAAACCCTATAAGGGGAAATACCATAGTGGGAAACCTTACCCACAATCAGATGATACTACTGCAAATAGTAAGTGTATATAAATGGGGTTTGCACATGCAGAAAGGCCAATAGCCTAGAGCTCACTGCTCAATCACAAAATGGGAGTCACACTGACTACAATTGGATGGTTAAATCCAATAAGAATGTACTCCACAAAATAGCATCTTCATATGCTGGATTCAGTACCGGTGTAATGCTAATATGCTTCTACAAAAACCTAGCTTCACCTTCGAATGATGTCTTCATGTATTCCTCTACTTAATCTCACATATACCTTCACACAATTCTTTTTCGCATTCCACATTCGATCTTACAAATAAGATCTTACATTTATACCATAACCTAAGACCAATTTTAGTAGGTCGGATCTACAAGATATTACAATAAAATGATTTTACATACAATATAATATCCAATGCAATAATCTATTAAACATGTTAGCTTAATGCATTTACAACAATAATAAATCATCTCCATAGTGTGTCATGCTGATCTGGAAAAGATTAACCTACCGGTGTAACCCTAGATAACCCTGGACCTATTTGCCGGTAAAAGTAAATATGCAAATATGAATATACCAATGATCAATTCTTCAAAACAAAGTGTCCATACAATGTATTCAACATTATCAAGTGTCTTCCATATCATTCCAAGTACCGGTGAACATTATATCCTGTCGGTGAACCATATACTAGTAACTGTGCAATAGTTGCTTGCCGGTGAATGTTGTTGGATGTCCAAAGTGCCAGTTTTTCAATAGGTGTTGACATCAATGACAAAACCATACCAAAATACAAACAATCTCTGCCTTTGGCATTGATGGCAACACAAGATGGAAAAACCATCAAAGTGCCTAAACAGAAATGCCAAATACCAAAAACCAACAATCTCCTTTAAACAACAATTTCTCCCCCTGGGAGAAACATGTGTTTATCCAAAGATTAATCTTTAATACCAATCTCTCCTCAAAAGATAATGTGTTTTTCCATAGATATCTCTCCCCCTTTGACATCAAATGCCAAAGTTACAAAAATAAAGTTCATACAAAATACCAAATACTCCCCCTGAGAAGTAGCTTCCTCATCAAAGACCGGAGTAAAAGATTTGTCTTTCAATTCTGTCGGTTGATAACAATCATCAACTATCTAAGTCTCTACCGGTGGTGGTATGACTTCACGCTGATCTCTGAGATATTCAAAAGTATCCTTAGCTAAAGGTTTTGTGAAAATATCTGCAAGTTGTTCTCTAGTATTCACATAAACCAATTTTATCTCCTTTTCTTCAACTTTTTCCCTTAGAAAATTTAGTTTGATAGAAACATGTTTTGTTTTAGAATGTAATACTGGATTCTTAGATATATCAATTGCTGCAGTGTTATCACAATATATAGTAATGGGTTCCTTGCATTTTACCTTTATGTCTTTCAACATTTGCTTAAGCCATAGTATATGTGTACAGTTAGTTGCTGCTGCAACATATTCTGATTCTGCTATTGATAAAGATGTACAACTCTATTTCTTACTCAACCAAGAAACTAATCTTTTTCTAAGAAAGAATGCTCCTCCAGTGGTTGTTTTTCTATCATCCACATCTCCTACCCAATTTGCATCTGTGTATGCACATAGGTCAAAATTTTCATCTCTAGGATACCATAATCCAAGATTTGTTATGCCTTGTAAGTACCGGAAAATCCTTTTTACTATTGATTCATGGTTTTCCCTAGGATTACTTTGAAATCTAGAAACAATACATACTACATTCATAATATCAGGATTGGTTTGTGTTAAATACAGTAAATCTCCTATCATGGATTTGTATCTAGTTGGATTATAAGGTGTAGATTCATCCCTTTGAGATAATTTGTCATTTGTAGTCATAGGTGTGCTTACCGGTTTAGAGTTCTCCATCCCAAATTTCTTTAGTAATTCTTTCAAGTACTTGGATTGACTCAAAAATATACCTTTATCAGTCTATGAAATCTGCAATCCTAAAAAGAATTTTATTTCTCCAATCCTAAACATTTCAAATTCTTGCTGCATTTTAATAGAAAATTCCTTACATAATCCATCTTCTCCTGCAAAGATTATATCATCAACAAATACTTGAATAGTCAAGATGTCATCATTAGTTATTTTGTAATATAAATTGCTATCTGCATTTCCTTTAGTAAAACCAATCTTTAAAAGATACTTATCCAATCTTGCATACCAAGCTCTTGGGGCTTGTTTTAATCCATACAAAGCGTTTCTTAACTTGGAAACCATATCATTGTCATTTGTCAAAGAAAATCCATTAGGTTTTTCAATATATACTTCCTCTTCAAGATCTCCATTCAAAAATGCACATTTAATATCCATTTGATGAACTTTGTAGTCCTTGTGAGCTGCAAAAGTCAAGAATAATCTGACTGCCTCAATTCTGGCTACCGGTGCAAAGGTTTCATTGTAATCAACTCCTTCTTTATGAGAATATCCCTTACACACTAGTCTTGCTTTATTTCTGACAACCTTACCATCTTCATTAAGTTTGTTTCTAAATACCCATTTGGTTCCGATTACATTTTTATCTTTAGGCCGGGGAACTAATGTCCAAGTATTATTTTTCTCAATTTGTCCTAATTCTTCTTCCATAGCTTTAATCCAAAATTTATCTTCACATGCCTCATTGATAGATGATGGTTCAATTTGAGAAATAAGACATACCTCTTCATTTGCCAATCTTCCTCTTGTCATAACTCCTTTAAATTTGTTTCCAATTATCTGATCTTCAGAATGATTCAATCTTACATACCAGGGTGTCTTAGTTTGTTGTTGTTCTTCAATTATTGTGGAATCCTCTGATGATACCGGGGTAACTGGACCTTCATTCTGTACTGGTGGATTTGGTGTAGGTTCATTTGTCACAATTTTTTATGCCAGTTCAGAGTCTATATACCTTGAAGTTCCTCTGAATTGTTCATCAATCTTTACATTTGTACTCTCAACAATTTTTTGCAATCTCTTATTAAAACATCTATATGCCTTGCTCTTAGATGAATAACCAAGAAATATTCCTTGATCACTTTTAGGATCAAATTTGCCAATATACTCATCTCTTCTAATATAACATTTACTTCCAAAAATTCTAAAATACTTAAGAGTAGGAGTATTACCAAACCATAGTTCATGAGGGGTCTTACCGTTTTCACCTTTGATGTAAACTTTGTTGAATGTATAGACAACAGTGCTAACTGCTTCTCTCCAATACACATGGGGTAGATTTGCTTTAGATAACATACTTCTTGCTTCATCCAAGATAGTTTTGTTTTTCCTTTCAACAACTCCATTCTGCTATGGTGTCCAAGGTGTTGATAACTGTATTCTCATTCCATTCACTTCACAGAATGTATTAAGGTCCTTAGATGTGAATTCTCCTCCTTGATCTGATCTTGCTTCTGATTTTTGTCTGAGAAAAGTAACCCAACACATTCTAGAATAATCATCAATAATTAGCATGAAATATCTATCACTTTGTAAGCTTTTAGTTCTAGCTAGACCACATAAGTCAGTGTGAATCAAATCAAGAACATTATTGGATTTTTTTGGAATACTTTTGAAACTAGCTCTAACTTGTTTTCCAATTTGACATTCCTTACAAATTGTATTCTGAGGTTTCATAATTTTAGGTAGATCTCTAACTGCCTTAGAAGTACTGATCTTTACCATGCACTCAAAGTTTATGTGACATAGTCTCTTATGCCATAACCAACTTTCATCTATATGTGCAATTAAGCATGCCTTTTCACTATTATTTAAATGAAAGATATAACATCTAGTCTGATTACCGGTTGCAATTTCCATACCAGTTCTATTCATGATTTTGCATTTTCCATTTTTAAATTGTAACTGAAATCCTTTCTCAGCTAATTGACCAACACTTAGAAGATTATGCTTTAATCCTTCAACATAGTAGACATTGTCAGTGTTATGCTTACCATCAAGAGATATTGAGCCCTTACCTTTGATTGAATAGGCTTTGTCATCTCCAAATCTTACTAAACCTCCATTGTATTCTTGAAAGTTCAAGAATTTACCTTTGTCTCCTGTCATGTGATGTGAGCATCCTGAGTCAATGATCCATTCATCCTTTACATCAACTTTAGCTTCTAGGGCTTGTTCTACCGGTTGAGCAGTAAGTGCTGGTTGATCTTCTGTTTTAGCAACAAAAACCCATCCATTGTCTGCTGGATCCTGATCAGAATAATTAGTCACACCTTCATCAGCAATGTAACATGATTTGTCTTTGTTCTTCTTAAATCTGTATCTCTGATATTCAAGATTAGGCTTGTATGTTCTTCTAGCTTCTTCTCTTAGTCTAGGATGTCTATCAAGGCATCTCAAAGCCATATGACCAATCTTATTGTAGTTAAAACATTTAAAGGGTGCTTTACCTTCATACTTACTTCCAACTAGACCTTTTGGCATTTTTGTTGCAAATAGTGCTTCAAGTTCTTCAAGCTCTTCATTCTCCTTCCTGGTTTCTTCAAGTTCTCTTGCATAAAAGGCTTTCCAGTCTGATTTGTCAAATGATGGAGTAGATGATGTTGATGCTTTAAAGGCCAAATTAGTTTTTATAGTAGTAACAGGACCAAATTTCTCATTTTCAAAGGCTGAAAGTTTTCCAATCAATGTATCCCTAGTTACTGATGTATTAAGCATTGTTCTCAACTCATTTATAGCAATAACCTTCATTTTATATGCCGGTGGCAATTCTCTTAAGATTTTTGAAACAATTTCATCCTTGCTCAAGGTTCCTCCATAACGTTGAATACCCAAAACAATTTCATTTACCCTTTCCATAAAAGCAAAAATCCTTTCATCTTCTTCCATTTTTAGATGTTCATACCTAACTCAAAAGATTTCAATTTTTGCAATCTTGACTATGGAATCTCTTTCATTTAGTGTTTCCAAATGACCCCAAATAGCTTTAGCAATAGACCTATCTGATAATCCCATGATTTGTTGATCTGATAATGCGCTCAAAAGTGTTTCTCAGATATCTGATAATCTTTGTAACTTCCCAGATATCTTTACCAATGCAATTCAGATTTGTCTCCATCCTAATCTTCCATATCCCATAGTTGGTTCCATCAAGTTTAGGATTGTCCTTCCTAAAATAATTAGTAGAAATTGGATCTCCTCAAGTTGTTAAACTTTTGCAAAAGAGGACTAAGCTCTGATACCAATTGTTAGGTCCTGGAGACAATTGAGAGGGGGGGGGTGAATTAGTTGTCTAATGATTTTAAACCAAAAACCAATTAACCAACTTAATGCTTAATACCGGTAAACCAGTTAAGTGTGCCGGTATATAGTGTTAATAGTAAATTGCTATACCGGTAGAGATTAATGCATGAAACATAAAGATAGAGTCATCCACAACACATAACACCAATATTTTGTATGTGGAAACCTTGTAAGCAGAAAAAACATGGTGGGAAACCTTACCCACAATTAGATGATACTACTGCAGATAGTAAGTGTACATAAATGGGGTCTGCACATGTAGAAAGGCCAACAACCTAGAGCTCACTACTCAATCACAAAATGGGAGTCACACTGACTACAGTTGGATGGTTAAATCCAATAAGAATGTACTGCACAAAATAGCATCTTCATATGTTGGATTCAGTACCGGTGTAATGTTGATATGCTTCTAAAAAAACCTATCTTCACGTTCAAATGATGTCTTCGTGTATTCCTCTGCTTAATCTTGCATATACCTTCACACAATTATTTTTTGCATTCCACATTCAATCTTACAAATAAGATCTTACATTTATACCATAACTTAAGACCAATTTTAGTAGGTCAACTC
This sequence comes from Cryptomeria japonica, assembly GCF_030272615.1. Classification (NCBI taxonomy): domain Eukaryota; kingdom Viridiplantae; phylum Streptophyta; class Pinopsida; order Cupressales; family Cupressaceae; genus Cryptomeria; species Cryptomeria japonica. Next base: position 601,476,868 of record NC_081410.1, read on the forward strand.
TACAAGATATTACAATAAAATGATTTTACATACAATATAATATCCGATGCAATAATTGATTAAATATGTCAGCTTAATGTATTTACAATAGTAATAAATCATCTCCATAGCATGCCATGCTAATCTAGAAAAGATAAACTTGCTGGTGTAACCCTAGATAACCCTGGACCTATTTGCCGGTAAAAGCAAATATGCAAATATGAATATACCAATGATCAATTCTTCAAAATAAAGTGTCCATATGATGTCTTTGACATTATCAAGTGTCTTCCATATCATTCCATGTATCGGTGAACATTATATCCTGCCGGTGAACCATATACTAGTAACTGTGCAATAGTTACTTGCTTAACAGTGAATGTTGCTGGATCTCCAAAGTGCTAGTTTTTCAGTAGGTGTTGACATCAATGAAAAAACCATACCAAAATACCAACAGATATTTGTTGGTATTTTGGTATGGTTTTGTCATTGATGTCAACACCTACTAAATACACCTACTTTGGAGATCCAACAACATTCACCGGCAAATAGTAAATTGTGCAACAGTTACTGGTATATGGTTAACCGACAGGATATAATGTTCACTGGTAGGATATAATGCTCACTGACACCTGCAATAACATGGAAGACACCTGGTAATGTCGAAGACATCATGTGGACACTTTATTTTGAAGTAATCATCATTGGTATATTCTTATTTGCATATTTGCTTTTACCGGCAAATAGGTCCAGGTTATCTAGGGTTTCACCAGCAGGTTTATCTTTTCCAGATCAGCATGGCATGCTATGGAGATGATTTATTAATTTTTTAAATGCATTAAGCTGACATGTTCAATTAGTTATTGCATCAGATATTGTATTGTTTGTAAAATGTTTTTATTATAATATCTTGTAAAGTTGACCTACTAAAATTGGTCTTAGGGTATTGTATAAATGTAAGATCTTATTTGTAAGATCAAGTGTGGAATGCAAAAAGATTTAAGGAAGGGTATATGCGAGATCAAGTAGGGATATACATGAAGACATCATCTGAAGGTGAAGTTAGGTTTCTGTAGAAGCATATCAGCATTACACTGGTACTGAATCCAGCATATGAAGATGCTATTTTGTGCAGTACATTCTCATTGGATTTAACCATCCAACTGTAGTCAGTGTGACTCACATTTGTGATTGAGCAGTGAGCTCTAGGCTATTGGCCTTTGTGCATGTAAAAACCCCTTTTGTACACTTACTATCTACAGTAGTATCATCTGATTGTGGGTAAGGTTTCCCACCATGGTTTTTCCCCTTACAGGGTTTCCACATACAAATATTGGTGTCATGTGTTGTGGATGACTTTGTGCTTATGTTTCATGCATTAATTCTTAGCGATACAACAATTTTCTGTTAACCAATTTTTTGTTAACACTGTTTACCGACATACTTAACTGATTTACGGGTATTAAGCATTAAGTTGGTTAATAAGTTTTTGGTTTGAATTTATTTGACAACTGATTCACATCCCCCTCTCAGTTGTCTCTGGGACCTACAATTGGTATCAGAGCTTAGTCCTCTTTTTGCAGAAGTTTAACAACTTGAGGAGATCCAATGTCTACTAATTATTTCAGAAAGGATAGTCCTAAACTTGATGGAACCAACTATGGGATATGAAAAATTAGAATGGAGACACATCTAAATTGCATTGGTAAAGACATCTAGGATGTTACTAAGAATGGTTATACTATTGTTGTAGCTGGTTAGACTGCTCCTACTACTTTAGCCAAAGATGAAGAAAATGTTTGCAAAGCTAGAGAAGCACTTTTGAGCACATTATCAGATCAACAAATCATGGGATTATCAGATAGGTCACTGCAAAAGCTATTTGGGATCATTTGGAAACACTAAATGAAGGTGATTCCACAGTCAAAATTGCAAAACTTGAAAGCTTCGGAGTCAGGTATGAACATCTAAAAATGGAAGAAGATGAAAGGATTTCTACTTTTATGGAAAGAGTAAATGAAATTGTTTTGGGTATCAAATGTTGTAGAGGAACCTTGAGTGAAGATGATATTGTATCAAAAATCTTAAGAGGTTTGCCACCAGCATATAAAATGAAGGTTACTGCTATAAATGAGTTGAAAACAATGCCTAATACATCAATAACTAGGGATACATTGATTGGAAAACTTTCAGTTTTTGAAATTGAGGAATTTGGTCCTGTTACTACTATAAAAACTGATTTGGCCTTCAAACCATCAACATCATCTGCTCCATCCTTTGACAAATCAGACTGGAGAGCCTTTTATGCAAGAGAACTTGAAGAAACCAGGAAGGAGAATGAAGAGCTTGAAGAACTTGAAGCACTATTTGCAAGAAAAATGCCAAAAGGCCCAATTGGAAGTAAGTATGAAGGTAAAGTACCCTTTAAATGTTTTAACTGCAATAAGATTGGTCATATGGCTTCAAGATGCCCTGATAGACATGCTAGACTAAGAGAAGAAGCTAGAAGAACATACAAACCTAATCCTAAATATCAGAGATACAGATTCAAGATACACAAAGATAAATCTTGTTACATTGTTGATGAAGGTGTAACTAATGATTCTGATGAGGATCCAACAAACAATGGATGGGTCTTTGTTGTTATAATAGAAGATCAACTGGTACCTATTGCTCAACCGGTAGAACAATCCCTACCAGCTAAAGTTGAATCAAAGGATGAATGGATTATTGACTCAGGATGCTCACGTCACATGACTAGAGACAGAGGTAAATTCTTGAACTTTCAAGAATACAATGGAGATTTAGTAAGATTCGGAGATGACAAAGCCTATTCAATCAAAGGTAAGGGTTCAATATCTCTTGATGGTAAACATAACACTAACAATGTCTACTATGTTGAAGGATTAAAACATAATCTTTTAAGTGTTGGTCAATTAGTTGAGAAAGGTTTTCAATTACAATTTAAAAATGGAAAATGCAAAATCATGAATAGAACTGGTTTGGAAATTGTAACCGGTAATCAAACTAGAGGTAATATCTTTCATTTGAATAACAATGAAAAGGCATGCTTAATTGCACATATAGATGAAAGTTGGCTATGGCATAAAAATCAGTACTTCTAAGGCAGTTAGAGATCTACCTAAAATTGTGAAACCTCAGAATACAATTTGTAAGGAATGTCAATTTGGAAAACAAGTTAGAGCTAGTTTCAAAAGTGTTCCAAAAAAATCCAATAATGCTCTTGATTTAATTCACACTGATTTATGTGGTCCAGCTAGAACTAAAAGCTTACAAGGTGATAGATATTTCATGCTAATTATTGATGATTATTCTAGAATGTGTTGGGTTACTTTTCTCAGAGAAAAATCAGAAGCACTTGGGAAGTTCAAGCTATTCAAAGCAATGGTTGAAAATGAAGCCGGTAAGAAAATTAAATGTTTAAGATCAGATCAAGGAGGAGAATTCACATCTAAAGATTTTAATACATTCTATGAAGTAAATGGAATCAAAAGACAATTATTAGCACCTTGGACACCACAACAGAATGGAGTTGTTGAAAGAAAAAATAGAACTATTTTGGATGCAGCAAGAAGTATGTTATTAGAAGAAAATCCACCACATGTGTACTGGAGAGAGGCAGTAAGCACTACTACCTATACATTCAACAAAGTTCACATCAAAGGTGAAACCAGTAAGACCCCTCATGAACTATGGTTTGGTAATACTCCTACTCTTAAGTATTTCAGAATTTTTGGAAGTAAATGTTATATTAGAAGAGATGATTATATTGGCAAGTTTGATCCTAGAAATGATGAAGGAATATTTCTTGGTTATTCATTTAAGAGTAAAGCATATAGATGTTTTAATAAAAGATTACAAAAAATTGTTGAGAGTACAAATGTAAAGATTGATGAACAATTCAAAGGAACTTCAAGGTATATAGACTTTGAACTGGGAACAAAAATTATGACAAATGAACCTACAATAAATCCACCGATACAAAATGATGATCCAGTTACTCCCGTATCATCAAAGGATTCCACAGTAATTGAAGAACAACAATAGACTAAGACACCCCGGTATGTAAGACTAAACCATTCTGAAGATCAGATAATTGGAAGCAAATTTAAAGGAGTCATGACAAGAGAAAGATTGGCAAATGAAGAGGTATGTCTTATTTCTCAAATTGAACCATTATCTATCAATGAGGCATGTGAAGATAAATTTTGGATTAAAGCTATGGAAGAAGAATTAGGACAAATTGAGAAAAATAATACTTGGACATTAGTTTCCCAGCCTAAAAATAAAAATGTAATTGGAACCAAATAGGTATTTAGAAACAAACTCAATGAAGATGGTAAGGTTGTCAGAAATAAAGCAAGACTAGTGTGTAAGGGATATTCTCAGAAAGAAGGAGTTGATTACTGTAAAGCGGAAAAAATCACAATCGAACCCTAGTTGCTCTCCCCTCTTCCAACTCCAAGGAGAGAGAAGGGAGGTTCACTAGGATTCGATGGTTTTCACTTGGGGGGAGACTTTACATTCAAAAGAGGAGTTGAAACCCACAAGATCCAATCCCACGCAATGCAAGATTGGATGCTAAATGAGTTTCAAGGGTTAAGACAGCAAGGCTACCCTCTTTTGTAAAGAATGTGCATAGGAGAATTAAGCTAGGAATGCATAGAAAAGTGACAAAGATTCGCTTATAAACTGAGATAGGAATACAGTATGAAGCTGCGGACCTGGAATTAGCAGTAAAATGTCGATACGGTGCTGTCCTGCAAATTTGAGCAAAAGTTGTCGGGACGATGGCGCCCGGCGCCACGGTCCTCCGAAAAATCCGCGAAACGAAGGGGGATCTGTTCGTCTCTGCACAAGGATTCCAGATCTTCAATTTTAGCCGCGTACCTACAACCTACACATAGAAAAGCGAAGACGATTGGGGGGTTAGGGATTAGGGGTTTGCCTTTAGGTCAAACCCCGGTTTTGGAATTAACCAAGAAATGAGCAAGAGCTGTAAATGTAAATGACTGTAAAACAAGTACTAATACCTTGTCCTAAGGATGTTTGTATCCTTATGTGCAAAGGTTTAGATGTTGTATGTTGTATGTTGTATGTAGCATGTAATATGTGATCTCCTCTTCAATGGTTGAGTCCTTGACTTGAATGCAACACTTAGCCTTGAATGGAGACTTAGAAGGAATGCTTGAATGCTTGAATGCTTGAATGCTTGAATGTTTGAATCTTGCTTTCGCCTTTTTTCATCTACCCAAATGAGAGAGGAAAATGTAGTTTATATACTTGTCATTTAGGGCTGATAGACTGATTTTCCCGACCTTAGGCCGACCAGGAAAGTTAATTTCCAAATTGCAAACAAAAAGCCCCGAGCCCCTTAGGAGACCAGGCCCAAAATAGGACCCAGGGACCAGGGCGCTGGGCGCCATGGTCATGGGGACCAGGGCGCTGGGCGCCCTGGTCCTGAGGGACCAGGGCACTGGGCACTCTGGTCCCACCTCCCGGGACAGCAGGGTGCAAGGAGGTTCAGGCCAGGGTGCTTGAAAAATGCAGTTTTCAGTGTCGTGAGCAAGTTTCAGGGTCTCCATTCAGGTTGCGTGTTGCGTCGCCATCGTGAAGACCAAAATGCAGTCGAAATTGCAAGTGTCGCAATTTTAGGATGCTACATTTAGCCCCCACTTTAGCGGGAGTATGTATGCTCATACTTCTGGTAAAGTACAAGGAAACAATATTGAAAGACTTTCACCACGTCAAGGAGGCAAGATACACCAAGCCCCCAGTGGACTAAGGATCTTACGACTTCGATTGACAAAGTAAAAGGGAATATCACGAGGGAGAACCATGACTGTCAGTAGTAAGGTTCCCTCACTATGAGTCATGCAAGAAAGATATCAAAAATTTTCAAGGCAAGGCTAAATTTACCAAGAAATTTTCAAGTATCTTGAAAAGATATGAATGGGATGTATGCCCCCCTACGTTAAAGAGATCGCACACGCCTCACCGGGGGTGATTGTTTTAACGTAGTGATACACATAAGAAATGAGAAAGGAAAAGGAGCACGTTATCGCAAGGATTTAGCCCCCAAGTGTGAGATAAACCCAAGGATAATAGACACAAAACACAAAGCATGAGGTGACTTCGCTTTCCTCGGTGTCAGTATGCTGTATGATAATTCATGTATATATATCATATGTATGTATGCATAATTGTTCTTCATTCCCCAATCAAGGAAGGTCACCTAGAAGAAGGGAACACATGTGTCTTTTGAGTCAACATGAGAGAGACCGAGAGATCTCAATGCTTTGCATCATCCTCAAGTAGACAACACTAAGGACGACAAATAGAAGAATGAGAATAACACATAGAAGAAGTAACACAAGAGAGGAGGAGAGAATCTACTATGCTAATGTAACTAGTCTAGCACGTCATCTACCCCCCGATCTTGCTGATCAATGTTTCGGGAAGGCAGGGAACACGCTAGAGGAAGAACATTCAACACAGCAGATGGAGCTATCACAAGATCCAAACAAGGGCTATGTTCATGTTCCGAGCCACATTGTTCTTGTCTAGGAGCTAGGATAAGTGCTTTAGAAAATTCATTAGATAAATGGTTATCAATATCAACAAGTTCATATTCACTATCAGAAGCAAGAGGAGTAACATTTGCATCATGAATAACATTTTCATCTATATCATCATCAAGATTTATAAAAATAGGATTTTTAACTCGCACAGGATCAAGACCATCATGCATCTTATGTTTAGGAGATTTAGGCTCAATGTCCGGCTGAGGAGAAAATGGAATAATGCTTATTGAAGGTGTTTTTGGAGATTGCAAAGTTTGAGCTCTAAGACGACGCTTTCGCCGGCGTTCACGTGCAGAACGATTTCGTCTAGTCTTAGTAGGAAGTGAAGAAGATTGAGGAGGAGGAATGTTCTCATCCTTAGCACTTGGGTGTTTAGGTTGTGGTCTCTTAGGCTGGATAATAGGAGAAGAAGAAGGTCTCTTCTCTCTATAAAAAGAAGGAGGAGGAACTGCTCCATATAAAGGAGGAATATTTGGTTTAGGGAGAAGACCAAGTCCATCATGACAAGGAGGTATAGGTCTACTCTTAGGAAGTTTATTAGGCATAGACATAGTCACATCCATAGGGATGGGTTGGGAATCTTCTTGAGGAAAGACATTAGTTTTATCTTTCAAAGGAAGAACTTCCTTCTCAAGAATGATAGGAATGTCAAGTTTAGGTGTTCTAGGTTCACTTAGAGATAAGATCATATCTGTTTTCCACTTTTGATAAGATTTGAAAAGATGATCACTTCGTAGAGGAAGAGATTGGAATTGTTTAGGCCAAAAGTAATCAAGAGGAACACTAGAGGTTCTTTCAGCTAGTTTAAAGAGGCTATGATTGACAGTAACAACTTCACCATTATGGGGAAATTTCAAACACTTATGAATAGGAGAAGCAATAGCCTTCATGGAAGATAGCCAAGGATAGCCAAGCTTCACACGAAATTGTTCGGAAGATGGAATAATAGAAAAGTTCACATCAAGAGATTTGTTATGGACCTCGATAGGCAATGTAATAGAACCAATCGCAGGAGAAGAAAATGCATCAAATAATTTCACAATCACATCTGTTTTGTCATAGATCACTTGATTCAATTGCAAAGTAAAAAGAAATTCTTCAGTAATAACATTAATCATGCACGAAGGATCAATAAGCACTCCACGACAAGGTGTATTCTTGACTTTTGCAACTATGTATAAAGGACCATCAGGTGCCCTAATGGTTTCATTGGAATCAAATGCGATGGAAGGTTCTTTAGGGATTTCTTGCTGCTCTACAAAGTTAATCACATTCGGAGTCATAGACACAAGACCATCAGATGAGAGAGAGGAATCATTAGCCTCAATTGCATTAGAGGTATGAGAAGGCAATGGATCAGTGAAAATCTGAAGATTTTGGTTAGGAGGAGCTACAGATGTGTTGCCTTTATCATTCACTCCAGAAACAGAGATAGTATTGTTATCAATCAAATCTTGAATTTTACCCTTTAAAGAAAAACATTTTTCAGTATCATGCCCAGGCTGATGGTGAAATTGACAAAAAGATTTGTTATCAAAATAAGGTGAAGTAATCTTTGCAGGATCAATTTGTCTTATAGGAGGAAGAGTAAGCACATTTTGTTCCAATAATTTATTCATAATACTATGCAATGATTCATTCAAAGGAGTATACTTTCTTTCCTTCTTGAAAAATTTAGAAATAGGAGGCACACCTGATGCTGCATTCACATTGTTCTGGATGATGTTTTCATTGAATTTGATGGAATCTCTGTTCGGTTTAAACTTCCCAAATGGTTGTTGACTGCTATCACCCTTATCACTCGGAGCCATAGGATGTGATTGTTCCATTTGACTCACAGTCAGTTGATAATTGTGAAGAGTTGCACACAACTGTTGGAAAGAAGTAAACTCAGAAAACAAAAGTTTGTCTTGAATATCTTTTTGTAAATTAGAAATAAAGATTATTTGAATATCATTGTCAGGCACTGGAAAAGAAATTTGAGCATACAAATGCTTATATCTACCAATGAAATCAGTCACTTTTTCTTTAACACCTTGTTTACAATGCATTAAATCAATCAAAGTAACCTTAGGACTTATATTGTTTTGAAATTGTTGAATGAAAGCATTTGCAAGTTGTTCAAAAGAAGTAATAGAATAGGAAGGCAACGAGCAATACCATTGTAGGGCTTTGTCTCTTAATGTTCTAGTGAACAGTTTTGCAAGCAACCTTTGGTCATAAGCAAAATCAGTACAAATTGTTTGAAAAGTCTTAACATGTGTTAGAGGATCTCCTTTACCATTATAAAGTTCCAAATGTGGAATTTCAACATGTTTAGGAGGGATAGCTCGAACAATGTCAAGAGAAAGTGGGCTCGCAACATCAAATGTGGGCACACTAAACTTAGATTGATTCATAGAGGCAATTTGTTGCTATAAAGAAGAGACAGTTTGGGCAAGATTGTTAATGGTCGCTTCACTCGAAGAATTGATATTGGATGTGTTAGATTGAGATGGAGGTGTTATGTTATTGAAAGAGGGTAAAGAGTAAGGTGGTGGGACCCTATAATAATTAGTCATAGGAGATGATAGGGTAGGAGGAACACTACAAGGAGGAATGGATTGGTTAAACGAATTGCCCCCTTGCGTCATGTTCATTTGTGAAGATGTAATAGGAACACTCATTGAAGGAATGAATGACGAAGTCGGATTTAATGAAGGAAGAGGGTTAATTGAAGAGGAAGGGTTGCCCCCATGACTGGTGATCATAGGAGGAATGTCTTGTGTAGAAGTAGCCATTATGTTTGATGTAAAGGTAGGTATGCTAGCAATAGAAGTCATCAAAGGAATAGAATGATTGACTTGTGTAGGAGGTTGTGTATAACCTAAAGTTTTGGCACAACTCTTCATAGGTATCACATTCGAATTCACAATGTGTGAAATACCACGCAAAATATCAATTCCATTCTTATCACTTTGAAGCATACGTTTTAGACCCTTAATTAAAGGAAGAGCTTGACTATCAGGGTATTCTTGAGACATCCATTGTCGAAAATCGTCAAATTGGTTATCCAATTTCGAAAGTTGTTCTTCAGAAACCTCATGGAGAGCTTCTTCATCATTAAGAGGACTAGAGGAATTACCCATGTCCTCGTTAAAAAGGCTATTCAAATTAGGTTCCATCTCCTCAATAGTTAAACCTCGGAAAGACTTAATTCTACGGCTTCATCTAACGGGAATAGTGTAAGTAGGGCTTATTGTTGTAAAACTCATGCACTAGAGAAGGAGAGAAAATTTTGTTTTTAGAGGTAGCAAATTTCAGTAAAATCAGCCAATCTTCTGGATTTAAGCTGTTAAATGCAATCACAACAGTCTCCCGAAATTTCGGAAAAAAATGTCCGGGACCGTGGCGCTCAGAGTGCAACACGGTCCTTGCAACTTTTTTCGAAATTTCCAAGGATGAAAGGTATGATGATTTTAGAGCTAATCTGAAAAAATTGAGTGATTTTACGATCTGTAGATAGGCCAAATTAAAGTTGCAATCTCGAAATTGAACCCTACCAAGATTGTCGAAAAATGCAAAATTTGAATTTTGAAAAAGAGAGGGAAACTGAAATTTTGAATTTTATGATTTTTAGAGGGAATGTCAAGAGCAATGCAAATTTTGAAATTCAAAAGTTGACTCAATTTCACGCAAAATTCAATTTTGAAAGCGGAAATTAAAGTTGTTGTAATTAAGCACTCAATTTCAAAAGTCACAAAATGCAAGAATTTGAATAAAGCACTGAAATTTTTAATGAATGTTAACGCACTTTTCAGATTTAGGACAGTAAGAACACAATTTTGACACAAAATTTCAATTTCAATGATTTTTAAATGTTTAGAAGCCTTAATCCAAGCAATCACAAGACCAACTTTGACTGTAATTTTGAAGGTGTTATAATTGATAAAATCAGCCAAAATTCTGGATTTTAGCAGGAAAATACAGTAAGATCTTGCTCCCAAAATTTCGGAAAAAATGTCGGGGACGATGACGCTCGGTGCCACGGTCCTCGCAACTTTTTTCCAAATTTTCAGGGATGAAAGATATTGTGATTTTATTGCGGAATCCAAAGTTACAGCTGATTTGGAGATGTTTTGATTAGTGAAATTGTCGGACAAAGGTTGAATCAAGAGGGTTTCAAAAATTAGGGTTTTGACACTTAACCACTTAATTTTCAGAATTAAAGCACAAATATGAATTGATAATTTGTAATAGAAGGACAGATCTGAAACAAGCATTAACCTTTAGACATTTCGCAAGTTCAATTACTAAAAAGAAATTTTAGGGTTTTAATGCAATCACCTCTAAAATTTTGCAAAAGATCAAACATGGAAATGTAATCAATTTTTTTTCATATCTAAGCATGAAAAATCAGAAAGGATGTTCACGTCGGGTTCACCAAAATGTAAAGCAGAAAAAATCGCGATCGAACCCTAGTTGCTCTCCCCTCTTCCAACTCCAAGGAGAGAGAAGGGAGGTTCGCTAGGATTCGATGGTTTTCACTTGGGGGGAGACTTTACATTCAAAAGAGGGGTTGAAACCCACAAGATCCAATCCCACGCAATGCAAGATTGGATGCTAAATGAGTTTCAAGGGTTAAGACAGCAAGGCTACCCTCTTTTGTAAAGAATGTGCATAGGAGAATTAAGCTAGGAATGCATAGAAAAGTGACAAAGATTCACTTATAAACTGAGATAGGAATACAGTATGAAGCTGCGGACCTGGAATTAGCAGTAAAATGTCGATACGGCGCTGTCCTGCAAATTTGAGCAAAAGTTGTTGGTACGATGGCGCCCGGGGCCACGGTCCTCCGAAAAATCCGTGAAACGAAGGGGGATCTGTTCGTCTCTGCACAAGGATTCCAGATCTTCAATTTCAGCCGCATACCTGCAACCTACACACAGAAAAGCGAAGATGATTGGGGGCTTAGGGATTAGGGGTTTGCCTTTAGGTCAAACCCCGGTTTTGGAATTAACCAAGAAATGAGCAAGAGCTGTAAATGTAAATGACTGTAAAACAAGTACTAATACCTTGTCCTAAGGATGTTTGTATCCTTATGTGCGAAGGTTTAGATGTTGTATGTTGTATGTTGTATGTAGCATGTAATATGTGATCTCCTCTTCAATGGTTGAATCCTTGACTTGAATGCAACACTTAGCCTTGAATGGAGACTTAGAAGGAATGCTTGAATGCTTGAATGCTTGAATGTTTGAATCTTGCTTTCGCCTTTTTTCATCTACCCAAATGAGAGAGGAAAATGTAGTTTATATACTTGTCATTTAGGGCTGATAGACTGATTTTCCCGACCTTAGGCCGACCAGGAAAGTTAATTTCCAAATTGCAAACAAAAAGACCCAAGCCCCTTAGGAGACCGGGTGCAAAATAGGACCCAGGGACTAGGGCGCTGGGCGCCATGGTCTTGGGGACCAGGGTACTAGGCGCCCTGGTCCCTCAGCAGGGTGCAAGGAGGTTCAGGCCAGGGTGCTTGAAAAATGCAGTTTTCAGTGTCGTGAGCAAGTTTCAGGGTCTCCATTCAGGTTGCGTGTTGCATCGCCATCGTGAAGACCAAAATGCAGTCGAAATTACAAGTGTCGCAATTTTAGGACGCTACAATTACAATGAGACCTTTGCACCGGTAGCTAGAATTGAGGCAGTTAGATTATTCTTGGCCTTTGTAGCTCACAAGGATTACAAAGTTTATCAAATGGATATTAAATGTGCATTTTTGAATGGAGATCTTGAAGAGGAAGTTTATATTGAACAACCTAATGGATTTTCCTTGACAGATGACAATGATATGGTTTGTAGATTAAGAAAAGCTCTGATGGATTAAAACAAGCTCCAAGAGCTTGGTATGCAAGATTGGATAAGTATCTTTTAAAGATTGCTTTTTCTAAAGGAAATGCAGATAGAAATTTATATTATAAAGTAGCTAATGATGACATCTTGATTATGGAAGTATTTGTTGATGATATAATCTTTGGAGGAGAAGATGAATTATGCAAAGAATTTTCTCTTGAAATGCAGCATGAATTTGAAATGTCTATGATCTGAGAAATAAAATTCTTTTTAGGATGGCAGATTTTATAGACTGATAAAGGCATATTTTTGAGTCAATCTAAGTACATGAAAGAACTACTTAAGAAATTTGGGATGGAGAACTCTAAACTGGTAAGCACACCTATGACTACAAATGACAAATTATCTCAAAGGGATGAATCTACACCTATTAATCCAACTAGATACAAATCTATGATAGGAGGTTTACTGTATTTGACACAAACCAGACCTAATATTATGAATGCAGTATGTATAGTTTCTAGATTTCAGAGTAATCCTAGGCAAAATCATGAATCAACAATAAAAAGAATTTTCCGGTACTTACAAGGCAACAAATCTTGGATTATTGTATCCTAAAGATGAAAATTTTGATCTATATGCATATACAGATGCAAATTGGGCAGGAGATGTGGATGATAGAAAAAGCACCACTGGAAGAGCATTCTTTCTTGGGAAGAGATTAGTTTCTTGGTTGAGTAAGAAACAGAGTTGTACATCTTTATCAACAGTAGAATCAGAATATGTTGCAGTAGCAACAAACTTTACATAGGTACTTTGGCTTAAGCAAATGTTGAAAGACATAAAGGTAAAATGCAAGGAACCTATTACTATATACTGTGATAACACTGCAACAATTGATATATCTAAGAATCCAGTATTACATTCTAAAACAAAACATGTTTCTATCAAACTGAATTTTCTAAGGGAAAAAGTTGAAGAAAAGGAGATAAAACTTGTTTATGTGAATACTAAAGAATAGCTTGTAGATATTTTCACAAAACCTTTTCCTAAGGAAACTTTTGAGTATCTCAGAGATCAGCTCGGAGTCTTACCTCCACCGATAGAGACTTAGATAGTTGATGATTATCATCAATCGATAGAATTAAATGGACAAATCTTTTATTCCGATATTTGATGAGGAAGCTACTTCTTAGGGGGAATAGTTGGTATATTGAACTGGTTGGTATTTTGTATGAACTTGACTTTTTGTGACTTCGGCATTTGATGTCAAAGGGGGAGAGATATATGGAAAAAAACATTTAAGGAGAGATTGGTATTGAAAATAAATCTTTGGATAAACACATGTTACTCCCAGGGGGAGAAATGGAGATTGTTGGTTTGTGTACATGGCATTTCTATTTTGGCACTTTGATGGTTTTTCCATCTTGTGTTGCCATCAATGCCAAAGGGGGAGATTGTTGGTATTTTGGTATGGTTTTTTCATTGATGTCAACACCTACTAAATACACCTACTTTGGAGATCCAGCAACATTCACCAGCAAATAGTAAACTGTGCAACAGTTACTGGTATATGGTTAACCGACAGGATATAATGTTCACCGGCACCTGCAATATCATGGAAGACACTTGGTAATGTTGAAGACATCATGTGGACACTTTATTTTAAAGTAATAATCATTGGTATATTCTTATTTGCATATTTGCTTTTACCGGCAAATAGGTCCAGGTTATCTAGGGTTTCACTGACAAGTTTATCTTTTCCAGATCAGCATGGCACGCTATGGAGATGATTTATTATTGTTGTAAATGCATTAAGTCGACATGTTCAATCAGTTATTGCATTGGTTATTGTATTGTTTGTAAAATATTTTTATTGTAATATCTTTTAGAGCTGACCTACTAAAATTGGTCTTAGGGTATGGTATAAATGTAAGATCTTATTTGTAAGATCAAGTGTGGAATGTGAAAAAGATTTAAGGAAGGGTATATGCGAGATCAAGCAGGGATATACATGAAGACATCATCTGAAGGTGAAGTTAACTTTCTGTAGAAGCATATCAGCATTACACCAGTACTGAATCTAGCATATGAAGATCCTATTTTGTGCAGTACATTCTCATTGGATTTAACCATCCAACAGTAGTCAGTGTGACTCTCATTGTGATTGAGCAGCGAGCTCTAGGTTGTTGGCCTTTCTGCATGTGCAGACCCCTTTTGTACACTTACTATCTATAGTAGTATCATCTGATTGTGGGTAAGGTTTCCCACCGTTATTTTTCCCCTTAAAAGGTTTCCACATACAAATATTGGTGTCATGTGTTGTGGATGACTTTGTGTTTATGTTTCATGCATTAATTCTTATCGGTACAACAATTTTGTGTTAACACTATTTACCAGCATACTTAACTAATTTACCGGTATTAAGCATTGAGTTGGTTAATAAGTTTTTGGTTTGAATTTATTTGATAACTGATTCATCCCCCCCTCTCATTTGTCTCTAGGACCTACAATATTACCTCTAGTGTGATTACCAGTTGCAATTTCTAAACTAGTTCTATTCATGATTTTGCATTTTCCATTTTTGAATAGTAACTGAAATCCGTTCTCAACTAATTGACCAACACTCAAAAGATTATGCTTTAAACCCTCAACATGGTAAACATTGTCAGTATTATGCTTTCCATCAAGAGATATTGTACCTTTACCTTTGATCAGACAAGCTTTATTATCTCTAAATCTCACTAGGCCTCCATTATATTCTTCAAAGTTCAAGAATTTACTTTTATCTCCTGTCATATGATGTGAGCATCCTGAATCAATGATCCATTCATCCCTTACTTCAAATTTAGCTACCAAGGCCTACTCTACCAGTTGAAAGGTAGGTGTTGGTTGGTCTTCTATTATAGCAACAAAAACCCATCCATTGTCTGTCTGATCCTCATCAGAATCATTAGTCATTTCTTCATCAGCAAGATAACAAGATTTGTCTTTATTCTTCTTAAATATGTATCTCTGATATTCAGGGTTAGGCTTGTATGTTCTTCTAGTTTCTTCTCTTAGTCTAGCATGTTTATCAGAGCATCTTGAAGCCATGTGACCAATCTTATTACAGTTAAAACATTTAAAGGGTACTTTACCTTCATACTTAGTTCCAACTGGACCTTTAGGCATTTTCCTTGCAAATAGTGCTTCAAGTTCTTCATTTTCTTTCCTACTTTCTTCAAGTTCTCTTGCATAAAAGGCTTTCCAATCAGATTTGTCAAATGGTGATGCAGATGATATTTATGCTTTAAAGGCTAAATCTATCTTTATAGTAGCAACAAGACCAAATTCCTCAATTTCAAAGGTTGAAAGTTTTCCAATCAATGTATCTCTAGTTACTGATGTATTAGGCATTATTCTTAACTCATTTATAGTAGTGACTTTCATTTTATATGCCGGTGGCAATCCTCTTTAAACTTTTGAAACTACTTCATCTTCACTTAAGGTTCCTCCACAACATTTAATAACCAAAACAATTTCATTAACTCTTTCCATGAAAGCAGAAATCCTTTCATCTTCTTCCATTTTCAGATTTTCATACCTGACCCAGAAGCTTTCAAGCTTTGCAATTTTGACTATGAAATCTCCTTCATTCAGTGTTTCCAAATGATCTCAAATAGCTTTAGCAGTGGATCTATCTGATAATCTCATGATTTGTTGATCTGTTAATGCGCTTAAAAGTGCTTCTCTTGCTTTGCAATCATTTTCTTCAGCTTTTCCCAAGGTATGTGGATTAGGCTGACCGGGAGTAGAAGTATAGCCATTCTTTGTAACTTCCTAGATGTCCTTTCCAATGCAATTTAAATGTGTCTCCATTCTGATCTTCCATATGCCAGAGTTGGTTCCATCAAGTTTAGGACTGTCCTTCCTGAAATAGTTAGTAGACATTGGATCTCCTCAAGCTGTTAAACTTCTTCAAAAGAGGACTAAGCTCTGATACCAATTGTTAGGTCTCAGAGACAACTAAGAGGCGGGGGTGAATTAATTGTCAAGTAAATTCAAACAAAAAAACTTAACCAACTTATTGCTTAATACTGGTAAACCAATCTTTTATACTAGTAGACAATTTTATCAGATAATTGCAATATCGGTAAAGATTAATGCATGAAACAAAAAGATAAAGTCATCCACAACACTTAACACCAATATTTGTGCGTGGAAACCTTGTAAGGGGAAAAACCATGGTGGGAAATGTTACCCACAATCAGATGATACTACTGTAGATAGTAAGTGTATACAAATGGGGTCTTTACTTGCAAAAAGGCCAAGTGCCTAGAGGTCACTGCTCAAACACAAAATAGGAGTCACACTGACTACAATTGGATGGTTAAATCCAATAAGAATGTACTGCTCAAAATAGCATCTTCATATGCTGGATTTAGTACCGGTGTAGTTCTGATATGCTTTCACAAAAACCTTGCTTCACCTTCAAATGATGTCTGCGTGTATAGCTCTGCTTATTCTCGCATTCCACATTCGATCTTACAAGTAAGATCTTACATTTATATCATAATCTAGGACAAATTTTAGTAGGTCAGCTCTAAAGAATATTACAATAAAATCAATTTACAAATAAATTAATGCCCGATGCAATGACCAACTCAACATGTCGGCTTAATGCATTTACAATAATAATAAATCATCTACATGGTGTGCCATGCTAATCTGGAAAAGATAAACCAGTTGGTGTATAACCTGGACCTATTTGTCGGTAACAACAAATATGCAAATATGAATATACCAATAATCAAATCTCCAAGATAAAGTGTCCAAACGATGTCTTCAACATAACCAAGTGTTTTCCATGCCATTCCAAGTGCTTGTAATCATTATATCCTACCGGTGTTCCAGATACCTGTGACTGTGTATGAGTCATTTGCTTGCCCATGAATGTTGTTGATTCTCCAAAGTGCCAGAGTTGATAAGTGTTAGTAGGTGTTGACATCAATGACAATACCATACCAAAATACCAACACTCAAATCAATTGGTCCATGGGAAAATTCATCTTCATCAACAACAATCTACTTCGCTTTGTCAGTAACAATGACTCTTACCATGGTGAGTAGTTCCTCTTCAACCTTCTCTTCTCCTTTTTCTTTCTCAGCACTAGCACCTATATCACCATTTTCTACATCAACCTCTTCTTCAGCTTTCTCATCTACTCCCTTATCATCTACAATCTCCTCGATTGCTTCCTCTGAGTGAACTTCCATAACTGGAGGATCTTGCATAGCTTCATTGGAGTTCCCATCTACTTGATTATCAATGGTTTCATCTACAATTTCTCACTTTAGTGGATCAAATTGTAGAGGTGGCTGCTCATGATAAACTTCTAACTGGACATGAACTATAAGAGTAGAAGTGTCTTTTCTCGATTGTTCTTCCGATTGGAAATCATCCTTCTCCATATTGATATGATATTGATTCTCCTTCAAGAACTTCTTCAAAATGCTCTTAGTTTCCTTAGCAACTTCAATAGATTTACCAAACATTATCTTGTTCACCCTATGTTTACTTCTAAACTTTTCTTGTACAAGTTTCAAAATTATTTGAATCTCATCTTTTGAAATAAAATAACATAGATTAACTAATGTGTATTCTTTCAATCTGTCATATTCAAGGTGTTGAGCACTATTTTTGAAAAAAAAAATAAAAAAAAAATAATATATGTTTCCATAAGCATGAAGGCTAATGGATATTTCGGCCAGTAAACTGTATCGAGCACTGCAGGAGAAGTTTCATCGAAAGAGCGTTTTCATCGACACAGGGCATATAAAGCATTAAGCAAAGGTATTTCGGCAAAAAGTTACCTTCGATGAATGCAAGAAACCGCTCATCGATACTCCAAGTTTCATCGAAAAGGTAAAAGCAAAAAGCGAAAAAGGCAAAAGGTGATTTCGAAGGAATGTCGTTACCGAAGAAACTCAAGAGACATTCATCGAAATGCAAGTTTCATCGATGAACGTGGTGTCGAACAAAAGAAAAGCTGTTTCATCGATAAAAAAAGGATATCGATGAAAAGGGGATATCGATGAACACTCATAAGCCTTCACCGAAGAAAGAAACTCATCGAAAGTATGGCATCGATGAAACTCACGAGCAACTTGTTGAAAAAGGGGTCTATCGATGAAAAGGTGATTTCGATGAGTCTTAAAAGTGGCTTCTCGACATGAGCCATTCACCGAAACAGTTGTATCGAAGAAAATGAGCTTTCGATGGAAAGTTTGAACACTCGGCCGAAGACAAGGGTTTCATCGATAACTTGAAACGCGCGCACTTTGAGCGAACTGTACTTCCCGCAAAAGAATTAAAGGCCCAACTGAAAGGTGTCACATCTGCAATTAAGTTTAAACACTTGAGTAGCCGTTATGGATGCAGAACATTAACTGTGCACAAGTTGCCCATACAATCACAGTTGAACTGAGTAAATTCTCGCAAGAATCAGATCGATACTGAGAGATTGGAAGCTGTGAAGAACTTGCAGAGACTTGCAAACGATAACCAGAAGGGTTGAGCAGTCTACCAAGTAAGTGTTGTCTCTCTTATTTACTGTAACTATGGAACCTTCGTCTTCTTCTTCTAAGAAGAGTAGGAAAGGAAAAGAGTTAAACCCTGAAGAGAAGCCCAAGAGACAGAAGAAAGAAGGGAGAGCTTTGACTCAGGACTTATTAGACCAGTGTCCATCGTCTAGTGTAAGGTCCAAAAAGATTAAAAGTGAAGAAGAAGGATTAGAGGACAGATTTGAAAATCTAGGAGACATTTGGACTGAGATAAGAGGGCATGAGTTATTTTTGTTTGGTTACAAAAGAAGGGATGCACCTGAACCCATTAGTAATCTATGGAAGAGGAACTTAGGCAAATTAGTAGTTCCAAATGTGTTTGTAGACGTAGAATTAATGAAAGCTCTGGTAGATTGCTACAACCCGAGAACTAAAACCATATGTGATTACAGAGGAAATACATTAGTAGTAATCAACAAGCAGACTATTGATATGGTTTTTGATCTAGACTGGGAAGTCGAGGAGAGCATCGATATGAAGAAACTTTCACAGGAATTCTTTAGTTTGGAAAATATCTACAGGACTTGGAGGCTACCTGTCCATAGGCCAAAAGTGGGTGGGTCATTTGTTCAGTTTGGCAAAGATGACAAGGTGCCATTTGATGTCAACCACTTCCATCCATATTTCAAATATACGTATTATGTTGTAGCCCAAGTACTAGGCCTAGAGGCTCATCCACTCATGGATATTGGGGTTATGGTTCTGTGTGCTGATATTCAATCAAAAGACCCTAGGTCATTTGATTTTGCTACTTATGTTGCGGATGCCTTGAATCATGGGCTGGAAAAATTGAAAGGAGACCTTGTGAATGTTCACTTTTCATTATACTCCATGCTAATGCATATTCTTCTCTATTGTGGACAAGAAATTAACTTCTGGCCAGATGAGTTCAGCATTAGGTCTTATGATAAGAATGGTCTGAAGAAGCCGGTTCAGTTGTGGGTATCAGCATGGGACCTGAGGTTTATAAACAACCAATATTGGCATTTTCAAGAATACTTTGTGAAACCTCTCAGTGCAGCTTTTGGACAACACAGGGATTATACTTTGTCCCCTGAAATCAAGAGGTTCCTCAGGCCAAAGGATTTCTCTCCAGAGTCACAGATTGAACATAATTGGGGTGATTGGTATTGCCATGATAATCACACAGAGATAAGGGTATTTGGATATGAAGGGCAACCCCACATGCTTCCAATTATGGTGCTAAACAGAGTGGCTAGCTTGGAGATTATAAGGCAATTGTCTATTGCCAGTGCAAAACATTTAACTGATTTTGGTAAACAATCTATTGTTCCAGGTTTATTAGTTTTCTCTGATTTCATTGTCAAAAGTTCAAAGAGTTATCATTTATTACAGAATAAATTAAATTACTATGGCATGACTCTGGGTGAGCCTAGGGAGAATTTTGATCCCGAAGGATATATAAGAGCTGCCAGAGCCTCATAGAAACTCAAAGCTGGGATACATATGGCCAAAATGCCAGACGACCTAATTAAGAACCTTGAGCGAGAGGAGGCCAAAGCTTTAAAAGGAAAGAGTGAGTTAGTCTGGGAGGCCTACAAATGGAAAAGGGCAAGGGGAATGATAGATGGAGACCTAATTGGAAATCTCCAAGATCCTCTGGAAGTAGCTAAAAGGCTGCTTCAACATGAAGCTGAAATTATGCACAGAGTTCCTTCACAATTCCTTCACTTCATTAATACTAAGAAGGACAGTCAGCCCCTAGCTCACATGTCACCGAAATCAACCTCCAGTAGTATCCCACCTGATTCTCCTAGAGAGGATTATCCTCCTGGTTTCGAAACAGAAATGAACATGGACACAGGAGAAATCAACATCAAGGATGTTGTTGACATAAGAATGACTGAGCATGAGGACTTCGTTGCTGATGATGGATTCACCTCCTCTAGGGAATTCCTTTCATTTTTATATCAATACAAAGGGGCTCATGTCAAATGAAGCATGGCTGGAAAACCAGAGGAGGAACAGATGAAGAGATTACAGGATGAAATTGATGTCCTCATGAAAGACATGACTCCTGAAAAGGGGAGGAAATTATTAAAAGAGGTCGGTGTGATCATCTTCTCTGGTTGGGATATCAACTCAGCACTCTTATTTGATGGCTTTTTGAAAAAACAAGATTTGAATCAACAGGTGTTGCCCCAGGAGGTAGATAAACTGTTCCTAGGCTCTGGATATGATCCAGACAAAAAAGCTCTCCTACAGTGGGCACTATATCCAAAGGGGAAGAGGCCAATCATTGTGGATATAGAAGAAACCTTTGGACATCTCATGGTTCATCAGGTTGGAAAGACTGATCCTAGGGTCACTGCAAAGCTCAACCTGGATGTTGCAAGATTGAACTTGGACCAAATAGAGTTTTTGGTCAGAGAGAACGTTACATACAAGGGATTATATGAAAAATCCAAGGAGGAAAATCAGAAGCTGCAAGCAAAGGTATTGCAATTAGAGACGGGGAATCCTATCAGCGAATACACCTCATACCCCACAGGATGCAGCTTGGATGACATCTCTGATGCTCTGTACTGGAAATATCAGGCAGAAAAAGCCAATAAATGCGCAGACAATGTCCAACAAAAGATGGACAAATTGGTCAACGACATTGTAGGACATCAGTTTAACACCATGCTCTTATAGGTCGAACCGTATTGGACAGTTTACAATGGAACGATAAAAGCGCTAACAGAGCATGAACGGTTAAGAGCACGATTGCAGGGAGTGCTAAGCAATGTCGATACCATGACACCAGAAGAAAAGACTGAGGGCAATGCGTATATGGACAATCATGTCAAACTCGAAGATATGCTGAGAAGAGATTTAAAAGAATTAGATGATGAAAAACCCGTTGGAATGCCCTCCATCTACAAGGAAGGAGAGGTAATAACCTTGGAGGATTTGCGAAAAGAACTTATCAGCGTCAAGGATTGGGCCT
The DNA here is from genome assembly GCF_030272615.1 of Cryptomeria japonica. Lineage (NCBI taxonomy): Eukaryota > Viridiplantae > Streptophyta > Pinopsida > Cupressales > Cupressaceae > Cryptomeria > Cryptomeria japonica. The sequence goes on from NC_081410.1 coordinate 601,498,834, forward strand.
TGTCAGAAATTGATCGGAGTAAGGATATGGCCCCTACCGTCAACCAGATAATATTCAAGTATCTGACGCTGGGGGATGAATTAAAAAAGCAAACGCCTCGAATCAAAACATTTAAAGACGATGATTACATTCATCATTTGGGGCTTTTGAATCTCTTTTTACTTAAGTTTAGAAATGTTCAAGTTAATGATTAATTTTGTAAAGGGTCGTGTCTCTTCATGAAGAGCTTTCATCCTCATATATATATGAGAATGATTTTTGTAATGTAGGGGATAGATATTAGATAGGATTAAGAGCAAAAGACCGACAGCCTGTAAGTCTTCTGTGTACGAACTTCAATGGAATACAAATCTTGATCAATTGTTTCCCTGCATATGTGTTGTGGATTATTTCATTTTCTTTTGGCAATCGTCTGTGATATTGTCTGATAAAGATAAGGTTATTCATGTTCTTAAGATCAAATCTATGCTTTATGTTATAATGTTGCAACAAAAGTTTTGCTTGCGGATTATAATTGTTCCTTGCAAAGCTTAATTGACTGGTCCCTTAAGGGTAGGGTTAAATTCACTCAATCAGCATATAATATAAGCATTCATTTGGTTTTAACAGAAATAGTAACTGACAGGTTCATAAGGGATGAATTAAAAACTGTCTCACAGATTCGCACCATAAGTCCTGAAGAAAATTGTAATGACTCTGCAACCCAATTAACGGAGAAGGCACTGGCTAAATTACAAATTACCCTCATCATTTCTTCATTTTGACAGCTATAGAAGTAATTAAGAAACACAAAGCAAACAATTATCATAACAACAATCTTGAACTCGTCTGCTATATCTCCATTCAAGGAACTCATGCCATTTCAAGATCAGGAGATATCAGATTAGGATAACATATCTGCTATAAAAAGCACTGTTTATTGGAGACATTCAGTGAATAGGTATACCCGCCTTGGTCCTGCAGAGCCTAAAGTGAGAGAGTAAGCAACCAAACAGGTTCACTCTACATGTTGGCCAAGTCAATTGGAGGGTTTGACCATAGGGACTGGCATTTCCTTAGAACCTATCCAATCTATTGATTTGAGACCCAACACAAGGCTCGATGCATGTCTTCGGGCATCCAAAATATCATATAATTCCTTTGAAACTATATATGATAGTTCTAACAAAACTTTACTATATGTATTCAAATACTCTATTATAGCTTCTTCAATTGATCTTTGCTCATTCTCATCACAATTCATGTAATAATTTGAAACATTCTTCAAATTTCCTTCATTGACTATCTGATTGATCAATTCATTTAGTGTCAAAGGAGTTACAATAGTGTAGGTTTAATCACACTTACCAGATTTCAAGGTTTCATCTAGTTCATATTTTTGCTTCTTGCTTGGTTTGGCTTTACCAGATGGATCACCTTGATTTTTAGGCTTCTTTGAAGGTGGATTTTCACGAGATAGAGGCATTCTCACCACTCGTGCATAATTGTTTTCTTCTTTGCTTCTCTAACCTCTTCATCAGATTACGTTTCTTCTTCCATAGCAACATACTTTCTCACCAATTTCACCTTCTTTCTCTTCTCTACCCCATCGATTTATGATGATTGTGGTTTAGATGGAGGTATTTCCTTTTGTGCATCAGAGGTAGGTGATGTCTTTCTCATTTTAGCCTTAGCCTACTTGAGAGGAGTGGGAATCAGCTTAGCCTGTTGCTTCACCATGTCTTCCTCCTTCAATATGTTTTTCTCTCGGGCCGTCTGCATAGCTTCTCTTGTTATGCTCATCTCCTCTGCAATTTGTTCAACCTCCTTTCTGACCTTTCTCTTCCTTCCAGATTCATTGAATTTCTTGTGCAAGCTCAACTCCTTTTCTCTGAAGGTATCAAATCTTTTCTCCTTCTCATCCACTAGCTTACTGAGGAGGTGTTCTACATATGTTTCAAGAGTGATTTCATCCACCTCATAGCCCATTGGCAAAATCCAAACAGTCCTATGCTCTACTACTTCCATGTGGTATTGGTCCTTTTCCACCATGGAACAAATTGTGTTTTCATAGTTTTCACTATAGCCTTTGGAATCCTTTCTCTACCTTGCATTAGCTCCTAAAAGGTCTTAAAGTAACCCCATATGGAAGATCTTTTAGCAACTACATCATCAACACCCTGCAAACCTTCTTTGATTTGTACTACCACCATTTTGCCATATGCTTATTGGACCTTTCCAATCTCAAAGATCTCATTTAAGAAATGCAATGCCAAGCAAATGATCAAGGAAACAAATTTAAATACATGCTTCTTGTCTTGCTTGATCTTTTTGGTATTGCTAATCAACTCACTAGGATGTACTGAACACAAATAATACTTTTTGTTTTCTTTAAGCATCTGATAAGCTTGTAGTGCTACATATAGAATTTTGTTGGTTGACTGATGTACCTTGTAACCAGTAACCATTGAGGAATATCTTACATAAAATTCCACTATATCACTGATGGTCATTGATCTGCGGTCATGTTTTGAACTGGTTACGTCCATTAGAGTGGTGTTCTTCACATTTTGGAGTGTAGGGACTGTTATTTATGAGGAATTGGTTATTAATAAGAGGGGGGCGAATCAGTAATAACAGTAAAATTTAAAATTTTAACAACTTCAAAAAACTTCTTTCAAAAATAACTCATAAATAGTATCGATAATAATTGAAATCATACTGCTGATCAGATTCATCAGATTGTTCTTCTAAGTGTTCATCAACATGCATGCAATAGAAAGATATAAACTCAACACATAATAAATGAATCAACACATGAACACCAGGATTTTCATGTGGAAACCCAAATGGGAAATACATTGGTGGGAATTGGTACCCACAATATTTTTCCACTCTTTCGGAATGTGCCCTATTACGAGCCTATTAGGACTCGGAGGAAACTGAGAGGGGTGGGGGGCTGAATCAGTTGTCTATTAATTTCAACCCAAATATAACTTAACCAAACTTCATACTTAATACAGGTAAACCAAACTTAATGATGGTTGATAGATTAGTAGTTAATATTAATACCGGTGAAACTCAATGCATAAAATAGGAAGAGAAACAACATCCACAACACATAACACAGAGATTTGTACATGGAAACCCTATAAGGGGAGAAACCACGATGGGAAACCTTACACAAAATCAGATGATAATACTACAGATATTATGTGTATACAAATAGGGTTTGCACATGCAGAAAGGCCAACCGCGTAGAGCTCACTACTCAATCACAAAATAGGAGTCACACTGACTACAATTGGATGGTTAAATCCAATGATAATGTACTGCTCAAAGTAGCATCTCCAATGATGCATTTAGTACCAATTAAGATATGATAATCACCTTCAAACCTTCCTTGAACTTTCTCTATGGTCTACTCATATGATCTTTAATATTCGAACATACCATGTTATAATACCATAACCATATACTGTCACATGTCATCTCACAAATGAGATCTTACATATATACAAAAACCTAAGACCAAATGTGAAGATCGGCTAACTAAGAATATTACAATTAAACTCAATTACAAATAAGTCAAGATGCAATGCATCATGTTATCTCAATACATTGACAACAATATAAAATTAATTAAATCATCTCCATAATGTGCCATGCTGATCTAGAATAGATAATGCATGCCAGTTAATAACCTAGACCAATTTTTCGGTAACAGCAAATATGTCAACCCAATTAGACCAATAAACAGAATACCAAAACCAAGTGTCCAAACCATGTCTTTGACATAACCAAGTGATCTCTAGATGATAACAAGTCTATTAGGTCCCAGAGGCAACTAAGAAGGGGGGTGAATCAGTTGTCTATTAATTTTAATCCAAATATAACTTAACCAAACTCAGTGCATAATACCAGTAAACCAAACTTTAATGCCGGTAGATAGTTTAGTAGTTAATTGCAATACCGGTAAAGTTTAATGCATGAAACAGAAAGACAAATAACATACACAACACATAACACAATTATTTGTATGTGGAAACCCTGTAAGGGGAAAAACCACGGTGGGAAACCTTACCCACAATCAGATGATACTTTTGTAGATAGTATGTGTGTACAAATGAGGTCTGCACATCCAACTACCTAGATCTCACTACTCAATCACAAAATGGGAGTCACACTAACTACAATTGGATGGTTAAATCCAATGATAATGTACTGCTCAAAATAGCATCTTCATATGCTAGATTCAGTATCGCTTAAGCTCTGATTGCCTTCTTCAAACCTTCCTTGAATCTTAAAATTATGTCTGCATGTATAGCTCTTCTTATATTTGCATATACCTTATTACAATCCTTTTCACACTCCTCTAGATAATCTCATAAACGAGATCTTACATATATACCAAAACCTAAGACCATTTGTGTAGGTCAGCTCACTAAGATATTACAATTAAATCAATTAGAAATGAATCAATATGTGATGCATGATGTTAGATCAATGCATTTACAACAATAAAAAATCATCTCCATAGTGTGTCATTCTGATTTGGAATAGATAATGCTTATCGGTCCATAGCCTAGACCTATTTGCCGGTAACAACAAATATGCAAACTTGATTGTATCAATAATCAAATCACCAAAACCAAGTTTCCAAACAATGTCTTCGACATAACCAAGTAATCTGCAAATGATAACACATCATCCTTAGTGCCGGTGAAAAATATAACCTGTCGGTGAACCAGATACCGGTGACTATGCATAAGTCACTAAACATGTCGATGAACATAACCAAAGATCTCCAAGTGTTCTCAAGTGTTGACAAGTGTTGACAAGTGTTGACAAGTTTTGACATGAATGACAAAACCAATGCGACACATCCATAACACCAACAATCTCCCCCTTTGGCATTGATGGCAACACAAGATGGAAAAACCATCTAAGTGCCAAAGCCGAAATGCCAAAAACCAAAAACCAACAATCTCCCAAAGAGATCATTAAAATACCTATATAGAGAGTAACAATCTCTCCCCAAAAGATAATGTGTTTTTCCATACATATCTCTCCCCCTTTGACAGAACTTATTACAAATACTAATTATTATAACCAAATTTATTCAATCTACTCCCCCTGAGAAGTAGCTCTCCTTCATCAAAGCTGGAAAAAATATTTCTCTATTTAATTTTACCGGTCTGATGCCATGCTCAGACTGTCTAAGTTTCTACCGGTGAGGGTATAACTCCAAGTTGCTCTCTTAGATATTCAAAAGTTTCCTTAGGCAAAGGCTTAGTAAAGATAGCTTAGTAAAGATATCTGCAATATGCTCTTTAGTATTCATATAAACTAATTTCACTTCTTTTGCTTCAACATTCTCTTTTAGAAAATTAAATTTTATAGAAATATGTTTAGTTTTAGAGTGAAATACTGGATTCTTTGATATATCAATTGCTGTCATATTATCACAGTAAATGAACTAATTTCACTTCTTTTGCTTCAACATTCTCTTTTAGAAAATTAAATTTTATAGAAACATGTTTAGTTTTAGAGTGAAATACTGGATTCTTTGATATATCAATTGCTGTCATATTATCACAGTAAATGATTATAGGTTCTTTGCATTTTACCTTTATGTCCTTCAACATTTGCTTAAAATATAATAACTGTGTACAATTAGTTGCTACTGCAACATATTCTGATTCTGCTGTTGATAAGGATGTACAACTTTTTTTCTTACTCAACCATGAAATTAGTCTGCTGCCAAGAAAAAATACTTCGTCGGTGGTGCTTTTTCTGTCATCTACATCTCCTGCCCAATTTGCATATGTGTATGCACATAAATCAATATTTTCATCTTTAAGATACCATAAGCCAAGATTTGTTGTGCCTTGTAGGTACCAGAAAATCCTTTTTACTACTGATTCATGATTTTCCTTAGGATTACTCTGAAATCTTGAAACAATACATACAACATTCATAATATTAGGTCTTGTTTGTGTCAGATATAGTAAACCTCCTATCATAGACTTGTATCTTGTTAGATTAACAGGTGTTGATTCATCCTTCAATGATAGTTTATCAGTTGTAGTCATAGGTGTGCTTACCAGTTTAGAGTTTTCCATGCCAAATTTCTTAAGTAATTCCTTCAAGTACTTTGATTGATTTATGAATATACATTTATCTGTTTATGAAATCTGCAATCATAAAAAGAATTTTATCTCTCCAATCATAGAAATTTTAAATTCTTCCTACATCTTATTAGAAAAGTCTTTACACAATCCATCTTCTCCTCCAAAAATTATATCATAAAAAAAAACTTCAATAACCAAGATGTCATCATTGGTCACTTTGTAATATAATTTACTGTCAGCATTACCTTTAGTGTAACCAAGCTTCAAAAGATATTTGCCCAATCTAGCATACCAAGCTCTAGGAGCTTGCTTCAATCCATATAAAGCTTTCCTTAACCTGCAAACCATATCTTTGTCATCTGTAAAAAAAAAACCATCAGGTTGTTCAATGTAAACTTCCTCTTCTAGATCACCATTTAGAAATGCACATTTAATATCCATTTGATATACTTTATAGTTCTTGTGTGCTGCAAAAGCTAAGAGTAATCTGACTGCCTCAATTCTAGCTACTGGTGCAAAGGTTTCATTGTAATCAATTCCTTTTTTCTATGAATATCCCGTACACACTAATATTTCATTTTTTCTGATTACCCTACCATCTTCATTAAGTTTATTTCTGAATACCCATTTAGTTCCTGTTACATTTTTGTTTTTAGGTCAGGGAACCAATGTCCATGTGTTATTCTTTTCAATTTATTCCAATTCATCTTCCATAGCCTTAATCCAATGTTTATCTTCACATGCCTCATTAATAGTTGCTGGTTCAAATTGAGAAATTAGACATACCTCTTCATTTTCCAGTCTTCCTCTAGTCATAACTCATGTATTCAAACTTACATACCTGGGTGTATTCACTTGATGTTGTTCTTCAGTCATTGTGGAATTCTTAGATGATGCCGATGTGACTGGATCAGCATTCTGTATAGGTGTACTCATTGTAGGTTCATTTGTGATTATCTCAACTACCGATTTAGAGTTCGTAGACCCTCTAAACTATTCATCAGTCTTCACATTTGCACTTTCAATGATTTTATGTAATCTCTTATTAAAACATCTATATACCTTACTCTTAGATGAATAACCAAGAAATATTCCTTCATCACTTCTAGGATCAAATTTGCCAATATAATCATCTCTCCTAATATAACATTTGCTTCCAAATATTCTAAAATATTTAAGAGTAGGAGTATTACCAAACCATAGTTCATGAGGGGTCTTACTAATTTCACCTTTGATGTGAACTCTGTTGAATGTATAAACAAATGTATTGATTGCTTCTCTCTAATACACATGAGGTAGGTTTTCTTCTGATATCATGCTTCTAGTTGCATCCAAAATAGTTTTGTTCTTCCTTTCCACAACTCCATTTTGCTGGGGTGTTCGAGGTGTTGATAATTGTCTTCTAATTCCATTCACTTCACAAAATGTATTAAATTCCTTAGATGTGAATTCACCTCTTTGATATGATCTCAAACCTTTGATTTTCTTACCGGTTTCATTCTCTACCATGACTTTAAATAGTTTGAATTTCCCAAAAGCTTATGATTTCTCCCTGAGAAAATTAACCCAACACATTCTAGAATAATTATCAATGATTAGCATAAAATATCTATCTCCTTGTAAACTTCTAGTTCTTTCTGGACCACATAAGTCAATGTGAATTAAGTCAAGAACATTATTGGATTTTATTGGAATACTCTTAAAAGTTTCTCTAACTTGCTTTCCAAATTGACATTCCTTACATACCAGATTGTGAGGTTTAACAATCTTAGGTAAATCCCTTATTGCCTTAGTTGTATTGATTTTCACAATGCAATCAAAATTTACATGGCACAGTCTCTTATGCCATAACCAACTTTCATCAATATGTGCAATCAAGCATGTCTTCTCATTGTTATTCAAATGAAAGATATTACCTCTAGTCTAATTACCAGTTGCTATTTCCAAACCAGTTCTATTCATGATTTTGCATTTACCATTCTTGAATTGTAATTGAAATCACTTTTCAACTAATTGACCAACACTCAAAAGATTATGCTTCAAACCTTCAACATAGTAAACATTAACACTATTGTGCTTACCATCAACAGATATAGTGCCTTTTCCTTTGATCAAACAAGCTTTGTCATCTCCAAATCTTACTAGACCTCCATTGTATTCTTGAAAGGTTAATAGTTTACTCTTATCACCAGTCATATGATGTGAACATCCACAATCGATGATCCATTCATCCTTTTCTTCAATTTCAGCTACCAGGGCTTGCTCTATTGGTTGAATAGTAGGTGCCAGTTGATCTTCTGTTATTGCAACAAAAGCCCATCCATTGTCTATTGGTTCCTCATCAGAATCATCAGTAACTCCTTCATCAGCATAATAACATGATTTGTCTCTATTCTTCTTAAATATGTACCTCTGATATTCAGGGTTAGGCTTATATATTCTTTTAGCTTTTTCTTTCAATCTTGCATGTATATCAAGACACCTAGATTCCATATGACCAATTTTATTGCAGTTAAAGCATTTAAATAGTTCTTTACCTTCATACTTACTTCCAACTAGACCTTTAGGCATTTCCCTTGCAAATAGTGCTTCAAGCTCTTCAAGTTCTTCATTCTCTCTTCTGATTTTTTCAAGTTCTCTAGCATAGAGTGCTTTACAATCATTTTTTTCAGATGATGATGATGATGTTGTAGATGAAAAAGATTTGAAAGCTAAATCTATCTTAATTGTAGCAATAGGACCAAATTCCTCAAGTTCAAAAGCTAAAAGTTTTCCAACCAAAGTATCTCTAGATACTGATGCATTAGGCATTGTTCTCAATTAATTAATAGAAGTTACTTTCATTTTGTATGTCGATGGCAAAGCTCTTAAAACTTTAGAAACAATTTAATCTTCACTTAAGGATCCTCTGTTAGGTCTCGAGGACAATTGAGAGGGGGGGTGAATTAGTTGTCAAATAAATTCAAACCAAAACAACTTAACCAACAATAATGCTTAATACCGGTAAACCAAACTTTTATGACGATAGATAGTTGTATCAGGTAATTACAGTACCGGTAAAGATTAATGCATGAAATAGAAAGATAATAACATCCACAACACATAACAACAATATTTGTACGTGGAAACCCTGTAAGGGGAAAAACCACGGTGGGAAACCTTACCCACAATCAAATGATACTACTGCAGATAGTATGTGTATACAAATGGGGTCTGCACATGCAGAAAGGCCAAGCGCCTAGAGCTCACTGCTCAAACACAAATGGGAGTCACACTGACTACAATTGGATGGTTAAATCCAATAAGGATGTACTACTCAAAATAGCATCTTACTATGCTAGATTCAGTATCGGTGTAGTTCTAATTGTCTTAACAAAAACCCTCCTTCAAACTTCAAATGATATCTGCATGTATAGCTCTACTTATTCTTGCATATACCTTCACACAATTCATTTTTGCATTCCTCATTAGATATTACAAATAAGATCTTACATTTATATCATAACCTAAGATCAATTTTAGTAGGTTGGCTCTAAAGGATATTACAATAAAATCATTCTACAAATAAAACAATGTCTGATGCAATTACACCATTAATAAAACATCTCCATAGCGTGTCGTGCTAATCTATAATAGATAAGTTTGTCGATGAATGATCTGGACCCATTTGATGGTAACAAAAAATATGCAAATACGAATATGCTGATGAACAAATCTCCAAGAAAAGTGTCCAAATGATGTCTTCGACATAACCAGGTGTTTTCCATGCCATTCCAGGTGCAGGTAAACTTTATATCCTGTCGGTGTACTAGATATCGATGACTGTGCATAAGTCACTTTCTTGTCGGTGAACATTGCCAGTTCTTCAAGGTGCCAGAGTTGATAGGTGTTAGTAGGTGTTGACATTAATGACAAGATCATACCAAAATACCAACATCCTCCACAACATTGTATACCCAAAATAATTTTATTAACTCTTTCCATACAAGCAGAAATCCTTTCATCTTCTTCCATTTTCAGATTTTCACACCTAACCTAGAAGCATTCTAGTTTTGCAATTTTGATAGTGGTATCACCATCATTCAATGTCTCTAATTTATCCCAAATAGCTTTAGCAATAGATTGGTGTAACAATCCCATGATTTGCTAATCTAACAATGCATTCAAAAGTGCTTCTCTTTCTTTGCAATCATTCTCTTCATCTTTAGCCAAGGTTGGTGGATTAGGTTGACCTTGAGTAGGAACAACATAGCCATTCTTTGTAACATCCCATATGTCCTTTCCAATGCAATTTAGATGAGTCTCCATTTTGATCTTCCATATGCCATAGTTGGTTCCATCAAGCTTCAGACTATCCTTCTTGAAATAGTTAGTAGACATAGGATCTCCTCAAGTTGTTAAACTTTTCAAAAAGAGGACTTATCTCTGATTCCAATTTTTAGGTCCTAGAGGAAACTGAAAGCGGGGGGGGGTGAATTAGTTGTCTATTAATTTCAATCCAAATATAACCTAACCAAAGTTAGTGCATAATACTGGTAAACCAAACTTTAATGTCAGTAGACAATTTAACAGTTAATTGCAATACTGGTAAAGTTTAATGCATGAAACAAAAAGACAAATAACATACACAACACATAACATAGGTATTTGTACATGGAAACCCTATAAGGAGAATAACCATGGTGGGAAACCTTACCCACAATTAGATGATACTACTGCAAATAGTATGTGTGCACAAATGGGGTTTACACATGCAGAAAGGCCAACTGCCTAGAGCTCATTGCTCAATCACAAAATGGGAGTCACATTGACTACAATTGGATGGTTAAATCCAATGATATTGTACCGCTCAAAATAACATCTTCATATGTTGGATTCAGTACCGATTAAGCTCTGATTGCCTTCTTCAAACCTTCCTTGAATATTTAAATGATTTTTGCGTGTATAGCTCTGCTTATATTCGTATATACCTTATTACAATCCTTTTCACACTCCTCTACATAATCTCATAAATGAGATCTTACATATATACCAAAACCTAAGACCAATTGTGTAGGTCGGCTCACTAAGATATTAAAATTAAATCAATTACAAATGAATCAATATGGGATGCATGATGTCAGCTCAATGCATTTACAACGATAACAAATCATCTCCATAATGTGTCATTCTGATCTGGAATAGATAATGCTTACTAGTCCATAGCCTAGACCTATTTGCTGGTAACAACAAATATGCAAACTTGATTGTACCAATAATCAAATCACCAAAATCAAGTGTCCAAACAATGTCTTCGACATAACCAAGTAATCTCCAGATGATAACAGATCATCCTTAATTAGTGTCGGTGAACAATATAACCTATCGGTGAACTAGATACCGATGATTGTGCATAAGTCACTGAACATGCCGATGAACATAACTAAAAATCTCCAAGTGTTCTCAAGTGTTGACAAGTGTTGACATCAATGACAAAATCATCCTTAGTGTCGGTGAACAATATAACCTGTTGGTGAACAATATACCGGTGACTATGCATAAGTCACTGAACTTGCCGGTGAATATAATTTGTCATTTCAACATAACCAAAGATCTCCAGAAGGTAAGTGTTGACATCAATGACAAAAATAATGCAACACATCCATAATACCAACAATCTCCCCCTTTGGCATTGATGGAAACACAAGATGGAAAAACATCTAAGTGCCAAAATAGAATGCCAAAAACTAGAAACCAACAATCTCCAGAATAGATCAAAAAAAAAATGCAGAGAGTATATATCTATCCCAATGAATAATCTCTCTCTCTCTTTCCATAGGATAATGTTTTTCCATAGATATCTCTCCCCCTTTGACATTAAATGCCAAAGCAATATAAATACCAAAACATACAACCAATTCATAAAACCAATTTCAATAACCAATTGTTTTAACTAACTACTCCTCCTGAGAAGTAGCTCTCCTCCATCAAAGATGGAAAAAGGTTTCTTTGTTAATTCTGTTGGTTTGATACCAAACATCAACTATCTAAGTCTCTACCAGTGAGGGTATTACCCCAAGCTTCTCTCTGAGATATTCAAAAGTTTCCTTAGGCAAAGGCTTAGTAAAGGTATCTGCAATCTTCTCTTTAGTATTCACATAAACCAATCTCACTTCTTTTTCTTCAACATTCTCTTTTAGAAAATTATATTTCATACAAACATGTTTAGTCTTAGAGTGAAATACCAGATTCTTAGTGTAGCTAGGAATTCGGAAATCATCACAAACAATATAAAAACTAATCTAGCCCAATCACGAAAGCTTAAATGTAATGATCTATCCTAAACACACTCAACAAAGACATGAAAATAAAACACTCAAAACTAAAGATTATGCAAACCAAATGTGGATCTGAATGCTTCCTTCATGTAGCTCCATTGTTCTTCTTTCTTCTCCAAATATCTTTGTTGTGGATCTCACCTACTAGTGCATGATCATGATATGAAAGCAAGTAGACAAGATGATTGCTCAAGAGTACTCGAAGCGTGATTGATTTGACAAAGTAATTCAAAACAAGCCATTATTAGATAATGTGATTAGGGATTAGATTGAAGAAATTCATCCAATTTATAGAGAAATTGGAGAAAAAGATCAAATTAGCATGATTCAATTCAAATAGAAATTGCAAATCAAAAAATGTCAATTATGACAATTTATGACAAATTTCTATGTCAAGAATTGATTGATTGTCAATTATGACAAATTATGACAAACTTCTATGTCATTCCCATGAAATTAGGAGGAAAAATAGGAGAGAATTGAAATTAGGAATTTAGAAAAAAAGAAAACTAGAAAAAGAGGAAATTGATGAAAATTAGGAAATTAAGTGAATTAATTAATAATTTTTCATTTATTAATTAATTCACAAAGAGAGGAATTATTAGCCAATTAAATGAACATTTAATTGTGATGAGAAGACTTAGGATAAATAATTAATTTATTAATCCTAGAGAGAGAAATGACAAACAAGGTTAAATGATTAAATCATGAAACCCTAAAAGATGAATTAACAATGCAAGAACGACAATTAGGTCTTGATGAAAGATAATTGATATCGATTTGATTATGATCATGATTCTGACTGACATAGGACCAATGCTGATAAATGATTTGATTGATAAATGCGCCAATTGATGAGGAACAATGACTAATTGATCCAAATTGACATAATTGAGACAAACAACGATTGATGACAAATCGATCACAAAATGACAAAATTGATAAGAGGACAAGAATCGATGACAAAATATATTATAAAACGACAAGATTGAAAATGACTGATCAATGACAAATTGATCGCAAAATGACAAGATCGAACATAACAACGATCGATGACAAATCGATCACCAGATGATAAGATTGATAAGAGGACAAAACCCTAATTAGGATTGACAATGTCCAAAATAGTGAGAAATGAGCACGCACATTGATGCGATAGGATAAAATTGATCAAAATCATGACTAGATAGTGTTGTCGACAAGACCAAATTTGAGAGCGAGACGAATGAAGAATGCAGAAGAAGGACTCAATGTTCACAAATGATAAAGACCAAGTGCGTGACATAGGAGAAAATGTTAATGCAACGCAAAAACCTAAAATAAGGCAATGCGCAAATGTTAAAGTATGATTCCGCAAGCGCTGACCATTTTTAGGTGTCTACATTTTGCCCCTCTTTGAGACAATGCGATTTTAAGCGTTGTTTCAAAGAAAAATAATGAAAATGCCCCAGACAATGACTATGACATATGCATGCCCCCTCGAGGAATTGGCCGGAAACATGCAGAGAAGAGGCCAATTGATCGATAAAAATGATAGGATCGAATGGATTGACAATTGGAGATCGGATGCATGAAGGACAAGCAATTTAAGGTGCACAAGACCATGACCAACATAAGATGGAGAGGGTACACGTCCATCTATGCACTGACAAAGATCTATAAATTGGACCAAGAAAGTGAAAAGAGCTCATTTGCACTAGCCAAAGAGGAAAATTTGTTGCTCTGGACAAGGACACTTGCAGATAGATGGCGAACATTCCAATGGAAGATCACCTCGAAGAATGTGTACACACATTCAAATGATTGGACGATGCAGGAGCAGTGGTATGTATCTCAAAAACCCATATTTTCAATTTCATGAAGTTTGATTGCTTGCGGGACATTGCGGGGCCCACAGGGAGTGTAGAAACTGACTTCTGCGCTTGTGTAGGGCAAATCCTACACTTGTGTGAGGTCTTCTATGCTTGTGTAGGGTACACAAGCATAGGTTACATGACACGGGCGCAGGTTCCTTGACATAGGCGCAGTTGTGCATTGGGAACTCAATTTTGGTCCAAAATGACATGCGAATGATCCGAAAAGGGGGGATAAGTGTAGGATAGGTCAGATTAGATGAAAAACACCCTGATTTAGACATGAAAAAGAGGAAATGCAACCCATAGGAGCAAACCCTAAAACTGACAAAATGTGCCCCAATTGTGATGTAGAGGCGACAGTATCCATTGATCACACGGGAGAACTGACCTGACTGCTTCATGCTACGACATAGACTCAGGAGCACGGACAGAGATACCTTAGTAGGAATAGGGATATACTATGTTACATTTATGCCCGAGATTAGGGCAAACATAGGACTGCTTATCGCATTAGCAGAGTGATGGCATTAGGAGACTTCCTCATTCCATCTGGCGACTGGAGAGGCGACGGTGACACTAGAGGATGTATGGCATATCCTCCACATTCTGATTCATGGAGAGATGATAGAGTATGACCTAGTGACAAGGAGAGACGCATTGTGTAGATTATTTGAGTGTGACACAGATGATCTGGATATCGTAGAGAGGGAGATCGGCTGGGAGACTATGGCATCAGAGTATGATCGACGATATGTGGTGATAGCCGTGGTGATAGCATGTCTACTAGTAGGAGACAAACAAGGACATGGATTCCCTATTAGATGGGGAAGAGTGCTGGAGCAGATGGCGATAGAGGGGATGGTGTATGCATGGGGACCATGTGTACTGGCTATGCTATATTTTCAGCTGCATCAGATAGCGTATTAGGGAGTTCAGACTTTGAGCTGTGGAGTCACATTGCTACAAGTATGGGCATTTGAGCACATAGCCATATGTCGACCGATTACAGATAGACAGGTAGTACCACATCAACCATATGTGTACTGCTATGGGGGAGCACTGACACAGGGTCCTTTTGGATACATACTATATTGGCGACATGAGCTAGACCGACTGAGAGAGTTCATATGGAGGCCATATCATGATTGTCCAGGATGGTCAGATGATAGTGATGAGCTACCTTATTGTAGATAGGAGAGGTACCTGATTGGGTGACCAGTGAATTGCCAAAGAGTGATTGAGATGTACCTACCAGAGAGAGTCAGATGATAGTTTGGAGAGAGGCAGGATGTACCTAGGAGGACTGCACACTTTGCCTAATCTCACAGAGAGATGAGTCAGTGGGGGAGTATGATTCAGCCACACATAGCATATGCTGACTTCTCACAGCTACAATAGAGACCGTGGGATTGGAGATCAGATGTGGAGGATGCCGGGATGACAGATGAGTATGAGAGATGGTTTGCACAACTACGGCTAGTGCCATTGATAGATCTGGATATTCTAGTACCGAGGCGACAGGAGGACTTCCCACTCACAAGAGAGGAGGAGTTAGATGATGAGGATGAGGAGGATGAGGGCAGGGATGAAGATGAGGGGGATGATGAGGATGGAGATGATGATGGGGATGATGAGGACAGAGATGAGGATGGGGATGACGAGCAGGAGGCATTACAGGATATACCCATAGAGCCAGAGACAGCTAGGATAGAGGAGATGGAGATGTGTAGGGCTATCATAGCGAGTCAATAGGATCACATTGCAACATTAGAGAGATAGCAGGATTAGTTCAGAGCGGAGATAGCCAGACTCACAGTGGCTCGAGATGCAGCGATTGCTCAGGCACAGCGAGAGGAATAGAAAGTCACTGAGTATATTGGGTCGATTTGGGATGCCAGTGCACGGGAGATGGCATAGATGCTGGTAGAGACCGAGGAGGAGATACGCCATTGGAGGACACTATATGAGGGTGTTGTTCCACCAAAGCAGAGAGCAGCTTCATATCGGGCATGATTGAGGACAGAGAGCAGGGCACGCTCTCGGAGGTCATTGAGCAGCATGGGAGTGAGTGGACCTATGAGACCACCATAGCAAGGACCAGGAGGGACATCATCCACAAGACATTGCAAGGATGAGGAGGACAGAGGGAGCACCTAGTGACAGAGGCACGTGCTCCTTAGGACAGACAGTGGACATTATGTAGTTTGACATTTTGTAGTCAGCCTGTGGGCCATACTTAGGACAGACAGTCCAATTTTGTACTCCGATATTATTTTGACATGTGATATGATATGCATCGATGCAATGTGTTATGATTGATGTTACTTGCCATGTATGGATGACTTATGCACTATTGATGTACCATTGTGGAACATGTATGGATGTATTTTTTTGTGTTTGTGATGCATTTATAATATGAAATGGATAAGATACTTGATATGATGCTTAATGTAATGCAAATGTACTAACCAAATGGATGCAGGATGTAGCATATGTTTTTGGAGATCGGAGAACGAGATTGAACTGACTATCCAAACTGACAGAAGAAATGTTAGTAAGAAGAAATGAGATAAAGGATAGTTAGGGATGAAGAAAAACTTGCTTTCAGTAATGCACTTTGTAGGTGAGAACCTTTATTTTAATGTAGCAAAATGGATGCGTAGCATCATGGCATTGAAGGCCAGAGTTGAAATGCAACCCTTTTTGCAAAGGATAGACACATTGCAGACAAACAACAATCACAACAAAAAAGAAAGGAACCATGAACCATCCTGGTCACTCTAAATCACTCAGTGACATCATCGAGCAACATAGGAACATGACCGAAGATAAATCAATAAAAAGATAAGATGCACAAATTCCAACAAATCAAACAAACATCTTGATCTTCATTGTCAAAAGTTGAAAGTGTTGATAGGACGATCATGCTGTCTGGTTTCAAGACATGCGATACCCCGTCTAAGACAGGACATAGTCTGGTTTCGAGTATACCACACCCTGTATAAGACCCATGATAGTATGCCAAGGACAAATGATTTTGAGGTTGATTGATATGACAATTTGGATAAGTTTGAATGTCTGGTTTGATTGAAAAGTTCATCTGTTAACGCATGATTTCATTAAAGCATAATGTGTGATTGCATGTCGTTGGAGGGATGCTCAGTGATTTGTCTTATGCACAAAAAGAGATCCTTTATTGACAAAATGCTTGTTTTTTGGATTTTAATGTTTTGAAATGTTTTTGTTCATTTTTTCAAGACTTTATTTGACTTTTTAGGGATTTTCTGAGGACATTTTTCAATTTTTAAGAGATTTTTTTTAGGACATTTTTCAATTTTTTTGAATTATTTCATGACATTTTTCAATTTTTAAAATTTTTGCCCCCAGTGTCTAGCAAGGCAAGGAATATGACAGGTGAATAAATAGGCTTGCTGAAATGTTGGTGGATAGAGGGAAGAAAAAGGCCTTTGATTATGCAGACAACATGGATGCAATTTTCAAGGGCTATTGCGTGATGGGACAAGAGACTGGATATGACAATGTAAAGCAGTGACATGGCATGAGGGACATGTCAAGAGGTTTTTGAAACTATGTTTAAATTTTGCGTCCTTATGTAAGATCAAGATCAAGGAATGAAAAAGAGTGTATGGATAGTGATAAGATATGGATAGGATAAGCAAGACCAAGAATGGATAAGGGACATGGATGGAAGGTCGGGATAGGATACGGGATAGGCTAAGGGATAGTGGCAGAAAGTTACAATAAGACATGGAATATGGATGAAAGGTTATAATAAGCAAATGGATAAATACCAAAAGCTATGATGGACTAAAAGCTGCAAACAAGATGCATGGTGCTCATGAAGATCGGCAGCCTTGTCAAGATCAAAGGTGGAAAGGGAAAATGGACATGAGGGTAGGATAATGGAGGGTAATGACAGGGGTTCGATAGGATAGTGAAGGATGAAACTTGCCCCCAAGTGTGGTATGCAAGAAGTTCATAGATTACGCATGATGCCTGTTTGCCAGGTTTTCATCATGGTACTTGCCCAAAGCACCTGTTTGCCAGGTTTTCACCAGTGGACGAATTATTTTTGCTTTACTTTTTTCTTTCTTTTGTCTTTTTTTTTTCACTTTTTTTTTTTTTTTTTGACAGTAGCCTTGAAAAAAAAAAATGGACCATGACCTTTAAAAGTATGCTCAAAGACATTGGTAGGATAAGGACATGGAAAATGAGATGAAACTAAGGCTAGGATTTATGCAAAGGATTGGATCAAAGGGATTGAAGGATGGAAAATATGCATTGGATAATAGATAGGGTATTGGAAGAATTGTGCTTTAGTGGATGGAAATGAAGGCAACATCGACATTGGCACACACTTTGAGGGGTGATGGACTGATGGAGGAAAAACGTATTTTGGATATTGAGATTTTGATGAAGGAAAGGCTATGGATTTTGGGACATAAGGGCCCAAAATGGATGAAGAAGGTGAGGAATAGATTTGAGAGGTTTGGATGGAGGAATAGCAATTTTGGATGCCAAGTTGGATGTTTCTTTAGGCTTTTGTGCTTCAAGGAGCTGCTTAGGGATCCACATGGTTTTTGATTTTTCATGCTTTTGTGGTTCCTTGGAGTGCATTGCCAACACAAGGGATTTAGGAACCCATATATATTTTGATTTTTCTTTATTTTTCTCAGTGGGCCTTTGTGGCCTTTTGGATATTTCTTTTTCTTTTTGGATCATATTTTTCTTTGCTTTGACATGTCGATTATATTGGACACGTTGATCTTTGAATACATGTGGATTGCTAGACTTATGACATTTATACTTGGCATCCAAATTGCTTGGAGGGGGAAAGGAATGAATGGATGGATATGAATGAAATGGACTTCTTTTGGATGGATGGAATTTACTCAAGGATGTGTGCCTTTGCTGACCTTGCATAAAGGATGAAGGGATATAAGGACCTAAGATGGATGGAAGGTATGATGGGGAAGGTGTATGTTTTGATTTTGATGGAGGGATTCCAACGTCTTGAGGAATTTCACTGAGGCCATGACCCTAAACATTTTCTTTCACATGAAGGGGTTTTTTCTCATGAAGGTCTACTCCTTTGCCTTTATGAATATCTTGACTTGTAGGATACTCTTTTCTTTGGGAAGAAGACGTGAGTCCATTATGAGGTGGATATGATATGAGAGAAATAATGAGATCTTGAAGTGGATTAGATTGGACCAAAGAGGAAGAACCCATTGTTAATGTCAGGGGTTCATGAACATCTTGCACTGACACGTTCAAATCATGAGGGGGATTAGGATCATGAGAGGGACTAGGATTGTGTAGTGGACATGGTTCAATGACAGGTTCTTCAAGAGATGGAATGGGAGAAATAATGGGATCATCAAAAGAAATGATATCTTGGAGTGTATATGGAGTATTAAGACGTGGAGATGGAGGAACAAAAAGATCTTGTGGAGGATTTAAAGGAATAATTTGATCTTGACAAGGAGGAAGATCATTGGAATCCTCTTTAAAGGTGCTTTGCTCTTGACTTTTAATGGGATCATTAGAAAGGATGGAAGGGATATCTTGATCTTTCTTAGGAAGTGCAATGTCAATGGGATTTGAAAGGACATTGTGTTCATGAAATGGAAGGGAATCGTTTGGGATTGGATGAACTGGGATATCTTGATCTTGCTCAGGGAATGGAGTGTCAATAGGACTTTGGATAGGATGGACAAGAATAGGGGAATCATCATGATTGTCTGTGAACATGGGGTCCTGGTCAACAATTAGATGGGATGATAAGGTTTCAGGATCTTGATCTTGATTTTCTTTAGGACTCATTTCTTCATGCTCTAAATTATCCTCTTGACATGGGGTTGGACTTTGGATATGCATGGGGGATTTTGGCAAGGGATCAATGCTTTGGCATGAAGGAAATGCACTTTGAACATTTGTGATGGACTCTGGCAAGGAATCAATGCTTGAACATGAGGAAGAGGGACTTCGAATGGGGTCTTCTAAAATAGGTAATGGCAAAAAAGTGCATGGTGGCATTGGGTCTTGTATTTCTAAAACATGACAAGGAAGTGCATCATGAATTGGATTACCATGGCAATCAATTATGGATAGCTCTTGGATAATTGCATCCTTGGGTGTACTGTTTGATGAGGACAACATGGAAGGTTCTTGGGAAACTTCTAGAGGTGTAGGGATAGATGCCACTGGAAAGTCAATTTGCTTGTGGGGGGGTGAGGCATTGCTAGACATAAGTGTATTATCTTGATCTTCTTCAAAGAACTCACTTGGTAGTTTCCTTAAGAGCATTGCAATAAAGCCACCTTTCTTTCGAGGTTTTGACATAGTTGTATCTGGAATTTGAACTTGTTTTTGGTTTAATGTCATGTTTTGATATTGGACTTGGTTCAATTGTTCCGACATGTTTGAAACTTGGGTTGGTGTGTGCTGCAACCTTTGTTTTTGAATGTTTGGTTGTGGTTGTTGACATTGATATTCCACCATTGGTTGGACATATTGTTGAAATTGGACCATTGGTTGTGCTCGTTGAATATGTTGGACAATTGGTTGAATCATTGGTTGTGATGGTTGAAAATGTGATTGATAGTAAACACCTTCTTGTTCTTGTTGTGGAGGCACATAATGTTGAAATTGATGTTGTCTCTTTTCTTGAAATTGTTTCATCATCTCTATTTGTGAGAGGAGAGCTGGTATGTCTGATCATTCAAGAAGAGATCTTACATCAATTGGCACAATCTTTGGATTTTGACCTAGAAATTTTTGAAACACTTTGGACATTTGTGATCTATTCTTCTCAATGTTTTTCACTCTTTGTTCCAATATCTCTTCTTCTTGAGCTAGTTTCTCCTCTAGTTTTTGTATTTGGAGACTTGTTTCATCATAAAGAGTTTGATCGATATTGCCTTGTTGTTGGGTTCGATATAATTGTGATTGCCTTGGATTAAAATTCGATTGCATTGTCAGTTGATATGTCAAACTTTGTTGCATCATTGGTGCTTGGAACCTTGTTTCAATAGACATGTCACTATGCAAATGCAATATTTTTGGAATTTTTCAAGGATAATGTATGATATGCAACTAAATGCAAACTAAATATATGAAAATGCAATCTATGGCAAGAATGCAACCTATGTTTTTGGTTGTTTTTTAGGATTTTGACAAACTCATGAATGCAATTCTAAGAATGAGACCCTCAGGAAATTGAAATGATGACTAGACCTCAAAGGACAAAAGGACCAAGTGACAAAAGGACAAATGACAAAGTCTCCCCTATACACTTGGATACTAAGCTAGGTTTGACCAAATGACAATAATGACATAAAAAGAAAAGGTTTGACAAGGTCTAGACTCCTTAACAATGACTTAGGGTTTATCAAAGATTTGGATTACTCAAGTATGACAAAACCTAGTTTTTGAGACTATATGCAAAGGGACAATTACTATGCAAGTGACCTTAATATGATATGATAATAACCTAAAATTAATGAAGAGACTTAGGGTATGCAAAGTATGACAAT
Organism: Cryptomeria japonica; assembly: GCF_030272615.1. NCBI lineage: Eukaryota > Viridiplantae > Streptophyta > Pinopsida > Cupressales > Cupressaceae > Cryptomeria > Cryptomeria japonica. The sequence continues at coordinate 601,520,679 of NC_081410.1, forward strand.
GGTATTACTCTAATGCAAGAGGACACATGCAAATGGATGACCCTTATTGATATACAAAGGAGTATGACTTAGGTGAAACCTAACCTTGGTACTTGACAATGAACTTTGCAAAATGCAACCTAGGATGAACCCAAATGTAAGTGACATGAATGTTGAGACAAGATTTTGAGCAATGTTTGATAACCATGTTTGAAGGTGTTTTGAATTTTGTTGGATGAAATGCTCTTGGGTTTAACCTTGTTTTGAATCAATTTGCCTCATTTTTGAAATGATATGCAATTCAACTTTTGACAAACAAAGAAGACAAGATATTTCAACTTAGACTCAAGACAATCATGCTCATTCACACATTTCTTATGGTAGGCAAGGACATTAGGTACTTGAGAGGTAGACTTGTTATGAGATTCAAGGAGAATACATAGATGCTTAACCCCACAGGTTCCCCTCCACGGCACTCACTTCTCAGGGAAGCCAAGCATTAGTCCCCATGGAAATCTCCCCATGGTAAACTTAGTATCTCTTCCAAGTATCTGAACTTGTCCTTCTCAAGCAACTAGAAGGGTTTTTGGCCTCTAAAAACAAGGTGTTTAGTTAGGATTTCTATTAAGCATTACTCCTTGATGTCACGCAAGCGTGATTAAGACATTAAGCCCATCAAGATACCAAACAAATGTAGTTGCACAAGCATGATTTAGAATGTGAGGTCCTACTTAGATGTTGATATGAGAAAGAGTCCAAGGGTCATCACTTCCCAAGTAACTGCAATCCCATGTAACCCTTCCTTCAAAGCTTTTGCTCATCGGGTATTTTTTTATAGTGAGTTAGAATGCCAAGGTATTCTAGCCGTACTCACTTTGGGTCATTCCCTTCTCACGATTATCACTTTCTTGCAAAAGCAAATGGTCAGGAAGGCAGGCCCTCTAAAGGTGACAAACAATCAAAGACATGAGCATGGTATCAAAGATCTGGATTTCTGATCACCCTAAGAAGGATGAGAGCATACTCTCCTACTCCAATGTCAAGCTCAACAATCAAAGAAAACATACATTTATTCCATCCTATTTAGAAATCACTAGGTGCCTAAAAATTAATTGCAAACACAAGGTTTAGTTGTAGTCCAAGGCAACCTACAAAACCCAAGTCAGAAGTTTGAAATGTTTAGTCTTTGACTATCGAACTTGCACAAAAATGTGTTAGTAGTTTCATTTGTTTGTCTTTGCCATGCGTATGCTAAGGTTTTGCACAGAGAATTAGTACCAACAACCAAAAAGCAGAAAACAGAATGCAAAACAAACAATTTTCAAGTAAAACACTGCATTTTTTACCGATGTTTCTGGACTTTACACAGGCACAAAAGTCATGACACAAGCGCAAAAGTCATGACACAAGCACAGAATGTCTTTAACATAGGCACAGGTTGTCTCACACAGGCGCAGATGTCCCCAGAAAGCCCTGCACTACCCTGTTTTTGGGTTTTTGGCCTGCAAATCAACTCAAAAGCACTCAAAAACATAGTTAAGGTGTTAGATGGTTAGTGTTCACATCGGGTTCACCAATTAATGTAGCTAGGAATTCAGAAATCATCACAAACAATATAAAAACTAATCTAGCCCAATCATGAAAGCTTAAATGTAATGATCTATCCTAAACACACTCAACAAAGACATGAAAATAAAACATTCAAAAATAAAGATTATGCAAACCAAATGTGGATCTGAATGCTTCCTTCATGTGGCTCCATTGTTCTTCTTTCTTCTCCAAATAGCTTTGTTGTGGATCTCACCTACTAGTGCATGATCATGATATGAAAGCAAGTAGACAAGATGATTGCTCAAGAGTACTCGAAGCGTGATTGATTTGACAAAGTAATTCAAAACAAGCCATTATTAGATAATGTGATTAGGGATTAGATTGAAGAAATTCATCCAATTTATAGAGAAATTGGAGAAAAAGATCAAATTAGCATGATTCAATTCAAATAGAAATTGCAAATCAAAAAATGTCAATTATGACAATTTATGACAAATTATGCACTTTCTATGCAAAATTTGATTGATTGATAATTCATGACAATTTATGACAAATTTCTATGTCAAGAATTGATTGATTGTCAATTATGACAAATTATGACAAATTTCTATGTCATTCCCATGAAATTAGGAGGAAAAATAGGAGAGAATTGAAATTAGGAATTTAGAAAAAAAGAAAATTAGAAAAAGAGGAATTAGGAAAATAGAAAAAGCGGAAATTGATGAAAATTAGGAAATTAAGTGAATTAATTAATAATTTTTCATTTATTAATTAATTCACAAAGAGAGGAATTATTAGCCAATTAAATGAACATTTAATTGTGATGAGAAGACTTAGGATAAATAATTAATTTATTAATCCTAGAGAGAGAAATGACAAACAAGGTTAAATGACTAAATCATGAAACCCTAAAAGATGAATTAACAATGCAAGAACAACAATTAGGTCTTGATGAAAGATAATTGATATCGATTCGATTATGATCATGATTCTGACTAACACAAGACCAATGCTGATAAATGATTTGATTGATAAATGCGCCAATTGATGAGGAACAATGACTAATTGATCCAAATTGACATAATTGAGACAAACAACGATTGATGACAAATCGATCGCAAAATGACAAAATTGACAAGAGGACAAGAATCGATGACAAAATATATTGCAAAACGACAAGATTGAAAATGACAACGATCAATGACAAATTGATCACAAAATGACAAGATCGAACATAACAATGATCGATGACAAATCGATCAATAGATGATAAGATTGATAAGATGACAAAACCCTAATTAGGATTGACAATGTCCAAAATAATGACAAATGAGCACGCACATTGATGCGATAGGATAAAATCAATCAAAATCATGACTGGATAGTGTTGTCGACAAGACCAAATTTGAGAGCGAGATGAATGAAGAATGCAGAAGAAGGACTCAATGTTCACAAATGATAAAGACCAAGTGCGTGACATAGGAGAAAATGTTAATGCAATGCAAAAACCTAAAATAAGGCAATGCGCAAATGTTAAAGTATGATTCCGCAACCGTTGACCATTTTTAGGTGTCTACACTTAGATATATCAATTGTTGTTGAATTATCACAATAAATGATTATAGGTTCTTTGCATTTTACTTTTATGTCCTTAAACATTTGCTTAATCCATAATATCTGAGCACAATTAGTTGATGCTGCAACATATTCTGATTCTGCTGTTGATAATGATGTACAACTCTATTTCTTGCTCAACCATGAAATCAATCTCCTACAAAGAAAGAATGCCCTGCTGGTGGTTCTCTTTCTTTCATCTACATCTCCTTCCCAATTTGCATCGGTGTATGCACATAAATCAAAATTTTCATCTTTAGGATACCATAAACCAAGAATTGTTGTGCCTTGTAAATACCAGAAAATGCTTCTCACCGTTTATTCATGATTTTCTCTAGGATTACTCTGAAATCTTGAAATAATACATACTACATTCATTATATCAAGTCTTTTTTGTGTCAAATACACTAAACCTCCAATCAAAGATTTATATCTTTTCAGATTAATAGGAGTTGAATCATCCTTCAATGTCAATTTATCAATTTTAGTCGTAGGAGTACTTACCGGTTTGGAATTTTCCATACCAAATTTATTCAATAGTTCTTTCAAGTATTTTTTTTGACATATGAATATACCTTTATCAGTCTATGAAATCTACAAACCTAAAAATAATTTTATCTCCCCAATCATAGAAATTTCAAATTCATCCTTCATCTTATTAGCAAAGTCTTTACATAATCCATCTTCTCCTCCAAAAATGATATCATCAACAAAAACTTCAATAACCAAGATGTCATCATTAGTCACTTTGAAATATAAGTTGCTGTTAGCATTACCTTTAGTGTAACCAAGCTTCAAAAGATATTTGTCCAGTCTAGCGTACCAAGCTCTAGGAGCTTGCTTCAATCCATAGAAAGATTTCCATTATCTACAAACCATATCTTTATCATTTGTCAATGAAAATCGATCAGGTTGTTCAATGTAAACTTCCTCTTCTAGATTACCATTCAAAAATGCACATTTTGCATCCATTTGATATACTTTATAGTTCTTGTGGGTTGTGAATGCAAGAAATAATCCGACTGCCTCAATTCTAGCTACCGGTGCAAAGGTTTCATTGTAATCAATTCCCTCTTTATGTGAATATCCTTTACATACTAGTCTTGCTTTGTTTCTGATTACCTTACCATCTTCATTAAGTTTATTTCTGAATACCGATTTAGTTCCACTTACTTTTTTGTCTTTAGATCAGGGAACCAATGTCCATGTATTGTTCTTTTCAATTTATTCTAATTTATCTTTCATAGCTTTAATCCAATGTTTATCTTCACATGCCTCAATAATAGATGTTGGTTCAATTTGACAAATTAAACATACCTCTTCATTTTCCATTCCCCCTCTTTTCATAACACCTTGATACTTATTCCCAATTATTTGACTTTCAGAGTGATTCAATCTTACATACCTGGGTGTGTTCACTTGCTGCTATTCTTCAGTCATTGTGGAATTCTCTAATGATGCCAGTGTAATTGGATCCACATTCTATATCAGTGGACTATGTATGGGTTCATTTATGATCATCCCAACTGTTGGTTCAAAATCCATAGATCTTGAATTTCCTCTAAAGTATTCATCTATCTTTGCATTTGCACTCTCAATGATTTTCTGCAATCTTTTATTAAAACATCTATATGCCTTTCTCTTAGATGAATAATCAATAAATATTCCTTCATCACTTCTAGGATCAAATTTACCAGTATACTCATCTCTCCTAATATAACATTTGCTTCCAAATATTCTAAAGTATTTAAGAGTAGGAGTATTACCAAACCATAGTTCATAAGGGGTCTTACCGGTTTTGACCTTTGATGTGAACTCTGTTAAAATTGTAAACCATTGTATTCACTGCATCTCTCTAGTACACATGAGGTAGATTTGCTTCCAATATCATGCTTCTAGCTGCATCTAGAATAGTTCTGTTCTTTCTTTCCACAACTCCATTCTGCTAAGGTGTTTGACATGCTAATAGTTGTCTTTTGATTCCATTCACTTCACATAATGTATTAAACTCCTTAGATGTAAATTCACCTCCATGATATGATCTTAAACATTTGATTTTCTTACTTGTTTCATTATCTACCATTGCCTTGAATAATTTGAATTTCCCAAAAGCTTATGATTTCTCCCTAAGAAAAGTAACCCAACACATTCTAGAATACTCATCAATGATTAGCATAAAGTATCTATCTCCATGTAGACTTCTTGTTCTTGCCGGACCACACAAGTCAGTATGGATTAAATCAAGAACATTATTGGATTTCTCAGTTTTACTCTTAAAAGTTGTTCTAACTTGCTTTCCCATTTGACATTCCTTACATACCGAATTATGAGGTTTCACAATCTTAGGTAAACTCCTTACTTCCTTAGATGAACTGATCTTTATAATGCAATCAAAATTCACATGACAAAGTCTTTTATGCCATAACCAAATTTCATCAATATGTGCAATCAAGCATGTCTTTTCATTGTTATTCAAATGAAATATATTACCTCTAGTTTGATTACCAGTTGCAATCTCCAAACCAGTTCTATTCATGATTTTGCATTTACCATTCTTGAACTATAATTGAAATCCCTTTCCAACTAATTGACCAACACTCAAAAGATTATGCTTCAAACCTTCAACATAATAAACGTTGTCAGTATTGTTCTTATCATTAAAAGATATAGTGCCTTTTCCTCTAATGAAACAAGCTTTATCATCCCCAAATCTTACTAGACCTCCATTGTATTCCTGAAAAGATAAGAATTTACTTTTATCACCAGTCATATGATGTGAACATCCAAAATCTATAATCCATTCATCCTTTTCTTCAATTTTAGCTTTCGGCCTGCTCTACCGGTGGAACAGTAGGTGTCGATTGATCTTATTTTATTGGAACAAAATCCCATCCATTGTCTATCGGTTCTTCATCAAAATCATCAGTAACTCCTTCATCAACATAGTAACATGATGAAGGAGTTATTTAGTAAGACTTGATAGATCCCTTGTTACTAATGATTGGATTATTTCTCATAGATGCTCTCTTTCTATTATTAATAGAATTGGGTCAGACCATTATCCCATCTCTTTTGTTGCTAAGAATTTTAAGAATAATTATAGATTCCCTTTTTGGTTCGAAAATATGTGGACCTCCCACCCTAATCTTGAAAAATCTATTGCTAACTGGTGGAATCTTGATGTTAATGGAACTACCATGTATAAAGTTGCTAAAAAACTTAAATACATCAAAACCAATATTAAGACTTGGAATAAGAAGGTCTTTGGTGATATCTTTGATTCAAAGAAAAAACTAAAGGAGGAACTGGACCATATACAAAATTCAATACAGAAAGAAGGCTACAAAAAGTATTCCAAAGCAATGGAAGATGATGTTCTAGTCAAACTCCACAATAATATCTCTAGGGAAGAAATCTATTCAAGGTAGAGATCTAGGGCTATATGGTTGAAGGCAGGGGATGGAAACACTAAATTTTTCCATATGACTTCCCTAAAACACAAGGTAGCGAATAGAATCACAAGATTGATTGTTGAAAATGACACTCTACTTAATAAGGACAAAATCAGGGATGAAGCTATCAGATTCTTCAATCAGTTCCTTACTAGTAACAAGGACATTGATCAGACCCACCAACTCAATTTGGTTAATATTATTCCTAAGGTCATTAACCCTATTTAGAATAAGGCCCTTACTACTATCTCGTCTACTGGAGAAATTAAAAAAGTTGTCTTTTTGTTTCAAGGGGATAAACCTTTGGGTCCTGACATTTCCCTATGTTTTTCTTCCAATAATTATGGCATATTGTGGGGGAAGACACAGTTAATGTGGTCAAAGAATTCTTTGGATCTAGAAGAATCCTTAAGGAGCTCAACTCCACTTTTATAGCCCTAATCCCCAAAGTTGCTGGGGTGGACTCTATGGGAAATTTTATCCAATTAGCCTATGTAACTCTTTCTACAAATTCATATCCAAAGTTATGACCACTAGAATTTTGGTGGTGCTTCCCTTCATCATCTCTGAGGAGCAGAAAGGTTTTGTTCCTGGTAGGCAGATTCTAGACTTAATTGTTCTTGTTCATGAGAACATTCATTCCCTTAGTGCTGCTAAAAAAGAAGGCTTCTTGATAAACTTGGATTTGGCGAAGGCTTATGATAGAGTGGAGTGGGATGTTCTCTTCAAAATCATGGGCACTTTTGGTTTTGATGAAAAGGTAACCAAAATAATCAGAGAGTTGATCACCACTCCTATGTTCTCTATTCTGATTAATGGATCTCCTACCAATTTTTTTAAAACTTTAAGAGGGCTCAGACAAGGAGATCCCATATCTCCTATCATTTTTACCATTTTGGCTGAAAGTATGAGCAGATTGATTCACAATTTGAAACAAAGCAAAACTATCAAAGGTCTTCAACCTTCCTCCACTAATGTTTTTTGCTCTCATCAATAGTTTGTTGATGACACTATCCTCATGGGATATTCTTCTGTTATGGAGGCTGATGCCTTCAAAACTACTCTTAACTCCTATGCTTTGGCTACTGGTTAGCAAGTCAAATGGGACAAATCAGCTATTTCCTTCCTGAATACTCCGATCATAAGACAACAAAAAATTGCTAAAATTATTGGGTGCAAAGTAGAAATGCTCCCTTCCACCTATCTGGGTCTTCCCTTGGGTTTAGCTCCCCCAAATTCTTTCTAGAATATGCTTATTGATAAATTCAATAAAAGAATTGCTGGATGGAAAGGCTCAATGTTATCTCAGGCTGGGAAACTACAGCTCCTTCAAGCTACTCTTCAAAATCTCCCTGTTTATGCCCTCAGCCTATTTGGTATCCTAGCTAAATTTGCTAAAGCAATGGACAGAATCCAGAAGAGATTTTTATGGTTAGGAGTGGAAGAAAAAAAGAGAATATCCTTGGTTGCTTGGGAAAAAGTGTGTAGACCAAAGAACAAAGGGGGGTTGGGGATTAAAGCTCTAAAAACCTTTAACAAAGCTCTTCTTGCTAAACAATTATGGAGAGCCTATGATACTAAGAAAGATTGGAATCAAATTTGGTTTGAGAAATACATTTAGAATCAGCCTATCCAAGGGGTCCTTAACTTTGAAGACATCCCTGTTGGATCCTTCATTTGGAATAGCATTACTGAATCCATAAAAGTGGCAAAAGCTGGGGCTGGATGGGTGCTTGGAAAAGATGATAGAATAAGGTTTTGGGAAGACCCGTGGATGAAGAATGAGTCTATTTATGATCAAAACAATAGTCAAATTATTGAGGATTGTAAAAGGAGGTTTGGGCTTATGGTGTGTGACTACTGGAAGGAGGACAAGTGGGTTAGGTTTGATGACATTCATTCTGGATTTTCCTCCCTCCAGAAGGAGTTGCTGTCCTTTTTCCCTAACAAAGACTATGATGATGTATTCCTCTGGAAAAGTGATCCTAAAGGTGAATTTACGGTTGCCTCATCCTATAAAAACACCCTTTTTCAAACCAGCAATCCCATTTGGAGTAAAGTTTGGAACATTATTTTGATCCCTAAAGTCAACATTTTCTTTTGGCTTGCTTCTCGTAATAGTACCCTTACTCTTGAAAATTTAATTCGAAGAGGTTTCAAATTCCCTAATAGATGCGAGCTATGCCAAAAGGAGGGGGAATCAGTTGATCATCTCTTTTTTCATTGCTCTTTTACCTGGGATATTTGGTGCAAAATGTGGGGAAAATGGAAAGTTAATTGGGTTATGAACATGAGTATCAAGGATATTATCTGGCAATGGAATTTTCCAACCAAATGCCAAATTATCAAGAACCTTTGGTCTTTGACCCTCCCCATGATTTGCTAGGGAATTTGGAAAGAAAGAAATAATAGGATATTTAGGGAAGCTAAGTGTAATACTCAGGTGGTCTTTGAAAAAAATTGTAGGACTATAATAGAGAACAACAATATTCCTCACAAGAATAATCAGCAATGGTCTGTTACTGATATGAATGATATGGAAAGTGTTATGGTTCCCACAGATACTGAGAGAGGGGGGTGAATCAGTATCTGACCGGTAATGAAATTTTCTTAAGACAGAACATGTAGAACATAATGTAACAGTATACCAGTATGCAAGAATTAATGTAATAAATAGAATAAAAAACATCCACATGAAAAGAACACCATAACACAAGATGTTTAACAAGGAAACCCGGTGTGGGAAAAACCTCAGTGGGATTTGTGACCCACAATATTCACTTATTGACCAATAAGAGAATATTACTTTTAATAGGGGCCTGCACATGCAGGAAGGCCAACTGCCTAGAGCACACTGCTCAATAAGAAGTTACACTGACTTACAATGAGGATTATGCAAATCCAATAATCTGTACTGCTCTACAATAGCATCTTCAATGCTAGATTCAGTACCAGTTCTTGCTCTTGTTCTTTGCATATACCCTTGACCTATAATTCGCACATTAGGTCTGCCTAATAGTTTTCTTTATGTTTTTCATCCATATCCTACAAATGTCTACAATGATCTCTTTTATATACAAGAGTCATTTTACAATTTGCCAAGTCGACTTACAATAATAAACAAAATATTACATATCAAAAGTCTTGTCGGTCTCTGTGCCGGTATACATCTTTTCTTCTATGTCGGTGTAGAGTGGTCTTGCTGATGCCGGTGCATTATCTTGCTTGAATAATGCTTTGCCAGTAGAATGTCTTGCCGGTGCCATAGGATTGCAAGGTTGCCTATGTAATGCTTTGCCGGTATAGTGTCTTGTTGGTGCCATAGGATTGCAAGGTTGCCATCAATGACAAAACCTTCAATCACACACAATGTCTCATTGGAGTGTCCATATGCCAACAATCTCCCCCTTTAGCATTGATGGCAACACTCATGAGAAATTTCAAAAAGATATCCAAAAATGTGTAGACCAAAAATGTTACCAAAAATGTTTACCAAAAATGTGAGAGCTCCCCTTGAGCATATAACTCCTATGTTTTGAATTTTCTCATCCTACTACTCCCCCTTTGGCATCAATGACAAAGGTTAGTAGAGTATTAGTCATACCAGTCCATAACCTCAACCTTGTAGTTGGGTAGTTATTATCTGGAAAAGATCTCCCAAAATTAAGTTTATACTATCCATAAACTTCTTACTATCTTTTATTGTTGTCTCGGTTCTTTTTACTGTACTGGTAACATACTGCAAATGCTCTGCTGGTGTTTTGCTTCCTTGTGTTAATGCCTCTGAGATTTCCTTCCACAAAGATGCTAAATAGTCCAATCTTGGACTTAGTTTAGATCTCAAAAGTTTTGCCTTGTTTATTATTGCCTCTTTCTCTCTTTCCAATTTGAGCAATTCTTTCTCGAAATTTTCTATCTTCTCTTCAAAAACTGATAATGAATCAGGTGAGTTGACAAAATTGTCTGCAAGTTTATTTATCTCATCTTGTGCCTTGCTTATCTTTTTGTCAATATCTACAGTCAAAAAAATTGTTTTACATGTATCTTATACAGGTTTTTGTACTCTTTTAACAAATTACACAGTTCTGGTAGAAGTGTGTCGAACTCCCTATTACAGTTCTTTATTCCTTCCTCAAAGAATTTCTATCTCTCTTTTTCTACAATTTCCTTTACAAATTCTACCTTTGTTTGCTCAAAATTTCCAGAAATATATTTACAAAGTGTATCCAACTATCCTAAAGAATTTTTATTGTCTATATTACAATTAGGAGCTATTGATTTCAAAAATGGGATTGAATCATCTATCGCTTTGTAAGCTTGTGAGCTATAATCAGTTATTTTCTTGATAGATTCAAGTAATACCTCAGTCACATTTGATGGTGACCCAACAAAATGAGTACTGGTGGAAGTGACCAAGCTTGTATTGACCTCTGGTAGGTCTGTTTGTGTTTGCATTTCTTTAAGCACTAGTTTTCTTCCTTCATTTCTTACCAGTGGCATCTGTTCTAGAGCCTTTAGCTCTGTTGGTTCCTATGTTTGTGTTCTAGATTCCATCTTTTTCTCTGTATCTACTATCGATTGCTCTGTATTCCTTGTTACCAAAGGCTCTTTGGCTATACCTGATTTATCTATTGTATCCTTATCTACCACTATGTTGATCTTCTGAGTATCAACATTCACAGTATATAGGACTTCAGGATTAGGATTATTATCCTCTGTATCCATACTCTCAGCTGTCGGTTGATCTTCAGTAGTTGTTGTTTTTACCGGTGGAGTATTTAAAGGAGGTGGGGGTAAGTTGTCTCTAATCTTGATACTTGGTGGTCCACCAACTTTACCTTTCCCTTTGTCCTTCTGATATACCTTAATGGGCTTGGGATTCCTATATTCTTCTTGTTTTTCTTTTTCAACTAAGAATATATCCCAACCATCTTCTGTTTCCTCTAAAACCTCTGTAACTCTACCTGCCATCAGTGAAATTTGCCGGTGTGCAGTGGAAAAAACTGTCCGGTTGGCTTGAGCTATCAGATCATCAATTTCTTTAGGTAAGTTTACCAGATATACTGCAAGTAGTTTTTCTATTTTAATTTTCTTATCCAATTCAATTATTCCTTGCCTTCTGGCCTCAAGTCTTTTTTATAGTTCATCAAGAATTTCATTTAAGACTTGCATCAAAAACTTTTTGTGCATGTCCATGTGTAATATTACACTCTCCTCAACTTGCCCTTTCTCATCATCTGATAGGGTGTCATAAATTTTCCCTATGTTTTTCAATTTACCTTCCTTTGTGATCTCATTCAATAATATGTCAAGAGGGGCCAAGTCTGTGTTTGTCTTTTTCTTTTTCTTAGGGGTCAGCTTCTTTTTAGGTGTGACCTTTCTGATCGGAGATCTCACAACATGTTTCTTCTACCTTGTCCTTCTAGGTGAAGGAGTGGTTGTCAGTGAGGGGTCTCTTTTCCTAGCAACTCTTTTGAAAGTTGCTAGCATATCTCCTTCTGAGGAAGTACCTACTAGTGATAGATGAGCTTCAGGTTGTTGGGCAACCAACTCATCTTCAGTTATGCTGATTTTCTTTAATACATCTTCCTTTATGGCTTTTGCTTGTCTGGATCCTTTTCTCACAAATGCCTCAACCTTTTTCACTCTTTTCTTTGACTGAATTTGGTTTTCTATGGTCTCAGCACTACCAAATACTTCTTCCTTGGGTTCCTTGGGTGCTTCTAGAAGTGCTTTGGCATAAGTTTCAATGATATGATCATCGATCTCATAACCCATCTCTGTTACCCAAATTGTTCTAGGGATGACTGCTTCCATCCATATTTCATCCTTTTTTATTACAAAACATATATCATCCTTGTATTTTTTGACAATTTCCTATGATAGTCTGATTCTTTTGTTCATTCTGACCTTTAGTGCTTGAAAATACTCATTGATATTCTTTTCCTTGTTTTCACCCATGTTGTTGAATAAGTCTGATAATTGTTTTCCTACCGGTATGTCAAATCCAAAATCTTTGTTGCCTATACCAGGAACTTGTTTGGTTATGTGTAGCATCAGACATACTAACAGATTTCCAAATCTAAAAGTTCCTTTCTTATCCTTCTTGATTCTGGCTAAGTTATCAATCAACTCATCTTGTAACCATTCACATACATCAATTTTCACATTTTCTTTTACCATATCATGAGCACTCTTAATGCATAAGCTGGAAACTGAGCTAAGTCTATTTGCATGAGTTGCTTTGTACCCTAAAATCATGCTAACAAATCTAACATTTATATCGGTCACATCATTAACCCTTAGAGACCTTCTGTGTGATGTTGCACCAGTTAAGTTCATTACTAGGTCATTGGAGACCTTCTTAGTCCTATTGGGTCTATTACCGGTGGAAGGTAACCCTGTTACTACTTTCATAGCTTCCTTTGTAATTTTGTGAACTGAATCAAGCCAAAAGAATGAACCATGTACCCTGCTTAAAACTATCCTAATCACTTTCTTGGTAAATTCAGGAATGCAAAGGATTTCAGTGAATCCTAGGGTTTCAACAACTTTATGTTCAGGTTTTACATTTCTAGAATTGTCACATATAGCAGTCTTATACATGTTTTTTATTTCTTCATCACCTAATTCCTCTATGTTGCAATGAATATACATTCTAGGATCTTCTGCATAAACAACACCTTTTGGAATTTGGGAAAAAGCACCTGTATTGTCATCTTTCTTAGCTACCTCGAGAACTAGCTGAAATACGAGCCTAGGGCATTTTATAACCTTGACTACTGTAGGGTTTGCTATGAATTCAGGTGCAGAGGAGGATGCCATGATGATAAATACCTTTTTCTGCCTTTGGATGGATTGATTGCTGAAATGCTTTGCCTCTTTGCTCGGAATGCCTTAGCTCGGAAATCTTCGCGCTCTCTGAAAGTTTGAATGCTTGGTGAAGTGAAATGGAGCCAAAACCTTATTTTATAAAGTCTTTTCTACTACCTACCACATTAATTGCTTGTCGATAATGTATTAGCTTAACTTTATTTGCCAGTAATGAGTGATTTTGAACTTCTTTACTCTAACCAAGGGAATAATAGCACATGTGTCATTAGATTGCCAAACCCTCAAGATAATTTTCTTCAATTTGATGAAGAACTGCCTACCGGTGGAGCATTGCTCTGTCCTACCGGTGGAGCATCACATTGTCCTGCCAGTGGAGCATTTGTTGGTTCTACCGGTGGAGGAGTATTCCCAATATTTAGATCACCTTTTCTAATCCATTGCTTTGAGAATTCTTGCTTAACCTCTTCAACCTTTTCTTTACCTTTCAGGCTAGTACTTTTGTTGTCTACTAGTGTACCTTTACTTCTACAAAATTTAGCAATATGACCAATCTTGTTACATGCATAACAAGTTACATTATTTTTCTAAATAGCTTTCTCATAACCTATGCCGGTTTGTGTTCTGCATTGATTTGATAAATGTCCAAATCTTCCACAAACATAACATCTTACATTCATTTTGTAGTTTTTAGAGTTATGACCAATTTTGTTGCATTTGGAGAATTGACCGATGGGAGGATTGATATTCTAATAATTCCTAGATCTACATTCATTTGTCCTATGACCATATTTATTATAGTTAAAGCATTTTCCATTGAATTTGTAAGTATTAGGAGGTCTTACCGGTTTGCTGTGATCTTGAGTATTTGTAGTACCGGAGCTTTCTCCAACTTCAAATCCAATTCCAGTAGTGTCACCTTTGGGTATTTGGTTCTTCAATAAGGTACCAAGTTCTTCTAAGCTTTTCTTGAATTTTTATTTGTGTTGATTTGCAGTTTCCAATTCCCTTTCCAAGATTTCTTTTTGTCTCATTAGTTCATTCGAGTTATTCTGTGTATGCATCAGATCTGTCTTCAACATGTCATTCTCATAGCTAATTCTTGTGTTCTCATTTGCTACATCACTTAGTCTTCTGGTCAATTCTTCTTCATTCTTCTTTTTGTGCTCAATCTCTTTGCAAAATCTCATAGTCATATCCTGCAGTTCATTTTTTGTTGTCATGATCTCTTGTTTCAACTTGCTTATCATATCATTAAGTGATTCCTTTTCATCACTCTCATTTTGAAATTTTTCACAAAGTTCTCTTCTCTTATCTCTTGTAACAGTAAGATTTTCTTGAAGTGCCTGAATGATATCTTGAGCTGCTTTTAAATCATCTTCTAATTTGATATTTTTCAACTTCTCTGTATCATAGTCAGTAAGAGCTCCTTCAAGTTGCTTCATCAGATTTTCCATTTTTACCGGTGTCAAGATCTTCCTCAAGCTGTTAGGCTTCTAAAAATAGAGGACTAGGCTCTGATACCAATTGTTAGGGTTCCGACAAATACTAAGAGGGGGGGGTGAATCAGTATCTGACCGGTAATGAAATTTTCTTAAGACAGAACATGCAGAAAATAATGTAACAATATACCGGTATGCAAGAATTAATGTAATAAACAAAATCAAAAACATCCCCATGAAAAGAACAACATAACACAAGATGTTTAACGAGGAAACCCGATGTGGGAAAACTCTCAGTGGGATTTGTGACCCACAATATTCACTTACTGGCCAATAAGAGAATATTACTTACAATAGGGGCCTGCACATGCAGGAAGGCCAACTGCCTAGAGCACACTGCTCAATAAGAAGTCACACTGACTTACAATGAGGATTATGCAAATCCAATAATCTATACTACTTTACAATAGCATCTTCAATGCCAGATTTAGTACCGGTTCTTGCTCTTGTTCTTTGCATATACCCTTGACCTATAATTCGCACATTAGGTCTGCCTAATAATTTTCTTTATGCTTTTCATCCATATCTTACAAATGTCTACAATGATCTCTTTTATATACAAGAGTCATTTTACAATTTGCCAAGTCAGCTTACAATAATAAACAAAATATTACATATCAAAAGTCCTGTCGGCCTCTGTGCCGATACACATCTTTTTTTCTGTATCGGTGCCGGTGCCGGTGTAGAGTGGTCTTGTTGATGTCGATGCACTATCTTGCTTGAATAATGCTTTGCTGGTAGAATGTCTTGCTAGTGCCATAGGATTGCAAGGTTGCCTGTGTAATGCTTTGCCGGTATAGTGTCTTGTCAGTGCCATAGGATTGCAAGGTTGCCATCAATGACAAAACCTTCAATCACACACAATGTCTCATTGTAGTGCCCATATGCCAGTAGAAAGAGACATCCTCACTGAATGGAACCTAATGCATAAGGTCTATAGATCAAAAAATAAGAATAGGAGAGATAACATTGTCTGGAATTTTCCTGAATATGACTGGATAAAGGTTAATTTTGATGGGGCGGCTAAAGGGAACCCTGGAAAGGTTGGTGGTGGAGGAGTTATTAAAAATGCTCAAGGAATTTGCATTGTTGCTTTTGCTTCTTCTTTTGGGGTCCAAAATAACCATGTGGCTAAAGCTCTGGCAATGCTAAAGAACCTTTAGCTAGCTCAGGAATTCAAATTCAAAATAAATTGGCTCAAGGGGGACTCTTTAAACATCATACAAGCCCTCAAAGGTACAAGTTTTGTTTCCTAGAATATTACCAATTTAATTAAAAATGCTAAATATCTTTTAAATAACTATGTTAGCATTAGTATAACTCATACCTTTAGAGAAGGCAATAAGGTTGCGGATATCCTAGCCAATGAAGGGGTCAATTTGGAGAAGGATGTAAAATACATTGGAGAAACTCACATTAAAAGGGAGGTTAAAGAGAAATTATACTTTGATCGCATCAATGGGTCAAGTTAATCTCATGATTACTTTCTGGGGAACGATTTCCAAATATAGATTTTAGGGGCGGATTAACTGTCAGATTATGAGTGTTTTTTGGCATCATTTCCAAGATCATATGTGTGCGAAAGATTATAGTAATAATCGTTGGGTTTGTGTGGCCATAAGCAACAATTTCAAAACAATAAAAGAGTCTTTACATGGGAATTCCAAAAATAACAAGTTTTCAAAGTCTTATCTGCGGATTGTGAACTGTAGCAATGGGTATCTTTACTTGGAGCTCAAAATGGGTGGTAACCTAAACAAGAACGAGCCTCCAAGATGTGAAAATTGGAAGAGTGAACGAAAGGTCTAGAGAAGGCTCCACAGATACGGCTTCACTGACTATATGGAAAAGCTTCACAGAAGTAGAAATTATGTGTCTTATGGTTTTGCTAAAAGCTAGAGTAACAACAAAGTCACCCTGTTCAGGGAGATTTGGCAAATCAATGAAAACATGGTTGCAGAGGTCACGGGTCTCCAAACGGAGGGGACTAAATTCTATAGGGATTGGAAGTATGAAGCTGAAACTTTCAAAAACTTCCCGAAGTCAGAGGATGAGAAGGGCAAGCTTGCGAAGAAGGAAAACATCTCCTACTACACTCCCCAGCAGGTAAAGCCTTTATGGCAAAAAGTTCTAAGGGTTTTAATGGAGTATTTGACTATGGATAGCAGATTTACAAAAATTTATAACTATCATTTCACTATTCTGAACCATTTCCATCATGGGGCTAAAATATCCCTGCCCTTCTATCTTCTCTAAATGAGAGCCTTGCAGACCATGCTAAAAAGCCTAACTCTTACCCTTTAGCCCACCAGGGGCTCATATTGGTAATATATGAACATCTAAAGGATAAGGCTAGGGCAACTAAGGATGACCCTTTGATCATTAACACTCATATCTCTGAGAGCTGCAAAGACTTTGACTCGAATGGGGATCAACCCAACACCCCTACCCACAAAAAAAGGAAAGCTGAAACAGAGCATGAGGAAAAGGAGGTGCATTATGATGAAGAAGAGGAAAAGGATAAGGACACTGATACTGAAATGGAGAAAAATAAGGATGAGAACTATGGTGAAGGGGAGGAAGGGGGTAACTCTGAAAACCCTCACTCTAACCCTAAGGCCTCAGAAAGTGAGAATGTGGCTCTGAATCCTAAGGAGTATGACAACCCTAACTCTGAGGAGACTAAACAAGGCAAGGACTCTACGAACACCATCCTAGACAACACCCATAACTGCACTCTGGAATCCTTCAATTTCCAGAAATGGGTTGTCGAAAACATCACCAGTATGCAAGGTAAGCAAAGAGAGATGGAAGATAAGATTAATAAGCTGATTAAGGATTCTGACTCTGGGAAATGGAATGAGGATACGAAAAATAGTGAAGTTGAGGAGGAAATGGAGATGGAGGACTGGTTGGAGAATGATCTGATCAAAGGGAACCTGAAACATTTGGAGGATGTTATTAGAACTCTGAAAGAGCGGGTGGAGGAGGACAAAGACAACATCAACACCTGGATCGCCCGTAATGAGAAGGCTTTGAAAAGCCTCATGAACCACAGCCTCCAGGTCCTTAAAGTTTCTTCCCAGAATATGAATGCTTTGGTGGATCATTTGGAAAGGAAAAATCAGGCTAAGAACCTAGTAATTATAGAAGATTCTCCAACCTCCATCCCCACCCACCAGAACCCTAGACGTAGAACTAGGTAGACCACTATTGGGAAGGACACCAAAATGAAAGAGAGCTAGCTGGGACAGGAGAACAATGACCCAAGGGAAGTGGCCAAGACAATGATGCTCTTGGTACAAAATGCTGAGGAAACTATGAAGAGTTTTTAATTAACTTGTAATGTTGGGCTTGGGGCCAATTTCTTGTTGGCCTCTTGTTGTCCCTTTCTCTGTTGCTGGTTTTTTTGTTGTTCTTTTGCAGCTATCTTGTTTTGTTTCCTTCTTGGATATCTTTCCAATATAATCAGGTTTCGGGTCCCTTAAAACCTATTTTTACTTAATCAAAAATATAGTAACATGATTTGTCTATATTCTTCTTAAATCTATATCTCTAATATCTAGGGTTAGGTTTATATGTCCATTTAGTTTCTTCTCTCAATCTTGCATGTCTACCAGGACATCTTGATGCCATATGACCAACTTTATTGCAACTAAAACATTTAAATGGTTCTTTACCTTCATTCTTACTTCCAATAGGACCTTTAGGCATTTTCCTTGCAAATAGTGCTTCAAGTTCTTCCAATTCTTCATTTTCCTTCTTGATATCTTCAAGTTCTCTTGCATAAAGTGCTTTCCAATCAGATTTGTCAGATGATGATGATGATGATGCTTTGAAGGCTAAATTTTCCTTAATTGTAGGAACAAGACCAAATTCCTCAAGCTCAAATTGTGAAAGTTTTCCAACCAAGGTATCTCTAGATACTGATGTATTAGGCATTGTTCTCAACTCATTAATAGCAGTTACTTTCATTTTGTATGCCAATGGCAATGCTCTTAAAATTTTAGAAACAATTTCATCTTCACTCAAGGATCTTCCTAAACACTATATTCCCAAAACAATTTCATTTACCCTTTCCATAAAAGCAGAAATTCTTCCATCTTCTTCCATTTTTAGATTTTCATACCTGACCCGGAAGCATTCCAGTTTTGCGATTTTGACTGTGGTATCTCCTTCATTCAATGTCTCCAATTTATCCCAAATAAATTTAGTAGTAGATAAATTTGGTAAGCCCATGATTTGTTGATCTAACAATGCGCTCAAAAGTGCTTCTCTTGCTTTGCAATAATTCTTCGTGTCCTTAGCCAATGTTGGTGGATGAGGTTGATTCGGTAAAGGAGCAACATAGCCATTCTTTGTAACATCTCATATGTCTCTTCCAATGCAATTCAGATGTGTCTCCATTCTTCTCTTCCATATACCATAGTTAGTTCCATCAAGTTTCAGATTGTCCTTCCTAAAAAAGTTAGTTGCCAAAGAATCTCCTCAATCTGTTAAACTTCTGCAAAAAGAAGATTTAGCTCTAGTACCAATTGTTAGGAGCCAGAGGCAACTAAGGGGGGGGGGGGTGAATCAATTGTCTATTAATTTCAACCCAAATATAACTTAACCAAACTTAATGTCGGTTGATAGATTAGCAGTTAATATTAATACCAGTGAAACTCAATGCATAAAACATGAAGAGAAACAACATCCACAGCACATAACACAAATATTTATATGTGGAAACCCTATAAGGGGAAAAACCATGCCGAGAAACCTTACTTACAATCAGATGATACTACTACAGATAGTATGTGTATACAAATGGGGTTTGCACATGCAGAAAGGCCAACTGCCTAGAGCTCACTGCTGAATCACAAAATAGGAGTCACATTGACTATAATTGGATGGTTAGATCTAATGATAATGTACTGCTCAAAGTAGCATCTCCAATGCTTGGATTCAGTATCGGTTAAGCTCTGATAATCACCTTCACCCCTTCCTTGAACCTTCTCTGTGGTCTCCTCATATGATCTTCAATATTTGCACATACCATGTTACAATACCATAACCATATACTGTCACATGTCATCTCACAAATGAGATCTTACATATATACCAAAACCTAAGACCAAATGTGTAGGTAGGCTAACTAAGAATATTACAATTAAACTCAATTACAAATAAGTCAAGATGCGATGCATCATGTCGGCCCAATACATTTACAACAATATCCAATTAATTAAATCATCTCCATAACGTGTCATGCTAATCTGGAATATATAATGCATGTCGGTTAATAACCTAGACCAATTTGCCGGTAACAGCAAATATGTCAACTTGATTAGACCAATAACTAGAATACAAAAACCAAGTGTCCAAACCATGTCTTTGACATAACCAAGTGATCTCTAGATGATAACAAGTCATCCTTAATGTCGGTGAACAATATATCGGTGACTTTGCATAAGTCACTAAACTTGTCGGTGAACATAATGTGTCAGTTCAACATAACCAAAGATATCCAGAAGGGAAGTGTTGACATCAATGACAAAACTAATGAAACACATCCATAATACCAACAGAGGCTAGCCTGGTTAGGAGCTTACAAATATGCCTGATTAGGAGCAGACCTTGTTATGAGTTCCCCGGTTAGGGGATTTACCTCAACCCTATTAGGATCTTTACTCTGTTAGGAGTAACCTTGTGAAAGTATTTAGAACCCAAGCTAATGAGTCACCTGGTGAAGGGATTTATACAATCATGCCTATTAGGACTTGCCCGATTAAGAGGTTTGGAGTGTGCTGCGACTGTTAGGGAGCGATAGATGTATGATCTGCAAACAACACTCTTGCTTGTACAGATCCTTTTATGCTCCAATATTCTTCTCTCCTATAGACACACACACTCTTCTTTTGATCACCGACATAGTAAATCATCACAGACTTACCCTAAATAGACTTTAAAACTTAGTCAGTTAAAAAACCCTAAGATTTATATCATAGATCATCACAGGTCTTTACAACTCATTACAGATCATTGTTGGCATTCTACACTCTTATGAGAATAGTTGATGTTTTCACTGATGGCAACCAACTGGAAACCAACTAGAAATAGATTTCTACATGCCCGACATCACATATATTATACACCGGCAGACACCGGCATTGACAGGTGCTTACATCGACATTCAAATTACATCGGCAACAATGCATACCGGCACTCCAATTGACATGGTATATTGTAGAAGACTCATATATGTATGAGATCTTATAGGTCATTTTGAGAGGAGATATATGATATGTACGGTAGAAAATAATTATTTAGTGGCAGCAAAGGTTTTTGGATAAGGTATCTATCTGAGCTTAAACCGGTACTGAACCTGGCATTAGAGATGCTATTTTGAGTAGTACATTGTATTGGATTTAATTATCCATTTTGTAGTTAGTGAGACTCTTCTTTGAGAAGTGAGCTCTAGGCTGTTCACCTCCCTGCATGTGCAGGCCTCTATTGTAAGTTGTATTTATTCATTGGCCAGTAAGTAAATATTGTGGGTCACAAATCCCACTAAGGTTTTTCCCACACCGAGTTTCCTCATTAAATATCTTGTCTTATGGTGTGTTTCTATGTTGTCTCTATAATTTGTGTTTACTGCATTAGTTCTTATTTACTGATACACTATTTTGGGTTGCAAAGTTATACACAATGCACCACTGAGAGGGGGAGGGGGTGAATCAGTGGTTCTCAAATCTCTTTCTCCTTTGCAGTCCTATGTGAGCATACCGGTTGATAGATTTAACTCAATGCAGACTTACTGGTTCAGGAGGAGGATAACTTAAATGCAAACACACTCACAAAGGGACATCACATAGCACTAGCATATACAAGGAAAACAAAAGATGCGAAAAACCTTGATGAGCAATGTTGCTAGAGTCTTCTACTCCAATCCAGCCTCACAATGAACACAATTACAAAGTTTAGGGTACCAACCCAAGGAGAACCAACCCCTACCTAATTTATGGGCTACAACCCAAAGGAGCACCAACCCCTAACTTTAGGACACCAACTCAAGGAGCTACAACCCCTGCATCGAGCTACAACTCAGTGTACACAATGTAAATATCAAATACATAAGTGGTTATCTTGTTACAAGTGAATCTTGCAACCTTTATACATATCTTACACTGTCGGTGAGATACCTTCTCTATTTAACCAACTCACTTCTCTGCTACTTTTCACCTGCTGCTTCTTTGCTAGTATGCCCTACCAGCTTATCTCTCTTCTGAATTGCTCTCACTATATCTCCTCTTCATTTCTCTTCTCTTCACCAATCCAACTCTCTGCTAGTTCTTTGTCTATCTTCTCTGTAGTCGCCATCACGTATGTTCTACCCGTATGAGTACTACTGGTTCTTCTCTCCAACCGGTTGAATGCTTCAACCAAGTTCTCTCTCATGCCCATCCTCTTCACAGATGCTCGTTGAGCACTTGAATGATTTTCCCTTACTTGTAGAAGTCTTTTACTTCATAATCACACCATTTTCTTCTATTCAGCAGCAACGACCATTCTCTTTGGCCCCCACACTTATAGCAAGGTTTTCCCTCCAAAAACCAATTCAAAAAAACACATGGTTAGGGTTTCCTCACCTTCCTTGAGGAAAACCAAATCCAATCAGATCTTGCATGATCTGATCTTTTTGACATCTAATTGCATAGCTCAGCCATTTTTGCATCTCCAAGATTTCACCTTTCATCTCTAGTGACTTGATTTTTATTCTCATAGCTTAACCCTCAGTCAATCACAAAAGATCTGTCATGTTGTTTCCTCTATCACCTTGATCTTTTGAATCGCTCTTAGCTGACTTGTAGTTGTCTTTCAGACCTCAAGCCTCAAACCCTTGCAATAGCTCTACAAGCTATCCTGTGATTTGAGTGATATCTCATTAAAGTTGACCAACCCTGCAACAACCCTGTCGATGTACATTCCATCTTTATCCAAATGCATGTTCGCCACGTTGACTTCATGTGACATCCATATCAACTAACTACCATCTTGACACTTCATGTTGGTTCAAATGGGATCACCAATCAGCCACTTAACCGGTTCCTCTTTCTTCCTGGTTTACTAACCCTGTCGGTATCACTCACTGTACGAGTTACCTCATCATATCTGCCCTCATCATGAGTTGACAATGGAACTCCCAAATTGGTCTCTAGATAGGTAAATCCAAATTATGCTCATTCCCACAACTAGGAAGTCTTCTGCATCTACACCTTGCTTATATATCTGATGGGCTTACATACTGGTTACCACTCATGATGACACTAGTCATCAACCTTCACTAGACTCCTTCATTGGTTAGACCATTCTCCTCTGACTTTATCTGCATTCCCTCAATTCACTGATGGATCTAGTGTGATCGTTCAAGTCCTTGCCTTTACCTCTTCACTCTTATCTCACCAAACTATAATGCACTCAATGCATATAGCAGATAAGCCCCACTTACTTGGTCGAGTAACACCTTGTCATCTACTCATGTGAGTTCTATATTTGTGCAACATATTCTCAAATAGGCATATGTGAACCGGTGCTAGCACATACACTATCAGTCATTGCTTCTCATGATGACTGCATCTTCATGTGGTGGGAGTCCTACTATTTAGCAACCTCACAGCATATGGGTGACCTGTTCAATCTTCTCTTCCGGTGTGGATGTGATTCAGATAACATTCTGCCTCTTCATCATAAATAACTGCTTGAACACCTCTCTTATCTCATCACACAAGTTAGACACTATCTTGTGTGCAGGTGACTTTTGAGGTCATCTTTCTTACATTACTAGTGTTCTACAACACAAGATGATATCCAAGATATCACATCCTATACTCGTCCATTCCAGTGTTGCACATACATCTCATCTATTAGTGGTCATCCCATACCGGTTGACATCAATAAAAACACAATGCCAACAATCTCCCCCTTTGGCATTGATGTCAACACATGTAGTATCCAACATACTACATAGTCTTTCTCCCCCTTACTATGATCCATGGATTCACACACATGTAGTATGTGGTATACTACAGGATCCTTCTCCCCCTTTGACAACAATGACAAAGGGCATTGTGAGGATATTATTTCTCTTGCATGTACCGGTCATTGACAAGATACTTTTCTCCCCCTTTCTTAATTTGATGTAACACTTCCTTTGATACCACAACTAACACCAATTAAGCATGCATGTCCAATGCAATTTGAACTCAATTTGCAGAAAGACTGATACCATTTGTTGATGTGTCAGTGAATACTAAATACCTGCTAGTCAACCTGCAACACCTCTACAATTTCCATCTCCTACAACTTGGGTAGTTAGTATCCTTGCAAGTTCAAGCAAGCTAGCTATTCATCATGAGCACTTGATACAAGTAATGTAAGAAAGATGATATCCAAGATATCACATCCTACAAGGGGGATATTCTGTATTATACCGCATACTACATGTGTGTGAATCCATGGATCACAGTAAGGGGGAGAAAGACTATGTAGTATGTCAGATACTACATGTGTTGACATCAATGCCAAAGGGGGAGATTGTTGGCATTGTGTTGTCATTGATGTCAACTGGTATGGGATGACCACCAGTAGAGGATATGTATGTGCAACACTACAATGGAGGAGTACAGGATGTGATGTCTTGGATATCATCTTTCTTACATTACCAGTGTTCTACAACACAAGATGATATCCAAGATATCACATCCTATACTCCTCCATTGCAGTGTTGCACATATATCTCATCTATCAGCAGTCATCCCATACCGATTGACATCAACGATAACACAATGCCAACAATCTCCCCCTTTGGCATTGATGTCAACACATGTAGTAACTAGCATACTACATAGTCTTTCTCCCCCTTACTATGATCCATGGATTCACACACATGTAGTATTTTGTATACTATAGAATCCTTCTCCCCCTTTGACAAAAATGACAAAGGGTATTGTCAGGATATTATTTCTCTTGTATGTATCAACCATTGACAAGATAATTTTCTCCCCCTTTCTTCATTTGATGTAACACTTCCTTTGATACCACTTGTCATCTTGTCACTGGTTGTTACATCTTCTCAAGTCATAGTACTTGAGGTGGGGAACTTAACCGCACATCTGATGCAATTTGAAGTCAATTTGTAGAAAGACTAATACCATTTGTTGATGTGTCAGTGAATACTAAATACCTTCTGGTCAACCTGAAACACCTCTACAATTTCCATCTCTTGCAGCTTGGGCAGTTAGTAGCCTTGCCATTTCAAGCAAGCCATCGCTTCATCATGAGCACTTGAACTCCCCCCGAGTCATACATCTCAGATTCTTATCTCTAGTCAGGTATAGTACCGGGACTCCAATCTTCTCTGTATACTAGTTTAGTTGTGCATATGTGATTATTTGATGATCCTTCAACTCCATTGTATCCACCATAGCCTATGACATGATCCTGAATTTTCTGAATGCCATACAATGACATCATCATGCCTAGAGACAAACCGGTTAGCCCAAAAACCATACAAGCCTGCATGACCAACACCTGGGGCCAATGTATGTCTTTTAGGTCTTCATCAACACCTCCTGAGACATAATTCACTCCATACTACTGGGGCTAATGCAATACTCTCCAACCTCATTCTCTTACATAACCTACAAGTACCTATTAGCATCCATGCTGGTAACATCCTACACATATTGGTTAACATCTGATGCCAATTTTTAACCTTCACTTTTTGAAACATGCAGTGGTGATCCATCACTGATCTATAGGTGTGTAATCAAGGTAGCATCTACACACACTTATCTTTATATTTTCATCCTTCATACTAGCAACAACATGTGCTTCCATGTTGCCTTCTTCACTGAGGGGGTGAATAATAAATTCAATGTGTCACTCCCCCTAAGGTCCTGCATCTCCTTTGGGCCTTAGGAGACATCACTTGTGCATTGAGTGCATGGTGTTGATTCATGGTCTTCTTCCTCCATACCTGCTAGGTCTCACCCTTCTTCCCATTTCTAGACTCGGGAGTAGGTCTTTCCTTTTTCTACTGATAGGTCCTTCCATTTCTTGATTCTTCATTATAGACGGAAGTAGTGCTATAGTGGCAAACAACATTCATCCCAACTGCATGATTGGGAAATCTCTTGACATACCAGTTTGACCATCTTCTCTTGGTCATGTTCCTTTGACTAGCAACCAGAACTGGTGGACCTCTTACTCCTGTAGGGACATTTCTACTTTGGTTCCATGTTGGTCTCTACCCTCCATATGGTTTGTTTTCACTTATTTGTAGAGGATGACCATTTTGTTGGCCTCCATGTAACTACAGGTTCCTCTTCCTATACTCAAACCCTCTATGGCCAAATCCATTGTAGTTATGGCAAAAAACCTTTGCATAATCGGGAGAAGAGACATGCATGTATCTACTTTTGGATACATCCTTCTCATAAGCATGATTTCTATGAGATCCTACATTATCCTTTCTAGATCTCTTTCTACATTCCCTTACCTTATGGCTATAATCATTACATGTAAAGCAGTAACTGGAAAATGATGGCATATGACTTACATATTTACTTTGCCATGCATGAGGAGATCTTGCTAGTTTTGCATCCCCATATATTCCTTTTTGAGAATGGATCCTTGGTTGTCCATTTTGAGCACCTCTTTCATCAGATCTCATCTTCTTCTCCCACACTTTCTTCCCTCTATGGGTGATAGCATTTTTCTATCCTCTACCGGTATAGCGTCTCCTTTGCTGCTTCCTCATCTTCCTACTTCCGGTGAAGCTTTTTTCTTCCATATTCTCCTTACATCTAGGATCTACATGAAGATTCCTTCTTGCAACATTGATCTTCACTTTTTTCTGCAAGTCCACACTAGTTGTGGTCTAGTCAACCTTCTTTTGAGGAGCATATCTAACTAGGGAGGTCTAGTTTTTGTTCTCTCCAAGCAGCCATTGAAGTTTTTTGTCTTTTATCTCTAGCTGAGAGGCTAGATCATCACATCGACATTTCTTGGTGTCTTCTACCTGAGTCTTCAACTCTGAGATTCATTTCTCAGATTCCTCAAGGCATTTGACTAACTGGTTCTGCTCCACAATAGCAACATTCTTGAATAACTTGTATTCACTTTTAACTCTATTGAGTTCTTCAAGTGTATTTACAAGCTCTCCTTCAAGGTCAACTTATGTTGCTTCTTCATCATCAGAAGGATCTTGATGGAAAGATCTATCTTCCATGTCTTCCTCTTAATCATCGTCACTTCTCAACATATCTTGTTGAGGGGAACTATTTTCCCAGTCACTTTCAGATTCTTGGGCCATGAAGAGTTGAGCTCCTTATTCATAACTACTGCGGCTGCTAGAAGATCTATCTTCATCATCTAGATAAATATGAGAGTTATTTCTTATAGTTTCTTTAATTTTTGTTTCTACGGTTGAGGGTTCATTTCCATAGAGCTTCTTCAATCTTTCCCATAAGCTCTTTGTTGTTTTAAACCTATCCACCTGTGAAGAGACATCATCAGTGAGTCCACTGAAAATAGCTTTCATGGATTCTTCATTGCATTGGTTTCTTCTTTCTTTTACAAATCCGGTAGGAAGATTGACCTTTCTAGGGAGACCATTAACTACTGACATCCATACATCGAACCCTAAAGAGGATAGGAAAATTTCCATTCGGCAACTCCAAATAGAAAAAGTTAAACCATCAAATGTTGGAGCAGAGATAGACACTAAATAAACCATTGTGTCCTTAAGCTGGAATCTACCCAAGTTGGAGAATACTATTCCAACTGGGAACCTAGGCTCTAATACCAATTGTTAGACACAATGCACCACTGAGAGGGGGAGGGGATGAATCAGTGGTTCTCAAATCTCTTTCTTTTTTGCAGTCCTAAGTGAGCATATCAGTTGATAGATTTAACTCAATGCAGACTTACCAGTTAAGGAGGAGGCTAACTTAAATACAAACACACTCACAAGGGGACATCACATAACACCAACATATACGAGGTAAACCCAAGATAAGAAAAACCTTGGTGAGCAATGTTACTGGAGTCTTCTACTCCAATCCAACATCACAATGAACATAGTTACAAAGTTTAGGGTACCAACCCAAGGAGCACCAGCCCCTACCTAATTTATGGGCTACAACCCAAAGGAGTACCAACCCCTGACTTTAGGGTACCAACCCAAGGAGCTACAACCCCTGCACCGAGCTACAACTCAATCTACACAATTTAAAAATCAAATACATAAGTGGTTATCTTGTTACAAGTGAATCATGCAACCATTATACATATCTTACTCTATCAATGAGATACCTTCTCTGCTTCACCGACTCACATCTCTGCTGCTCTTCACCTGTTGCTTCTCTGTTGGTAAGCCCTACTAGTTTATCTCTCTTTTGAATTTCTCTCACTGTATCTCCTCTTCACTGCTCTTCTCTTCACTGATCCAACTCTCTGCTAGTTCTCCGTCTATCTTCTATGTAGTCTCCTTCACCTATGTTCTGTCGGTATGAGTACTACCAGTTCTTTTCTCCAACCGGTTGAATGCTTCAACTAGGTTCTCTCTCACTCCCACCCTCTTCACAGATTCTCATTGAGCACTTAACTGATTTTCCCTTACTTGCAGAAGTCTTTTACTTCGCAATCACACCATTTTCTTCTATTCAGCGGTAGTGACCATTCTCTTTGGCTCCCACACTTATAGCATGGTTTTCCCTCCAAAAACTAATTCAAAAAAATAGGCAGTTAGGGTTTCCTCACCTTCCTTGAGGTAAACCAAATCCAATCAGATTTTGCATGATCTGATCTTTCTGACATCTAACTGCACAACTCTGCCATTTTCGCATCTCCTATATCACACCTTTCATCTCTGGCGACTTGCTTTTTATTCTCATAGTTGATCCCTCGGTAAATCACAAAAGATCTATTGTGTTGTTTCCTCTATCGCCTCGATCTTTTCAATCGCTCTTAGTTGACTCATAGTTGTCTTCCAGACCTCGAGCCTCAAACCCTACAATAGCTCTGCAACATGTCCCGTGATTTGAGTGAAATCTCATTAAAGTCAACCAACCCTACAACAACCCTATCAATGTACATTCCATCTTTATCCAAACATGTGTTTGCCACATTGACTTCATGTGACATCCATATCGACTAACTGCTATCTTGGCACTTCATGTTGGTTCAAATGGGATCACTGATCAGCCACTCAACCAGTTCCTCTTTTTTGCTGCTTTACTAACCCTTCTAGTATCACTCACTATACCAGTTACCTCATCATATCTACCCTCATCATGAGATAATGATGGAACTCCCAAACTGGTCTCTAGATAGGTAAATCCAAAGTATGCTCATTCCCACAACTAGGAAGTCTTCTACATCTGCACCTTGCTTATATATTTAGTGGGCTTACATACCAATTACCACTCATGATGGAACTAGTCATCAACCTTCACTAGACTCCCTCATTGAGCAGACCATTCTCCTCTGACTGTATCTGCATTACCTCAATTCACCAGTGGATCTAGTGTGATCCTTCAAGTCCTTTCCTTTACCTATTCACTCTTATCTCACTAGACTATAATGCACTTAATGCATATAGGAGATAAGCCCCACTTACTTGGTGGAGTACCACCTTGTCATCTGCTCATGTGAGGTCCTTGTTTGTGCAGCATATCCTCAAACATGCATATGTGAACTGGCATTAGCACATACACTGTCAGTCATTGCTTCTCATGATGACTACATCTTCATTTGGTGGAAGTCATGTTGTTCAGCAACCTCATAGCAGACCGGTGACCTGTTCAATCTTCTCTTCCGGTGTGGATGTGATTCCGATAACATTTTGTCTCTTCATCATAAACAACTGCTCAAACACCTCTCTTATCTCATCATGCAAGTCAAACATTATCTTGTGTGCAAGTGACTTCTAAGGTCATCTTTCTTACATTACCAGTGTTCTGCAACACAAGATGATATCCAAGATATCACATCCTGTACTCGTCGATTGCAGTGTTGCACATACATCTCATCTACTAGTGGTCATCCCATATCGGTTTACATCAATGACAGCACAATGCCAATAGATTCACCCCCACCTCTTAGTGTCTTTGGGACTATCATTGAATCTAACAATTGGTATCAGAGCCTAGTCCTCTATTTGCAAAAGCCTAACAACTTGAGGGAGATTTTGACACTGGCATAGATGGAAACTTAAGAAAATAGTTGGAAGGAGCTCTTGAAGATTTTGACGCAAAAAAATTGAAGAATATCAAACTTGAAGATGATTTGAGGATTGCACAGGAATTCATTAAAGGACTTCAGAAGAACCTGGTTATAGCACAAAATAAGAGAAAAGAACTTCTTAAGAAAATGTAGAATAATGATGATGAAAAGGAAACTCTTAAAGACATTGCAAATAAGTTAAGACAAGAAAATAGTAATATAAAGAATGAAATGCAAGATATGACTATGAGGTTATGTAAGGATATTGAATATAGGAAGAACAATGAAAAAGACTTGACTAGGAGACTTAATGATGCAGGAAATGAAAATCTAAGACTTGGTCATGAAAATAATATGCTAAAGACAAATCTAATTCACATGCAACATGATAAAGATGAGCTTGTGAGACAAGTTGGAATTCTAGAAAATGAGTTGGTCACTGCAAATAAATACAAAGACAAATTAAATAAAATTTCAAAAAGGATTGATGATATGCTTTACAGACAGAAACCTGATGGAGATATTGTTAGGTCCTGAAGACAACTAAGAGGGGTGGTGAATCAGTTGTCTAATAAATTCAATCCAAAAACTTATTAACCAACTTAATGCTTAATATCAGTAAACCAGTTAAGTATGCCGGTAGACAGTGTTAACAATAAATTGCTATATCGGTAAGGATTAATGCATGAAACATAAACATAAACACATGAAACCAATATTTGTATGTGGAAACCCTGTAAGGGGAAAAACCATGATGCAAAACCTTACCCACAATCAGATGATACTACTACAGATAGTAAGTGTACATAAATGGGGTCTGCACATGCAGAAAGGCCAATAGCCTAGAGCTCACTGCTCAATCACAAAATGGGAGTGACACTGACTACAGTTGGATGGTTAAATCCAATAAGAATGTACTGCACACAATAGCATCTTCATATGTTGGATTCAGTACCGGTGTAATGCTAATATGCTTCTACAAAAACATAACTTCACCTTCAAATGATGTCTTCTTGTATATCCTTGCTTTATCTCACATATACCTCCACTCAATTCTTTTTCGCATTCCACACTTGATCTTACAAATAAGATCTTACATTTATACCATACCCTAAGACCAATTTTTGTAGATTGGCTCTACAAGATATTAAAATAAAATATTTTCCATACAATATAATATCTGATGCAATAATCAATTTAACATGTCCGCTAAATGCATTTACATCAATAATAAATCATCTCCATAGCATGCCATGCTGATCTGGAAAAGATAAACCTGCCGGTGTAACCCTAGATAACCTTGGACCTATTTGCCGATAAAAGAAAATCTGCAAATATGAATATACCAATGATTAATTCTTCAAAACAAAGTGTCTACATGATGTCTTCAATATTACCAAGTGTCTTCCATATCATTCCAGGTACCGGTGAACAATATATCCTGTCGGTGAACCCTATACCAGTAACTGTTGCATACTTTACTTGCATCTTCAAAGTAGGTGTTGACATCAATGACAAAACCATACCAAAATACCAACAATCTTCCCCTTTGGCATTGATGGCAACACAAGATGGAAAAACCATCAAAGTGCCAAAACAGAAATGTCAAATACAAAAACCAACAATCTCCATTTCTCCCCCTAGGAGTAACATGTGTTTATCCAAAGATTTATTTTCAATACCAATCTCTCCTTAAAGGATAATGTGTTTTTCCATAGTATCTCTTCCCCTTTTACATTAAATGCCAAAGTCACAAAAGTCAAGTTCATACAAAATACCAACTACTCCCCCTAAGAAGTAGCTTCCTCATCAAATACCAGAATAAAAGATTTGTCTTTTTAATTCTGTCAGTTGCTGACAATCATCAACTATATAAGTCTCTACCGGTGGTGGTATGACTCCAAGCTAATCTCTGAGATATTCAAAAGTCTCCTTAGGCAAAGGTTTTGTGAAAATATCTGCAAGCTGTTCTTTATTATTCACATAAACCTATTTTATCTCCTTTTCTTCAACTTTTTCCCTTAGAAAATTCAGTTTGATAGAAAAATGTTTTCTTTTAGAATGTAATACTGGATTCTTAGATATATCAATTGCTACAGTGTTATCACAGTATATAGTAATGGGTTCCTTGCATTTTACCTTTATGTCTTTCAACATTTGCTTAAGCCTTAATACCTGTGTACAGTTAGTTGTTGCTGCAACATATTCTGATTCTGCTATTCATAAAGATGTACAACTCTGTTTCTTACTCAACCAAGAAACTAATCTCTTTCCAAGAAAGAATGCTCCTCCAGTGGTGCTTTTTCTATCATCTACATCTCCTGCCCAATTTGCATCTGTGTATGCACATAGGTCAAAATTTTCATCTTTAGGATACCATAATCCAAGATTTGTTGTTCCTTGTAAGTACCAAAAAATCCTTTTTATTGTTGATTCATGATTTTCCTTAGGATTACTCTGAAATCTAGAAACAATACATACAACATTCATAATATCAGGCCTGGTTTGTGTCAAATACAGTCAACCTCCTATCATAGATTTGTATCTAGTTGGACTAACAGGTGTAGATTCATCCCTTTGAGATAATTTGTCATTTGTAGTCATAGGTGTGCTTACCAGTTTAGAGTTCTCCATCCCAAATTTCTTTCGTAATTCTTTCAAGTACTTGGATTGACTCAAAAATATACCTTTATCAGTCCAAGAAATCTGCAAACCTAAAAAGAATTTTATTTCTCCAATCATAGACATTTCAAATTCTTGTTGCATTTCAAGAGAAAATTCCTTACATAATCCATCTTCTCCTCCAAAGATTATATCATCAACATATACTTCAATAATCAAGATGTCATCATTAGTTATTTTGTAATATAAATTGCTATCTGCATTTCCTTTAGTAAAACCAATCTTCAAAAGATACTTATCCAACCTTGCATACCAAGCTCTTAGGGCTTGTTTCAATCCATACAGAGCTTTTCTTAACTTGCAAACCATAACATTGTCATCTGTCAAAGAAAATCCATCAGGTTGTTCAATATATACTTCCTCTTCAAGATCTCCATTCAAAAATGCACATTTAATACCCATTTGATAAACTTTGTAGTCCTTGTGAGCTGCAAAAGCCAAGAATAATCTAACTGCCTCAATTCTGGCTACCAGTGCAAAGGTTTCATTCTAATCAACTCCTTCTTTCTGAGAATATCCCTTACACACTATTCTTGTTTTATTTCTAACAACCTTACCAGGTTCATTAATTTTGTTTCTAAATACCCATTTGGTTCCAATTACATTTTTATCTTTAGGTCGTGGAACTAATGTCCAAGTATTATTTTTTTCTTAATTTGTCGTAATTCTTCTTCCATAACTTCAATCCAAAATTTATCTTCACATGCCTCATTGATAGATGATGGTTCAATTTGAGAAATAGGACATACCTCTTCATTTGCCAATCTTCCTCTTGTCATAACTCCTTTAAATTTGTTTCCAATTATCTAATCTTCAGAATGATTCAATCTTACATACCGAGGTGTCTTATTTTGCTGTTGTTCTTCAATTATTGTGGAATCTTCTGATGATACTGGGGTAACTAGATCTTCATTCTGTATAGGTGGATTTAGTATAGGTTCATTTGTCACAATTTCTTTTGCCGATTCAGAGTCTATATATCTTGAAGTTCCTCTGAATTGTTCATCAATCTTTACATTTGTACTCTCAACAATTTTCTGCAATCTTTTATTAAAACATCTATATGCCTTGCTCTTAGATGAATAACCAAGAAATATTTCTTCATCACTTCTAGGATCAAATTTGCCAATATACTCATGTCTTCTAATATAACATTTACTTCCAAAATTTTTGAAATACTTAAGATTAGGAGTGTTACCAAACCATAGTTCATGAGGGGTCTTACCGGTTTCACCTTTGATGTGAACTTTGTTGAATGTATAGACAACAATGCTAACTACCTCTCTCCAATACACATGTGGTAGATTTGCTTCTGATAACATACTTCTAGTTGCATCCAAGATAGTTCTATTTTTCCGTTCACCAACTCCATTCTGTTGTGGTGTCCGAGGTGTTGATAACTATCTTCTGATTCCATTCACTTCACAGAATGTATTAAAGTCCTTAGATGTGAATTCTCCTCTTTGATCTGATCTTAAACATTTTATTTTCTTACTGGTTTCATTTTCAACCATTTCTTTGAATAGTTTGAACTTTCCAAGTGCTTATGATTTCTCTCTAAGAAAAGTAACCCAACACATTCTAGAGTAATCATCAATAATTAGCATGAAATATCTATCACCTTGTAAGCTTCTAGTTCTAGCTGGACCACATAAATCAGTGTCAATTAAATCAAGAGCATTATTAGATTTTTCTGGAATACTTTTGAAACTAGCTCTAACTTGTTTTCCAAATTGACATTCCTTACAAATTGTATTATGAGGTTTCACAATTTTAGGTAGATCTCTAACTGCCTTAGAAGTACTGATTTTTACCATGCAATCAAAGTTTACATGACATAATCTCTTATGCCATAACCACCTCTCATCTATATGTGCAATTAAGCATGCCTTTTCGCTTTTATTCAAATGAAATATATTGCCTCTAGTTTGATTACCGGTTGCAATTTCACAACTAGTTCTATTCATGATTTTACATTTTCCATTTTTAAAGTGTAACTGAAATCCCTTCTCAACTAATTGACCAACACTTAAAAGATTATGCTTTAGTCCTTCAACATAGTAGACATTGTCAATTTTATGCTTACCATCAAGAGATATTGAACCTTTACCTTTGATTAAACAGGATTTGTCATCTCCAAATCTTACTAAACCTCCATTGTATTCTTGAAAGTTCAAGAATTTACCTTTGTCTCCAGTCATATGATGTGAGCATCCTGAGTGAATGATCCATTCATCCTTTGCTTCAACTTTAGCTGCTAGGGCTTGTTCTACTGGTTGAGTAGTAGGTGCCGGTTGATCTTCTGTTATAGCAACAAAAACCCATCTGTTGTCTGTTGGATCCTCATCATAATCATCAGTCACACCTTCATCAACAATGTAACAAGATTTGTCTTTGTTCTTCTTAAATCTGTATCTCTGATATTCAGGATTCGGCTTGTGTGTTCTTCTAGCTTCTTCTTTTAGTCTAGCATGTCTATTAGGGCATCTTGAAGCCATATGACCAATCTTATTGTAGTTAAAATATTTAAAGGGTGCTTTACCTTCATACTTACTTCCAATTGGACCTTTTGGTATTTTCCTTGCAAATAGTGCTTCAAGTTCTTCAAGCTCTTCATTCTCCTTTCTAGATTCTTCAAGTTCTCTTGCATAAAAGGCTCTCTAGTCTGATTTGTCAAATGATGGAGCAGATGATGTTGATGCTTTAAAGGCCAAATCAGTTTTTATAGTAGCAACAAGACCAAATTCCTCAATTTCAAAAGCTGAAAGTTTTCCAATCAATGTATCCCTAGTTACTGATGTATTAGGCATTGTTCTTAAGTTATTTATAGCAGTAACCTTCATCTTATATGCCAGTGGCAAACCTCTTAAGATTTTTGAAACAATTTCATCCTCACTCAAGGTTCCTCCACAACATTTAATACCCAAAACAATTTCATTTACTCTTTCCATAAAAGCAAAAATCCTTTCATCTTCTTCCATTTTTAGATGTTCATACCTGACTCAGAAGCTTTCAAGTTTTGCAATTTTGACTGTGGAATCTCCTTCATTAAGTGTTTCCAAGTGATCCTAAATAGCTTTAGCAGTAGACCTATATGATAATCCAATGATTTGTTAATCTAATAATACGCTCAAAAGTGCTTCTCTTGCTTTGCAATCATTTTCTTCATCTTTAGCTAAGGTAGTTGGAGCAGTCTGACCATCTACAGTAGTAGTATAACCATTCTTAGTAACTTCCTAGATGTCTTTACCAATGCAATTTAGATGTGTCTCCATTCTAATCTTCCATATCCCATAGTTGGTTCCATCAAGTTTAGGACTGTCCTTCCTGAAATAATTAGTAGACATTGGATCTCCTAAAGTTGTTAAACTTCTGCAAAAGAGGACTAAGCTCTTATACCAATTGTTAGGTCCCGGAGACAACTAAGAGGGGGGGTGAATCAGTTGTCTAATAAATTCAATCCAAAAAATTATTAACCAACTTAATGCTTAATACCGGTAAACTAGTTAAGTATGCTGGTAGACAATGTTAACAGTAAATTGCTATACCGGTAAGGATTATTGCATGAAACATAAACATAAACACATGACACCAATATTTGTACATGGAAACCCTGTAAGGCAAAAAAAAATGGTGGGAAACCTTACCCACAATCAGGTGATACTACTACAGATAGTAAGTTTACATAAATGGGGTCTGCACATGTAGAAAGCCCAACAACCTAGAGCTCATTGTTCAATCACAAAATGGGAGTCACACTGACTACAGTTGGATGGTTAAATCCAATAGGAATGTACTGCACAAAATAGCATCTTTATATGTTGGATTCAGTACCGGTGTAATGCTGATATGCTTCTACAAAAACCTAACTTCACCTTCAAATGATGTCTTCATGTATATCCCTGCTTGATCTTGCATATACCTCCACTCAATTCTTTTTCGCATTCCACACTTGATCTTACAAATAAGATCTTACATTATACCATACCCTAAGACCAATTTTAGTAGGTCAGCTCTACAAGATATTACAATAAAACATTCTCCATACAATATAATATCTAATGCAATAACTGATGGAACATGTCAGCTAAATGTATTTACATCAATAATAAATCATCTCCATAGTGTGGCATGCTGATCTGGAAAAGATAAACCTACCGGTGTAACCCTAGATAACCTAGACCTATTTGCCGGTAAAAGAAAATATGCAAATATGAATACACGAATGATTAATTCTTCAAAAAAAAGTGTCCACATGATGTCTTCAACATTACCAAGTGTCTTCCATATCATTCGAGGTACCGGTGAACAATATATCCTGCCAGTGAACCATATACCAGTAACTGTTGCACAGTTTACTTGCTTGCCGCTGAATGTTGCTGGATCTTCAAAGTAGGTGTTGACATCAATGACAAAACCATACCAAAATACCAACATATACAAATGGACTTGGATTTGAACATGGAGAAAGTTTTGGTACTACAAATAATCAAGATCAGAACAAACTGGTAAGACAACCCAATGCTTATAAATTTAATGGGAAATGTTTCAATTGCAAAAACTATGGTCATAGAGAAAATCAATGTTGATTTAGAAATAATTAGAACACTAGTCAATGTTCCAAATGCAACAAAGTTGGTCATAATTCAAAAAATTGTGTGATCAAACCTAAACATAAGATTGTGGAAGACTTAGGTTTTGTAGAGATTCTGAACATTCCCGAATTTCCAAAGGAAGTTGTAAGACTTGTATTGAGCAGAGTCCATGGAGGGTTCATATGGTTAGATTCAATTTGAAAAATAACTAGGGAAGCAATTAGGGTAGTTATTGGTTTACCTTCAACTAGTAGTAGGCCTTATAAAACCAATAAAATATCTAACAAAGGAGTTAACCATAGCCACATATAATAACATATCACTTAGAGTGAATGATGTTCAATATATAAATGTGAAATATGTAAGTATGGTACTAGGATACAAAGAAACTCATGCAAATAGACTGAATTATGTTTCTAGCCTTTGTATTCATAGTGCATATGAGATGGTGAACAATAATGCTAAGATTGATGTGTGTGAATGGCTTAAAGATGAACTGATTGATAACTTAAAGAAGATTAAGGGAGACAAGAAAGGCACTTTCCATTTTGGAAACCTACTAGTATGCCTGATGCTATACTTTAGCAAAGAGATACTCAACATAGGTCATAAAGATTTTGGTCATGACATCCTAGTAGGAAAATAGATACAAGAAGCTTTCACCGGTATGGGCACTGTCTATGATAAGAACATTGCAGATTACTTCAAATAATTTCAAGCAAAGATCAGATCAAGAGAGAGACTACCACATAGCATAATTGATAACTATGACAAGCAAATCTATTTTGTCATTAAGCGAGATGAGACTTGGATGGAAGAAGTAAGCCCTATAACTATTTGGGTTACTAAGATGGGTTATGAAGCAGACCTACCTATTCTAGAAACATATGCAAAATCTCTACTTGATGCACCAAGGGAGCCATCTGAGAAATTCTTCAGAAATGCAGAAACAATAAAGAGTAATGTATCTATGCAGAAGAGAACAAAAAGAAGAGAAAATTTTATTAGAGATGCCTCCAAGAAGGTCCAAGAAATCAAAGAGAATATCATGAATATCAATGGTTTATCAGCAAGTGATCTTGAAGGACTACAACTGGAAGCACATGTTTCACCAGTTGTAACATCTTCTGATATTGATAGTGGTAAGGTTGTTGAGTTTAAGAGAGTGGAAAAGAAAAGGAAAACCCCAACAGTACCTTCTCCTCCTCCTAAGAAAACAAGGACACTAAGGAAGAAACAATAGACAGTTAGGGCACTGCAGAAGAAGCTTACACCTAAGAAGAAATAGACACCGGTTACCCCCACACTCGATGATATATTGAATGAGATTACACAAGAATTAATCTGGTAAATGTAAATAAATGGTATAATTCTTCCAATGATTCTGACAAAAACACCATTGAAGAAAGCATTATTCTACATTTAGATATTTACAAGAAAGTTCTGATAGAAGTGATTGATGAGTTACCCAATGACTTGTACATGAGATTGGAAGATAAAAGGATATCTATGATGGAATTGGACAAGAAGTTGAAAGTTGAAGCACTCTTGGTTGTACATCCGATAAATTCTAAGGAAGAGATAGATGAGTTTATTTCTGAAGCTAACCGGTCAGTATTTGTTAGTAGACATCGACAAGTGAGCCTGATGAGCTGGAAGGGTTAAGGAAATTGCAAATGAAACTGCAGATAAATGGGACATATTCTTTATAGAGAAGGAAAAGAAAGAGGAAAGAAGTAGATCAAAAGTAGAAAAGGCATTCAAGGTATATCAGAAAGACAAGGGAAAAGGTAAAATGTACCCTGTATAAAAATAATAGATAACATCCCTCCACCGGATCAGGACATACCTTCATCACCGATACATACAACTAATCCATCGGATATATCTCCTAAAGGTATAACTCATGATGATACTAACCTAGAGTCTGAGATACCTTTTACCATGAGTGTAGATACTCAAGATATAAACATTATTATGGACAAATAAACTACAGAGGTTAAGGCAGATGATCTCAAAGACAGCAAGGTCTCTGAGATACTGGCACAAACTGTTGATTCTCATAACACTAAGATACCAACTCAAGTAGAGCAATCGGAGACTGAGAAACCAACAGAGGACAAGACAACTAGCACAGGGCCACCAAAATCTGACAAAGTGGCAATGGTATAGACAAAGAAACAATCTGAGGTAGAGGTTCATGTTGAATATGAGAAACTGATAGTTATAGAGGATCTTAATCAAACTGAGTAACCATTAAAGGTAGAGATATAGACATAGATAGATCCACTGGAAGAAAATATAAGTAAAATGGATGCATCTAATGAAAATAAAGAGGATGTAGTGAAGGTAATTGGTCAGAAATATATTGAAAAGGAACCTACAACAAAACCGAGCACATCTATAGGTGAATTTAGACCTATTAACATTACAGAAGTTCTTTTGGATTCCATTAAGAGGATTATTGATTGCAATGTCTTAGCATTTAAGGCAATTGATAACACTTTACCAATTATGAAGATGATTGCACCTAATTGTAAGATAGATCACATTAATGATTATTTAGGGAAATTGGACACATTGTCCAAATTCATTGCTAATAATGTAATAACTATAGATAAGGTGAATGAGGATACCATTAAGGAGAGAGTTGACGAAGAGAAAAATACATTCTTTGAGAACACCATAAAGAAATGTACTGATCACTTAGATACACTTTTACCAGTACTTAATTCTACAATTTTGGAGTATAAGGAGTTATATAGAGAAGCACATAAACCTCACTATTTGATAGAGGACATTGATGAGGAGATAAAAAAGACACAAAAATAAATTGATGACATTGCAGATAATATAATAGGTTCATCTGGACTTATATCGATTTTTGAGCAGGAAATGATAGTTTTTGAAGAAAACTTGGAAAAGATTGAGAAAGAAAAGGCAAGAATAAGGTCCAATGTCCTGAAACTCAAAATTAAAATTGGTCCAAGGTTGGATAATCTTATTACTTGGAGAGTTTAATTATCTAAGGAAATAGTTCAAGGAGAACAATCACCAAAGCAGCAAAAGCACTATCTCACCGATATGATCCAGCAGACTGAGGCAACTCTAAATGATAGCAACAAGTTTATGCAAAGTCTGAACCTAGTTTTGGTGGAAATATTTCAGATAGTAACAAATCGGTTACAGACCTTGAGGTAAATTTTTTGTACTCTTTTGATTATTTATGACATCCTTTGTCATTGATGTCAAAGGGGGAGAAGTAGAGAGAAAAATGCATGTACAGAGGAGATCACTCACTCAGGGGGAGCAAATCATTTTAGATTTCAATTTTGGGATAACAGTTTTGATTTTTCTTATGAGTGTTTCCATCAATGCCAAAGGGGGAGATTGTTGGCATTCTACACTCTTATGAGACTAGTTGATGTTGTCATTGATGGAAACAAACTGGCAACCAACCGCCAATAGATTTCTACATGCCCAACATCACATATATTATACATCGACATACACTGGCACTAGCAGGTGCTTACACCGGCATTCAAATTACATCAACAACAAAGCATACCGACACTCCAACCGACATGGTATATGTAAAAGACTCATATATGTATGAGATCTTATAGGGCATTTTAAGAGGAGATATATGATATGTATGGTAGAAAATAATTATTTAGTGGCAGCTAAGTTTTTTGGATAAGGTATCTACCTAAGCTTAAATCGGTACTGAACCTGGCATTAGAGATGTTGTTTTGAGTAGTACATTGCATTGGATTTAATTATCCATTTTATAGTCAGTGAGACTCTTCTTTGAGTAGTGAGCTCTAGGCTGTTGGCCTCCCTATATGTGCAGGCCCCTATTGTAAGTAGTATTTATTCATAGGCTAGTGAGTAAATATTATGGGTCACAAATCCTACCAAGGTTTTCCCCACACTAGGTTTCCTCGTTAAATATCTTTTATTATGGTGTGTTTCTTGTTAGCATATTATGAATCAGTATGATGATAATGTATGTTGTCATTGATGTCAATAAGTGCAGGTGAACTAGTATGAAGATTGGAAGAAGTTGTTATTGATGTTCAAGTAGGAGAACTAGTATGAAGGGATGAAGTGGACTAGTGTCAGGGTTTCACTAAGTGTGACTACCGGTTGGTAGTCTCAACTCTAGGGTTTCTGGTTTTGCAATCTAGCTTGTGTGATGCAATTGGTGACATTATGTGATGAGTTAGCTAAGAGATAAGGATGAGATCGAGATGCCACTTCAGTTTTGTGCATGTGAAGGATTTCCTTGAGGATCTTGCATGTGAAGATCGATTGAATTAAATGTCTACCTCGGGAATGCAAATTATTCTTAGTGGTATGTGAAGAGAATGTGATGGGTTACTGATTTCCATATGTGGTGAAGAATGGATGATGCAGAATGACTTGTGATCTATTTGAGATTGTTTTATTCTATGCAAAGTGTTTGAACGGTCATGATTGGACTGCTTGTAATTGTAAACCTAAAATGTTTAGGGTTTAGGGTTTATGGTACCGATCTAATTTTTGTCTATAAGGTCGATGATGGTTGTTATCGTTTATGTTGGAAAATGTTGTGTTTGTATCTGAGTGATGAGATACTTTCCAAACCAGTGAGTGGAAAATTGTAGAGTGTGATTCCAGAGTAGAGGAGCTGAAAAGGATCTGCCTTAGCATGTAGTGTTCCTATCAGATCAGAGCTTTACTTGTTGTCTTCTAACTATTTCAATAGTAGGAAAATCCCTTTGCCAAGTAGCTTTAACAGACTTATTGAAAATCCTCTAACCAGGTGACTCAAGATCATTGAGTTCTTCAAATCCTCTAGCAAGGTAACCCTTAATAGGGTTTCAACCTTTAACAGGGTTTCAACCTTTAATAGGGTATATAGCCATCCCTTAACTGAGTGATCTTTAACAGGAACAGTTCCTAATAGAACCTTATTGTAAAGTCTTTAAATGGACTAGGCTCCTAACAGAGCGAGCTTCAAAAGAGTTCAAAAACAAGCTTGTGGGTATTCATCCCCACTGTGGTTTTTCCCATTTGGGTTTCCACATGAAAAATATGAGTGTCATGAGTTGTGCATTTTTCATGTGATGATTGAGTAGTCTTTGTTTAGGTGAATATGCATGCAAAGCTAATGGTTATGGTATTACTGATACAACACATGCATGAGTATACTGGTGAAGTAGTTATCAAGTGTTGAATATTATTTGAAGTATTCAATTTTTGGCTTAGTTGTCTGAAGTCTTATTATGTTTAACTGGTATTGCCATGGTTAATTTCAGTGATGAAGACAACCGCTTAGCATTGTTTTAACTTGATAAGTTTTTGGGAAGTTTTTGTTTGTACTGATTCACCCCCCCTCTCAGTACCTATTAGGGTATTTTTTGTTCATCATTATTCATCATTTCTATGCTGTCTCTATTATTTGTGTTTACTGTATTAATTTTTTTTTATCGGTACATTTTTTTGGGTTTCAAAGTTATAAATAAGTTTAAATACTATGCTAACCAGTTAGACACTGATTCACCCCCTCCCTTTTAGTATGTTTGGCACTGTCATTAAATATAAGAATCATCATATGGATCATTACAATCAATTACAATCATTGAATGATCACCACACATCGATCTGATACACTTTCAAACCCTTAGCTCACTCTACTAAGAACTTTGCTCATTCCCAATAAATTCTCTCTCTGATCGCACCAAAACATCATTTAAACATGTCACCTAGATTCAGCAACTGTTGGCATTATGTGAACTGGTATGA
Organism: Cryptomeria japonica; assembly: GCF_030272615.1. Classification (NCBI taxonomy): domain Eukaryota; kingdom Viridiplantae; phylum Streptophyta; class Pinopsida; order Cupressales; family Cupressaceae; genus Cryptomeria; species Cryptomeria japonica. The sequence continues at coordinate 601,563,945 of NC_081410.1, forward strand.
GGATATAATGACATTGTGTGTTGTCATTGATGTCAATATGATGAAAAGAAGAGAATCAGTATAACACTGTGAACTGGCATTTGTGCCAAAGTGAAGCGGTGTGCTTGTTCAAGGTGAACCGACATATGGTTATGGGAACCGACACATGGAAGCGCTATATGACTACCAGTTGGTAATCTCAACTTTAGGGTTTCTGGTTGAAGTGCTTCAAGCCTGTGTGGCTCAACCGATGACTTTGTGTGATGAGTTAGCATGGTAACGAAGAACAAATCATGTTGCCACATAAGCCTTGTGTGAGTGAAGGATCTTGCATGAAGGAGATTGTTCCTATCTACCTCGGGAATGTGCAAAGTCTGTAAATAGTGATAATGTATGATGGGTTATCAACCGCTATGAAATCGATGGAAAATGGACGATGGAGACTGGATCAAGACTGTTGCATTTAATGTAGTGTGCTCAACGATCAGGATTGAACCGTTTGAATTCCTTGACATAATAGGTTATAGGGTTTAGGGTTTATGCTACCGACCTATATGTTTTCCTATAAGGTCGATGTTGTGATTCTTTCTGAGGTTGTTGGCAATAGTTGTGTGTGTGTATCCAAGAGAAGGGATACGTGTTTCTTGCCAGACCAAAGGAGAAAAGTGATACCTGCAGAGTGTAAGTATAGAAGGTGAAGAGGAGCTTAAGTAGATCTACATTGGCATTGAGTGCTATTACCAGATCATTGTAATACCTGTTGATCTCTAACCACTTCAACAGTTGATAAATCCCTTAACAAGGTATCTTTAATAGGCTTGTTGTAAATCCTTTAACAGGGTGACTCAAAACCATTGAGTTCTTGAAATCCTCTAACAAGGTAACCTTTAATAGGGTTTAACCCTTAACTAGGTATTCTAGCCATCCCTTAACCAAGTGATCCCTAACAAGATTGGTTCCTAACAGAACCTATTGTATCAGTTTTTAACCAGACAAGGCTCCTAATAGAGCGGACTTCTAAAGAGTTCAAAAAAAAGCTTGTGGGTATTCGTGCCCACCGTGGTTTTTCCCTATTGGGTTTCCATGTGAAAAATATGTGTGTCATGTGTGATGTCTTCTTCATGTGATGCTTTGTTGTTTTCTGTCAAGTGGTGAATCTTATTGATCTAATTGCTCATATGTATATCTTTGATGGTAGATTACCTTTTCATGCATTAGGGTGAAAAGGAAATGAAGTGTTAGATTGTATGAGAAGATAAGTGTCAATTGGTTTATGCTTGTCTTAGTTATTCTAGGTTTTGCCGGTTGTACTCTATTTGAGGACCAATGTCACTGTTTGTCTGTCAATGCACAGTGTCTGCAGACAAACCTGTTCAAGAGTGTGTTTTTGTCTATACTGATTCACCCCCCTCTGAGTACTAGTTGGGTACTACTCATTCATCATTGTGTTATCAATTGGTATGAGAGCATCCTCTAGGTCCTCTCTGCTATAAACTTAACCACTTGAGGTAAAGATCCCAGTCTAATGATGAAGAGGGAAGGTCCAAATTTTAATAGGGAAAATTTTAGCATATGGAAAGACAGAATAAAGATATACATCAGAAGCATGGGTGCTCAACACTAGAGCTATGTTGAGAATGTCTGTTGCCCATACCGGTACTCTCACCGATGACCAAAAGAGAGAGATGTAGGAGAATGGGCAAGTCATGGAAGCTCTAGTTTGTAGTTTATCTGACATTGAGTTTTATTGATGTCCAAGATAAGGTAAATCCTAAAGAGGTATGGGATACTCTTGGAAATATCTATGGTGGTGATGAGTATGTAAAACAAGCTAAGGAAGAAAACTTTAGAGGGAAGTTTGAAGATATGTGGATGGTTGAAGGTGAGACTCTTAGGTCTCGAAGACAACTGAGAGGGGGGGGTGAATCAATTGTCTAATAAATTTAAACCAAAAACCAATCAACCAACTTAATGATTAATACCGGTAAACCAGTTAAGTGTGTCGATAGATAGTGTTAATAGTAAATTGCTATATCGGTAGAGATTAATGCATGAAACATAAACATAGAGTCATCCACAACACATAACACCAATATTTGTACGTGGAAACCCTGTAAGGGGAAAAACCACAGTGGGAAACCTTACCCACAATCAAATGATACTACTGTAGATAGTAAGTGTACATAAATGGGGTCTGCACATGTAGAAAGGCAAACAGCCTAGAGCTCACTTCTCAATCACAAAATGGGAGTCACACTGACTATAGTTGGATGGTTAAATCCAATAAGAATGTACTGCACAAAATAGCATCTTCATATGCTAGATTCAGTACCGGTGTAATGCTAATATGCTTCTACAAAAACCTAGCTTCACCTTCAAATGATGTCTTCATGTATACATCTGCTTAATCTCGCATATACCTTCACACAATTCTTTTTTGCATTCCACACTTGATCTTACAAATAAGATCTTACATTTATACCATAACTTAAGACCAATTTTAGTAGGTCGGCTCTACAAGATATTACAATAAAAAACATTTTACATACAATATAATATCCGATGCAATAACCGATTAAACATGTCGGCTTAATGCATTTACAACAATAATAAATCATCTCCATAGCGTGCCATGTTGATCTACAAAAGATAAACCTACCGGTGTAACCCTAGATAACCCTGGACCTATTTGCCGGTAAAAGCAAATATGCAAATATGAATATACCAATGATTAATTATTCAAAACAAAGTGTCCACATGTTTTCTTCGACATTACCAAGTGTCTTCCATATCATTCCAAGTGCCGGTGAACATTATATCCTGTCGGTGAACCATATACCAGTAATTGTGCAATAGTTACTTGCTTGTCGGTGAATGTTGTTGGATCTCCAAAGTGTTAGTGTTTCAGTAGGTGTTGACATAAATGACAAAACCATACCAAAATACCAACAATCTCCCCCTTTGGCATTGATGGCAACACAAGATGGAAAAACCATCAAAGTGCCAAAACAGAAATGCCAAATACCAAAAACCAACAATCTCCTTTAAACAACAATTTCTACCCCTGGGAGCAACATGTGTTTATCCAAAGATTAATCTTTAATACCAATCTCTCTTCAAAAGATAATGTGTTTTTCCATATATATCTCTCCCCCTTTGACATCAAATGCCAAATTTACAAAAATTAGGTTCATACAAAATACCAATCAATTCAATATACTAACTACTCCCCCTAAGAAGTAGCTTCCTCATAAAAGACTGGAGTAAAAGATTTGTCTTTCAATTCTGCTGGTTGATGACAATCATCAACTATCTAAGTCTCTACCGGTGGTGGTATGACTCCAAGCTGATCTCTGAGATATTCAAAGGTCTCCTTAGGAAAAGGTTTTGTGAAAATATCTGCAAGTTGTTCTTTAGTATTCACATAAACTAGTTTTATCTCCTTTTCTTCAACTTTTTCCCTTAGAAAATTCAGTTTGATAGAAACATATTTTGTTTTAGAATGTAATACCAGATTCTTAGATATATCAATTTCTGCAGTGTTATCACAATATATAGTAATAGGTTCCTTGCATTTTACCTTTATGTCTTTCAACATTTGCTTAAGCCATAGTACCTATGTACAGTTAGTTGTTGCTGCAACATATTCTGATTTGGTTGTTGATAAAGATGTACAGCTCTGTTTCTTACTCAACTAAGAAACTAATCTCTTTCCAAGAAAGAATGCTCCTCCAGTGGTTCTTTTTCTATCATCCACATCTCCTACCCAATTTGCATCTGTGTATGCACATAGGTCAAAATTTTCATCTCTAGGATACCATAATCCAAGATTTGTTGTGCTTTGTAAGTATCGGAAAATCCTTTTTACTGCTGATTCATGATTTTCCCTAGGATTACTTTGAAATCTAGAAACATTACATACTGCATTCATAATATCAGGCCTGGTTTGTGTCAAATGCAATAAACCTCCTATCATAGATTTGTATCTAGTTGGATTAACAAGAGTAGATTTATCCCTTAGAGATAATTTGTCATTTGTAGTCATAGGTGTGCTTACCGGTTCAGAGTTCTCCATCCCAAATTTATTTAGTAATTCTTTCAAGTACTTGGATTGACTCAACAATATACCTTTATCAGTCTATAAAATTTGCAATCCTAAAAAGAATTTTATTTCTCCAATCATAGACATTTCAAATTCTTGTTGCATTAATATAAAAAATTCCTTACATAATCCATCTTCTCCTCCAAAGATTATAACATCAACAAATACTTCAATAATCAAGATGTCATCATTAGTTATTTTGTAATATAAATTGCTATCTGCATTTCCTTTAGTAAAACCAATCTTTAAAAGATACTTATCCAACCTTGCATACCAAGCTCTTGGGGCTTGTTTTAATCCATACAGAGCTTTTCTTAACCTGCAAACCATATCATTGTCATCTGTAGACGTCTAAAAATGGTCAACGCTTGCGGAGTCATACTTTAACATTTGTGCATTGCCTTATTTTAGGGTTTTTGCGTCGCATTAACATTTCTCCTATGATTCACACTTGGTCTTTATTATTTGCGAGCATCGAGTCTTTCTTCCGCATTCTTCATTTGTCTCGCTTTCAAATTTGGTCTTGTCGATAACAATCTTCAGTCATGATTTTGATCGATCTTATCCTGTTGCATCAATGTGCATGTTAATTTGTCATCATTTTGGACATCATCAATCCTAATTAGGGTTTTGTCCTCTTTTCAATCTTGTCGACTTGCGATCGATTTGTCATCGATCGTTGTCATTTTCAATCTTGTCATTTTGCGATCGATTTGACATCGATCATCGTCCTTCTCAATCATGTCAATTTGGATCAATTAGTCAGTGTTCCTCATCAATTGGTGCATTTATCAATCAAATCACTTATCAGCATTGGTCCTTTGTTAATCAGAATCATGATCGAATCGACATCAATTATCTTTTTTCAAGACCTAATTGTCATCCTTGCTTTCTAATTCATCTTCTAGGGTTTCATGATTTAGTCATTTAACCTTGTTTGTCATTTCCCCCTCTAGGTTAAATAGTTCCTAAGTCTTATTGTCACAATTAAATGTTTATTTAATTGGCTAACTAATTCCTCCCTCTTTGTGAATTAATTAATAAATGAAAAATTGTTAATTAATTCACTTAATTCCTAATTTCCTCATTTTCTAAATTTCCTAGTTCCTAATTTCCTCATTTTCTAATTTCCTAATTTCTAATTCATCTAATTTCAATTTTCTCCTATATTTCTCCTAATTTCATGGGAATGACATAGCAAATTTGTCATAATTTGTCATAATTGACAATCAATCAATCTTGCATAAAAAGTGTCAATTTGTCATAATTTGTCATATTTGTCATTCTTGATTTGAAATTTCCATTCGAATCTCTTCATGCCAATCTTGTCATTTCTCCAATTTGTCTATAAATTGGATGAATTTCTTCAATCAAATCCCTTGGTCGAATCAATCACGCTTCTAGTATTCTTGCGCTATCGTCTTGTCTACTTGCTTTCACATCATGCTTATGCACTTGAAGGTGAGATCCACAAAAAAAGCTATTTGAAGAAGAAAGAAGGACAATGGAGCCACATGAAGGAGACATCCAAGTTTGCAATGGTTTGTGTTTGAATTGATGTCTTGTTTTCATGTCTTTATTGAGTGTTTTTAGGATTGTTATCATTGCAATTGATTTTTTGTGATTGAACTAGGCTATTGTTTACATTGCTTTGATGATTTCTACATTTCCTAGCTACATCATCTATCAAAGAAAATACATCTGGTTGTTCAATATATACTTCTTCTTCAAGATCTCCATTCAAAAATGCACATTTAATATCCATTTGATAAACTTTGTAGTCCTTGTGAGCTACAAACGCCAAGAATAATCTGACTACCTCAATTCTGGCTACCGGTGCAAAGGTTTCATTGTAATCAACTCCTTCTTTCTGAGAATATCCCTTACACACTAGTCTTTCTTTATTTCTGACAATCTTACCATCTTCATTAAGTTTGTTTCTAAATACCCATTTGGTTCCAATTACATTTTTATCTTTAGGCCGGGGAACTAATGTCCAAGTATTATTTTTCTCAATTTTTCCTAATTCTTCTTCCATAGCTTTAATCCAAAATTTATCTTTACATGCCTCATTGATAGATAATGGTTCAATTTGAGAAATAAGACATACCTCTTCATTTGCCAATCTTCCTCTTGTCATAACTCCTTTAAATTTGTTTACAATTATCTAATCTTCAGAATGATTCAATCTTACATACCGGGGTGTCTTAGTTTACTGTTGTTCTTCAATTACTGTGGAATCCTCTTATGATACCAGGGTAACTAGATCTTCATTCTGTACTAGCAGATTTAGTATAGGTTCATTTGTCACAATTTCTGTTGTCGGTTCAAAGACTATATACCTTGAAGTTCCTCGAAATTGTTCATCAATCCTTACATTTGTACTCTCAACAATTTTCTGCAATCTCTTATTAAAACATCTATATGTCTTTCTCTTAGATGAATAACCAAGTAATATTCCTTCAACACTTCTAGGATCAAATTTTCCAATATACTCATCTCTTCTAATATAACATTTACTTCCAAAAATTCTAAAAAACTTGAGGGTAGGACTATTACCAAACCATAGTTCATGAGGGGTCTTACTAGTTTCACCTTTGATGTGAACTTTGTTGAATGTATAGACAGTAGTGCTAACTGCTTCTCTCCAATGCACATGTGGTAGATTTGCTTCTGATAACATACTTCTTGCTACATCCAAGATAGTTTTGTTTTTCCTTTCAACAACTCCATTCTGATGTGGTGTCCGAGGTGCTAATAACTATCTTTTGATTCCATTCACTTCACAGAATGTATTAAAGTCCTTAGATGTAAATTCTCCTCCTTGATCTGATCTTAAACATTTGATTTTCTTACCGGTTTCATTCTCAACCATTGCTTTGAACAGTTTGAACTTTCCAAGGGCTTCTGATTTATCTCTGAGAAAAGTAACCCAACACATTCTAGAATAATCATCAATAATTAGCATGAAATATCTATCACCTTGTAAGCTTTTAGTCCTAGTTGGACCACATAAATCAGTGTGAATCAAATCAAGAGCATTATTGGATTTTTCTGGAATACTTTTGAAACTAGCTCTAACTTGTTTTCCAAATTGACATTCCTTACAAATTGTATTCTGAGGTTTCACAATTTTAGGTAGATCTCTAACTGCCTTAGAAGTACTGATTTTTATCATGCAATCAAAGTTTACATGACATAGTCTCTTATGCCATAACCAACTTCCATCTATATGTGCAATCAAGCATGCCTTTTCACTGTTATTCAAATGAAAGATATTACCTTTAGTCTGATTACCGGTTGCAATTTCCAAACCAGTTCTATTCATGATTTTGCATTTATTATTTTTAAATTGTAACTAAAATCATTTCTCAACTAATTGACCAACACTTAAAAGATTATGCTTTAATCCTTCAACATAGTAGACATTGTCAGTGTTATTCTTACCATCAAGAGATATTGAACCCTTACCTTTGATTGAACAGGCTCTGTCATCTCCAAATCTTACTAAACCTCCATTGTATTCTTGAAAGTTCAATAATTTACCTTTGTCTCCTGTCATATGATGTGAGCATCCTGAGTCAATGATCCATTCATCCTTTACTTCAACTTTAGCTGCTAGGGCTTGTTCTACCGGTTGAGCAGTAGGTGTCAGTTGATCTTCTGTTATAGCAACAAAAACCCATCCATTTTCTGTTGGATCCTCATCAAAATCATCAATCACACCTTCATCAACATTGTAACAGGATTTATCTTTGTTGTTCTTAAATTTGTATCTTTGATATTCAGGATTAGGCTTGTATGTTCTTCTAGCTTCTTCTCTTAGTCTAGCATGTCTATCAGGGCATCTTGAAGCCATATGACCAATCTTATTGTAGTTGAAACATTTAAAGGGTGCTTTACCTTCATACTTACTTCCAACTAGACCTTTTGGCATTTTTCTTGTAAATAGTGCTTTAATTTCTTCAAGCTCTTCATTCTCCTTTCTGGTTTCTTCAAGTTCTCTTGCATAAAAGGCTTTCCAATCTGATTTGTCAAATGATGGAGCAGATGATGTTGATGCTTTAAAGGCCAAATTAGTCTTTATAGTAGCAACAAGACCAAATTCCTTAATTTCAAAGGCTGAAAGTTTTCCAATCAATGTATCCCTAGTTACTGATGTATTAGGAATTATTCTCAACGCATTTATAGTAGTAACCTTCATTTTATATGCCGCTGGCAATCCTCTTAAGATTTTTGAAACAATTTCATCCTCACTCAAGGTTCCTCCACAACATTTAATACCCAAAACAATTTCATTTACTCTTTCCATAAAAGTAGAAATCCTTTCATCTTCTTCCATTTTCAAATGTTCATACCTGACTTGGAAGTTTTCAAGTTTTGCAATCTTGACTATGGAATCTCCTTCATTTAGTGTTTCCAAATTATCACAAATAGCTTTTGTAGTAGACCTATCTGATAATCCCATGATTTGTTGATCTAATAATGCACTCAAAAGTGCTTCTCTTGCTTTGCAATCATTCTCTTCATCTTTAGCTAAGGTAGTTGGAGCAGTCTGACCAGCTACACCAATAGTATAACCATTCTTTGTAACTTCCCACATGTCTTTACCAATGCAATTCAGATGTGTCTCTATCTTGATCTTCCATATCCCATAGTTGGTTCCTTCAAGTTTAGGACTATCCTTCTTGAAATAATTAGTAGACATTGGATCTCCTCAAGTTGTTAAACTTCTACAAAAGAGGACTAAGCTCTGATATGAATTGTTAGGTCTCAGAGACAACTGAGAGGGGGGGTGAATCAGTTGTCTAATAAATTTAAACCAAAAACCAATTAACCAACTTAATGATTGATACTGATAAACCACTTAAGTGTGCCGGTAGACAGTGTTAACAATAAATTGCTATATCGATAGAGATTAATGCATGAAACATAAACATAGAGTCATCCACAACACATAACACCAATATTTGTACGTGGAAACCTTGTAAGGGGAAAAAACATGGTGGGAAACCTTACCCATAATTAGATGATACTAGTGTAGATAGTAAGTGTACATAAATGGATTCTGCACATGCAAAAAGGCCAATAGCCTAGAGCTCACTTCTCAATCACAAAATGGGAGTCACACTGACTATAGTTGAATGGTTAAATCCAACAAGAATGTACTACACAAAATAGCATCTTCATATGCTGGATTCAGTACCGGTGTAATGCTGATATGCTTCGACAAAAACCTAGCTTCACCTTCAAATGTTGTCTTTGTGTATATCTCTTCTTAATCTCTCATATACCTTCACACAATTCTTTTTTGCATTCCACACTCGATCTTACAAATAACATCTTACATTTATACCATAACCTAAGATCAATTTTAGTAGGTTGGCTCTACAAGATATTACAATAAAAAACATTTTACATACAATATAATATCTGGTGCAATAAACGATTAAACATGCCAGCTTAATGCATTTACAACAATAATAAATCATCTCCATAGCGTGCCATGTTGATCTGGAAAAGATAAACCTGCCGGTGTAACCCTAGATAACCCTGGACCTATTTGCCGGTAAAAGAAAATATGCAAATATGAATATACCAATGATTAATTCTTCAAAACAAAGTGTCCACATGATGTCTTCAACATTACCAAGTGTCTTCCATATCACTCCAAGTGTCAGTGAACATTATATCCTACTCGTAACTATGCAATATACCTATATACCAGTAACTATGCAATAGTTACTTGCTTGCCAGTGAATGTTGTTGGATATCCAAAGTGCTAGTGTTTCAGTAGGTGTTGACATCAATGACAAAACCATACCAAAATACCAATAGAGACCATTCAACAGTATGGAATAAGACTCAAAACCATTGTTGGAGATGTCAAGAGTGCAAGTGGTAAAATAGAAGATTCCACTGTGGTAAGCAAAGTCCTAAGATTCCTATTGCCGGTCTATGCAATAAGGGTTGCTACTATTTAGGAGCTAAGATCAATAGACAAGACTAAGGTATCCCTAGACTCCATCATTGTAAAGTTGACAGCCTATGAGCTAAATAGTTTTGATGGCAGTGTTCAAAAGATTGAATCAACTTTTAAAGCTTTTGTTGTACCATCCAGAAAAGGAAAAGAAGCTAGCACTAGTGGTGAACCAAGATAGTTGGTGCAGGAGCACCTAACCCAAACATACACCAGGAGATTAAAGATCATGCCATGAATCATTTCACTCATATTTGAGTTTATATGGTCATTTTAATGTATTTTGAGTCATTTTGTGAAGCATTGTAAGACATTTGCTCAAGATGTGTATTTGAGTCCTAATATGGTCTAGGAGGTCACATTGTGCAAATATGGCCATGGAAGGGTAAATAGGACTTAAAACAAACTTTTACATCCTTGATCACTTGAAAACTATCAAAAAACCCTCCAAATTGGGGTTTGTACACTTGAAATACATTTAGATAAATATGACCCCAATTTGGAGGGTTTTTTGATAAATATGACCTGTAATCTTTGCTTGTGCACTTGAAATACATTTAGATGGACTTAAAACAAACTTTTACATCCTATTTACCCTTCCATGTGCATATTTGCACAATGTGACCTCCTATACCATATTAGGACTCAAATACACATCTTGATAAAATGTCTTACAATGCTTCACAAAATGACAAAATGTATTTCATATTTTAGTGAAACTCTCCACAAACCCCAATTTGGAGGGTTTTTTGACAGTTTTCACCAAATCTTGCACAACTTGCTTCAAACTAATTGAAATTAAATGAAACCAAAGGGAAAACAAATTTAACTCATGCCATTATCATATGAAATACATTTCCAATGGATACACATGATTTTTCATAAAGAAAAACATAAATGATCAGACTGCAATACCCAGAAAACAATGTGGAGTGTGTAAAAACTTCAAATGTTATTCATTTGCTTCCTCCAATCTTACACACACACATTGGATTCAACCAAATGATGGTTTTTATAACCTCCAAACATCCATATGGTAGTTACAACTATCCAAGACCAATTACATTCTTGGTTTGTAACTTTATAATGCAATTTGTGCTTGACAACATTTTTGACACAATTGACAATTTTGATATTTTGATAAATATGACCCCTAATCTTTACTTGTGCACTTGAAATAAATTTAGATGGACTCAAAACAAAATTTTACATCCTATTTAACCTTCCATGGGCATATTTGCACAATGTGACCTCCTAGACCATATTAGGACTCAAATACACATCTTGAGCAAATGTCTTACAATGCTTCACAAAATGACTCAAAATACATTAAAATGACCATATAAACTCAAATATGAGTGAAATGATTCATGGCATGATCTTTAACCTCCTGGTGTATGTTTGGGTTAGGTGCTCCTGCACCAACAGTGTAAAGAAATGGATGATGAGGAGATTCTGATGGAATTTGAAGCTCTCCTTGCCAGGAAACTTCCTAAAGGAATCACCAAATACAGAGGTAAGTTTACTTTGAAATGCTTTTCTTGTAACTGGATAGGACATATTGCAGTAAACTGTTCTAATGGTGACAACAAGGGCAATCTGGAAAGGTTCAAGAAATTCAAAGGAGGAAACTGGAGAAATTGTTTTGTGGTAGTTGATGAAGGTGTCATAGATGAGGAATCAGAGGATGAAGAAAATGAAGATATTGTGTTTGTTGTTGTCAAGGAAGATGTGTCAAACAAGAAGGCTCTTGTCTCCCGGTTTGATAATTCCAATGAGTGGATCATTGACAGTGGTTGTTCTCACCATATGACTGGTGACCGAAGAAAGTTTCTATCCTTGGAAGAGTATGACGCTGGTGTGGTTCACTTTGGCAATGATGCACCATGCATGGTCAAAGGCAGAGGGTCCATCTCTCTGAATGGAAAGAGTAGTGCTGACAATGTGTACGCAGTTGATGGTCTCAAACACAACCTTCTAAGTGTTGCCCAGTTGAATGATAGTGGTCTCACTCTGGAATTCAAAAATGGAGTGTGCAGAATCAAAGGAAAGAATGGAGAATTGGTGGCCACCGACATGCAAACCAAAGGTAATCTATTTCAGTTGAATGCAAATATAAGTACATGTCTCATGTCTAAATTTGATGATAGCTGGATATGGCATAGGAGACTCTACCATGTAAACTTTGATAACATTGTGAAGGCTAGTAAGATTAAGGCAGTTAGAGGATTGCCAGTGCTAAGAAAACCAGATAATACCTTGTGCAGAGAATGTCAATTGGGGAAAATGTCTTCCTCAACCTTCAAAGGTAAATCTTTCATTACTGACAATCTACTTGATCTTGTACATACTGATTTGTGTGGTCCTATGAAAACTAGGAGTGTGCAGGGTGATAGGTACTTCATGATTCTCATAGATGACTGCTCAAGAATGATGTGGGTCACATTCTTGAAAGATAAGTCTAAAGCTTTTGTAAAGTTAAAAGCTTTCAGAGCATTAGTGGAGAAGGAAAACGGTAAAAGGATCAAGTGCTTGAGAACTGATCAAGGAGGGGAATTCACTTCTGGTGAATTCAACAAGTGCTATGAAGAATAAGGCATCAAGAGGCAACCGTCTGCCCCCTGGAATCCACAACAGAATGGCCTACTAGAGAGGAATAACTAGACTGTGGTTGAAGTAGCTAGAACCATGTTGATTCAAGGAAAGGTAGCGCACACCTTTTGGAGAGAAGTGGTGAGCATTGCAGTCTATACAATGAACCGGGTACTCATCAAGAAAGGTAAGGATAAAACCCCTTATGAGTATTGGACTAGTAAGACACCTGTGGTTATCTACTTTAGAGTGTTTGGTAGAAAATGTTACATCAAGAGGAGTGAATACCAGAGAAAATGTGATGAGGGAATATTCCTAGGATATTCCACCAAGAGAAAAGCTCTCAAGTGTTTCAACAATAAGACTTAGAGAATTATGGAAAGCATCAATGTAAGAGTTGATGAAACCTCTGAGAAAACTGAGGAAACTGACAGTAAGAAAGTGGTAACTTTCTGGGAACTGGTTGTCAGTCAACCAAGTACCAGTAACAGTATTCCTACACCGGCAAATGTAGATGTTGATACTGATGGAGATGAGGATGAAGAAGAAAAGAAAGAGGAATCCATTAAGACCATTCCTTGGTATGTCAAGCTGAATCATGATCCTAAGCAGATCATAGGAGATAAGGATGCAGGAATCCTTACAAGAAGAAAGGTCAAAGAAAACTCATGTTTGATCTCTGAATTTGAGCCTAAATCATTCAAAGAGGCCCATAAAAATGAAGACTAGATCAAGGCAATGGAAGAGGAACTTGACCAGATAGAGAAAAATGGTACATGGTCTTTTGTATCCAGACCAGAGCAAAAAAATGTCATTGGTACCAAATGGGTTTTCAGAAATAAACTAAATGAGGATGGCATAGTGATTAGGAACAAAGCTAGATTAGTGTGCAAAGGATATGCTCAAGAAGAAGGAGAAGACTATGGAGAAACCTTTTCTCCAGTAGCCAAATTGGAAGGAGTCTGTATGCTTCTTGCATATGCATCTTTTAAACGTTTCAAAGTATATCAAATGGATATAAAATCTGCATTCCTAAATGGTTTACTTGAAGAGGAGGTGTATATAGAGCAACTAGATGGGTTTGCCCTATTTGAATATAGTCACATGGTATGTAGGCTACATAAAGCCTTATATGGTCTAAAGCATGCAGCTAGAGCATGGTATGAATGTCTCCATTCCCATCTTGCGAAGATTGGATTTGAGAGAACAAGTGAAGATAGCAATATCTACTTGAAGTCTGAAGGAGATTAGATCTTGATTTGTGAGGTATTTGTTGATGACATTATCTTTGGTGGAGATGACAAGATGAGTCATGAGTTTGTAGATGAGATGAAGAAAGAGTTTGAAATGTCACTCATAGGGGAGATTAAATTCTTCATTGGACTGTAGATCCAACAGATGAAACAAGGAATCTTTATCACTCAATCCAAGTATGTCAAAGAGGTGTTGAAGACCTTTGGCATGGAAGATAGAAAACTGATTGGTACTCTAATGGTGACCGGTTGTAAACTATCCAAAGAAGATGACTCGGTATTGGTTGATGAGAAGGAATATTGATCAATGATTGGTAAATTGGATTATGTAGTGCATAGCAGACCGGATATTGCACATGCAGTTGGCATTACTACAAGGTTCCAGAAAAGTCCAAGAGAATCTCACTTGGTTGCAGTCAAGCGGATTCTTAGGTATCTGAAAGGAACTATTGACTATGGGTTATGGTATCCATACAATAATGATTTTAACCTGAAAGTGTTCACAGATGCTGATTGGGCTAGTAATGTAGATGACCGGAAGAGCACAACTGGTGGTTCATTCTTTCTTGGTGGTAGACTGGTCTCATGGATGAGTAAGAAGCAGAGTTGTATCTCTCAATCTACAGTGGAAGCAGAGTATGTTGCAGCTTCATGAACTGCACACAGACAATTTGGATGAAGCATGTATTAAATGGCTTCAAAGTTCCTATATCTGAACTGACAAGTATATTTTGTGACAATACTAGTGCAATTAATATCTTCAAGAATCTGGTTTTACATTCTAGAACCAAGCACTTTGAGCTTAAGTATCATTTCTTAAGGGAAAAGGTTCAGAACAAAGAGATTGCACTGGAACATGTTTCTAGTAAAGAGCAGTTAGCAGACATATTCACCAAGCCCCTCCCAAAGGCTACATTTATGTACTTAAGAGGTGAATTAGGGGTTTTGCCCCTTCAGGAGGTAAACTAAAAGCATATGCTCCACATCAGTTAGGTATTGCATAGTCAAATTTATTTTGGATTGATGTGTTGAAGGATGCTACTCCTTAGGGGGAGCAACATAATGAAATAGGGAATATTGTGCCTCCACTTTGGAATTGTTGTCAAAGGGGGAGAAGATGTGAAGTAGAGAAGATATCTATAGAAATTGGGGGAGAAGATGTGAAGTGAAGAGATATCTTTGTATATTGTCATCAATGCCAAAGGGGTAGATTGTTGGCATTATGTGAACTGGTATAAGGACATAATGACATTGTGTGTTGTCATTGATGTCAATATGATGAAAAGAAGAGAACCAGTATAAAACTTTCAACTGGCATTTGTGCCAAAGTGAAGTGGTGTGCTTGTTCAAGGTGAACCAACATATGGTTATGGGAACCGGCACATGGAAGCGTTGTATGACTACCGGTTGGTAGTCTCAACTTCAGGGTTTCCGGTTGAAGTGCTTCAAGCTTGTGTGGCTCAACTGGTGACTTTGTGTGATGAGTTAGCATGGCAACAAAGAACAAATCATGTTGCCACGTAAGCCTTATGCGCGTGAAGGATCTTGCATGAAGGAGATTGTTCCTATCTACCTTGGGAATGTGCAAAGTCTGTAAATGGTGATAACATATGACGGGTTATCAGCCACTATGAAATCGATAGAAAATGGATGATGGAGATTGGATCAAGACTGTTGCATTTAATGCAGTGTGCTCAATGGTCAGGATTGAACTATTTGAATTCCTTAACATAACAGGTTTTAGATTTTAGGGTTTATGCTAGTGACCTATCTATTTTCCTATAAGGTTGATGTTGTGATTCTTTCTAAGGTTGTTGGCAATAGTCGTGTGTGTGTGTCCAAGAGAAGAGATACGTGATTCTTGCCAGACCAAAGGAGAAAAGTGATACCTACAGAGTGTAAGTGCAGAAGGTGAAGAGGAGCTTAAGCAGATCTACATTGGCATTGAGTGCTATTACCAAATCATTTTAATACCTGTTGATCTCTAATAACTTCAATAGTTGAGAAATCCCTTAACAGGGTAGCTTTAACAGGCTTGTTGTAAATCCTTTAACAGGATGACTCAAAACCATTGAGTTCTTGAAATCCTCTAAGAAGGTAACCTTTAACAAGGTTTAACCCTTAACCGAGTATTCTAGCCATCCCTTAATCGGGTGATCCCTAACAGGATCGGTTCCTAATAGAACCTATTGTATCAGTCTTTAACCAGACAAGGCTCCTAACAGAGAAGACTTCTAAAGAGTTCAAAAAAAAGCTTGTGGGTATTTATCCTCACCATGGTTTTTCCCTGTTGGGTTTCCACGTGAAAATATGTGTGTCATGTGTGATGTCTTCTTCATGTGATGCTTTGTTGTTTTCTGTCAAGCAGTGAATCTTGTTGATCTAGTTTCTCATATGTATATCTTTGATGGTAGATTACATGTTCATACATTAGGGTGAAAAGGAAATTAAGTGTTAGATCATATGAGAAGATAAGTGTCAACTGATTTATGCTTGTCTTAGTTATTCTGGGTTTTGCCAATTGTACTCTGTTTGAGGACTAGTGTCACTGTTTGTCTTTCAATGCACAGTGTCTGTAGACAAACCGGTTCAAGAGTGTGTTTTTGTCTGTACGTATTCACCCCCCCTCTCAGTATCTATTGGTTACTACTCATTCATCATTGTGTTATCAATTATTCAGCTACTTCATCACCATCTTCCAAACATAATGTAATACACTGTTGAACTCAAAATCATTGTCGGTTATAAGATTTGAATATTGGTTCTTAAACCCTACTAAATCCTATAGAAAATACATCAATCAATCACAAACATGACTTCTAGTAGCCAAAACATGATGTGGTTCTAGTCATAGCCTCATTACAATGTTACAAACACATAGTCCAAACCACAAAACAAAAGTCCTCATCAATCTCAAGATCCAATTCCTTAATCATAACACCTTTTCACATTTACTGGTTAAAGTCCTATTTGCCAGTTAACTGTCAAATCCATTCCATAGCTTTCCAATCAATTAGAGATGAATTGGATAACATGATAGAACAATATAACCATAGTTACCATGAATGAAAATACAAACTAATCATCAAGTCATCAAACAACATCTCAACTATATCATCACCAACAGTCTTGATATTGGCTCATCAATATCATCAATAGTTATGCCAATATGCCAACAATCCCCCCCTTTGGCATTGAAGGCAACACTGAAAAACCTCATCATGTTGAATTGAACTAATTTGTTATGCAATTGCTCTTCTACTCAACATCTCCTTTATATTTATTTTGTCGGTTATGTAGTTCTTTGTCTCATGGCTAATCTTAAACTAATTCTTCTCCCCCTTTGACAACAATGCCAAATGTGCCAATACCTTTGTTGTCTTCATCTTTGTTGCTGCCATCTTTGTTTATCTCATCATATTTGCTCCCCCTGAGGTGTATCCCACTTCACATCAATCCAAAAATGAAAGATATTCAATGAATTCAACGGATTGATGGAACTCACAATAAAGCAGATAGCTAAACAGAACTTCTAGATTCTCAAAGCCTCGGTGGACAACATGAACATTTTGATTAATAGATTTGATACCATCAAAGATAAAGAGGGTGACAAGGATCAACTAGACAAAGAAGGTCATAGGAAGAGGACTAGAGCCAATACCAAGAATAAGGGCAACATCAAGGATTGAGAGCTAGATGATTTAAAGACCTCTGTGAACAACATGAAGCAAATGGTGGTCCACACTGAAGATATCATGAAAAATATCTAGTTGTCTCAGTTTCAGTCTTGATCTTTGTCTTTGTGCTATCTTTTTGCTTTCCTTTCGCTATCTTTCTATGTTTCTTCATGTTATGTGTGTTGAGATCCCTTTTTGTTCATATCGGATCAATTTTTATTATTGGAGTGATCAGGCATGATTCTTTCTAGCTCTTTTGCTCTCCTAATTTGTAAAAGGTTCGGGTTCCTTTCAAACACTTGTTTTTACTTAATCAGAACATCTTAGTTGATTTTGTGCAAGGGTAAAACCCCTAATCTACCTCTAAGATATTCAAAGGTTGTCTTAGGCAAAGGTTTAGTGAATATATCTTCTAACTACTCTTTTCTAGACACATACTCCATTTTTACTTTCTTCTCCTATATGCTTTCCCTTAGAAAGTGATAATTTAACTCAATGTGCTTTGTTCTTACATCTAACATAGGATTTTTTGAAATATTAATAGCACTAGTGTTATCACAATGAATAGTCAATGGTTTAAACATGTATTACTTAAAACCTTCCAAAATATGTCTCATCCATATAGCCTAAATATAATTCATTGATGATGCCACATATTCTGCTTCAATTGTAGATTGTGAAATACATGATTATTTCTTGCTTTTTTAGGACACCGATCTTTCTCCTAAAAAGAAAGCTCCACCAGTTGTACTTTTCTATTCATCAACATTTCCAGCCCAGTCTGCATCTGTGAAAAATTTTAAAGAAAAATTATCATTGTAAGAATACCACAAACCATAATCAATTGTTCCTTTCAAATACTTGAATATCCTTTTTACCGCTACCATGTGTGTCTCCTTAGGATCTTTCTGAAATCTTGCAACCAATCCAGCAACATGTGTAATATCTAGTCTATTGTGAACAACATAATGAAACTTTTGAATCATAGACTTGTATTATTTCTCATCCACATATGGTGAATCATCTTGTTTTGACAGTTTACAACTTGCCACCATCAGAGTACCAACCGGTTTACAATCTTCCATGCCAAAAATTTTCAAGATTTCTTTTACATACTTAGTCTGACATATAAATATTCCATTCTCCATTTGTCGAATCTGTAAACCAATAAAGAATTTTATCTCACCGATAAGAGACATCTCAAATTATTTCTTCATTTCATCAGCAAAAGACATACACATATCATCATTTCCATCAAATATTATATCATCAACAAAAACTTTAGCAAGTAACATTTTGTCTCCATCAGTCTTCAAATATATGTTATTGTCCTCACTGGTTCTTTGGAATCCTATCTTGATTAGATGTGCATGCAATCTTTCAAACCATGCTCTAGGAGCTTGCTTCAATCCATATAGTGCCTTGTGTAATTTGCAAACCATATTTTCATCTTCAGTTAATGAAAAGCCATCTGGTTGTTCTATATATACTTCTTCCAAGATACTGTTCAGAAAAGTTGATTTAACGTCCATCTGATATACCTTAAATCTTTTAGTCTTCCCAAAGATACCAAGAGGGGGAGGTGAATTACTATCTAATTAGTTATATAATTTTCTCAACTTATAACATGAAAAACATATTAAAACTATGTACTGGTAAACTAGAAATAATGCAGCAAATAAGAATAACAACCACAACATGAAAAGCACACCATAGCACATTATTTAATGAGGAAACCCGATGTGGGAAAAACCTTGGTGGGATTTGTGACCCACAATATTCACTTACTGGCCAATAAGAGAATATTACTGCTTACAATAGGAGTCTGCACATGCAGGAAGGCCAAGTGCCTAGAGCTCACTACTCAGTTACAAAAGAAGTGACATTGACTTAGAAAAATGGATTATACATGTATATGGTGAAAATGGATAACAATAATAACAATATTGAAAGGCTAAATGAATTCAACCACTAAACCCTAGCCTAACAATCAACAAAGATCCACCATAACATATGAAGATTACCTAAGACAATGCAAATCAAATGAAATCACAAAGATTATACCATCACATGTCCAATAGGGTTTGGATCTCCATTCTTCCTATCTCCATTGATCTTGCTTGATATATATTTGCTCTCAGATTTTTATATGCACAAGAGCTCAACAAAGAACGGAATGTGGTTGCAAGTAGGATCGTAGTGTAGTCGAGTCCTCCAAATTGTTGATTAGGCTGAGTGATTAGGGTTTAATAATGAAGAAGGCATCTTCTTAAATAGAAGACACAATAAGAAATGGAGGGTTAAGATTGAGAGGTGTAAAAAGAGAGGTCGGCTAGGATTAGAGGGTAGGTAAAAGAAATACCAAAATAATGAAAGGGGTAGGTATTGTAGGAATTAAGAGATGAATGACATGTGTCATAGGTAGAAAAGGCTAATGAATTAATTAAATAAATAAAGATTTATTTAATTAATAGAAGAAGTAGGATAATTAAATAAATAAGATATTTATTTAATTTAGGAAAATGATAATTTAAATAAATAAATGTATTTATTTAAATGAGAAATAAGGCTAGAAGAGGATAAATGAATTAATTAAATAAATAAAGATTTATTTAATTAATAGAAGAATTAAGCTTAGATAATTAAATAAATAAAATATTTATTTAATTAGACATGACAATTTTAGGTGTCTACATTTTGCCCCTCTTTGAGACAATGCGGCTTGTCGCGTTGTTTCAAAGAAGATAAGATGAACTGATACAGAGTTGCCCCAGAATGGGAATGATATGCCCCCTCGAGAGATTGGATGAAAATGTCTGAAAAGATTGCAGACAATCTCTCGATAAGAAAGAGAGGCTAGAATGGACTGACCGGATAAAGTGACAAAGTCACGGGATGAAGAATACTAACTCGGGAAACGAAGGCTAGGGGTAGTCTATAAGATAGACCACGGGAGAAAATACATCCTCATTGTCATCTACACATCCACAAGAGCATATTGCAGAGCAGGAAAAGAGCAGCAGCAGTCGGCAGCGATGGCTTCCGTCCACAGATTCGACCGCGTTCGATGATTTCAGAGGCCAGCAGAGGCAGGAGAGCCAGTAAGTACCACCAAACCTCCTCGTACTTTCATGCATTTCAATTTTTGTCATTAATGCTCAGTAGGTAGCAATAAATGCACTTAGGAATAGGGTACAGAAAAATGCAAAAATGCGCAACCGCATCTGTGTCAGTGCCAGGTGCGTCTGTGTCCAACAGGCGCGTTTGTGTCGGTTCTAGGTGCATCTATGCCTGGGACCGTGTTTGCGTTGATTGCGGGCGCATTTAGGTATTGTAGAGGCGTTTGTGTCATGAAGTCGCGTTTAAGTTCCATAGGCGCGTTTGTGCATAATGTAAGCACGTTTGTGTTCAGAAAGCGTGTCTGTGTCGCATAAGCGCGTTTGTGCAGTCTAGAAGCGCGTTTATGAGTTTAAAGCGCGTTTATGTGTCAAAATGCATGGTTTTAGTCTTCTAGGTCAAATCGGCAGTTCTGTGATGAACATACGTTGTCGATTGGATAAGCTGCTGAGAGGATACGCTCAAACAGGTCCTCTAGGAAGACTAGGATAGATCAAGGCACTTTGTGATGAACAGGGAGTACCAGGATAGGCAACACTTTGTGATGAACAGGGAGTGCGAATGTGAGTAACACTTTGTGATGAACAGGGAATGTCACGCACGTAGTACTTTGTGATGAACAGGGAGCACTACTAGGATAGATAGCAACACTTTGTGATGAACAGTGAGTGTCACTAGGATAGATAACCATATGCATTTAGATAGCAAGTAGCATTGTGTGATAAACAGTGAATGCCATGATAACTGACATGATTGATTGTTTGACTGCAGGAGTATCTACCTATGTTGGAGTCACGGGAGAGATTCCCGTCTACACAGAGACTACGACCAGAGTTGTCATTTTAGGATAGAGCAGTTATTGAGGAGATGGGCCTCAGACATGTACTATATGTGCCTGAGTTTCAGGCCAACATGGGTTTGCTGACTGCGCTAACTGAGAGATCGCACTCTGAGACGTGCACATTCCATTTATCGATGGGGGAGATGATAGTGACCCTCGAGGATGTATACCGGATTCTGCGGATACCGATCGATGGAGAGTTGATCCCATACGATCGTGACGGAGACAGGGAGGCACTGAGATGGGTGTTCCAGGATCCCGGGCTAGAGATGAGAGCAGGGCACGTGGCATGGGATACCATGACCGCGACAGGACTAGCTTTGCCAGCTGTGATTAGAGGAGTTATCAGTGGTTTCCTGTGTCCGGACAGGGCGACACGAGGGTTGGCAGTGGGCTGGGGAGGAGCACTGGAGACATTGGTGACTGAGCACACCAGATATGCATGGGGGCCATGTGTCTTGGCACATTTATACTATGAGCTGCATCAGTTCGTTTATCACGGATCAGTGGGACTGGGCTGTGGAGTGACACTCCTACAGGTGTGGGCATATGAGCACCTTCCTATCACACAACTGATTCACTTCAGAGGTAGAGGGCATGGACAGAGCTTCATACACCTCTATGATATGATTACATCACAGCCTCGGATTGGCCGGCTGGAGCACTGGAGGCGTGTTATAGATGATATTGACACAGTCATCTGGAGGCCGTACCTGGGGTGCGAGGAGTGGGAGGATGATGCAGTGGAGCTACCGTATACATTCAAGAGCAGATATCTGATTGGGTGGATGCCCTACATTTTGGAGAGACAGCTGGTTGACAGGGTAGGCAGACAGTTCGGCCGGATCCAGAGGATGCCGCGAGGCTCGGGCATGTATGCCCGTACGGTCAGGGATCAGGCACAGTTCAGGCCATTGTTATCGTATGATCAAGCCGTCACATAGCTGATAGAGATGATGCCATTACCCTGGGATATGTGGCCGAAGGTTGAGGATGCAGGCATGGATGCAGAGTACTCCACGTTTGGGCAGAGCATCCATTTCCACGGTTGACAGATCTGGGAGAACTGCTGGAGGGGGACGTTGGAGGGGATGATGATGATGATGGTGGAGGAGATGGAGATCGAGGCCAATGGAGGTGGAGGGGAGTAGTGGGAGAGAGGAGAGTGGCACCTCAGAGGGAGGGAGGACAGGAGGGACCAGCCCAGGTAGTGAGGGGGCGAGGTGGATTGCCCCTGCAGGTACTTGCGGCACAGGGACAGAGGCAGGGACCTAGACAGGGATAGGTGCAGGGACAGGTGCAGGTTCCCAGGCATGTACAAAGACAGGCAGTGGTTCAGGCACCGAGATAGGTATAGGGGGAGGCACAAGTACAGGCACCCGCAGAGGGAGAGCCACAGGCAGAGGCTGAGGGTGGAGATCTTGAGGAGGATGAGCTGCTAGAGCTGAGAGAGATCTGCTAGGGCCAGGCAGACGAGATCTAGAAGTTGGAGCAGGAGAGGGATCGCCTTAGGGTCAGGCTCTGAGATACAGAGCGAGAGAGGGATCAGGCCATTCAGCGATATACTGAGGCTAAGATAGCTCTGAGGGTAGGGAGGCAGGTGACAGAGGACGCAGGGGCAGGCTACGCATATGTGCTGCGAGCCGGTGAGGAGATTGGCTACTGGAGAGACCTGTACTATGGTGCAGTGCCAGCGGATCAGTGGGCAAGGAGCTTCCATAGACCATTGCGGACAGCGACAGCTACGGGAGGGAGTCAGAGGAGGCAGGCATCTAGTGGTGGGGTCATGGGTCCTCCACCACCACCAGATAGGCAGGGTGATCCTGGAGCGGGTCCATCTACAGCTCAGCGTCCATCGAGGCCAGGCGGCTCCGAGGGAGGGAGTTCATCATAGCCATAGAGGGCTCCCCTTTGTATCAGTATATGTACCATTTTTGTATTGTAGACACCTGCGGGTGATTTTGTAGCCATATGATTCTTTTGACATCATTGTATCATGACACATTTGATTATATATGAGATGATTCACCATTTTTGCGGCAGCTATATGCATGTGTACCTTTTGTGATGTATGCTTCGATGATGTATGTTTTATGTGATAGATGCAATGCAATATTTTTGTTCTTTTATGTTTTAGATGTGATGCATGATGCAAATGTGAATGTATGTAATGCAAATGAATATGATAATGCAAATGATTATTTACCTGATGAAAATGTGAGATGTGCTAACATGTGTTGTATGCAGGATGTGATGCAATTGTGATATCTGAAATGCTTATATGTGGTGATGCAGGTGTAACTATATGAAATGCAAATGTTTTTGGTGTGTCATTATACTCAGTCATGTGATAGTAGGCTACACGGACTCGAAAAGGATGATGGAAGTCAATCAAGAAAGGGGGATGGAAGATAGAAGATATGAACGTGAAAGAGCTTCTTGTGCATTATCATCATTGAGCTTTATTATGGCAAGTAGGTTATGACAATCGAGGCATATGGTTGACCCAGAAAGTCATTGTACCTGTTTGCATGGAGATAAGACAGTCACAAACAAGGAATGCCCCAGTTCATACTAGACTCATAGTGTCCTCATATCCTTGGACAAGTCATAGCATTACTAAAAGACAATCCACAGACAGAAAATGCAAATAGGTGACGATACCCCATCCTCGCCTTTCTAGTCAAAGACATCCTGGAGATAGAATCTCTAGTCAGAGACATCCTGGAAAAGCTAAAAGACATGTCACCAAAAGATAAAATCAAAAGAAAACCAAGACTCGACACCAACATCCACTGTAGTCCTCAAGTTTAGTGTCTCTTGTCACTTGTTTAAGTCTTATTCGATTGTGGTCACAATGTTCACTTTCACAAAAAGGATAGATAGCACTGAACCATATGTTGTCTGAGTCTATTGAAAGATTTGATTTTGTTGAAGCCCATTGTTGCTGCTGTGTCTCATCTGAAACTGACTGAATCCATGAAACTAATACTTTATTGCGGAGAAGATGAAACTTTATTGCGGATCTGTGATGCAAATGCTGCTTTATTGCGGATTGTGCGCGGATAGACTTGAAGGAAGCTGGAAGAAACTATACTCCTTGAAACATGTGATATTCTCAGTTCCACACCCATCACTAGATGTAGGATTTGCCTTAGCCACAGATAGGATCTGATTTATTATGGATGGAAAGGGAGTGAAAAGGGAGGGTTATGGATGGCTAACCAATCTTAGGTAGACCAATAACAAGCCATGATGGAAATGGGTAAGTTTATTGTGAACGAATAGGTTGTGAGTGTGTACAAAGTGAAAAATGAAAGAGAATCCTGAAAGAGGGAGGAGCAAAGTCTCTACACATGGCGCTGGTGACCCAGTTTTCACCATGGTACTTGCCCAGGGCGCCACCGAAGTGGTTTTCACCGTTGGACGAAATTATTTCTCTTTACTTTTTTCGATTTTTCAATGTTTTTTTGTTTTTTTTGTGTCACAAGGCGCCTGTTTGCCAGGTTTTCACCAAGTAACGATTTTTTTGTTTTATGATTTTTTTGTATTTTTGAAATTTTTGATTTTTTTTTTTTTTTTTGTGTTTTCAAATTAGGATATTCCAGAAAATTATGTGTAGAACCTGCGAAGGTGCATGCTGTTGATAGGATCCTCCAAGGGTTCACCTTCTATAGTTGAGAGCTAATATGCAGCAGATCCATATGCTGCTGTAATAATGTAGGGACCAAGCCAGTTTGGTTCAAACTTGCCCTTCTTCTCTCTGTCTTGCTGATTCTTGGGGTTCTCTCTGAGGACTAAGTCACCTACCTCAAATGTGCGAGGCTTGACTTTGTGATTGTAGCTGCGACTCATTCGCTGTTGGTAAGCCTTAAGATGATTAAAAGCAGTTTGTCTCCGTTCATCCAGCAGTTCTAGTTCTTGTAAGCGAGAGACTCTGTAATCTTCATCAATGATGATGTTTTGCAAAGAGACCCGTAAAGAGGGTAACTCGACCTCAATAGGCAAAATGGCTTCAGCGCCGTAGACAAGTGAATATGGTGTAGCTCCTGTAGGTGTGCGGACACTTGTGCGATAGGCCCAAAGTGCTGGATTGAGTTGGATATGCCAGTTACGGCCAGTGTCGTCGACTATCTTTTTGAGGATTTTAAGAATTGTTTTATTAAACGCCTTAGCTTGGCCATTACCTTGGGGGTAATATGGTGTGGAGAAATGATGAGAGATATGGAAGCGGTCACAGAGTTCACGAACATCCTGATTTTTGAAGGGACGCCCGTTATCAGTAATAATGGAATCAGGAATACCATATCAGCAAATGATGTAGTTTAGGATGAAGGTAGCAATTTGTTTCCCAGTGACTTGTGTGAGAGGTACGGCTTCAATCCATTTTGTGAAATACTCTGTGACTGTGATAATGAATTTATGACCATTGGAAGAAGGAGGATGAATCTTGCCTATGAGATCGAGTCCCCACTGACAAAAGGGCCAAGGAGACGCAAGTGGTTGTAGTTCTTGTGCTGGTGCATGTATGAGGTCTCCATGAATTTGACACTACCTACACTTCTTGACAAACTGATATGAGTCTTTTTCCATAGTAGGCCAGTAATATCCAGTCCTGATGAGTTTCTTGGCCAAGGTAGGACCACTAGTATGTGGACCACATATCCCTTCATGCACTTCTCGTAACGCAATCTGAGCTTCGTCACTCTCTAAACATCTAAGAAGGGTGCCATCTAGACCTCGTTGGTATAGGATATCAGCTAGAATGACATATCAAGAGGATCGGCGAATGAAAGTGCGGCGTTGGTTGTTCGATAGATCAGGAGGTAAGATATTGTCGCGAAGGTATGTGAATATGGAACCATATAACTGGGATTCAGGACCAACAATGCATATCATTTCAGTAGGAGTGATCTCGTATGAAGGAATCAACAGATTATCTACCAGGAACTCATAGCAGGTCTCATTTTGTGGTAGATCAATGAGCGAAGCAATCGTAGCCATAGCATCTGCAGCACGATTATGTTCTCTTGGTATCTACTCAAAATCTATCTTTGTGAAGTGTTGTTTCAAATCATCTACTAGTTGTTTGTAAGGCATTAGCTTTTCATCTTTTGTCTGGTAATCATCAGTTGCTTGACGGATGACCAGTTGAGAATCCCCAAAAATGCGAAGTTCTTGGATCTTCCATTGAACTGCAATTCTTAATCCAGTTGTTAATGCCTCATATTCTGCTATATTGTTGGTGCAAGGAAATGATAAGCGGTATGACTTTGGTATAGAATCGCCTTGGGGAGTTATAAAGAGAATACCCGCTCCTGCTCCATGCTGTGTGTATGAGCCATCAAAGTATAGTTGCCATGGCTTCACATGTGATATTGTTAAAATTGCTTCATCTGGAAATTCTGACTGTATAGGAACATCATCTATCATGGGAGCATCTGCCAATTGATCTGCAATTGCTTGTCCTTTTATTGCTTTTCTGTCTACGTACTCGATGTCAAATTCACTCAGAATCATTACCCACTTGGCCAGCCGCCCAGTAAGTGTAGCTTTGTTGAGAAGATATTTTAGTGGATCAATTCTGGCAATCAACTTAGTCTTGTGAGTGAGCATATAATGGCGTAATTTTAGTGAAGCAAAGACCACAGTGAGACAGGCACGCTCGATTGGTGTGTAATTTAGCTCATATCCCACCAGTGTGTGACTGATATAGTATACTACTTTTTCCTTGCCGTCAAGTATTTGTTGTGCTAAGAGTGCCCCCAGTGCCGTTGGAGTAGCTGATATGTAGAGTAACAAAGGTTGATCTAGAATTGGTGGCATCAAAACTGGTGGGTTCAAAAGATAGTCTTTGAGCGCCTGAAAAGCCTGTTGACAGTTCTCATCCCATTTGAACTTGATGTTTTTGTATAGCAGGTGCTGGAAAGGATTACACTTATCTGCAAGTTGTGCTATGAATCTTCGTATGGATTGGAGTCTCCCTTGTAAAGATCAAAGTTAACTGATATTCCTCGGTGGTGGCATGTCCAAGATAGCCTTGACTTTTGCTGGATCGGCCTCGATTCCTCTTTTAGACACAATGAATCCTAGGAGCTTCCCTGAGGTTACTCCAAAGACACATTTCTTTGGATTTAATCTTACTTTGTATTTTTCCAGCTGATCAAAGACAACTGAAAGTATGTCCAAGTGTGTATCTCTGTCTATTGATTTTCCCAAGAGATCATCAACATAATCTTCCACTGTTGTGTGCATGAGATCATAAAAAATAGTGGTTAGCGCTCTTTGATAAGTAGCGCCTGCATTTTTTAGCCTAAAAGGCATGACATTCCAACAGAAGGTTCCCCATGGACAAGTGAATGATGTTTTATGTTGATCTTCAGGCGCAATCCTGATTTGATTATATCCAGAAAATCCATCCATTAAAGATAGCATTTCATGACCTGCTGTGAGATCAATGATCAAGTCAATGTTTGGTAATGGGAAGTCATCTTTCGGACAAGCTTTGTTGATGTCTCTGAAATCTGTACATATCCTTATGCTGCGATCTGGTTTACTGACAGGTACTAGATTGGAGATCCATTCAGGATAATCAATTGGGCGTATGAAACCAACATCCAATAATTTTTCCAGCTCTGCCTTGACTAGTAATGCCACTTGCGGGTGCATTTTCCTTAATTTCTGTTTCACTAGCTTTGCCCCCGGTTTGACTGTCAAATGATGCATTACCAGATCCGAATCTAATCTAGGCATATCAGCGTATGACCATTCAAAGTTGATTTGTCATTCCTTGAAGAAGCTTATGAATTTTGCCCTCTCAGACTCTGTCAAGGATTGAGCCAGGAATATGTTGTGTGGAACCTCTTCCGTACCAATGTTTGTCTTTATAGTCTCCTCTACCAACATGGATGATTTTTCCTCATATGATGCTGGGAGAATGTCGAGCCTTCCATCTTCGGGTGCCTCAGAGAGGTTTTCGCCCTCAGATACGTCCTTTCTTTTTACTTTTTTGGAGTCAGATAGCGCCACAGTGTGGTTTTCACCATAATACCCTTGATTTGTTCTTATTTTCACATTTTTGCAACTAGAAGGCCCGACACCCTCACCAAAATATGCCATGTTGTTGAGTTCTATGGTGTATCCTGCTTTGTGGTCTCCAGGGGGAAGATCATCTCGTATGCCAAGATAGTCGATAATAGCTTCATCATTTTGAAATGTATCAAATTGTGCTGGTCCTTCATGATCCCAATCAATGAGTTGGGGGTGAACAAGGGGAAGTTCTTTAGTGTTTTCAGAGTTTGTAGGGCGAAGAGTGAAGATGTGGTTATATTCAGGTATGTCAAGACAATCGTCGAGGTCATCGATGGCACTCTCCTCATCAGTTTCGATCGTGAGTGAATCCAAATTATCATCACTAGTAGTGCCTTCAGGGACAGGTGTCCTCATCCTATGCGATTTCAACCTAGGACCTTGAAACGAAGACTGTGCGGGATCCTTATGGGTTGGTTCTTGACCAACTCTGAACTTTTTGTAAAATTCCTCCTCTTTTGTGGGTTCATCTAGTTCTCTGAATGTCTCGGTGAGCTCATAGTCACTGGAGGATTTGTCTGAACCCCATTCCCACTCATTAGAATCTGTGGAATAGTAGTCCTCTTGTTGAATTTCGGCAACTTTGATTCGCAATGCCTCTTTTGTTCTTTTATTGTGTATCTTGGAATTCAGAAAACCAAGTCCCTTGGAGCGTTCCCTTCTTGTAGTTAACTCAGGTTGTAAGGGCTCCATGATGCCTTCTTTGCATAACCCGAGAGGGCTTTTTCCATCATACCCGAGTCTTTGTAGAATTTTGAAGCCTTTGCTATAGTTCTCACAGGGTATAATAATCTGATCTTGTGTGTCCTCTTCAACATCTTTGTAGAGCATTTTGTATAAATTTTCCTCTTCTAGTTCACCCCATCTTTGAAAGGTAGTAGGATCCCATTTGAGTGTCATGATGGAGATTTGCTTGTTAGGATGTGGCCTCCCATATTCTTTTGGAGAACTCATGACTTGTCGTAAAAACATTGTCTGATTCAAAGTGTATTCTCCCATGCCTTTGTCTTGAAACTTGCTTCTAAGTTCACCTTGTTTGGATGTTGAGGGTTTTAATGACTCAGGATCAATGTACGTCGAAGAAGGAGTAGCCTCATGATTACTGGGAATTATAGTTTCAGTATGTGATCTCAAGTTATTGCAATATATGAACGGATTTGGATCACCGTTGACCGTTACCTCGACTCCATTATGAGGAAACTTAATGCATTGATGATATGTCGATGGGACTGCCCTCATTTCATGAATCCAAGGATGTCCTAGCAATATGTTATATGTGAGATCCAGATCTAGGACTTGACAAACCACATCCTTTGTGACTGGCCCAATTCTTAGCGGTAAGGTAACTGTGCCCTTGGATGAACGCTCTTCATCATCATAGGCCTTGATGGTGATTTGGTTTGTAGAATTCATAGCTTTGTCAGAATATCCCAATTGTCTAATGGTGCTCAAAGTACAAATGTTTAGACCTGCTCCTCCATCTATCAGGACTCGCTTTATTCGATGTTTATGTATAAAGGCTTCAACGTGTAAAGGTGCATTATGTGGCTGACTTATGGAGGCGTCATCAGCTTCTGTGAATGTGAGGGAGTGTGGAACGGATAGGTATCCCACCATGGCTTGGAACTGGTCCACATTCAGATCAGTAGGGATGGTAGTGTCTCTCAAGATTTTGTCAAGGATAGCTTTATGAGCAGGGGATATGCGTAGAAGCTCAAGAATGGAGATGAGCGGGGGTGTCTTCCCTAACTGTTCTACAAGGTCATACTCAGGCTTGATTGATGAAGAATTGGTATTCTTAGTTGAGGCACCTGGCAACGTAATCTTACCTCGACGAGTTGTAACATGACATTCAGAAGTAGACTCGGAGGAAGATCCCACACCCTTTAGGACAATCTTGGGTCTCTGAGAAGGATTCTCAAGATTTTTGTTCTTGATAGTAATAGTAGAAATATGATTGTCCATCGAGATGTGATTGATAGTAGAATCATAATTGTAAGGTGCTCTAGTGTAATTAGCTTGATCATCTGTGACTTTGCCTTTTCCTTTGTCGTGTTTTGGGAACGGTTCCTTAAACATCTCATGCTCTTGATTAGATGAATGTCCCTCAATCTCAATGTCGCCTCTATCAATGAGATCTTGCACAATGTTCTTCAATCAATGGCAATTACCTGTCTTGTGACCCTTGCTCTTATGAAACTCACAATACTCATCATCATTCCACCAATTTGGTTTGACCATTGGTTCATATGGAGGAAAATCTGGAACTGTGATCACTTTGCTTGCCACTAGCTTTTTAAAGACTGATTCAAGTGGTTCTCCCAATGGAGTGTACTTCCTTCGTGGTCTAGAAGTTGTTTGAGTATTCACTTGATTGTTTGTAGAACTTGATCTTGAAAAGATGAATTTGGGTCGCATTGTATTGGCATCAACAACACCATCATTAACTGTATTCTTGTTCTTATTCTAAAATCTTGGCTTGTCTTTTCCTTTAAAGTCATCTTTGTTTTCTTTAAATATCTTGATAACTCCTTGTTCAATTAAAACCTTTTCTATTGCTAGTCCCTTTTCAATAACATCCTTGAATGTAGATAAACAAGCTTTTCTGAGATCATAGCCAATAGCCTTGTTAACATTTTGTGTGAACATTTCCACCATTTGTTTCTACAGGATTTCGCAAGAGCATCTGCTAGCTAAGTTTCTCCATCTTTGTAAAAATGTTGCAAAAGATTCTCCTTCCTTTTGTTTAGTATTGCACAAGGTAGTAACTGAGACATCTGTTTCTATGTTGTAGGAGAAATGCTGAATGAATGCCTCTGCCAAGTCACCCCATGACTTAATACCGGGAGGTAATTGAGAAAACCATTCCATAGCTTGATCGCCTAAGCTTTGTGGAAACAACCTCATCAAGTATGTTTCTTCTGCCGCTACCTCAATGCAGGCTATGAAGAATTGTCTTATGTGTGCCTTGGGGTCTCCTCTCCCTCTATATTTGTCAAATTTTGGCGTCACAAAGTGTGCAGGAAATGGGGGCATTGGAATGCTCTTATCAAAGGGATAAGGACATATATCTCTCATAGTGTATGTTGGTTTTGATGTACTCATGTCCTCCATCTTCTTTTGTAGATCTCTAATTTGTTGTTCCAAATTATTCTTGGGAGGAGATTGATTTCTTGTAGCATACCCCATGTTTGAAACACCCATTTGAGGAGGAGCTTGTTGCATGTATGGATGATACTGATTGTAAACATGTCCATATGGAGGTCTATATTGTTGCGGCATATATGGAGCACTTGGCATAACTTCATGTTGAGGGACCCCATATCTGTTTTGTGCATATATACCATACTCAATAGGCATTTCATTTTCCATTGTGTTGCCCCCAATTTTGACATGAGGTCTCCTTGTGTCAAAATTTTGAGGATGTCTTTGAGTATCCACTTGTTTTGATTGATCCATACCTTGAGCATGTAATTGTGCATATTTGTCTGCATAAGGCCTCCATGATGGTCTTTGAGTGTAAGTATCATACGTTTGAGCTTGTGTATGTGGGATTGCTGGTTTTTGAAGCAAAACTGATGGTGACTCAGGCATCATATTATTCGGTCCTCTATTTCCTTCACTATTTGGTCTCCTTTGATCCATGTTGGGTTGAGTTTGTTGTGAGGGTCGACTTTCCATAAGTTGAGATAAGTCAAAATCATGCGGTATTTTAGCTCCACTTTGTGCCATCATGTGTAAAAAGTACTGACGATCTCTCCTCATTATCTCTTCAACCAATCTATTGAAATGAGGATTCATTATGGATTCTTCTATGTCTGCTGATAGTATTGAAGAGTTGTCAACATTGTCATTGTGTGTAGCATTGTTGTTTATAGTATTTGCGCTTTCCACATTTGGATTGTTTCTATAAACATTCATGTCTGGTAATGTAGTGTGCTCAGGATTGTAGAATAAATCATTGTCATACTCATAAGAACTCATGTTTGCGGACTCTTGAGCTTCTTTAGCTATTCTCCTAGATTTTTGAAGGCGGGTTTCAACCATGAACTAGGTGTTTGACCAAGATGTGAGAGACTAGATGAAAAGTGAAAAGAGTATGGAAGACCAAGAGTTGTATGGAATGTAAATGAATCTGAGGTGTACTTGCAAATGTCCAAAGTGTAAGACCAAGTATGTAAGTAGTAGAGTAGGTGTGACTTCCAAAGAGAGGATCGTTTCTCTTGATGAGGTAAGCTGACCTTGACTCTAAGTAAGACCAAATGAGACCCAAAGGTAAGAAACCTTGATGAGGGACCACTTAGCAAAGTGTAGTTGTATGTAGTGTGTTGAAAGAGTATAGTGAGGACAAGCAAGTGACCTTTTTGACTCAAGTTTTTAGACAAGTATGAATGTAAAATGAGATGTAAAGAAATGATGGACTGTATGAGACCTTAGGATAGGTTGAATGCTAGATGAAACCTGAAGAGATAACCTAGGAAGCTCAAGTATTCTGAAACTGATTTCTTTTGTTTGCTGGACTGTGCAATTTTCAATCCTAGACACAGACGCTTCTATATACTTCACAGACGTGAATCCCAGACATAGACGTGTCTCTGTTTGACACAGACGCTGTTACAGACACAGACGCTATTCTGCCCTTCACAGACGCGATTCCCAGACACAGACGTGTCTCTGTTTGACACAGACGTGTCTCTGTTTGACACAGATGCTGTTACAGACACAGATGCTATTCTGTTTGTCACAGACGCGCTTAGATGACGCAGACGTGGTTAAAACAGACACAAACGCATTTCTGAAACTTCGTGCAATTTTTCCAATCTGTGAAGTTGTTTTGTTGTGACCAAATCCGACTGTTTGACTATTTTTCATGACAAGAGGACACAATGTTGATGACTCAATGTTTGCAAACTGTCTAGACTCCAAAAGTGTGTTGTTTGATGTAAAAAATTTTGCATACACTTGAAGACACAAAAGACACAATGTTTTGTTGTTTAGTCTTGAACGTTTGAGTGTTTAGCATAAGACAAGCACAAATCTTAGGGCTGGCCAAGACAATAGTTGTTGATTCCACATAGGGTTTTACCCCTGAGGCTACGCTATTCAGAGCGGATACTTAGATGCTTGACCTCCTTGGCTCCACCCTCGGCACTCACTTCTTGGGTCAGCCAAGCATCAGTCCCCATGAAAACTCCCCATGGCGAACTTTGTATCTCTACTAAGAACCGTATGTGTGTGGGCCGCTACCAGAGGTCCGACCTCCTGCCTCAACAACTAGAAGGATTTGGGCTTCTAAAACAAAAAGGTGCTAGTAAGGGCATCCGCTCATGTGGCCATACATGCGGCACTTTCAGCTCTGTAAATACAGAAGGCTCCCAGCCGGTAGGGGTTACGCCCTACAAATGATCAAATAAATTTGATCAAACGGGTTTATGGGGAGACATAGTATCAGTATGAACTAATTAGCACATGTTATTCATAGTTTTCACCATGAATACATTTGATTATAGTGGTTTGGATGAGGTGGGTTTTCCTTGCTACCACTTGGGTCATTCTCTTCTCACTAGTAGTCCTAATGACCACACGGGAAGACAGGCCCTCTAAAGATTAAACAAAAAGAGCCTATTGCTCAAGACACAAAAGACAATGATTCAATTTTAGTGCACCAATGGAAGTGTTTGCTAATCTATGAAAACAAGGCACACAACAAAATTACAAAACCCTAGCCAAGGCCTTGCAACAAAATTTGTTAGTAGTTTGGGTTGTTTCAAATGATAACCCCTTCCTGCAAGAACACAAGTTAGGTAAATTTTAGAAAACCCAAAAGACTTTGTGAAAAAGGGGCCTTCAAAAAAAACGTTTTTGCTTCCAAAGCAAGCTGCACAAACTTAGTTAGCTAGATCTGCAAGGGTTAGCCGAAAATAAACTAGATCTGAAACCCTAAGTATAAAATCCGAAAACCCGAATCAAAGAAAAATTTGAAAATTACAAAACAAAAAGCACAGATGCAGTTATACCAGACACAAACGCGTCTATATGACACAGACGCGGTTCTATGATACACAGACGCGCTCACAGAACGCATACATTTTTTCCGAACACAGACGCGAGTAGATTCAACACAGACGCATTTTAAATTCATAGACGCGGCTCCAAAATCCTGCAAAATAAATTCTGACAAAAACACAGACGCGATTCACGATATTGCAGATGCTTCTGAAACACAAAAACGCGATCCGAACGCTCGCAGACGCGGAAAAACCTAAAATGTCATCGAAAATTGTCCGATCTGCAACTTCAAAAATGCAAAATCTGCAACAAAAATGTTAAATGCAAAGGGACAAGGGTCCCACCAGGCGTGCCAAAATGTGTATGGTGAAAATGGATAACAATAATAACAATATTGAAAGGCTAAATGAATTCAACCACTAAACCCTAGCCTAACAATCAACAAAGATCCACCATAACATATGAAGATTACCTAAGACAATGCAAATCAAATGAAATCACAAAGATTATACCATCACATGTCCAATAGGGTTTGGATCTCCATTCTTCCTATCTCCATTGATCTTGCTTGATATATATTTGCTCTCAGATTTTTATATGCACAAGAGCTCAACAAAGAACGGAATGTGGTTGGAAGTAGGATCGTAGTGTAGTCGAGTCCTCCAAATTGTCGATTAGGCTGAGTGATTAGGGTTTAATAATGAAGAAGGCATCTTCTTAAATAGAAGACACAATAAGAAATGGAGGGTTAAGATTGAGAGGTTTAAAAAGAGAGGTCGGCTAGGATTAGAGGGTAGGTAAAAGAAATACCAAAATAATGAAAGGGGTAGGTATTGTAGGAATTAAGAGATGAATGACATGTGTCATAGGTAGAAAAGGCTAATGAATTAATTAAATAAATAAAGATTTATTTAATTAATAGAAGAAGTAGGATAATTAAATAAATAAGATATTTATTTAATTTAGGAAAATGATAATTTAAATAAATAAATGTATTTATTTAAATGAGAAATAAGGCTAGAAGAGGATAAATGAATTAATTAAATAAATAAAGATTTATTTAATTAATAGAAGAATTAAGCTTAGATAATTAAATAAATAAAATATTTATTTAATTAGACATGACAATTTTAGGTGTCTACAATACAAATCCAATATCTTGTACTACTTCAGATCAGCATCTTCTATGCCAGATTCAGTACCGGTTTAAGCTTTGCTGCATACATAAACCCTTAACCTAATGATTCACACATTAGGTATGATATATTCCTTTCATCAATCGCCTATTAAATGATCTACAATGATCTCATACATATATGAGTCATATTACAATCCGCCATGTTGGCTTATAAAAGATTTTACAATTAATTACAAAATATGTTTATAAAAAATTGTTGTCGACCAAGATGCCGGTATTCTTCCTTTTCGGTGTCGGTGTTTTGTATGCTGGTGTAGAGTCTATCGGTGCGGTGCCTATGTCTGCTTGCCAGTATCACATGATTATAAGGTTACCATCAATGACAATACCTTCAATCACCTACAATTTCTCATTGGAGTGTGCATTTGCCAACAATCTCCCCCTTTGGCATTGATGGCAATACTCATGAGAAAAATCCAAAAAGAATATATCCAACAATGGTTCGCCAGAAATGTCTTACCAAAATTGTGTGCCCAAAAATGTGTGCTCCCCCTGAGCTGATGATGTCTTGTTCTGATCATTTTTCTCATCGCACTATTCCCCCTTTGACATCAATGGCAAAGGTTGTCATTCACTGTCAGTGGAGTGTGGTTCCTGCCTAGATTTTTGTAATTGGTGGGTTACAATCTGGAATATATCTACCAAAACTAGATTTAAACTGTCGCTGAATATTTTGCTTTTTTGTAATGCCTTTTGTGTTCTCTGAACTATACTGGTGTGTATGTGCATTTGCTCTTCCGGTGTCTTAAGTTCGGGAACCAGAGCCTCAGAAGTTTCTTTTCTCAAGGAAATGAGGTAGTCTAGTTTTGGACCAAGTTTACATTTTAAGCTCTTTGCCTTATGCTTAACTTTCTCTTTGTCCTTCTCTAACTTCTCAATTTTCTCTTCTAGATCTGCAATTTTCTTTTCTATCTACAAAAATGAATCGGATGTACCTATCAGATTATCAGCAACATTGTCTATTTAAGTTTGAGTTATGTTGATCTCTGAATCTATATCCCATGTCAATATGTCTGTTTTGCAAGTATCCCTGTATATTTTCTTAAAATCCAAAATTGGTTTTCCTAGATCTGGTAATAAGGTGTCCATTTTCTCCTTGTTCTTCTTCACAATTTCCTCAAAGAGTTTCTCTTTCTCCTTAATCATTCTCTCCTTAAATGTGTCCTCATTTATTTGATCAACTGTCAAAATGTTACTGGTGATGAATTTAGACAATGTGTCTAGTTGACCTAAAGAATTCTTATTATTCACAATGCATTTAGGTGCTATCAATTTAAGAATAGGGATTGTATCATCTATAGCCTTATAGGCTTGTGCATTGCAGTCTGTGATCTTCTTTATTGAATCCAATAGAACCTCTGTTACATTTGTAGGCTAGAATTCTAACATTGAAGTACTAGATGTCTGCCCAACTGCTTTCACAATATCCATGCGTAATCACATTGCTTGATTCGACCTCTGGTAGGTCAGTCTGTGTTTGCATTTCTACTATCAAAGGTTTAGGATTTTCACTTTTAGCCGGTGGTACTGCATCTGTCTGAACTTGTGTCTCAACCTGTTTCTATTCCAGTTTCTCCATCTATGTCTCAGAGGGTTTCTCTGAGCTCTCAACAATAGGTTTCTCCATCTATGTCTCAAAGGGTTTCTCTGAGCTCTCAACAACTGGTTTCTTAGATGTAGTCTTTGTATGCACTTCTGGTTTCTCAGTTTGTACCTCTGCACTATCCATTTCTGGTTCTCTTGATTGTTTTTCAGTTTTATCTATCGATTCTTCTAATGTTTTACCAATGGTGTCCTTTGCTAGTTGCTTTGTTAGAGTAGGTTTTTTTGTGCTCATTTTTACAGTGTTATTAACCTCAACCTCAACATTTGTAGCCGGTGACTTAGTAGTCACTTCTTACTTCTTATCCTCAGTGGTTTCTCTATCAACCACAACATTTACTTCCTATGTGTCTATATTTACAGTGTACAAAATTTTGGACTCGGGATTACTATCCTCTAGTGGAGTCTCCATACTCTCAGTGACTGGTTGACTGTCTATAGAGGTGGGAGCATATTATCAGTTATTTTATGGCTTGGAGGTCCACCTACCTTACTTTTTCCCTTATCCCTATCCTTTTGGTATATTCTGATAGTCTTGGGTCTTAGTAACTCTTCTTGTTTCTCTTTTTCTACAAAGAATATGTCCCATGCATCTGGTGTTTCTTCAGAGACTTAATTCACTCTACCTGCCATCAGTGATACATGCTAGTGAGCGGTTGAAAACACTGTCTAGTTAGCCTCACTAATTAATTTGTCTATTTCATCAAGTGAGTTAACTAGATGCACTGCAAGTAAGTTTTTAATTTTTATTTTCTTATCCAGCTCAACAATGGCTACCCTTCTGACTTCTAATCTTCTATACAAATCATTTGGTATTTCATCAACAATTCCCATCAAGAATTTCTTGTAAATGTCCAAGTGTAAAATTACATTGTTCTCTATGCTTTCTTTGTCATTAGCAGATAGTGTGTTGTACAGTTTGCTAATGTTTTTCAACTTTCCATCTTCAGTTATTTCACTTAAGAGTTTATCTAGTGGAGCAATATCTTGTTTTACCTTCTTCTTCTTCTTAGGAGTTAATTTCTTCACTGGAGACCTCACTACCTGTTTCTTTTGTCTTGTTTTTCTAGGAGTGGGTGAGGGTACCGGTGAGGGTTTTCTTTTCCTTTCTACCCTTTTGAATACTGCTAGCATATCACTCTTAGAGGAAGTTCCAACTGGTGAAAGATGAGCTTCCGATTGAAGTCCTTCCAACTCACTTTCTTTTATACCAGTTTATTTCAAAACATCTTCCTTAATTGCCTTTAACTGTCGGGTTCATTTCCTTACTGTTTCTTCAACCTTCTTAACCCTTTTTCTTGATTGAATTCCACTTTCAATTGTTTCTGCATTTCCAAAGACTTTCTTAGTGGGTTCCTTTGGTGCTTCAAGGAGGGCTTTTGCATAAGTTTCTATGATATTATCATCTATTTCATAGCCCATTTTAGTTACCTAGATAGTTCTAGGGACAACTGCCTCCATCCAGATTTCATCTTTCTTGATTACAAAACATATTTCTTTCTGATATTTATCCACAATTGCCTGTGACAGTCTTACTCTTGTTTTTATTCGAGCCTTCAATGCTTGAAAATGATCATTTGTGTTTTTCTCTCTGCCTTCTCCCATATTGTTTAATAAATCTAATAGTTTCTTTCCTACTGATATATCAAAGACAAAATCTCTTCTACCAATACTGGGTACTTGCTTAGTAACGTACAACATTAGGCAAACAAGCAAATTTCTAAATTTCTTATCTCCTTTAATCTTCTTTAGATTGTCTATCAATTCATCTTTGAGCCATTCACACACATCTATTCTAGCATTATCATTTACCATGTCATATGCACTTTTGAGACATAGGCTAGAAATTGAGTTCAACCTATTTGGATGTGTGGATTTGTAACCTAAGATCATACTGATAAATCTGACATTGATGTCCTTTACATCATTTACCCTTAGAGATCTTTTGTCAAAAGTTGCACCGGTTAGTTTCATCACTGTGTCATTTGGGACCTTCTTTGTTCTATCAGACCTGCTACCGGTGGAAGGTAACCGTGTTATTGCTTTTACTACTTCCTTGGTGATCTTATGGATGGAATCCACCCAAAATAATTCTTCATGGATTCTGCTTAGAACTATTCTTATTACATCTTCGAGAAAATCAGGAATGCTAAGAATATCCATAAAGCCTAGGGTTTCTATTATCTTGTGTTCTGACTCGACATTAACATTTACATCACAAATCACAGTCCTATACATGTTTTTAATCTCATCATCACCTAATTCCTCTATATGAAAATGTATGTATATCCTAGGGTCTTCAGCATATACTACTCCCTTAGGAATTTGAGAGAATACACTTATGCTATCATCTTTCTTCACAATTTCGGGAACTAGTTTGAATACGGGTCTAGGGTGCTTAATAACCTCAATCATAGTAGGGTTTGCAATAGATTCAGAAGTGTATGAAGAAGCCATAGTTATAAATACCTCAATCTTCCTTAAGGCTAAATGCTTGGATGAATTGCTTCACTTTTTTGCTAAGGATGTCTTCACTCAGAAATTTTCACGCTCTCAAAGATTTGAATGATTGGTGAATGAAAAAGGAGCCAAAATACTTGCTTTATAATGTTATTTTCTCCAACTAACACATTTAATAATTTTTGGTATAGAAGTAATTCGACTTCTTACCATCAACTGAGGGTATAATAGCATGTTTTTCAATTTGTTGCTAAACCCCCAAAGGATTTTCCTTTAGTTAGATGAGGAGTCTCCTGTCCGTGGAGTGTTACTTTTTTCTACCGGTGGAGGAGTATTCCCATCAACATTTTGATCTTACTTTCTAATCCATTGTTTTGAGAATTCTTGCTTTACCTCTTCAACCTTTTCTTTACCCTTCAAACTAGGACCTTTGTTATTTGTCGGTGATGCCTTAATTATACAAAATTTTGCAATATGTCCAATTTTGTTACAAGCATAACAAGTCACATTGTTTTTCTAAATAGCTTTCCCATATCCTATGTTGGTTTGTATTCTGCATTGATTAGATAGGTGTCCAAATCTTCCACAAACATAACATCTTACATTCATTCTACAATTTTCTGAATTATGACCAACTTTGTTGCATTTAGAACATTGATCGGTGGGTGTATTAGTGTTCTGATAATTTCTAGATCTACACTGATTTGCTTTATGACCATACTTGTTACAGTTATAGCATTTCCCATTGAATTTGTAAGCATTAGGTTGTCTTACCAGTTTACTATGATCATGATTGTTTGCAGTACCGGAGATTTCACCAATTTCAAAGCCAAGGCCATTTGTATCACCATTGGGTTTCTGATCCTTCAGCATGTCAACAAGTTCTTGTGAACTTTTCTTGAATTTGTCTTTGTGTTGATTTGTAGCAGTTAGTTCATTCTCCAAGATTCCTTTCTGTCTCATGATTTTAGTTCTGTCATTTTGTGTATGCATCAAATCTATCTTCAACATATCATTTTCATGACTGAGTCTTGTGTTTTCATTTCCACCATCATTCGGTCTTCTAACCAAGTCTTCTTAATTCTTCTTTCGATTTTCAGTTTCTTTGCAAAATCTCATAGTCATATCTTGCATCTCATTCTTCATTGTAGTGTTTTCTTGTCTTAGCTTGTTCACGAGATCATTAAGAGTTTCCTTTTCATTTTCCTCATTCTATATCTTCTCACAAAGTTCTCTTCTTTTATTTCTTGCTATAGTGTAATTTTCTTGAAGTCCTCGAATGATATCCTATGCACCCTTCAAATCATCTTCAAGTTTGATATTCTTCACCTTTTCTGCATCATAGTCTGAAAGAATTATTTCCAATTACTTTCTCAAGTTTTCCATCTCTACCGGTGACAAGATCTTCCTCAAGCTATTAGGCTTTTGAAAATAGAGGACCAAGCTCTGATACCAATTGTTAGGATTCCCAAAGATACTGAGAGGGGGGGTGAATTAGTATCTAACTAGTTATATAATTTTCTCGACTTATAACATGAAAAACATATTAAAACTGTGTACCGATAAACCAAAAATAATGCAGCAAATAAGAATAACAAGCACAACATGAAAAGAACACCATAACACAATATTTAACAAGGAAACCCGGTGTGGGAAAAACCTCGGTGGGATTTGTGACCCACAATATTCACTTACTGGCCAATAAGAGAATATTACTCCTTACAATTGGGGCATGCACATGCAGGAAGGCCAAGTGCCTAGAGCTCACTACTCAGTTACAAAAGAAGTCACAC
The DNA here is from genome assembly GCF_030272615.1 of Cryptomeria japonica. Classification (NCBI taxonomy): domain Eukaryota; kingdom Viridiplantae; phylum Streptophyta; class Pinopsida; order Cupressales; family Cupressaceae; genus Cryptomeria; species Cryptomeria japonica. Next base: position 601,605,637 of record NC_081410.1, read on the forward strand.
TGAAGACCAGCATCTGCTATGCCAGATTCAGTATCGGTTTAAGCTCTGCTACATACATAAACCCTTAACCTAATAATTCACACATTAGATCTACTATATTTCTTTCATCAATCACCTATTAAATGATCTATAATGATCTCATACATATATGAGTCATATTACAATCTTCCATGTCGGGTTACAAAAGATTTTACAATTAATTAGAAAATATGTTTATACAAAATTGTTGTTGGCCAAGATGTCGGTATTCTTCCTTTTTGGTGCCAGTGTTCTATATGTTGGTGTAGAGTATGTCGGTGCGGTGCTTGTGTCTGCCTGCCGGTATCACATGATTGTAAGGTTGCCATCAATGACAATACCTTCAATCACCTACAATTTCTCATTGGAGTGTGCATTTGCCAACAAAATCCTTTAAAAGCAGCAAAGGCAAGAAACATTCTAACACCCTGATGTCTTGTCACTAGTGAAAAAGTTTCACCATAGTCTTCACCTTCTTCTTATGCATACCCTTTGCAAACCAACCTCACCTTATTTCTAACAACTTCACCATCTGCATTAAGTTTGTTTCTGAATACCCATTTTGTCCCAATAACATTTTTGTCTTTCAGTCTGGGAACAAGAGACCATGTATTGTTCTTCTCAATCTGGTCAAGTTCTTCATTCATTACATTCAACTAGTCTTTATCTTTCAAAGCTTCTCTAATAGTCTTTGGCTCAATAGTAGAAATCAAAGAGGAATTCTCTCTGATTTTTCTTCTTGTCTGCACACTAGCATTCTTGTCTCATATAATCTGGTCTTCAAAATGATTTATCCTTAAATATCTTGGGATTACCATTTCTGGTGCAATTCTTTCTGCTTCATGTGAATCATCTTCTTCATCGCTTACCAGTTGAGCTCCTATTTCTACATTGTTCTACTCATCTTCCTTCTACACTTCTGGTTAAATACACAAGTTTTTTTTTATCATCAGTAGGCTCTGATCCGCTGGACTCATCAGGTTTGTCAGAAAATTCATCAATCTTAACATTCACACTCTCAACTATTTTCTTTGTCTCTTTATTATAACATTTGAATGCTTTTCTCTGGGTAGAATATCCAAGAAATATCCCTTCATCACTCTTTGCATCAAACTTTCTAGTAAAATCATCTCTTTTAATAAAACATCTACTACCAAAAACTTTAAAGTAGCTGATAGTAGGAATCTTACCATGTCAAAGTTCATAAGGTGTTTTATCATTACCTTTCTTCACAAGAACCCAGTTCAAAGCATAAATAGAAGTGCTACTTGCTTCTCTCCAAAACATTTTTGGAACATCTCCTTGTCTCAATATTATTCTAGAAACTTCCACTATTGTTCTGTTTCTTCTCTATGGAATGCCATTCTATTGTGAAGTCCTAGGTGATGACATTTGTCTCTTTATTCTATGTTCTTCACAATACCTAGTAAACTCATCAGAAGTAAATTCTCCAACCCGACCAGATCTTAAGCACTTCAGATTCTTGTTGGTTCCCTTTTCAACTAGGGCTTTAAAGTTCTTGAATTTGTTGAATGCCTCTAATTTCTCCTTCAAGAAAGTTACCCACATCATCCTTGCAAAATCATTACTGAAAATCAAAATACTTATCACCATAAAAACTTCTAGTCCCCATAGGACCACATAGATCAATATGCACTAAATCAAGAATATTCTCTGAAGAAAAAGATTTACTCTTAAAAGATGTCAAAGTCATCTTACCCATCTAACAATCTTTGCATAACATATTATCTAGTTTAACAAGTAGGGGCATACCTCTCACCATACTTGATTTGTTGACCTTTCAAATTATCAAAGTTGACACGACGGAACCTTTTGTGCCACAACCAACTATCTTCAATTTTAGCCACCAAACAACTATTCACATTAGCAATCAGATGAAAAAGATTACCTCTAGTCTGTTTACTAGTAGCAATCAAGTCTCCATTGCATCCCATGATCCTGCACACTCCTTTTTTAAACTCAAGGTGATATCCTTTATCATTTAGTTTCCCAACACTCAACAAGTTATGTTTTAACCCTTCAACCAAATAAACATCATCTGTGTTACTCTTATCATTTAGTGAAATAGATCCTTTACCTTTTACCATGCAGGGTGAGTTATTACCAAATCTTACTACACCACCATCAAACTCTTCAAATGATATGAATTTGTTCTTATCACCGATCATGTGATGTGAACAACCACTATCTATTATCCACTCATCAATAGAGTCAAACTTGTCAGAATCCAAGAACACTAAGAGGGGGGGGTCATTGTTCTGCTAGATATAATATTTTTAACCCTATTAACAAATCCACTTAATAACCAGTATGCATAAAAGAAAGTAACAACAAGTAATATTAATGCAACCACATGAATCAACACCACAAACAATTAGTAATTCCTGAAGCTTTATATGTTTTTCTTCCTCAACAGAAGACAATCTCCTAGCACCTAACTTATTATACAAATCTATTGGTATTTGTTTCTCAATCTCAAGTAAATCTTTCTTATATGTGTCTAGGTATAAAAAATTGATTCTTCTATTTCCTTTTTCTCTTTATCATCCATATTGCCATATTAATGCTTTATTTTACTTAAAATACCATCCTTGGTTATTTGATCAATTAATTAAGCAATAAAAAGAGGACCAATAACCTTATCACTTTTTCCAGATTCAAGAGTTTTATCTAGGTCTGATTTCTTCTTCTTACCAGGGGTGGGAGAAGACTCCTTGGTTGATTTTCTTTTCTCAGTAGGCTTGCTCTCCTTCAAAATTTTATTTTGTGTTGCTGAAGGAGTGAATTTGGTTTTCTACAACTTCCCTTCCTCAATTTATGAGCCGCAACAAACATCAATTCAAAACTGCCCAGTTGCTCAATATTCGTATTCTCAAAATGACCAAAATCTTCTTCACTGGATGATTCAAGTGCCAACAATGAGTGACCAATAGCCAAGGAAGGTATCGGTACCCTGACTTCAGTCTATTCATCCTGACCTTTCTCCTCTACCTTTTGTTCAAATGCATCCTTTTTCTTCTCCTCAGCACTGGTGGCTTTGCCACTTGGTGCAGTTATTTTTGGAGCCTCTACTTCATGAATTTCAAATGTATCAACATCAATTACCGAAGGAGGATTGTCTTCTACCAGTATGTTGATCGAGCTACATCCTATACATGTGTTACTTCTGAAGGAATGTCCTTAGTTAGTTTCAGTTCTAAAAGTGGTGGATCTCCACCTAGTATACCTTTACCCTTAGCATCAACTAAGATGTTCTTGAATGTCAGACTTAGGTAGTGTATCCGATGATGTAGAGAAACCTAGTTTATCAACAAAGAGCTCAACCCAAGCCTCATGAGTTTCCTTGACAATCTTATTTACTCTACCCACCATAAGACTTGTATGTTGGTGTCTACTATAGAAAATTATTTTGTTAGCAAAATCTAGACACTGCTACATATCTTCTTGAATAATAGCACCACAAAATGACCTAACTTAGATTGACTTATATACCCATTTATATGAATAAACACAAATGCCTTATGTCAACTTACAACCATATTTCAAATGATAAGACACATGTCTACCCAAACAAAATATAAACATAAAACAATAAGACTATTTCCACTTCCACGCTTGCTGGATCAATCTCCTATGTCAGCCTTAGAATATTAGTTCCAAGTTTGTTGGTTACATGCATGCCAGTTCCCTAAATGCTAGTGAAGTTATTGTCGGATCTCCCATGAAGTGCGTTTCTAGCAATGAAAACACCTATAACCTGAATGAGTGTCGATTGCCAACAATCTCCCCCTTTGGCATTGATGGCAACACTCATGTGAAAAATGGATCGTTGAAGTGTTGTACCAGTTCCTATCCAAAAACGGATCTCCCAAAACTGATCTCAGAAAGCTGGTCCCCCTGAGCTATACATTACGTCTTATGTCCCTTGATATTTTTCACATCCACCTCTCCCCCTTTGATAGCAATGCCAAAGGCCAGGGCAAAAAATAAGAAATGAATGAAATTATATACAAAGCAAAATTGTGAATACCATATCTAAATGTACTTTAAAATATCCAAATAAGCACCCTTCAAAATTGCCAAATAAGTATCCCAACCAGATTTTAGAGTTCTCAAAATTGATACAAACTCATTCAGAATGTAAGCATGTAGTTTTTCTTTTGTTAGGGTATCCAGTGTGGGTATATTCATCTGGTCCATAAATTCTTGCTTATGAAGTAACAAAGTATTAAGATGGGGACTTACCAAACCTCTCAATTCTCTGGCCCGACAGATTAATTTGTCCTTTTCCTTCTCCAAGGCTGAAATTTCAGACTCTAAAAGAAAATTTGACCATCAACAGAGCTGGTCGATGATTCAATACTATCAAAAGTGACTAAAAGTTGTTCTAACTTGTCCTTACCCACCTTAACTTTATTATCCAAGTCTGTTGTTATTTTTGTTGTGTTAGTGCAAGACCAGTATATGTGACAACATTGTTGAAGAGCTACATCAATCCTTGTCATCTCTTCTATTAGATTAGCTTTTTCAGATGTGATCATATTATAATAGATGACCTTTCTAGTTGTATTATACCTTTCCACCAACTGTCGATTTCACACTTGTTGAAGAGTTTTACACTCTTTTGTAATTTTCTTAGTCAAATCTTTCAACTTACCGGATAGACTAGCAACCTGATCTATCTTGCATTCTAGTGCAAGCTGCTGCAAAACTGAAATAGCCTACTCAATAACCTACTTATTGGTGTAGGAGTACCCGTTATAGCTCTTCCTCCTTGTTTTGTTGGTGTTATGCTTCTTTTGAAGCCATTGTATATGTAATAAGAGCCATGAGCTCATTTGTTCTTGACTAGGTCCTAGTTTAGGGTCCTTAGTGTTTTTGTTGTGATTTTTTGTGTAGGAGAGGTTGAGTGTGCCTTGGATGTGTGTTAGGAATTATTTGCATGTTACTATCCTTAGGATAGCCCAAAATAGGTTTAGGAGTCATGAAAAGTAACAATGGCAAAGTTGCTTAAAAGATGCAAAAGTTGTATGACAACTTTTCCACCCAAATGGTCAAAGACCCTTATTGATTGTGGAGAGCCCCAATTTTGGCATAGTGACAAAGGTATGGGTGGTATAAGATGTTTCAAACCCTAAAACATGGGGAGGTTAATCATTATTGTACGACCCAAGTAAGGAAAGCTTGACTATGACTGTTTTGTTGGTTACCAGTTAGTTTGAATGAAGCAACCAAGAAAATTAATGGATTGATTTGCATGAAAAACTATGTGGATTGTCTTGTATGGTGTAATTACTCTCATTTTGAGCATTTATATTAGGTTTTTATTTTTAAGGGAGGTGTGTTTGCAATTATTTTGTGAATTTGCTCCTTACTGTCCAGTTTTGGACTGGTTTGTGTAAATGGTTGCATAACTCCATTCCCCATTGTAAAACCACCATGAAATCATGGGGAATGAGAGTGTAGACCTTGTACTATAGTTCAATGCAAGAAGGGCCTTTGAAAATGTAGGGAAACCAACCATTCAACCACTCCTAGTGAGACTGGACAGTGCCCGGTTAGGAATGGTAGTTGGTGCAGAGGTCTTGGAGAGCAAGGTTGGTCAGAGGAGAGTGTGCCCTTTGGAGGAGGTGTAGAGGAGTGTGTGAAGAACCAATGGTGTGAAGGAGGAGCCTCCACCAATCTAGACAAGGTGGCTAAAACACAAATTATTCATTGAGACCCAGGCAGACCTTAAAAAACCCTCACAAAACCCTTAAAAACCCCAAAATTTTCCCTAGGCACTATACGGCCACTTGGAGGCCCAAAACTAGAGAAACCCTTGAGCCCTTACCAAATGAATGGTAGTACATTTTGGGAGTTTGGGTTTTTTGTGCATCATTTGTGAGAGGGAGCTCTAAAGGACTGGGTAGGAGGCCTAACTGGTCAAAATCCTTGTAGCCCTATTTTGAAGGCAAAAACACAAAACAGTGAAATCGGTAAGGGGTTGAAATCTTGAAACCTCTTGGGGGCACATGGATGAGTGGAAAAACCTTGTTAGAGACCTGACCTATCTTTGCTAAGACCTTGGAAGGTGTGGAACAATCCAAGCCCTTATTAGCCATTGTAAGGGGTTTTGAGTCTCATGAGTAGGTGAGACCTTAGGAGCAACATTGCAACTCATTGGTGGATGGATTGGGCAAGGTCAGGGGATTCCTCAAGTAAGGGAAGTCCTAGAGACCCTAGGGTGTGAAGAGAACACCAGGTGATCCAAGGGAAGGATCCAACAACATAGACTAGGCTAGTCTATCCCATACCCCATCCCATCAGATTGGTATTAGAGCTTGTTAAAGATTTGTTGGACTGTGTATGTCTCTATATACTTGTGAATCAATAGGGGAGAGCAGAATGGTCACTAATGAAAAGCTGGCTAGGGAGGTAGAAGAGAAAAAGGAGAAGAATAGACTCCTTGAAGAAGCTATGAGTGAGATAAGGGATAAACTGCAGGAAGTGGTGGATCAGAGGACACAAGGACCTTGGGGAGAAGACACTAAGGACAAAAGAAAGAAAACTATAGACATAGATGACATTATACCTGAACCAGATCCGTATTTAATGAAGAACCATTTGTAAAAGCTATTAAGGCTTTGAACACCAAAGCTTTTGAGGGATTTCCACATTTTAGTAGAAGGATGGACATTGAGACTATCATGGAATGGATTGAGGGCATGGAAAACCACTTTGAGTGTGAAGGAGTGATAGAGGCTCAAAAGGTTAAAGTTGCCAAATCAAGATTAAGGAGAGCAGCTTTGACAAGGTGGAAGTACCTAGAAGAAGAGAGAGTTAGCATGGGGAAGCTACCTACTGCCAATTGGAAGGCCATGGTGAGCAAGATCAAGGAGAACTACTTACCAGAGGATTATGAAGTCCAACTTCATAAGAAGAGATGGGGTTTGAAGCAAAAAGACCTTGATGTGACCTCCTACACCGAAAAATTTCAAAAAATTTGTCTTAGATCCAAAGTCCAAGAAGATGAATCTATTAAGGTGGCTAGGTATCTAAGCGGCCTAAAGTGGAACATTCAAGAGGAGATAAGCCTATGGACTCCTAATACTATTCAAAAATGTCATCAGCTTGTTGTCAAGGTAGAAGAGAGGAACAAAAGGAAAGGAGACTCCAATAATAGAGGTAGAGGCAGAGGTAGAGAACAAATGAACCACCGAGGTGGTTACCAAAGTAAGGCAAATGGGCAGAGGAACCAAGGAGAAGCCAAGTTGACTTAGCATGGCAGTGAAACCAATCTCAGAGGGGGCCATTCTAGAGGAAGAGGTGCACAAGGTGGTCCAAGTAGGGGTAGAGGTACCGACAGAGGTAACTTGTACTTTGCAACTATGAAGTGTTACAACTGTGGACAATTGGGACACCCGACATATAGATGCCCTGACAAACCTACATCATCAAATAGTGGAAAGAGGGTTTCTTATGCACATGAAGACTCTTCAAGTAGTAAGACACCTGAGGTGGACCATATTGAATCAAAGATTGGAGAAAATCTGATGTTCAATAGGGTCTTGATAAGACAACCGGTTAAGGAGGAACCCAAATAGAGGAGAGCATTGTTTAGGGTGAGATGCAAAGTTCTTGGTAAAGTGTGCAAGGTGATAGTTGATTCAAACTCAACTAACAACATCATATTAGAAGAGGCAGTTAGGAAGTTAAAACTTACAAGGATACCCCACACTAACCCATACAAGGTGACATGGTTGAACCATGAGCAGAGTGTGCTAGTCAATGAATAGACATGAGTAGAGTTTTCTATTGGAGGATACAAGCATAAGATCCTTTGTGATGGGTTACCTATGGATGCCTATCACCTATTACTAGGTAGACCCTGGCAATTTGATAGGAAGGTGATCTATGATGGAGAGGAGAACTCCATTTCCTTTAAGAAGGATAGAAAGACCTTTAAGATTCAGTCTTTGACAGAGAATGAAGAGGGAACATCAAGAACACCTAGTGTCTTATTGGCTACTGGTAAAGAGTTACTACACTTACTACATGAGGAGGAGATAGTGAGGTGTGCCATCTTTGTGAAACCAAAAGAGGAAGAAGACAAGTTGTAGGCATAAGTACCCAAGGAGGTGAAGCAAATGTTGCAAGAGTATAAGGACATAGTGAGTGATGGAGCACCTACAACACTCCCACCAAGAAGGTCTATAAGTCATCAAATATACTTTGTTCCTGGAGCATCCCTACCTAACAAGGAAGCATATAAGCTCACACCTGATCAAAAGAAGGAAGTAGAAAGGCAAGTGCAGGAGTTATTCGAACAAGGACTGATTAAGAAGAGCATTAGCCCATGTACAGTCCTAGTAGTGCTAGCATCCAAAAAAGGAGGTAAGTGGAGACTTTGCACTGATTCAAGGGAAATCAATAGGATCACCATAAGGTATAGGTTTCCTATTCCTAGAATAGAGGATTTATTGGATTGTTTAGGAGGTGCTATGTATTTTACCAAGTTGGACCTTAAAAGTGGTTATCACTAGATTAGAATCAAGGAGGGTGATGAGTGGAATACTTCTTTCAAGACCATAGAAGGATTGTATGAATGGCTTGTGATTCCATTTGGACTCACCAATGCCCCAAGCACCTTCATGAGGTTAATGAATGAGGTGTTAAAAGACTTCATAGGTAGATATGTGGTGGTGTACCTAGATGACATTCTCATCTATAGAAGAACTAAAGAGGAGCACCTTGAGCATTTGAGGTTAGTCTTAGAGAGGTTGCATGAGGAGAAGTTATCCATCAACCTAGAGAAGTGTGACTTATTGAAGCAAGATCTGGTCTACTTAGGATTTGTGGTGCCTAAGGGAACCTTGAAAATGGATCCAAGTAAAGTGGAGGCAATCTTGAATTGGCCTGCACCTAGAACAAGGACTAAAGTTAGGAGTTTCCATGGTTTAGCCCAATTCTATAGGAAGTTTGTGAGGAACTTTAGTGGCATATGTGCACCAGTCCTTGACACCATAAAAGGAGGCCTTAAAACTAAGTTTAAATGGACTGAGTAGGCTGACAAAGCATTTCAATTGTTGAAGCAAGAAGTAGCCACAAAACCTATCCTTCTCCTACATACTTTTGATAAGCTATTCACTTTGGAGTGTGATGCAAGTGGAATTGTAGTAGGGGGTGTATTGAGTCAAGAGGGAAGACCTGTGGCATTTTTCAGTGTGAAGCTTAATGAAGCAAAGAAGAAGTACTCAGCCTATGACCTAGAGTTGTATGCATTAGTGCAGTCACTTAAAAAATGGAGGCATTACCTACTTCCAAAGGAATTTGTGGTGTTCACAGACAACTAGGCATTGATTTACATTAACACTCAAGAAAATCTTAGAAATAGGAATTTGAAATGGATGGAATATCTCCAATCCTTCACCTTCACCATCAAGCATAAGAAGGGGCAACTCAACAAGGTGGCAAATGCATTACGCAAGAAGTTGTTGATAGTTCAAGAACTACAATTGTAGAGCATGGGAATAGAAGGTTTCAAGGACCTCTATGAAGGAGATGAAGACTTCTCATCAGCTTACAAGGTTTGCAAGGAGTTTGAGAACCATTTCCATGGTGAGTATGCAGATTATACTCTCCAAAATGGTCTCTTGTTCAAGGGTGATTAGTTGTGTGTGCCAAGAGGATCCATGAGGGAAAACCTCATCCAAGGGAAACACAATGGCAGTTTAAGTGGACACTTTGGAGTCAATAAAACCTTGGATTTAGTACAGAGGTACTACTATTGGCCAAAGTTGCCAAGAGATGTGAAGAGGTATGTGTCAAAGAACAAAGAGAGGACCAAGAAATGCTGGTCTCTATCAACCATTACCAGTCCCAAATAGACCTTGGGAATGCATAAGCATGGACTTTGTAGTAGGACTTCCCAAGACAAAGATAGGTATGGACAACATCTATGTGGTAGTAGATAGATTTTCCAAGATGAGCCATTTCATTCCATGTAGAACTACACATGATGCAAGCTATGTTTCACATCTCTTCCTTAAGGAGATTGTTATAATTCATGGACTCCCTTTAAGCATTGTTTCAGATAGGGATAGCAAGTTCATGGGCAATTTTTGGCAAACATTATGGAGGAGACTAGGAACTAACTTGTCATTTAGCTCAACTTACCATCCTCAAACGGATGGTCAAACTGAAGTCATCAATAGGGTGTTAGGCAACTTGTTGAGGTGTCTAACTAAGGAGTATGGACAAACATGGGACCTAATCATTCCTCAAGTAGAGTATGCATATAATGACATTGTGAATAGGACCACTAGTATAATTCCTTTTGAAGTTGTGTTTGGCAAACATCCAAGGGGAGTATGTGACTTGAGAGACCTTGGTACTTTGGAGATGAAGAGTGGGCAAGCAGAGGACTTCACTCAAACCATCAAGGAAGTTCCAAAGCAAGTCAAGAAAGCCATCCTTGAATCCACTCAAAAATTGAAAGCAAAAATAGATGAGAAAAGGAGAGAGGTTCAGTTCAAGGTGGGTGACTATGTGATGGTCCATTTGAGCAAAGCTAGGATGCAAAGTTGTAAGCCTACCAAACTGGAAATGAAGAGGGTAGGAACTTGTATAATCCTATCAGAATATGGTGAGAATTCTTACAAGGTTGACCTGCCTTCAGATTTGGCTATATCACCAGCCTTTAATGTTGCTGACCTGATCATGTACAGGGGTGAGATAGAAGGGCAGATTGAGAGCCAAGCCAAGGTACTGCAGGACCTAGATGTTAATGTCTTACCATAGGTGAAGAAGCCTATAGAAAAGTGGATCTTGGAATCTAGGGTGAAGAAGTCCACTAGACACCAGGTCTACATGGAGCACTTGGTGAAATGCACAGCCCAACCTGTATTTGAAGCAACTTGGGTGGAGGAGAGCAAGTTCAAGACAATTTGCATAGACATGGCTCTCATCTCTTCTTCTATTTATTACTTGTGTGTAGAGGGGGAGTATGGTGTAGGAGAACCCTTTCTAGTTCTTCCTCCTTCTTTTTTTGTTGGTGTTATTCTTCTTTCGGAGCCATTGTATATGTAATAAGAGCCATGAGCTCTTTTGTTCTTGACTAGGTCCTAGTTTAGGGTCCTTAGTGTTTTTGTTGTGATTTCTTGTGCAGGAGAGGTTGAGTGTGTCTTGAATGTGTATTAGGCCTTATTTCCATGTTACTATTTTTAGGATAGCCCAAAATAGGCTTAGGAGTCATGAAAAGCAACAATGGCAAAGTTGCTTAAAAGATGCAAAAGTTGCATGACAACTTTTAAAAGTTGTCAAGCAACTTTTCCACCCAAATGGTCAAAGAGCCTTATTGAGCATGGAGAGCCCTAATTTTGGCACAAAAATAAAGGTATGGGTGGTATAAGATGTTTCAAACCCTAAAACATGAGGAGGTTAATCATTATTGTACGGCCCAAGTAAGGAAAGCTTGACTGTGACTATTTTGTTGGTTACCAGTCAGTTTGAATGAAGCAACCAAGCAAATTAATGGATTGATTTGCATGCAAAACTTTGTGGATTGTCTTGTATGGTGTAATTACTCTCATTTTGAGTGTTTATATTAGGTTTTTATTTGTAAGGGAGGTGTGTTTGTTTTTATTTTGTGAATTTTCTCCTTACTGTCTAGTTATGGACTAGTTTGTGTAAATGGCTGCATAACTCCATTCCCCATTGTGGAACCACCATGAAATCATGGGGATTGAGAGTGAAAACCTTGTACTATAGGTTAGTACAAGAAGGGCCTTTGAAAATGTAGGGAAGCCAACCATTCAACCACTCCTAGGCGAGACTGGACAGTGCCTGGTTAGGAATGGTAGTTGGTGCAGAGGTCTTGGAGAGCAAGCTTGGTCAGAGGAGAGTGCACCCTTTGCAAGAGGTGTAGAGGAGTGTGTGAAGCACCACTGGTGTGAAGGAGGAGCCTCCACCAATCCAAAAAAGGTGGCTAAAACACAAAACATTCACTGAGACCCAAGAAGACCTTAAAAACCCTCACAAAACCCTTAAAAACCCCAAAATTTGCCCTAGGCACTGTGCGACCACTTGGAGGCCCAAAACTAGAGAAATCCTTGAGCCCTTTCGAAATGAATGGTAGTCCATTTTGGGAGTTTGGTTTTTTTGTGCATCATTTGTGAGAGGGAGCCCTAAAGGACTGGGTAGGAGGCCTAATTGGTCAAAATCCTTGTAGCCCTATTTTGAAGGCAAAAACACAAAACAGTGAAATCGCTAAGGGGTTGAAAGCTTGAAACCTCTTGGGGGCACATTGATGAGTGGAAAAACCTTGTTAGAGACTTGATCTATCCTTACTAATACCTTGGAAGGTGTGGAACAAGCCAAGCCCTTATTAGCCATAGTAAGGGGTTTTGAGTCTCATGAGTAGGTGAGACCTGAGAAGCAGCATTACAACTCATTGGTGGGTGGATTGGGCAAGGTCAGGGGATTCCTCAAGAAAGGGAAGTCCTAGAGACCCTAGGGTGTGAAGAGAACACCAGGTGATCCAAGGGAAGGATCCAAGAGCATAGACTAGGCTAGTCTATCCCATACCCCATCCCATCACTTATCCTCTGCTGGTTGATCATTAGATTTCCTAATTCACTATTTAGCATGAGCTTACTAGATTTCATCAACCTTTTTATTTGCCTTCTCATTAGATGTTTCATTCCCCTTTGGTGTATTCTTGCTTCTGCAATAATAGCAATGTGTCCCATTTTGTTGCATGCATAGCAAGTAACATTTTTGTTCTAAATCTCCTTATTGAGTCCTTGACTATTCTTTGACCTACATTGATTAGCCATATTTCCAAAATTTCCACATGCATGACATCTCACATTCATTCTATAATATTTTGTCCTATGACCATACTTCTTAAAATTTGAACACTGATTGAGAACTTCATTATGATTTTGATTTTCTCTGTTCCTGCATTGGCTTGCGCTATGACCAAACTCATTACAAACAGAGCATCTACCATTAAATTTATGTTCATTGGGCTGCCTTACTAGTGATTTTAGATTCTAGTTGTCAAGTAGATTCCCCTGATTTGCAGTACCAAAGCTTTCTCCATGCTCAAATCTAAGACCTCTAGTGTCTCCATTGTCTCTTTGATCCTTCAATAATTCATCAAGCCTTGCAGAAGTAACCCTTAACTTTTCTTTGTATTCATTTGCAGCATCTAGATCACTTCTTAGGGCTATCACCATTCTCTCCAACTCTTGCTCATTGTTCTATGATTGCACCAACTCAGTTCTCAACACATCATTCTCATGCACTAGCCTAATGCATTCCTCAAATCTGTCTTTTAGAGATATAGCAAGATTTTCTTCATTCTTCTTTTGGTCTTCAATTTTGTTGGACATCCTCATGGTCATGGCTTGCATCTCATTCTTCATGACATTATTCTCCTGACTTAGCTTCTAACATAATTCCTTAAGGGCATTCTTCTCTTCATCATCCAGATTTTATAAAAGTTCCTTCCTTTTATCTTTGAGTAGATGATAACCTTTCCTATAGGGTAAGGATGAATTCCTTTGCAAAATTCAACTCATCTTGCAACTTCAAGTTCTTCAACCTTTCAACATCATAGTCTTCAAGTGCTACTTCAAGTTCCTTATGTAGACTCACCTCCATGGATTCTAGGTATAGGATCTTCCTCAAGATCTTAGACTTATTCCAAGGCACCAACCTCCGATACCAGTTGTTGGAATAAAAGAACACTAAGAGGGGGGGGGATCAATGTTATGATGGATATAATATTTTTAACCTTATTAACAACTCCACTTAATAACTGATATGCATAAACAAAAGTAACAACAAGTACTATTAATGCAACCACATGAATCAACACCACAAACACTTAGTAGTTCTTGAACCTCTATATGTTTGTCTTCCTCAATAACACACAATCTCCTAGCATCTAACTTATTATACAAATCTGCCAATATTTGTTTCTCAATCTCAAGTAAAGCTTTCTTATATATATCTAAGTATAAAAAACTAATTCTTCTATTTTTGTCTACTCTTTATCATCCATATTGCCATAATAATGTTGTATGTTACTCAAAATGCCATCCTTTGTAATTTGATCAATTAATTAAGAAAACAAAAGAGGACCAATAACCTTAACACATTTTCCATATTCAAGAGTTTTATCTAGGTCTGATTTCTTCTTCTTACCGGGGTGGGAGCAAACTCCTTTTCCAGTTTTCTTTTCTTAGTAGGCTTCCTCTCCTTCAAATTTTTCTTCTGTGCTGCTGAAGGAGTGACTTTGGTTTTCTGTAGCTTCCCTTCCTCAAGCTTCTTCCTCTAAATCCTCCTTCCTCAAATTTTGAGATGCAACAAACATCAAAAACTACTCAATTGCTCAATATTTATATTTTCCAAAATGACCAAAATCTTGTTGACTGGATGAGTCAAGTGCCAACAATGAGAGACCAATAGTTGGGGAAGGTTTCAGTACCCTAACTTCAATTTATTCATCCTGACATTTCTCCTCTGCATTTTGTTCAACTGCATCCTTTATCTTCTCCTTAGCACCGATGGCTTCACCACTTGGTGTAGTTTTTTATGCAACCTCTACTTCATGAATTTCAATTTTATCAACATCAATTACTAGAGGAGGATTGTCTTCTACCGATAAGTTGAGATATACATCCTGTACATGTGTTACTACCAGAGGAATGTCCTTAGCTAGTTATAGTTCTAAAACTGGTGGATCTCTACCTAGTATACCTTTACCCTTATCATCAACTGGGATGTCTGGAATGTCAAACTTAGGAGGTGTATCCAGTGATGTAAAGAAACCTAGTTTACCAACAAATAAATTAACCCAAGCCTCATGAGTTTCCTTGACAATCTCATTTACTTTTCCCACCATAATAATTATATGTGATGGTATGATGAAAGAATAAATATCTGGTAGATTAATGAGAGGGGGGGTGAATCAGTAAATACAAAAACTGATACAAATTTCCCAAACTCAAACTCAAACACACAAAGTAAACTTATCAATGAAATACCTCTATCAAGATCAATACTCATATAAATATTGGTTGACTGTTAGAGCAATCAAATAGTAAACAACATTCAACTTGTAAACATCCAAATGCTTCACTATTCAATGCTTCCGGTTATCATGTCTCATCAAAAATAGTTAAGTAGTTAATCAAATCAACAGTAAGATCATAACCACAAAAACATTCACCAAAAGACACAAGTATTTATATATGGAAAACCCAAATAGGTAAAAACCATGGCGAGATGGGACTCACAAGAAAATATTTGAAATCTTTTGAAGTTCACCCTGTTAGGAGCCTAGCCTGTTAAAATTTTTACAAAAGTCATGTGAAGAACCGATCCTATTAGGAATCACCCGGTTAAGGGATTGACAACAAATTCCTTGTTAGAAGAAAATACTCTGTAAGGAGTAACCTTAGTAGAGGATTTGAGAATCCAATCTAATGGACCACCTTGTTAGAGCTTACCCATTTAAGGGATTTCAATTCTGCTATAATTGTCAGAAAACAATAGGAGTTTCTTGATCTGTCTGAATAACACTACATTTACTTGATCAGATCCATTTCAGCTTCTATTTGCCTCTACTCAAACTGTAGACTCATTCTCCGGTTAGGCAACCACACACTCAATTGATTTTTGCCAACTCTTGCCAACACTCAAACAAAAACAACTTCATCGACCTTAAATACAAATCAATTAGGTCGGTAACAAAACAAACATCTAATCCTCTCATCATCAAGATTACAAACAAGTTAGTACAAGTATGACCGTTGGATTTCATAGCAATCTCACCACATCAATCAAGAGAACCTCAACTGCTCCTTGATTACCGCTTCCTCGAGCTTAGTAACTCATCACGTGCTTTGCATTAGATGCAATACACTTTTCTCCTTCCCTAGACAAACAAACGCATGGAAAAAATTTGAACTTGTCTTCATACAATGACATTATATGTCACCATAATTACCACTTAAATCATAAACCAACATAACCAATTCAACAACCTTAATCATTTAGGGTTTAACATAAACAACTGACAGGGTTTACCGATTACATAACATAGAAAGGGTTTAACCTTATACACCGGTTTACTGGTTCAACTCACAAACTTACATATCGGTTTACAATATCTTTTATAGAGTTCTTCCTACTAGTTTCAAGACAATATCAATATTAACAACAATGTCAGCAATATCATTACCAGTTCAATTGACATCAATGACAACATAACATATCATTAATGTAATCTTCATGCAAATGCCAACAATCTCCCCCTTTAGCATTGATGGCAATACAAATATCAACACCATTGCTTTTTGTTGTGAATGTGAATAATAATACTAGTTTACATTACCAAGTATTCACATGCTCTCTCTGTCTTCATTCTGTCACTAGTTCTCCTTCTCATAATCACATAATTCTTCTCCCCCTTTGACAGTAATACCAGATTTAAAGTAAAACATGTAATAACAAAATTTAACTGTGCATCAACAACGTACTACAACTTGATGCTCCCCCTATGGAATACATCCACTTCTACATCAACCCCTGTAACAATTGTGCAAGTAATTTAGGGACTAATGCAATCAACATCACATTCAACTAATTTCATGAAGAGGGACAACCCCTAGCTGACTTCTAAGATACTCAAAAGTAGTCTTAGGCAGAGGTTTAGTAAAGATATTTGCAAGCTGCTCCTTGGTAGAAACATGGTCCAAGATCACATCTCTACTCTGTACTTTTTCCCTCAAAAAATGATACTTCAATTCAATATGCTTGGTTTGTGCATGCAAAACATGGTTCTTGGAAATATTTATGGCACTTGTATTATAACATTAGATCTTTACAGGTTCTGAAATCTTCATCTTAAAACCTTCCAAAATGTGCCTCATCCAGATAGCCTGGGTACAATTCATGTAAGTTGCAACATACTCAGATTCAACAGTAGATTATGATGTACAACTCTACTTCTTACTACCCCATGAAACAAGTCTTCCTCCAAGAAAAAATGCTCCATCGGTTGTGCTTTTGTTGTCATCAACATTTCCTATCCAATCTACATTTGTGTACACCTTCAAGTCAAAATTTCCTCCATATGGATACCATAATCTATAGTCAACAGTACCTTTCAAATATCTAAAAATCTTCTTGGCTGCTATCAAATGTGTTTCCTTAGGATTCTTCTGGAATCTGGCATCTAGGCCAACTGCACGAGCTATATTGGGTTTGTTGTGAACAACATAGTGCAATTTTCCAATCACTGACATGTATTCCTTCTCATCAACAGACATGGATTCATCTTCCTTAGACAACTTACAACTTGTAACCATTGGTGTCCCAACTGGTTTACAGTCACTCATACCAAATGTCTTCAAGACCTCTTTCACATACTTAGACTGTATCATGAAAATACCATTCTTCATTTGCTGTATTTGCAAGCCTATGAAAATATTTATTTCTCCCACTAGAGACATTTCAAACTCATTTTTCATTTCATCTGCTAAATAATTTCTCATGTCATCATTACCTCCAAATATAATATCATCTACAAATACTTCTCTGACCAGTATTTTATCTCCTTCAGATTTGAGATATATATTGCTATCTTCACTAGTTCTCAGAAAACCTATCTTCATCAAATGTGTATGAAGCCTTTCATACCATGCTCTCGGTGCCTACTTTAATCCATATAAAGCCTTATGCAATCTTCATACCATGTCTTTCTCATTAGTTAAAGGATAACCATCTGGTTTCTTAATGTATACTTCTTCTTTCCGGATCCCATTCAAAAATGTTGACTTAACATCCATCTTGTATACCTTGAATTTATTATGTGCTGCAAATGTAAGTAAAGTTTTGACACCTTCCAGTCTTGCCACTGGTGCAAAATTCTCCCCATAATCTTCTCCTTCCTCTTGTGCATAGCCTCTGCAAACTAACCTATCTTTGTTGCGAACTACAACACCATCTTCATTTGACTTGTTCCTAAATACCCACTTAGTACCTATCACATTTTTATTTACCGGTCAAGGTACTAGGGTCCATGTGTTGTTCTTCTCAATTTGATCTATTTCCTCCTCCATATATTTAACCCAATGATCATCACCAAATGCTTCCTTAGCAGTTCTTGGTTCAATAGTAGAGATCATGCATGACTTCTCTCTGATTCTTCTTCTAGTTAGTACTCCAACATCCTTATCTCCAATAATCTGCTCAGGATTGTGATTTAGTCTCACATATCTAGGAATAGCATGATCATTATCTTTAGGTTCAACTTCTTCTTTGTCATCATCTTCTTCTTCTGAATTTATTTGTTCTGGTTGGACAATTGGATCAGAATTTTCTTTGCCGATTTCAGATTTCATAGTTTTTGGTTCCAAAAACAAATTTCAAGGATCTTCATCCTTTTTCTCTAAACTAGTTCCTTCTAAGACTTCAGGAAATTCATCCACTCCAACATCAACACTCTCAACAATTCTTTGTGTTTGGTTGTTAAAACATTTGTAGGCCTTACTCTTGGTGGAATAGCCAAGAAATATGCCTTCATCACTCTTGGCCTCAAATTTTCTAATGTAATCACCTCTCTAAATAAAACATTTGCTTCCAAATATCTTAAAATAGCTAACATTAGGTGATCTTTCATACCAATATTTATAAGGAGTCTTTTCCTTACCTCTCTTTACCAGAACCCAGTTCATTGTGTATACAGTTGTGCTGATTGCTTCTCTCCAAAGGTTTTTGCTACACCTTCTTGTATCAACATTGTCATAGTAGCTTCAACAATTGTCTGGTTGTTTCTTTTTGCAATGCCATTCTGCTATGGTGTCCTTGATGTAAAAAGTTATCATTTGATACCATTCTCTTCATAGTACCTAGTGAATTCCTCAGAAGTAAATTCACCACCTTGATCTGTCCTTGGACATTTTCTCTTCTTGCTGCTCTCTTTCTCAGCTAAGGCCTTGGATGCCTTGAACTTTCCAAAATTTGCAGTCTTATCTTTCAAGAATGTAACCCACATCATCCTTGAGCAATCATTAGTGAGAATCATGAAATATCTATCACCTTGAATGCTTTTTGTTCTTATTGGTCCACAGAGATATGTATGAACCAAATATAATAAGTGCTCTACTGAAAATGATTTTCTTTTGAAAGTTGAAGTAGTCATCTTTCCTAGCTGACATTCTTGGCAAAGAACATTAACCGGTTTGTCTAAATGAGGCAAACCTCTCACTATCTTGGACTTACTCACTTTAACAATGTTATCAAAGTTTATATGACAAAATATCCTATGCCAAAGCCAGCTATCACCTATTTTTGCAATAAAACTATTGCTAACTTTAGAATTGAGATGAAACAGGTTAACTTTAGTTTGTTTCCCAGTTACAATCAATTCACCTTTGTTGTCAAAGATTTGCACATACTATTTTAAACTCTAGTAGGTATCCTTTGTAATTGAGTTGTGCCACACTCAAAAGATTATGCTTTAGACCTTCAACCCAGTAGACATCATTTGCAACGCTCTTCCTATTAAGAGAAATAACTCCTTTACCTTTAACCATGCAAGGTGAGTCATTGCCAAATCTAACTACATCGCCATCAAATTCCTTCAAGGAAAGCAATTTTCTCCAATCACTAGTCATATGATGTTAACATCCACTATCAGTGATCCAGTCATGAGAGTTGTCCATCCTAGATACTAATGGCTTCTGGTTTGATATCTCTTCCTTAATAGCTACAAACACAATATCTTCACTAGCATCATCATCAAATTCTTCATTAGTGATAGCACTATCAATAGCAACAAGACAATCTCTCTTGCCTTTACCCTTAAACTTATTGAATTTGTCTCTCTTGTGTTCATTTTCACCATTAGGACAGTTAGCTGCTATGTGACCAATCTTATTGCATGCAAAAAAATTTAAAGGTAGTTTACCTCTATATTTACCAGTGCGTCTGGGCAACTACTTTGCCAACAATACTTCAAGCACCACTAAACTTTCTTCATCATCAGCATCTCTACTGGATCTAGATTCATAACCATGACTAGTATCTCTACTTTTTCTCAAAGATGGGTTAGAAATAGAAGCTCTAAATGCAGACTCGGAAATTTGTATACTACCATCATAACCATTTAGTTCAAAAGTAGTAAGCTTTCCAATGATGGAGTCAAGAGTTACCATAGTTTTGTCAATGGACTTCAGCTCCTGAATAGCTGCAACTCGAATAGCATAGACTGGTAGCAGGGTTCTTAGTACCTTATTGATCACTATGGAATCTTCCACTTTCCCTCTTGCACTCTTAATTTCACCGACTATCTCTTTTATCCTTTGAACATAATGCTAGATATTCTCACCTCCAGAATCCTCAGGTCATCAAATTTTCCTCTTAGACTCTCCTCTTTAGAAATATTAACATGTTCATCACTGCTATAAATCTCTTCAACTTAAGTTATTTCCATACTTCATATGCAGTTTCAAGACCACGAATATCTACATATTCAGCATTAGACAGGGAATAGATAATAGCTTCCAGTACTTGATGATTTTCTTGTTGTTCTTTCTTCTGATCATTAGTCAGAGTTCCAATAGGTGCAACAACCGAGTTTCTACATGATCCCAATATTGATTTCCCAGACTCTTAATATAAATCTTCATTTTGTCTCTTCATATCCTATAGTTATCTTTGTTGAACTTCGGACCTTCCTTCTTCAACATGATCTAGAAGATCTTTTCCTCAAGTTATTAGGCTTAGATCTTAGAGGACCTGAGATGCTCTGATACCAATTGATGGTATGATGAAAGAATAAGTATCCGGTAGATTACTGAGAGGGGGGGTGAATCGGTAAATAGAAAAATGGATACAAACTTCCCAAACTCAAACTCAAACTCACAAAGTAAACTTATCAATGAAATACCTCTTTCAAGATTAATACTCATATAAATACTGGTTGACTATTATAGCAACTTAATAGTAAATAGCATTCAACTTGTAAACATCCAAATGCTTCACTACTCAATGCTTTCAATTATCATATCTCATCAGAAATAGTTAAGTAGTTAATCAAATCAACAATAAGATCATAACCACAAAAACATTCACCACATGACACACGTATTTATACCTGGAAAACCCAAATAGGTAAAAACCATGGTGAGTTGAGACTCACAAGATAATATTTGAACTCTTCTAAAGTTTTCCCTGTTAGGAGCCTAGCCTATTAAAGGTTTTACAAAAGTCTTGTTAAGAACTGATCTTGTTAGGAATCACCTAGTTAAGGGATGGACTACAAATGCCTTGTTAGAAACAAATATTGTGTAAGGAGTAACCTCAGTAGAGGATTTGAGAATCCAATCTAATGGACCACCTTATTAGAGGATTTAATAAGTAACCAAGCTTTTTAGAGCTTACCCGATTAAGGGATTTCAATTCTGCTATAATTGTTAGAAAACAATAGGAGTTTCTTGATCTATCTGAATAGCACTACATTTACTTGATTAGACCCATTTAATCTTCTATGTGCCTTTACTCAAACTATAGACTCATTCTCTGGTTAGCCAACCACACAATCAACTGATTTGTGTGAACTCTTGCCAACACTCAAACAAAAACAACTTCATCGACCTTAAATGTAAATCAATTAGGTCGATAAGACAACAAAAATCTAATCCTCTCATCATCGAGATTACAAACAAGTCGATACAAGTATGACCATTGGATTTCATAGCAATCTCATCACATCAATCAAGAAAACCTCAACCACTCCTATATTACTGCTTTGTCGAGCTCAGTAACTCATCACGCGCTTTGTATTAGATGCAATACACTTTGCTCCTTCCCTAGACAAACAAACGCGCTAAAACAATTTGAACTTCTCTTCATACAATGACCTTACATGTCACCATCATTACCACTTGAATCATAAGACAACATAACCAAATTAATAGCCTTAATTGGTTAGGGTTTAACATAAACAACTAACAAGGTTT
Organism: Cryptomeria japonica; assembly: GCF_030272615.1. NCBI lineage: Eukaryota > Viridiplantae > Streptophyta > Pinopsida > Cupressales > Cupressaceae > Cryptomeria > Cryptomeria japonica. Next base: position 601,627,698 of record NC_081410.1, read on the forward strand.
ACCGGTTACATAACATAGAAAGTGTGTAACCTTATACATCGATTTACTGGCTCAACTCAAAAACTTACATACCGGTTTCCAATATGTTTTACAAAGTTCTTCTTACCCATATCAAGACAATATCAATAGTAACAACAATATAAGCAATATCATTATTGGTTTAATTAACATCAATGACAATATTAACATATCATTAATGTAATCTTCATGCAAATTCCAACAATATGTTGGTGTCTACTACGGAAAATTGTTTTTTTAGCAAAATATAGACACTGTCGCATCTCTTCTTCAGTAATAGCACCACAAAATGACACAACTCGGATTGACTTATATACCCAATTACATGAATAAACACAAATGCCTTATGTTGGATTACAACCATATTTCAAATGATAAGACACATGTACGCCCAAACAAAATATAAACATGAAACAATATGACCGTTGTCACTTCCATGCTTGCTGGATCAATCTCCTATGTCAACATTAGAATATCGGTTCCAAGTTTGTTGGTTACATGCCTATCGGTTCCCTGAATTCTGGTGAAGTGAATGTTTGTTACCTTCATTATCGCATCTCCCATAAAGTGTGTTGCCAACAATGACAACACCTATAACCCGGATGAGTGTCAATTGCCAACAAAACTAAGATACTAAAGCCTTTTCATCTATCAGATCTTCCTTCAAGGTGTAATGGTGGAAAAATGGTGAATGATAGATCAAAAAGGAAATTACCCTTTCCCTCAAAGAGAGAGGAGAGTTTTTCTATTGATTACAATTCAAGCACTTTTCACCATGTTACATTAGAAAGAGGAGAGGATAATTCACTAGATTCAATCGCTTCACATGAAGATGGTAGATTGAATTCATAATGAATTAGGAATGTTAAGTTCATCCCCTATTTCTTATTTCAAATGGAAAGGGAATGATTGAATTATGTAGTTCAAAAGTGGAAAACAATTGATTATAACTTGAGATCAAAATATGGGATGAAGCTATGCATCTGGATCTGGCAGTAAAATTTCAAGATGAAGTCGCCCTATGAATTTGAGAAAACATTGCCCGAACCATGGCGGGAATGTACATGGTCCTCCAAAAAATCCATGAAACAAAAAGAGTTTTTCCACCTCTACAAATGAAGTCTGAATCCAAAAATATAGTTGCACACCTACAACCTACACATTGAAAAGAGAGGAAAGTGGGTTGGGATCAGGGGTTTGCCTTTAGGTCAAACCCCATTTTTGGAATTAACCAAGTAATGAAAGAAAGTACTTGTAAGTAGCTGTAAATGAAACACTAAATTGTAAATCACCTCAAGGGAGGTTGTAGTAGAAATTTTGATAGAAATGCTTGTGTGGAACTGAATATTGAAACCAATCTCCTCTTCAATGGTTGAATCCTTGACTTGAATGCAACACCTAGCCTTGAAAGAAGATTTGAGAATGCTCAATGCTGGAAAAGAATGTTTGAATGCTTGATCTCTTGTGCAACTTGAATCTCTCCAACTTTGACCTCTCCAACTTATGCAAATGAGAGGACAAATGTGCCTTAAATACATATTAGTGGATCTTATTTTCATTATGAGCTGACATCAATGGAGTTTCCCTCTCGAGGCACAACCAACAATGCAACCCTAGGAAAGGTCCCGCCCCAAAATAGGGTAGGGATAGGGGCGTTACGCCCTTGTCCTAGGAGAAAAAGGGCATCATACACCTATCCAAGGGGGGAAAGTGGCACCATGCCCCTATCTTGCCCCTTTCTCCAGGGCAGAGTGCAAACAAGGTGATCTGGAGGCCAAGGAAGAAGTTGTTTCCACAAGATGAGCAATCTTTGGTCTCCGATCAGGCTATAGGATTCTAACTCACATGCATGAGGACCCTAATGCAATAAAAAATTGTCAGGGTCACAATTTTATGACACTACATTTAGCCCCCACTTTAGCAGGAGCATAAGCATACACTAATACTATCGGTAAAGTACAAGGAAATAAGATTGAAAGACTTTTACCATGTCAAGGAGGAAAGATGCACCAAGCCCCTAGTGGACTTAGGATCTTACAACTTGGATTGCCAAAGTAAAAGGGAAGATCAAGAAGGGTACAACCATGACTTCAAGTAGCAAAGTTCCCTTCACTATGAATCATGAAAGCAAGGATACAAAAGATTACAAAGAAAAACAAGGTTCACTAAGTAATTCTAAGTATTACAAGAAGGAAAATATGAGCTGATTTTATGCCCCCAACATTAAAGTGATCGCGCACGCCTTATCGGGAGCAATTGATTTAAGGTAGGATACACCCAAGAGAGAGAGAGGAGAGGGAGCATGTTATCACAAGGATTTAGGCCCCAATCAAGGTATAAACCCAAAGATAATAAACACAAAACACGAGGCAGTGTCACTTTCCTCGGGGTTAGTATGTTGTATGATAACTCATGTATATCATGTATGTATATGCATATAATAATCTTTGTTCCCCAAAGAAGGATACTACCTTAGAAGAAAGGGAAGAGAGGATGTCTTTTGAGTCATCATGAAAGAGACAAATAAAATATTTTAATGCTTTGCATCATCCCCAAGTAGACATTAAGAGGATAATAGAAGAACATGGAGACACATAGAAGAATAGTCACAAAAGAGAAAGGAAGGAGAGAGAGAAGATCTATAGTGCTAATATTGCTAATTTAGCACAACATCCACTTCCCAATCTTGCTGATCACTATTTTAGGAAGGCAAGCAACATGCTAGAGGAGAGATATTGAGCACAATAGATGGAGCTATCACAAGATCCAAACAAGGACTATGCTCATGTTGTAAGTCACTTTGTTCGATTTCAGGAGTTGGGATTAGGGTTTGTGAAAACTCATCTGATAAATGCTTGTCCACATCAACATAGTCATACTCATTGTTAGAAGCATTAGGAGTTGTATTGCCATTATGAATAATATTTTCACTCATTTCTTCATCAAAGTTTAGAGGAGGAGAAAGAACACGAATAGAAGTAAAACCATCACATGTTTTATGAAACTTATGATTTGGAGATGTTGGTTGAACATCTTTCTTAGGAGAAAAGGGAATCATGTCAACTATCAGTGTCTGAGGAGATTGAATATTTTGAGGGATAGTTTCATGAGCTTGAACATAGTTTCTTCATCAGTGTTCTCTCACAAAATGATTTCGTCAATTCTAGTGGAAAACTGAGAAGGAGGAGGAACACTTGGAAAAGTAGGAATGTTTCTCTCCTTGATAGTGGAAGGTTTAGGTTGAGATCTTTTTGGTTGAACAAGAGGAGAAGCATGCCTCTTCTCTTGATAAGAGGAAGGAAGTAGAACTACACCATAGAAAGGAGGAATATTAGGTGTAGGAAGGAGACCAGATCCATCATGAGGATGAGGTATAGGTCTAACCTTAGGAAGAATATTGTTGATCTCCTTAAGAGAAGGTAAAGTCACATCCATAGGAATAGGTGGACAATCTTCCTTAGGAGGGAGATTAGTTCTATTCATGAGGGGAAGAATGTCATCTTGAAGAGTAATAGGGATGCCAAGTGTTGGAGATCTAGGTTGAGTTAATGATAATATCATATTATTCTTCCATTTTTGATAAGATTGAAAAAGAGCATCACTCCTTGATGGAAGAGATTGAAATTGTTTAGGCCAAAAGAGATCAATACGAACACTAGGGCTTCTTTCAAATGGACAAAATAAGCTATGGTTCATGGTTATGATTTCTCCATTGTGAGGAAATTTAAGACACTTTTGGATTGGAGAAGGAACATCCTTCATGGAAGATAGCCAAGGATATCCCAACTTCACACAGAATTTCTCAAAGGAAGGTATGATAACAAAGTCAAAATTCATAGATTTAGCATGAACCTCAACAGGAAGGGTGATAAAGGTAATGCTAGGACAATGGAAGCCATCAAATAACTTTGATAGTTCTGATACTTAATGTAAGTACAGATCCAATAGCCAAAAAGATGAGAGAGGGGGGGGGGTGAATCATACAAACTTATTCTTCCATAAAAACATCAGATTCAACCTCGGTAACATATACTTTAGTAATATAACCCAAAATTGTTAAACATGCAAACTGAAAAGCATATAAACATCATAACACCAGATTTAACATGGAAACCCAAATAGGGAAAAGCCACTATGGAATTTTGGACCCACTAAGAAATATACTCTTCTAGAGTATGCTCGGTTAAAAGCAAATCTTGTTAAAGATTACAAACACATTGCTAGATGTAACCCGATTAAGGGATTTCCCTCAAATCTGTTAGGATCTTCACCTTGTTAGAAATGACCTTGTTAAAGGATTTCAAACACTCAATTAGAATTTCACCTTGCTAGAGGGTTTTACAAATAAGACTGTTAAGTCCACTCGGTTAAGAGATTTTCTATCACTTTCACAAAATAACAGTAATAAAAATCTATCTGCAACGTCACATTTAAAATGCTAAAGCAGATTCTTATTTATTCAATACAATCTAGACATAGAACTAATCTTGTTCATCTGTTGGGCTTCTATACTCTGTTATTCAAATAGGTCTTCAAGCTTCTATGCTCGGTAATCACTATGTAGAATCCCTGTGCATACACTTGCCCGCATACATTGTTTATCAACAGTTTCCTATTAATAAACAATTAGCTAACCGCTTAATCTCCTTGATCACATCTCCCATGATCAATCATAGCCATTAGATCTTCATCTTGTCCAGGTTCAATGCATCTTTTGATCTGAAAACATTTTACCCCACCTAGGAACTTGCACATATTTCTTGGAACTTGTGTCAGGGTATTGTGGTTCAATCTGTGTTGTAGATCTTCATGTCGACTTTCCTTTGCCATAGATTCATTAACAAACTTCATGCATGAAATACCAATCATATAATCAGTTCCAGCTCATTAGCTTCCTTCATTAAATAATGCATGTAAACATTTAATACATTTTGTTATAGCTCAGTTACAACTTGGTTACAACTTAGTAAATACTAAACTTCACTCGGTAGACATTCTGCCTTCATTAACTGATAGTGATAACCTTAGGGTTTATCGACTAGGCTCCTTAGGGTTTACCGACTAGGTTCTTTGCTTGATAACATAGTATAGTATTAACCTTACAATTTACAACATATGTATGATGTCAAAACAATCTAAACATCATGATCCCATCATTTTCTGACTCGGTAATAGTTGCCCACTGAATACCTTATTCATCCCCTTATTCATCATATTCTTTCTGTGTCTTTTAATAAAGTCTTTATACTCTTTAAATCATACTTCTCAAGATATGGCAACATCATACTGAGTTAGAAAATCAATTTCTTGACATCAATGACAAAATAATAATATCAAGATAGTAAACATTCTTAATCAGTTATATCCATAATCATCAACAACCTTCTCAATATCCTTATTGAAATACCAACAATCTTTCATTGTCTGTTATAATGCTATATTGCCAACAATCTCCCCCTTTGGCATTGATGGCAAAACCAATTGATTTGACCTTAAAAGATTCAAATTGTTGTGATTCTAAAATGTTGAAATGCTCTCCCCCATACATTAGAATTCTCCTCTTTTCTTCAGTCTTCTTTCCAATCTGTTGTCTTCTCAGTTTTCTCCCCTTTTAAATTATTCTTCTCCCCCTTTGACAACAATGCCAAAAAGTAAAGAACTAAAACATAATTGCTTCCTGTATGAAGTGAATTCCTGTTGTTTGTGTATCAACTGAGTCTCGATTAGAGCATTTTGTCTTTAATTCCTATTCCCTATAATATTCATGTATTGTTTCCTGTAATATTCCTGTACACCTTTAGAAAAACATCCTAAAGTGTATAAATCAACATCAACTCCTAAAAGATATTCAATAGAGTCATCGGATTAATGCTTTCACCGAACTCAATCAGTGAGTAGAAGATAGGGGTAGGACCCCTAGCTTACTTCTGAGATATTCAAAAGTGTCCCTTGGTAGTGGATTGGTGAAGATATTTGCTATTTGTTCCTTTGTGCTAACATACTCCAACACCACTTTCTTCTCTTGAGCTTCTTCTCTAAGATAATGATATTTGATAGAGATGTGCTTTGTCTTAGAGTGCATAACAGGATTCTTTGAAATGTTAATGGCACTAGTATTGTCACAGAATATAGTTACTGGCTCGATAACTTTCTCATTTATACCTTCCAATAGTTGTTTGATCCATGCAATGTTGGTACAATTCAATGTTGCAGCAACGTATTCAGCTTCTGTTGTTGACTCTGAAACACATCCTTGTTTCTTGCTAAGCTAACTCACTAGTCTTTCTCCTAAAAAGAAAGCTCCTCCACTTGTACTTTTTCTATCATCAATGTTGCCTTCGTAATCAGCATCAGTATAAACTTTTAAATCAAAATCATTTCCTTTCTGATATAATAAGCCATCTTCCTCAGTGCCTTTCAAGTATCTAAAAATTATTTTGATTGCTGTCATGTCTATTTCCTTAGGATCTATAGAGAATCTTGCAACTATACCTACTGCATGTGCTATGTCTAGTCTATTGTGAACAATATATTATAGTTTTCCAATCATGGATCGGTAAAGTGTCTCATCAACAGATGTAGATTCATCATTCTTTGATAATTTATAGTTGGCAGTCATAGGAGTACTTACTAGTTTTGAATCCTCCATTCCAAATTTCTTCAAGATTTCCTTTATGTACTTGGATTGAGTAATGAAAATCTCATTTTTCATTTGCTGTATCTGTAAACCTATAAAATACTTTATCTCACCGATTAATGACATCTCAAATTCTTTGCTCATCTCATTTCCAAAGTTCTTGCATAAAGAGTCATTTCTAAAAAATATAATATCATCAACAAATATGGCTGAGATCAGTATTCCATTTTCATCATTCTTCATGTACATATTGTTGTTCTCACTTGTCCTTATAAAACCAATCTTAATCAAATAAGAGTGCAATCTTTCATACCATGCTCTAGGTGCTTATTTCAAACCATATAAAGCTTTGTTCAATTTACATAACTGATCTTTATTCTTGTCTTCAACAAATCCTTCAAGTTGTTCAATAAAAAATTCTTCTTCTAATATTCCATTCAGAAACGCAGATTTGACATCCATTTGATATACCTTGAAATTTTTGAAAGCAGCATATGCCAACAATGTTCTTACTCCTTCAAGTCTAGCAACAGGTGCAAAACTTTCACCATAATCAATTCCTTCTTCTTGAGCATAACCTTTGCAAACTAGTCTTTCTTTGTTTTGAATGACCTCTCCTTTTTCATTTAGCTTGTTTATGAAAATCCACTTTGTACCGATTACATTTTTGTCCTTCGGTCTTGGGATTAGTGTCCATGTGTCATTCTTCTTAATTTGATCAATCTCTTCTATCATAGCATTTATCCAATCTTCACTGTTAAATGCCTCTTTCACTATTCTCTATTCAAATTCAGATATCAGACATGTGTTCTATCTCAGTTTATTCTTTGTCATCACTGGATCATCCTTATCTCCTATAATCTGATTTGGTGCATGATGTCTGCTGACATACTTGGCTAATACAGGCTCGGTAGGCTCTTTATGATCTTCTTCATCACTCGGTAACTAGATATTCTCTTCATTTTCCTCAACAGTCTTCTTGGTAAGACTTCTCGGTTGAACATAGACAAATTCATCATAGTCTTCTAGTTCCTTGGAATTTCCTTCATCATTTCTTTCTGCAAATTCATCAATTTTCACATTTGTACTTTCTACTATTTTGTTAGATGATTTGATCAGACATTTAAATGCTTTGCTTCTAGAAGAATAACCTAGAAATGTTCCTTCTTCACTCTTCTGATCAAACTTTTCATTTGTATCATCTTTGTGTACATAGCATCTACTTCCAAAGATTTTAAAATAACTTACATTAGGTTTCTTATCATACCATATTTCATATGGTGTCTTCAAAGTACCTTTCTTCAATTGTACTCGGTTCGGGGTGTAAACTGTTGTGCTTATTGCTTCTCTCCAAAATGTTTATGGCACCTTCTTTTCAATCATTAGTGTTCTAGCACAATCCACAATAGATCTGTTTCTTCTCTCAGCTATTCCATTCTACTATGGAGTTCTCAGTGCAGAGACTTGTCTTTTAATACCATGATCATTGCAAAATAAGTTGAATTCATCAGATGTGAACTCTCCTCCTCTATCTGATCTAAGACATTTCAGTTGTCTTCCTGTTTCATTTTCAACTCTTGCCTTGTACCATTTAAACATTTGAAAAGCTTCTGATTTATCTATTAAAAACATTACTGACATCATTCTTGAATAGTCATCCACAAATAATATGAAATATTTATCACCATAATAACTTTGAACTTTCATAGGACCACAAAGATCAATGTGCACTAGATCTAAAATTCTCTTAGAAGTGTAAGACTTACTTGTAAAGCTTGATCTTGTCATCTTAGCCATCTGGCATCCTCGACACATAGCATTCTCAGGTTTTTCAAGACTCGGTAGACCTCTTACTCGGTGCTTCTTGCTTATTTTGATCAGATTATCAAAATTTACATGACAAAACCTTTTATGCCATAACCAGGTATCATCTATCTTTGCATACAAACACTTGTTAAGAGTCGAGTCAAGGTGAAATGTGTTACCTTTTGTTTGTGTCCTGGTAGTAGCTAACTTTCCATTCTTTTCATGAACTTTGAAAATTCCTTTCTCAAATTCTATTCGGTAACCTGTGTTGTTTAGCTGTGCTACACTCAACAAATTGTATTTCAAACCTTCAACCCAATAAACATCATTGCATCTTGCATTTTCAAGAAGTGTTATAGATCATTTACCTTTCATCGGACATGGTGCATCATTGCCAAATCTAACATAGCCTCCACCATAATCTTTTAATATAACAAACTTGTGTTTATCTCCTGTCATATGATGTGAGCATCCACTATCTATGATCCAAGAATCATTAGTGTTTATGTGAGATATTAGGGCTTTTTCTTCATACCTTTCTTCATCTGATCCATCTCTGATAGCCACATAAACTACTTCCTCTATATCAGTTTCATCTGATATATCATCATTGGATTCCTCATCGGCTATTAAACATGTATTTCTATCTCTTCTTTTGAAGTTTCAGTGTCCTCTGTAATGATTATCTTTCTGTCTGTCATCTCGATAATCTCTCTTTTCAGTAGAATCTTTGTCAGGACAGTTAGAAGCTATATGTCCTATCTTATCACAATTAAAACATTTCAAAGGTATCTTTTCTTTATACTTACCTTTGCCTCTCGGTAACCTTCTGGCTAATAGTGCTTCAAACTCTTCCTACTTTTTGATTTCCTCATACAATTTATGTACTTCTTCTATGTTCTTACGAAATCTTTCACTTGCTCTACTGTGATCTCCTTCAGAGTATTTATACTTTCTTTCAATGTAATCATTGGATTCATCAAGATGAAAAGAACTAAATGCAAATTCAACTTTATTTATCGAAGATCCACTGTTATCAAAGTTACTTAATTCAAATGCATGTAGCTTACCAATAGTAGCATCTAAAGAAACTGGCATATTAGGTATAGACCTCAAGTCATTGATTGCAGAGACTCGGATTGCACAAGCTGGTAGAAGGTTTCTCAACAACTTACTTGTTATATCCTTTTCTTCAATAGTTCCACTTGCTCCTTTGATTTGATTGACAATCTCCTTTAGTATTGTACTATACTGTGTTATGTTCTCACCTTCATTCATCCTCATAGATTCAAGTTGTCCTCTTAGACTATCTACTTTTGCTCTTTGAACATGTTCATCTCCTCCATATACTGATATGAGATTATCCCACATTGCCTTTGCATCATTCCAGCCTTCTAGATCATTAAACTCTGAGTCGATCAATGCAGATGTTATTTCAATCATTGCTTGAATATGTTCTTACTTTGCCTTTATCTCTTCCATAGTCAATGGATAGGTGCTCGGTGTAACAAAATCATTCTCTAGATAGTATATAGCATATTCTCCAACTCTTGATAGATGCAGCTTCATCCTTTTCTGCCATGTAGATAAACTTGACTTGTTTAGCTTCAGTGCATCCCTCTTATACATCTTTGGATCTTTAACTCAAGTGCCTTTAAAGTTTTCTTTTGGAGTCCAAAGCACTAATACCAATTGATAGTTCTGATACTTAATGTAAGTACAGATCCAATAGCCAACAAGATGAGAGAGGGGGGGGGGTGAATCATACAAACTTATTCTTCCATAAAAACATCAGATTCAACCTCGGTAACATATACTTTAGTAATATAACCCAAAACTGTTAAACATGCAAACTGAAAAGCATATAAACATCATAAACCTCATAACACCAGATTTAACGTGGAAACCCAAATAGGGAAAAACTACTGTGGGATTTCGGACCCACTAAGAAATATACACTTCTAGAGTATGCTCGGTTAAAAGCAAATCCTGTTAAAGATTACAAACAGATTGCTAGATGTGACCTGGTTAAGGGATTTCCCTCAAATCTGTTAGGATCTTCACCTTGTTAGAAATGACCTTGCTAAAGGATTTCAAACACTCAATTAGAATTTCACCTTTCTAGAGGGTTTTACAAATAAGACTGTTAAGTCTACTCGGTTAAGAGATTTTTTGTCACTTTCACAAAATAACAGTAATAAAAATCTATCTGCAACTTCACATCTAAAATGCTCAAACAGATTCTTATTTGTTCAATACAATCTAGACATAGAACTAATCTTGTCCATCTGTTGGGCTTATATACTCTGTTATTCAAATAGGTCTTCAGGCTTCTATTTTCGATAATCACTATGTAGCAACCCTGTGCATACACTTGCCCGCATACATTGTTTATCAACAGTTTCCTATCTATAAACAATTAGCTAACCACTTAATCTCCTTGATCAGATTTCCCATGATCAATCATAGCCATCAGATCTTCAATCTTGTCCAGGTTCAATGTATCTTTCAATCTGAAAATGTTTTACCCCACCTAGGAACTTGCACATATTTCTTGGAACTTGTGCCAAGGTATTGCAGTTCAATCTGCATTGTAGATCTTCATGTCGACTTTCCTTTTCCATAGATTCATTAAAAAACTTCATGCACGACATACCAATCATTTAATCAGTTCCAGCTCATCAGCTTCCTTCATTAAATAACGCATGTAAACATTTAATGCATTCTGTTATAGCTCAGTTACAACTCGGTTACAACTCGGTAAATACTAAACTTCACTCGGTAGACATTCCATCTTCATTAACCGATAGCGATAACCTTAGGGTTTACCGACTAGGTTCTTTGCTTGATAACAGAGTATAATATTAACCTTACAATTTACAACATATGTATGATGTCAAAACAATCTAAACATCATGATCCCATCATTGTCTAGCTTGGTAATAGTTGCCCATTGAATACCTTACTCATCCCCTTATTCATCATATTCTTTCTGTGTCTTTTATCGACATCTTTATAATCTTTAAACCATACTTCTCAAGATATGGCAACATCATACTAAGTTAGAAAATCAATTTCTTGACATCAATGACAAAATAATAATATCAAGATAGTAAACATCCTTAATCAGTTATATCCATAATCATCAATAACCTTCTCAATATCCTTATTGAAATGCCAACAATCTTTCATTGTCTATTATAATGCTATATTGCCAACAAACTTCACAACCACATTAGAAGAATCATATATTGGTTTATGCAATTGTAAAGTGAAAACTTGCTCTTCAATTATGACATTAACCATGCAAGAGGGATCAATCAGGGCACCATGACAAGGGATATCCTTAACCTTTGCAACTATGTATAAAGGCCATTGGGTGCTCTAATGGTCTCACTAGGGTGAAATGTAATACAAGGATCCTTAGGTGTATGTTATGTTTCTACCATATTAACCAAGTTTGGAGCCATAGAGGTGAATTCTTCAGAAGAGAGAGACTTAGGCACAATCTCAATAATGTTAGAGGTATGAGATGGCAAGGGATCAATGAAAATATTAAGATTTTGATTAGGAAGACCTAGCGATTTATTCCCTTTATCATTCACACCTACCATAGATATAGTATTATTATCAATCAAGTCTTGAATCTTATTCTTCAATTCAAAACATTTTTCAGTATCATGACCAGGTTTACGATGAAATTGGCAAAAGAAATTGTTATCAAAATAAGGAGATGAAAGTTTGGAAGGATCTATTTGTTTTATAAGAGGAAGTTTGATAACATTTATGTGCAACAACTGAGACATAATACTATGTAAAGATTCATTCAAGGAAGTAAACTATCTTTCTCTTTGGAAAAAAATTAGAAATAGAAGGAACACCTGTTGTAGCATTCACGTAATTGTTGTTGATTGGATAATTGAACTTGATGAATATTTTTTCTGGTTTGAACTTTGCAAATGGTTGTTGAACACTCTACCCCTTATCACTAGGATCTATAGGAGTGGATTGCTTCATTTAACTCACAACTAGTTGATAATTGTGGAGTGTTGCACACAACTATAGAAAAGAAGTAAACTTAGAAAAAATAAGTTTTCCTTGATATCTTTTTGTAAATTAGAAATGAAAATTATTGGAATATCATTATCAGGTACATGAAAATAAATTTGAGCACACAAACTTATATCTACCAATGAAATCAGTCACTTTTTCTTTAACACCTTCTTTACAATGTATCAAATCAGTCAAAGTGATTTTAAGACCAGTGTTGTTTTGAAATTGTTGGATGAACGAATTTGCTAGTTGTTGAAAAGAAGTGATAGAATAAGATGGGAGAGAGAAATACCATTGTAAGGCCTTATCTCTTAATGTTCTTGTAAACAATTCTGCAAGCAATCGTTGATCATAAGCAAAATCAGTACACAAGGTTTGAAATGTTTTGACATGCGTAAGAGGATCACCTTTTCCATTATAGAGTTCCAATTGAGGGATATCTATTAGGACTCCCAAAGATACTAAGAGGGGGGTGAATCAGTATCTAACTGGTAAATGTATTTTCTAAACTTATTAAGTAAATTGCATTCAAAAACAATGTACCGGTAAACCAGGATTAATGCAATAAATAAGAACAATAAGCACAAAATAGATAGCACACCATAACACAAGATTTTTAATGAGGAAACCTGGTGTGGGAAAAACCTCGTTGGGATTTCTGACCCACAATATTCACTTACTGGCCAATAAATGAATATTACTTACAATAGGGGCTTGCACATGCAAGAAGGCCATCTACCTAAAGCTCACTACTTAATTACAAAAGGGAAGTCTCACTGACTTACAAACTAGATTATACAAATCCAATATAATGTACTGCTTTGGTTCAACATCTGCTATGCCAGGTTCAGTACCGGTTTAAGCTCACAAAAAAACCATAAACCTTACTCCAAAATCTGCCTCAATATTCACATGTTCGCATCTACCTCTTACATTTTTTTTACACAAATGATCTATAAGATCTTATACTTATATATGAGTCCTATTACAATTTTCCTTGTCGACTTACAAAAAGATGTTACAATTAAAAACATAATGTAATAAACAAAATCCTATTGGCTGGGGTGTCAGTGCCATAGGATTGCAAGGTTGCCATCAATGACAATACCTTCATTCACCTACAATTTTGCATTGGAGTGTGCATTTTCCAACAATCTCCCCCTTTGGCATTGATGGCAACACTCATGAGAAAAAGTCAAAATTGTATCCAAAATATGTTGTCCAAAAATTTTACCAAAAACTGTGTGCTCCCCCTGAGCAGATGAACTCTTCTGTCCATTATTTTTCTCATTCATACAATGACAAAGGCTACACTCAACTGGATCCTTGTAACCGGTGGGTTACAATTTGATATAGATCTTCTAGTGCAAAATTTAAGTTGTTAGTGAACCTTTCACTATCTTTTAATGATGCTTCTATCCTTTGGATGGTACCGACGAGTATGTGCATTTTCTCTTCTAGTGTCTTAAGTCCTAGAACAAGTGCCTCTGAAATCTATTTTCTCAAAGAGATGAGGATATCAAGTTTCAAACCAAGTCTACATTTCAGTTCCTTAGCCTTGTATTGTATTCTTTCCTTTTTCTTTTCCATTTTTTTAAAGTTTTTCCTCAAAACTTGCAATTTCCAGCTCTATTACTGATATGGGTTCTAATGAACCTATGAGATTAGCAGCTATATCATTTATTTATGATGGTACTATGCTGATCCCCTTGTCTATATCCATTGTCAAAATATTGGTCTTACATGTGTCTCTATACAACTCCTTAAATTCCTTTAATGTTTTGTTTAGTGTCGGTAGGAGGGTGTCATTGTGTTCCGTGCACTTCTTTATTGTCTCATCAAAGAATTTTTCTTTTTCCTTGTTCATTTTCTCACTGAAAGTCTCCTCATTAATCTAATCAACTATCAATAGATTGTCAGTGATATACTTAGACAATGTGTCTAATTGGCTCAAAGAATATTTATTTTCCACATTGCACTTGGGTGCAATCAATTTCAAAATAGGGATGGTATCATCAATATCCTTATATGCAAGTGCATTGCAATCTATTATTTTCTTGATGGAATCCAATAATACCTTTGTTACATTTATTGGTCTGAATTTTGTTAAGGAAGAACCAGAAGATTGTCGAACTACCTTAACAATCTGCATTTTGTTGGTGTGATTAACCTCTTTTCTTGAGTTGACCTCTGGTAGGTCAGTTTGTGTCTGCATCTCAAATAGAAAAGGTTTGGGTTTCTCAGTTGTTGTTGGTGGCACTATCTCTATCTCAACCTTTCTCTCTTCACGTTTCTTAGAATGTATCTCAGTATGTTTCTCTATGCTTTCTTCTGCTAGTTTCTTTGATGAAGTCTCAGTTTTTTCTATCAGTTTCTCTATGTGTACCTCTGAATTATGCATTGTTAGTATCTCAAAATATTTTACTGTGTTATCAGTAGCCAATTTCTCTAACTCGGTAGGTTTTTTAGTGTGTACAGCAATGGTATCTGTCTTTCCAGTATCCAAGGGATCAGTTGATTGTTCAACGTGTGTTTCAATCCCAGTCTCAACATTTCCAAATACTTCTTCTTCAAGTTCTCTAGGTGCTTAGAGGAGGGCTTTAGCATATGTTTCTATAATGTTTTCATCTGCCTCATAACCCATTTTAGCTACCTAAACTATTCTAGTAGCCACTCCTTCCATCCAGATTTCATCCTTCTTTATAACAAAGCATATCTCCTTTTGGTATTTGTCAACTATGGTTTGAGATATTCTTTCCCTAGTCTTCATTATAGCCTTAAATGCTTGAAAGTATTCAATTATGTTATTTTCCCTGTCATCTCCCATGTTGCTAAAGATATCGAAAAGTTGTTTTCCTACCAGTATGTCAAAACCAAATTCTTTTCTACCTATATCGGGAACTTCCTTGGTGATGTATAGCAATAGACATACAAGTAAGTTACCAAATCTGAAAGTACCTTTCTTGTCACCCTTAATTTTCTTCAGATTATCAATCAATTCATCCTTTAGCCATTCACATATGTCAATTTTTGCATTACTATTCACCATGTCAAAAGTACTCTTGATACATAAACTAGAAACAGAGTTTAATCTGTTAGCATGTGTAGCTTTGTATCCTAGTATCATGCTAATGAATCTTACATTATCATCCTTCTTCGTAACTTTGGGTATAATCTTAAATACGGGCCTAGGGCATTTAACCACTTCAATTACAGTAGGGTTTGCAATGAATTCAGGTGTAGAGGAGGAATCCATTGTATAAATACCTTAATCTACCTTTAGGTTTGAATGCTTGATAGATTTGCTTCACTTCTCACTGTGGATGCCTTTGCTCTAGTTTTTCATGCTCTAAGGAAGTTTGAATGCTCGGTGAGTGAAAAAGAGTGAAAAACACTTTCTTTATAATGTCATTTCCTTCAACTACCATAATAAATGCCTATCGGTTAAGTGAAAACTTAACTCATCTTCCTGTAAAGAAGCATTTCATCTTCTTACCATCAACCGGGGGTAAACTAGCATGTTTTCAATTTGATGCCATACCCCCAAGGGATTTCTTTTTAGTTAGATGAAGAATCTCCTGCCAGTGGAGTGATACTCTGTTCTACCGGTGAAGGATAGTCTCATCAACATTCTGATCTCTCTTTCTAATCCATTGTTTTGAAAATTATTGCTTTACCTCATCAACCTTTTCTTTACCTTTCAAACTGGGTCCTTTGTTATTTTAAAATGATGCCTTACTTGTACAAAATTTTGTATTATGTCCAATCTTGTTACAAGCATAACAAGTCACATTATTTTTTTGAATAGCTTTTCCATATCCTATGTCGGTATGTGTTCTGCATTGATTAGATAAGTGTCCAAATCTTCCACAAACATAACATCTTACATTCATTCTGTAATTTTCTGAATTGTGATTAATTTTATTGCATTTAGAACATTAACCGGTGGGTGCATTAGTGTTTTGATAGTTTCTAGAGCTACACTCACTTTCTATATGACCATACTTGTTACAATTAAAGCATTTCCCATTAAATTTATATGCATTAGGTTTTCTTATCGGTTTGTTGTGATCATGATTGTTTGCAATACCAAAGCTTTCACCAACTTCAAAGCCAAGGCCATTAGTATCTCCATTAGGTTTCTGATTTTTCAGCATATCATCAAATTCTTCTAAACTTTTCTTGAATTTCTCCTTATGTTGATTTGCAGTAGCCAACTCTTTTTCCGAGATATCTTTTTGTCTCATGAGTTTAGTTTTATCATGTTCCAATTGAATCAAGTTTGTCTTTAACATGTCATTTTCATGACTGAGTCTTATATTTTCATTTGCAACATCATTGATTCTCCTAGCCAAGTCATCTTCATATCTTGCATCTCATTCCTCAAGGTCATGTTCTCTTGTTTCAACTTGCTTACAAGATCATTAAGAGTTTCTTTTTCATCATCATCTTTTTGTATCTTCTCATGAAGTTCTCTTCTTTTATTTTAGGCAATAGTATAATTCTCTTGAAGTCCTTGAATGATTTCCTATGCAGCCTTCAGTTCATCTTCAAGTTTGATATTCTTCAACTTTTCTACATCATAATCTGCAAGAGTTGTTTCCAATTGCTTTCTCAAAATTTCCATCTGTACCATTGTCAGAATCTCCCTCAAGCTATTAGGGTTCTAAAAAAATACGACTAGGCTCTGATACCAATTGTTAGGATTCCCAAAGATACTGAGATGGGGGGTGAATCAGTATCTAACCTATAAATGGATTTTTTGAACTTATTAAGTAAATTGCATTCCAAAACAGTGTACCAGTAAACCATAATTAATGCAGTAAATAAGAACAATAAGCACAACATAGAAAACACACCACAACACAATATTTTTAACGAGGAAACCCGGTGTGGGAAAAACCTCGGTGGGATTTCTGACCCACAATATTCACTTACTAGCCAATAAATGAATATTACTTATAGTAGGGGCCTGCACATGTAGGAAGGCCAAGTGCCTAAAGCTCACTACTTAATTACAAAAGGGAAGTCTCACTGACTTACAAACTAGATTATGAAAATCCAATATAATGTACTACTTTGGTTCAGCATCTACTATGCCAGGTTTAGTACTAGTTTAAGCTTACAAAATAACCATAAACCTTACTCCAAAATCTGCCTTAATATTCTCATGTTCGCATCTACCTCTTACATTCTTTTTACACAAATGATCTATAAGATCTCATACTTATATATGAGTCCTATTACAATTCACCTTGTTGGCTTACAAAAAGATATTACAATTAAATAAAAAATGTAATAAATAAAATCTTGTCAGCTGGGGTGTCGGTAAACATCTTTGCCACTGCTAGTTAACTATATGCTAGTGTAGAGTCTGTCGGTGCCTGTGCCATAGGATTGCAAGGTTGCCATCAATGACAATACCTTCAATCACCTACAATTTCTCATTGGAGTGTGCATCTGCCAATAATCTCAACATATTTAGGTGGCATGGATTTAACAATATCAAGAGAAAGTGGGCTCCCAACATCAAAGGTGGGCACACTAAACTTGGATTGACTCATAAAAGCAATTTGTTGTTGTAAAGAAGACACAGTTTGGGGAAGATTGTTGATTGTCATTTCGGTAGAAGAATTGATGTTAGACATAACTGATTGAGAAGGTGGTGTGATGTTGTTGAAAGAAGGTATGGATTGAGAATAAGGTGGTGGGACATTATGATAAGTAGGCAATGGTGATGATTGGGTAGGAAAAGGGACACTTAAAGGAGCAATAAAGTTGTTGAAGGAATTGCCCCCTTGTGTCACACTGATTGGTTGAGGAATAATAGAAATATTTATAGAAGACATAGGTAAAGATGGAGGATTAAATGAAGAAGAGGGATTGCTGCCATGACTCATGGTTGTAGGAATGTCATTTTGAGTTGAAGTAGTCATGATGTTGGATGCAAAAGTAGGAATACTAGTCATAAGAGTAGTCAAAGGAATTGAAGGATTGACTTGTGTTGGAGGTTGTGAGTAACCTAGGTTTTTGCACAACTCTTGATAGGCATGACATTAGAATCAACAATATGTGCAATGCCACATAATATATCAATTCCAATCTTATCACTTTGAAGCATGTGCTTAAGATCTTCAATTAATGGAAGAGCTTCACTATTAGGGTATTCTTGGGACATCCATTGTTGAAAGATATCAAATTGATTGTCCAATGTAGAAAGTTGATCTAAAGACACCCTAGTTAAAGCTTCTTCTTCATCATGGGATCCACCAATGGGGTGAATAGGCACATGATTAGGATGAGAAGTATGATCCTCATTAAAGAAGTCACCCAAATTAGGCTCCATCTCCTTGGTAATTAAACCTTGGGAATCTTTAATTCTAATACTTTGTCTAACGGGGATAGGATAGGTAGGAATAATAGTGGTAAAATGCATGCACTGGAGGGAAAATTTGAATTTTGAATTATGGAACCAAGCTTACAAAATTGAGTAATGCAAAATTTAAGAAAATAATGATTACACAATTTGAACTTTGTTGGAGGATGGGAATGACATAATTTCCAAAAATGAAAGGAAATTATAATTTCAAAATAGGGCCAAGGGAAGACCACTTAATTTTAAAATCAGGGCAGACTATAATTAACCTCTTAATTTTAAAAGATTTCTTGTAAGTTGAAATGTTGAATTTTGAAGGTATTTCCGATTCTAGAGGGATCAAAAATCAATAAAATCAGCCAATCTTCCATATTTAGGATAGTAAATACAATCATAACAGTCTCCCAAAATTTTTGGAAAAAAGTCGAGGATCGTGACGGGAATGCTTATGGTACAACCAAATTTTGTCAAAATTTTTAGGGATGGATATTACAATGATTTTAAAGCTAACCCCTCAAAAATGGTGAATTTTATGATCTCTAGATGGGCTAAATGAAGGAGCAAATGTGAAAATAACACCCTCTTAGGGTTTTGAAGAAAAAGAGCAATTGAATTGCAATTTTGAAAAAGGTCAAACCTAATAGATAGGGACACCTTGGAAAATGTCTAGAACTCTAAATTGGAATGAAATTGATTTGAAATTTGCACAAAATCTAATTAAATTTGAAAATTAGGGTTTTATGACCTAACCACTTAATTTTTAAATTTGAATTTTGGGAAAAAAAAAAGGGGGGGAAATTAAAAATTTGAATTGCAGGATTGAAGACAAATCTGAGAGCAATCAGAAATTTGAAAATTAAGTTGAAATCGGATTTTTGCACAAGTTCAATATGATTTTTGAAAATTAGGGTTTTAACAAGTAACCTCTTAATTTTGTAAATTTTATTTGCAAATTGAACAAGACAAGGAGGAAATTGAATTTGACAAACAAAACAATTTTCAGATCTAATATAACCACAAGCAATTTTTACAAATCACAAGTTCAATTTTAAATTTAAAAACTAGGGTTTTTAATGATTTAACCACTAAGTTTGTAGAAAGTTGAAACTTGTAAAGGGAAAATATGCAATTTTGTTCAAAGGAAATCATGCAAGACACTGGGTTCACCAAAATGTAATGGTGAAAAAATGGTGAATGATAGATCAAGAAGAAAATTACCCTTTCCCTCAAAGAGAGATGAGAGTTTCGCTATTGATTACCATTCAAGCACTTTTGACCATGTTACATTAGAAAGAGGAGAGGATAATTCACTAGATTCAATCTCTCCACATGAAGATGGTAGATTGAATTATGAATGAATTAGGAATGTTAAGTTGATCCCCTCTTTTGAAATGGAAAGGAACTGATTGAATTATGTAGCGCAAAAGTGGAAAAGAATTGATTATAACTTAAGATCGGAATATGGGATGAAGTTTTGCACTTGGATCTAGCAATTAAATGTCGAGATGAAGTCGCTTTGTGAATTTCAAGAAAAGTTGCCTAGACTGTGGTGAGAATGTACACGATCCTCTGAAAAATCCATGAAGCGAAAGGGTTTTTCTGCCTCTACAAATGAAACCCAAATCCATAAGTACAATTGTGCACCTGCAACCTACACAAAGAAAAGAGAGGAAAATGGGTTAGGCTTGGGGGTTTACCTTTAGGTCAAACCCCAGTTTTTGAATTAACCAAGTAATGAAAGAAAGTACTTGCAAGTAGTTGTAAATGAAAGACTGAATTGTAAATCACCTCAAGGGAGGTTTTAGTAGCAATGTTGATAAAAAAATGTTTGTGCGAAATTGAATTTTGAAATCAATCTCCTCTTCAATGGTTGAATCCTTGACTTGAATGCAACACCTAACCTTGAAGGAAGACTTGAGAATGCTCAATGCTGGAAAAGAATGCTTGATCGCTTATGCAACTTGAATCTCTCCAACTTCCACCTCTCCAACTTATGCAAATGAGAGGACAAATTCCCCTTAAATACATGTTAGTGGATCTGATTTTCATCATGGGCCGACATTGGGGGAGTTTCCCACCCAAGGCACAACCAACAATGTAACCCTAGGAAGGGTCCTGCCCCAAAATAGGGCAAGGATAGGGGCACCATGTCCTTATCCTAGGAGGATAGTGGCACCACGCCCCTATCCTACCCCTTTCTCTAGGGTAGAGTGCAGATGAGGAGATGCACAAGCCAAAGAATAAGTTGTTTTCGCAAGCTGAGCAATATTCGATCTCCAATTAGGCTAGAGGATTTGAACTTGCATGCGTGAGGACCCTAATGCAGTCAAAAATTGCTAGGGTCACAATTTTATGACACTACACATAAAAATAAAGATAATCTCCTCATTGTCATCATCTTCTTATTCCTCATCTGTCACACCTTCATCAACTGCAACATAGCATTTTTTCTTCCATTTTCCTTTATATTTCCTAAACTTCTCCTTACTATCACTGTTAGGGAAATTTTCAGCAATATGTCCAATATTATTGCAAGAAAAACACTTAAGAGGTAGTTTACCTTTATATTTACAAGTGCCTCTTGGAAATCTCTTAGCCAGAAGAGCTTCAAACTCCATCAGATGGTCTTCATCATTATTATCTCCTCTTCTTCTTCCATGACTAGATCTATAGTCATAACTGTGGCATACATCTTTCCCTTTTCTCATAGGTGTACCAGCTATAAATGCTTTAAAAGCTGATTTAGATGTCTTAGAAATACTGTTATCAAAACTATTTAATTCAAATGCAGTCAGTTTACCAATAAGAGAATCAACAGTGACTTTATCACTACTTACTAACCTTAACTCTTGAATAGTAGAAACTCTTATAGCATAGGCAAGTAAAATAGTTCTTAATATCTTACTTACAACAGTGTTATCTTCAATCTTTCCTCTAAAATTTTTAATACCACTAACAACCTCTTTAATCCTTTGTCCATACTGAGCTATATTTTCTCCTTCTACCATTCTCATGTCATCAAATTTACCTCTAAGACTCTCTTCCTTAGCTTTTTTAACATGTTTGTCACCACCATAGATTAGTTCTAATTTCTCCCAAACTCCAAATGTAGTTTATAATCCATGTACGTCAATGTATTCAGTATCAAATAGTGCACTTACAATAGCTTTCAGTACTTGATTGTTTTCCTGTTGTTCCTTAAGCTGATTTGGAGTTAGAGGACCGGTAGGGGGTAGTTATTTAGTAGTAACATGTTGCCAAAAATGAGAAACGTTACCTTTGATATAAATCTTCACTCTATCTTTTTCATATTGTGTAGTTGTCCTTAGTAAACTTCAGACCCTCCTTCATCATTTTCTTCCAGAGCTTTTCCTCAAGCAGTTAAGCTTCTACACATAGAGGACCAACGCTTTGATACCAATTGTTATTTGTGAGGAACCGGTTATTACTGAGAGGGGGGTCTGAATCAGTAAAAATAGTAAACTTTAACAACCTCCAAAAAATTCTTTAAAAAACAACTCATAAACAGTACTGGTAATAACTAAAATCATACTGGTGATCAAATTTATCAAGCTATTCTTCTAAGTGTTCATCAACATGCATGCAATCAAAAGATATCAACTCAACACATAAGAAATCAATCAACACATGAACATCAATATTTTCACATGGAAACACAAATTGGAAAAACCACAGTGGGAATTGGTACCCACAAGACTTTTGCACTCTTTCAGAATGTGCCATGTTAGGAACCTAGCCCGGTTAGGAGATTACAAATATGCCCGGTTATGCAAAGACCTTGTTAGGAGTCCCCCGATTAAGGGATTTACCTCAGCCCTATTAGGAGCTTTAATCTGTTAGAAGTAATCTTGTGAAAGGATTTAGAACCCAATCTAATGAGTCACCCCGTGAAGGGATTTATACAATCAGGCATGTTAGGACCTACCTAGTTAAGGGATTCTAAGTCTGGTGCAACTATTAGGGAACAACAGATGTATGATCTAAAAATAGAACTCTTGCTTGTATAGATCCTTTTATGCTCCAATCTGCTTCTCTCTTGCAGACACACACATTGGTTTAGCCACACACTCTTCTTCTATTGAACACAAAGTACCACTCAGAGGGGGGTGATTCAGTGGTTCCTAATTTTTTGACTTTTAAGGAAACTTCAGAATACTGGTTGTTATCATAAGAACTAAACAATCAAACTAGTAAAGCAAGTGAGGAAACCAAAAAGGACAATCACACAAATGCAACCCACAACACCAGATGTACGAGGAAAACTCTATATGGGAAAAACATTGGTGAGAAATGTTGTTGGAGACTATTGCTCCAATCCACCCTCACAAGTGAAACACTAAATTGCAAAGTTTTAGGGTACCCACCCCTACACCAAGCTCTAACTTGGTGATGTATATTGAAATACAATTTTTATATAGTTATATCTTCTTGTTGCAAATGAGTTTTGCAACTTGATCAAATAGTTTACTATCGATTGTCATTCTTTAATTCTCTACTAGATCTCACACTACCGGTTATAAGATCAATCTCTCTGATTCTTAGCCTCTCTTCTTTCTCTCTCTCACAATCTCACAACTTACTATGTCACACTTGGATGTCGCCTTTCTCTACCACACCTCACAGGTTTTCTCAATTATTGGACCTGCTATAGTTATGTCAATACTCAATCACTGTCGGTTAAATCCTCTCACCGATTTTCTTATTGAATCACTCTACAACTTACTCAGAATAAATTCTAAGGGAGATGATTCTTCTCTGCACTCAAGATCTCTTAACTCTTCTTCTTCTCTTCAAGAATCAACCTTTTTTATTTCAAGCTCATGTATTCATATTCGTGGATTCCCGCCAAGAATGTATTCAAACACTGCCATGTTAGATTTTCCTTCTCCAACTCGATCTGAATACAATTTGATTTGATGTTCTTTTTCAAGGATAAGATCTGTTATCACTGATTAAAATGGGTTTTTCTTTTCCCATGATTGGCAATGGTTTTGTTGATCTTTTGAATAAGGTGTAGTTCCAAATGCTTCAGCTTTGTTTTAGACCTTAAGGGTTTAAGGGTTTTTGATTTTAGATCCTCGTGTTTCGTTCTAAAACCTCTGGTTTCTAATCTTTCGTTACTTTATTCACTTAAGTAATGGGTCATGGGGTCGTAGGAAGTGTCCCCCCTTGTTGTTTGCCTAGGCGGTCATGTTAATTAATTGAAAAAATTTATGCCTTAAATGTTTTTCTTCTAAAGTTGTCGGGCCCAGTAACTAGTGCACATCTCGTGGGTGGATCCACGACTCGCACTATTTCGCTAGGCAAAGTTGCGCGTAGTTTAAAACTAGCGAAGTTGTGGAAAACACATGGCATGCCACATAGACAGTCCAGCTGGTGGTTGACAGTGAGTAAATTGGCGGCACGTGGCATAAGTCGCAATAGTCAGTAGGCTAGGAGTAAAGGCTAAAAAGGCGGGCCCCAGAGGTGAGTCAGGTCGCAGGTGGAGATGACTTGGCAGGTATAGCTGTTAATAACTTATTGGAGCCCCGTGGTTTCCTTTTGGCAAATAAGAAGGTGACAAGTCAGCTCCGAAAGTGACTGGGCGCCAGGTGTTCACGATGCGTCAGTGGGCCCACCCCTCCTGAGAGCCTTTTCAGGCGATTAAAAGCAGATCAACCTGAGCGATGATCCGATGGCCTGCGCTATTTCGCAAGGGTAAGATGCACGTCCTTTATACCCAGCAAAATAGCGAGAGTGAACGCGAGCCATCCACGTGTCATGATGAAACGTGGTCTAAGAAGAAAGTGTGGGCCCGCCAAGGTGGAACCGGCGGTATGAAAGAAAGACACGTGGCTGGTATCAAGTGGAATGCGAAGGGAATTTTAATGCAAATGGTTGGATGCCAAGTGGTATCATGTAGCCAATAGAAAAGCAGGACCCAGAGAAAAGCTAAAGCCGTCAGTTAACCTAACGCTCGATTAAGTTTCTTTTGATCGAACGGTTGGCGTTATTTCATAGAACCAAGCTGCCTGATAGTTATGCTTCGCAAAGTTGCGAAAGAGTAGAATGAAACACTTACAGGGATATTGTGACCCGTTAAAGCGAAAAATATGAATTCTTGTATGAATTCAATTTTGAAGGGACGGTCGAAGCATGCAGAATCAATGTTATAGTTAAGGCCCTGAGTACAAATATTTGATTTCCTAACAACCGGGTAAAGATATCTTTTAAAGGATATTGCAAAAAAAGTAGACGCAGAGTTATTTTCCTCAGATACAGAGCAAGTCGGTCCAGTTGCAAAGCAAATTCCTTCAAGCAAAGAACAGGTTCTCTCGTATTCTTGTGTAGCAATTCTTGTGCAGTGTTCTAAATAGATAATTAACTCTTCGTAGAGTTGTTTAAGAGTGGCATTTATTTCTTGCATTTTCAAAATGGCTCCTAAAAGAGAATTTTCTGGTAAGGTTAATTATTTAGAGAGGAGTGTATCTGATGATTTTTTAGAACAGTTGACGTTGTCAACTAACTAGGCATCAAAGGCAAAAGAGTTAGTGCCCAAGGCTCCCCATCTAAAGATAGGAGAAGGATTATATGACAAGGGCAATTGGTTGAGAGACCCACAGGTTGGGATTGTTTAAAGTGGGATTCAGAATGAGAAATTCTCCTGCCCCGCAAAACAGTATCTGGGAACTGGATGTTGGGAAACTAGTAGTCCCAGGGGTATTCATGGATACAGATTTGCTAACTCAAATTGCGTTAAACTATGATCCAGTCACAAGAAGCATTCGAGATGTAAATGGGAAAACCCTTGTGGAAATTAATGTTGAAGAGTTTAGGATAGCATTTGGGATTAATGAGTTTACAAACTTTCTAGAACCAATAAACTTCACAGCATCAGCCCAAATTTACGGTGCACAGAGGAGTCATCTCAGGAATGGGCCTCTTAAGGAATTTTTTGTGAAAATAGGAGGGTTAATAGTCGTAGGACCCAACACACAAGAGCCCTTCTCATTAAGTATGTTCACCCTGAGGGCTAAAGGAATGTATTGGGCACTTTGCCAAGTTTTGGGAGAAGATGCTGAAGCAAATATGCCGAATCATTACTTGTTAATGATCGCTCAGATTTTGAATCCTTCTCTTGCAATCACATTTGATTATGCCACTTATATTGTTGATGATATTCATGGAGGGTTGATAGGAATTAAGAATGGAAAGGTGGATAGGCCTTTTGGATGGTATTCACTCTTAATGCATCTTTTCCTCTTCAAAGGTGGTGATTACTTTGCCAGTGGGCTGGACCTGGTTAAGGAGAAGGAAGGAGAAAAAATGCCAGTATAGTTATGGAGTACTGTATTGTCATGGGACAAAGAGGATGCCAGTTTTTTGAAGTTTGATAAATATTTTGCATTTAAAATAAGGACTCTCCTCTGCTCAGAGAACCCAAGAATCCCCAAGGTTCTTCTGGATTTCATAAGACCAAAAGAATTCGCAGAGAACATAAACATTGTTCATAACTGGGGTGACATTTATTTATATCTAGTTTCCACAGTTTTCAGAGTTTTTGGTTTCAGAGGTACTCCATTTTTGTTACCTTACCAGGTCCCTCTCAAAGTGGGAATTGCGGAGATCCTCAAACAAATTGGTGGCTTGCAAGAGGCAGAGTTGACAGGCAGGGGTAAAGGGACTATTTTCCCTGCAGCTACCATAGCCCACCAATTTTGTAATAACAAAGGGAGGCTGGAATTGCTTTGAGGATTTCCTTAAACCTTATCATTTATCCACTGCAATGTCCAAGTGTGCCGATCCAAAGGACTTCTTCAACGGTATGTTTAGGAAGAAGGTAGCATGCAGAGGCAGGCCTCATCAATTCTAGTTTCCTGAAGACCTCATCAAAAATGAATTTGATCTAGATGAGAAGGAGCTAAGAAAATAAAAGTGGGTGGCTTATAAGAAAGCCCTGGATTTTGTGCATCAGTTTGATGCTAGCTATGACCCATTGTCTAGCTTTTTCCCACTAGAAGAGAAAATAAAGTTTTTGATTGTTTGTTTTGAAGATGTGATGCAGACATTGAAGGAGAAGAGGGAAGTTGTAATCAAGAGCAACCCTGAGAAAGCTAGAATGATCCTTAGTAGGTCAGCTTCCAGCAAGCCAATCCCTCCTAGTGATTACACACTGCATAAGAAATCAGGTTATAGTGTGCTGGTGCCTACAATAGGGGAGCCCTCTACCTCCAAGGGAAAGAGGAAGATGCAAGATGTCATCGACATCCAAGAGAGCCCAAAGAAGCAAAGGGTGGGGAAAGAAATACAATCAGATACACCTTTGTATTGCCCATCCCAATCCCCTATCCATATAGGAAATGAGCAAGCAGTAGCTGAGCAACTCATACAATTGGGTAGTCTAGGGGAAATTGCATACACCTATGATGAAGTAGAGGAAGGGATGCTAGAAGAACCCATTGCTACTGGAATGGATATTACCTCCACTGAACTTAAAGGCCAGGAGTGGGATCCTGAAATAAAATAGGCAAGTAGTGCCTTTCTAGCTGACAACAATTTTGTCACATCACAAGCATTTATGCAGTTTATATGAAAACAACACATAGATGTGAAACGAGAAAGGTTGAGCAGCCTAATAAAGATCCATTCTTGGTGGAAGAGGAAATAAAGCAAGAGATGATGGAAGAATTCAAAACCATCACCCCTGAGCAGGGAAGAGACATGGTAGCACAAGCTAGAGTGCTCATATTACCTGAATGGGATATTGCAGATGCCCTGGTATTTGATGTAGTAAGAAAAGAGACAAAACCCATGGAGGGGGTTACTTTCAATAAGGACAATGCTGCACTTGTCATGTGGTCTCTCAAGAGAAATGAGAGCAAGAAAAGCAAGGACACCCCAGGGTCAAGTTACCTTGGTTGAATGATGGTGAAGAGAGTGCAGAGTACAAGGGTAGTGGAGGCTGCTAGCACTATGTTAGAGACTGCAAAATTCAGTGTTGTAGTAGCAGAGAAGGAAGCCAAAGAGAAAGAGGCCCTCCAAGTCAAATTGGAAACAGTTTTAAAGGCCTATAACAGTGCCAAGGAGGAGATAAGAGGTAAGGATAGCATCATTGCCAAGCTACAGAGCCAGTTGACTGGACAATACCATCCAGGTGAGTCTTCAACATTGATGATCTCCTCTTCTCCTGCAAGACCTCCACCTACTAGCCCTATCATTGAGTTTCCACCATCTCCAGCACCCTCAAGCTCTTAGATGATTGAAATCACTCCCCAAGAATTAGAAAATTTGAAACAGGCTCAGGCCTTGTATGCAAAGAAATATGAGGAGAAAGTAAGGGCTACAATTTCCAGTTTTGCAGATACAATAAATGTCTCATTGCTCTACAACAATGTAGGTAAAATTATGGAAATATGGAATGAGCTCAGGAGAGACAAGGCCATTTTGACACATTTTTGACAGATGGAGGCCTAGGGAGCAAGATCTAGAGTTCATGTGTGTATCTTGTGATGAAGCAAGGGCCAATCCCATCATTAAGTACACTTCTGATGTTGCTAAAGTTTTAATACAATTAGCAGCAGAAGTGGATAATGTGGATAGGAAGATTAATCTGTGCAAGAAGGAATACACTGACCAAGTTTTTGAGTTGCTGTTGGTGTAAATAATTATTCATCATGGATATTATTACACTTACTTAAGTTTACTTAGGATAATGCATTTCATAGTAGTTTGGGTATGACACACTTGGGTGTTTGTGCCACATTGGGATAGTGTGTGTAGGAGAAATTCCACCTTTTATGGTGTTGATTTTGTTGTTACACTCCACTCTTGTTGTTACACTCCACATTCAGTGGGTGATCCACCTCATGTGGACTATTATATTATTTCTCCTACCTACCCACACCTATTTCCTACCTACCCTTGTTTCTTATTGAGCCACATGTCATGTTTGTGTTCTCACATATCCCTAGCCTTGCCTATATAAGCAGGCTCATCTACATTGTATGTAACTATTGAATCCAGTTGATTATTGTTGATCATTTCTATTGATGAGAATACAGTTTATTCTTGTTCTATATTGTGTCTCTATTTTGTACATTTCATTGAGCTCTTGATCTTGGCAAAATCCAAAATGGTATCAGAGCCATTGGGGCTTCATTGATTCATCTTGAAGAGGCATTATTGCGATGTCAAGAGGTAGATCTGAGGAGTAGCATCTTTTGGAGGCGTCCTAGACCAGATCCAACCTCGCCATTGCGTCCAAAAGGCCATTTCCATGAATTTTGGTTATAAAGTCGGCCTATTTTGGTGAGAAAATTTTTTTCTCCATTTTTGCTATATTCGTACGGATTTCGAATTTTCCATTATTTTTCAGAAAATTTTTTTTTCCTTTTCTGAATATATTTTTTCGAAAAATCAAAAAAATCGAAAAAAAAATTTGAAAAATCAGAAAGCAAAAAAAAAAAATTTTGAAAAAATATCAAAAAAATCAAAAAGTTTTTTTTGGGGGGTCCACAGACCCCCCCGTACCTGCGCGTTGCAGGTTTGCAGGTCTGCGACACATACCTACCTCGTCCCGCGTACACCGTCGGCCATTTCCTCTCCCGCCGGCAGCTCTGTCCCACACCGCTGCCATCCTCGCTCCCGCCGTCGTCGCTATCTTCCTCCTGCACATTGTTGCTCCCTCCGCTCGCCGTCTAGTAGCTGGCAACACCACCAATGCGGGCTCCTTTCCTCTACCACGCGCTTCCCATCACCACCAGCGCCCAAGTCTACCACCACCAGCTTCCTCTCTGGTAGCACCCGCTTCGCCACGCGGACACCAGTCACCAAACCGACGAACTAGCGTCCCCCACGTGGCAGGGGGCCATTGGCCCGCGGTACCTTCCATACACATAGTCTGCAGCCACATCACCCGTACAGCTGCCATGCAAATGCCACTGCATAGCGCACAGTCAGTAAATCCTTATGGTACAGACTACACAGTCATCCTGTGTAGTCACCCGCCACGTCATCTGTCCGTACAGTACGAACGCCCAGTCAGCAGGGGGTGAAGTTTTTGCGATGGTCATACGGTCGTCAAATTTAACCTAGTGACTTGCTGACATCAACGCCACATCAGCAGGGTTTGAAAATTTTGGACCCCCCTCTCATTGAGCTTTTTGATTTTGCAGTTCAACTTCAAATGGCCATAACTTGCTCATTTTTGCTCCTTTTTTGGTGCAATTTTTTTTAAAATGGGCTATAATTTTGTGCTCTCCATAATGGTGAAGAAATTTTTTGATTTTGATGTACGGAGTTTTCAAAAAATGAAGTTTTTGGTGACTGTACCTGAGTAATCCCAGTTTTTGCAACTTCAAAGGCTTCGTTTGGGGTCATATGACCTCCTTTCAGGTGCTATTTTTTTTGAAAGTGCGTATTTTTTTGTCTACTTTCACATGATGCTATCAGATTGATGCCATTGTAAGTAAAAATTATACTTTCAGATTTTGGCCATTTTTGGCTCTCTTGGTACTTGTATATTTGCTTGAATCTCAGTTAGATTCATTGCACTATTGATTGAAGTCTCTTGTATCTTATTTGAAAAGTTGTAAAATTTGCATCATAAGCCCACTTTGCCTTGTTTTGCAAGTGGCTCATTGTAATCGCACTAAGTATAAAGTGCCACAATCATCACTTTGGGGGGGTACTTTGATTGAGTGAAATTGGGGGGGTGTCTCTTGTGCGTTTGTGCTCTTGTGTTCCTTCCTTTTTGCTGCTATGTGTTCTTCTAAGTTTCCTCTCTTAACTCCACATAACTATGCTACTTGGAAAATTGATGCATGGAGTAAACTTATGGAAAAAGGACTCACTCATTACATTGATGGAACTATTGTTGCTCTAGCTGATCCTAAGGCTGATCTAGTTGGTCACTTAGATTGGCTCACTAAAAATATCATGGCAATTGGTACGTTAAGAAAGTATGTATCAAAGGATCTCATTTTTCATATTGAGAAATGTACTCTAATCAAGGGTGCTTGGCAAAAGTTTCAAGACTTGTATGGTCAAGTTGATGAGATTAGGGGATATCAAATTGATAGTGATCTCACCATGTTAGATCCCAAGAACTTTGATACTATACAAGATTATGTCACTAAGGCAAATGAGTTGAGGGCACAACTCAAAGATTGTGGCATTGATAAAAAGGATACTCAATTGATATTCAACTTGATAGGCAAGCTTCCACCAGAATATGCAGCATTTGTTTATAGTTTCCAAACCCATAGGATGACAATGGGTTCAAGATACACAATGCCTACATTTGATGCTTTCAATGAAATGTTGATGATGGAACAAACTAAGTTGATAAGCATGGGCATTCTTAAGGCTTCTAAGTCTCAAGCATTAGTGGCAAATCAAGGGAACAAAGGAAATCAAGGAAAGGGCAACTCAAACAAGAAGAAATGGCAATCAAATCCTAAGGAAAAAGCACCATCTTCTCCACAACAAGGAGATTCATCTTCTTCCAAGAGAGATAATTCACCAAAGAGAGAGAGACCTACTTGTTCTTATTGTAAAAAGATTGGTCATGAGGAACATCGTTGCTATTCTAAGAAGATTGATGAGCTCACACATATCATCAAAAAGCATAACATTGATTTGCCTAAAGTCTACAAGAAGGATGATTCATCAACTTCCACTTCCTCACATTCAAAAGGAAAAGGGCAAGCATTCATGGCTTCTACAAGTGGAAAAACTCACTCTTTTGGAACATGAAAAGGAAAAGCTCTATGTGCTACTATCAGTCATGATTCGGAGAGATGGCTTCTAGATTCAGGGGCTTCTCATCATATGGCATCTTCACAGTCTGTGTTCTCTACATTTGAGCCTTGCACCATGCCACATATTTTGATGGGCAATCATACATACATGGATGTGATTGGGAAAGGATCTATTGACATTGGGGATAACTCCTTCAATGATGTGTTGTGTGTACCCCACTTGAAAAATAATCTCCTTTCTATCTATCAAATCACACATGGCGCAACTAAGAGAGTTGTGGAGTTCACACCTGACTCAGTTTTCATTAGAGACATGGAGACTAGAGCTATCATTACAACTGGGGTGGTTGATCATGCATATCGGTTATACTCTTTTTCAGATTTTGTTGATGATGATGATTTCACATTTGATGATTCTACACATGATGATCACACTTATTGTGATGGTTCAGATTTTGAGGAGAACTTTGGACACTTGAACATGGGGATTCTTACATGTGACCCCATTCTTGAGTCTTGTATTTCATCTCCTCATATTGATCTCACATCACCTATTGCACCTGATGATGCAGATAGTGTGATAGTTTTGCCTTCATGTGATTCAGTGCAGCAAGATATTCATTGTCTTCCAGCTTCAGATTCATGGGATGATTACTTGACAGATATTGCAGGTTTATTTATGGAATCCTACATTGCAGATTTGGGAGACATCATTGATGACATTCATCTTCTCTTTGATGAAGGTCATCCTTCTTTGATTGTTGTGAGGGCACACTCTGACCCTCTTGTTCATTCTCTACATGATCATTCTTTCAAGGTTGATATGATTGTAGATTCTTATGTACAGCAGTTGGAGGAGGTCTCTTTATGTTTTGAGGAGACATGTGAGTCTTTGGGACATGTTCTACATCCATCTCCACTAGATATTGGAGTGCCTTTTTCAGCAGTGTGGCACAGTTTACCACCTTTGGAAGGGGTATCCTTCAGCATCGACATGGGGAAACTTGAGCAGTTTTCAGAGATTCCTTTCATCATGAGTTTTCTTCATACATCTTCCCTTCATGATTGGGGAGACTTCATGGATACACCTTTGGTTTTGTTTCTTCCTAAGGGGAGGAATGTTGTTCGATGTTCGTGGAGCAGTTTCTTCATACATCAAGCTTCTATCATTGGTGCAGATTCTCCATTGAGGGGGGGTCATAGTTTGACTTCTCTTCTTCTCTCATATGGGGGGGACTTTTTCCTCACATGGGGTTTTGTTCCTCACATTCTTCTATGAGAGTTCTCTAGTATGTTTTTCATCTCTCTTTTGGGGGAGGGTTTTTTCCCATTGGGTTTTTCTCTCTTTCCCCACTTTGTGAGAGATTTCATTGCATTGGTTTGCATGCATTTGCATTTGTACATGGGTACCTAACATGGCCTCATAGCCGGGACCCATCTTGCATTGCTTAGTTGCATTGTAGACTTAAGTGCATTCCCCTAAGTTGCACTTAAGGGGGGGTGTTGGTGTAAATAATTATTCATCATGGATATTATTACACTTACTTAAGTTTACTTAGGATAATGCATTTCATAGTAGTTTGGGTATGACACACTTGGGTGTTTGTGCCACATTGGGATAGTGTGTGTAGGAGAAATTCCACCTTTTATGGTGTTGATTTTGTTGTTACACTCTACATTCAGTGGGTGATCCACCTCATGTGGACTATTATATTATTTCTCCTACCTACCCACACCTATTTCCTACCTACCCTTGTTTCTTATTGAGCCACATGTCATGTTTGTGTGCTCACATATCCCTAGCCTTGCCTATATAAGCAGGCTCATCTACATTGTATGTAACTATTGAATCCAGTTGATTATTGTTGATCATTTCTATTGATGAGAATACAGTTTATTCTTGTCCTATATTATGTCTCTATTTTGTACATTTCATTGAGCTCTTGATCTTGGCAAAATCCAACAGTTGCTCCCAGGAGTTTTTGCTAGCCCGGATCAGTTAAAAGACAAACAAATATGGCTCAAGGAGATAGAAGATAAATTGTTAGCAAGAGTTAAAGGAATTATTGATCTTGATGATGCTTCTTTTTTCGTTGTGACAATACAGGAGATAGAGAAAATTAAATCACATTATGGTTTTCTCAATTCAGAAGTCAACAAAATGAGAAATTATTGGAAAAGGTTGACTAAAACTAAAGATAATGTGATTAATTTCTCATGGCTGCCAAAAGAGGTATATAGTGAGTGGGCAACTAAATATGCCACCCATGATCTGGAACAGTTGGAGAGCGCCCCTGAAAAGATAGAAGAGGTTGCAACCGAACAAACTATTGAAGAAACTACAGAGGCTGAAAAGAGTTTGTAACTGCTTTTGCGAAAAGTTTGTAACCTCTTTACTCTAAAAGAAATGATTGTAACAAACTCTCCTCAAGAAGTCTGAAGCTTTGTGCATCCAGGTTGTTATAAATGGATACCAGGACTAGAGGAAGGGGGATCGCAAAAAATTGTAAGAAAACGCTACAAAAATTTATCTGAGCTTTTCTAAGTCTAATGGAGAATCAAAATTGCTTGTAATATTTTTTGAACTGAATATCAATATACAGATTATCCGTTTTGAGTAAAGCTCTATGTTGTCTTCAAGTTTGTTCACAAATCTATTTATTGTTTCATTCTGAATAATCCAGGGTTGTTCTGTTTGAATGGAATTGCAAAGCAATTTTAGTAGAAGTGTTCGCTAGCTTTTCTCTCTAGGAGGGAAATTAAAGAGGTGGGGGCCACTTATACCAGTAAACTCTCTGGAAGGAACTTTGAATTTCGATGACCATAGCTTGATTTAGAATGCTTGAGTTCTTTTAGGTGTTAGGCATATACAAGGATTGATAGAAACCAAGCCGATGGGAAGCATAAAGATGTTATGTTTGAGGGGTCTTATTTGAGTTTAGATGACTCTATGACCTTGGATAAGGCACTGGTATTAATGGAAGTTGTTTATTGCATGCTTTGTTGATCAAAATGCTAAACTTAAGTACAATTTCCATTCTTTGTTTTCAGTTGATTTTAAGGTGAAT
Organism: Cryptomeria japonica; assembly: GCF_030272615.1. Taxonomy (NCBI): domain Eukaryota; kingdom Viridiplantae; phylum Streptophyta; class Pinopsida; order Cupressales; family Cupressaceae; genus Cryptomeria; species Cryptomeria japonica. The sequence continues at coordinate 601,662,417 of NC_081410.1, forward strand.
AGACCCACTGGTTTTCTGGACTGGTTTGTTGTGGGTTTATGTTTGAAAGCGTGAATTTAATTCACAAAGGTATACCCATCTGGGCTCTGAGTAAGCCTGAAGTGTAGAAGGTCTAATCAAACCTTGTCATATGTTGTCTTGAGAATTTCCTTATCTTTGATGTCTCTTCTGCACCAAGCTTTAAACCATATTATTTTAAGGATATTAAAGGGAATCAAATTTTGAAGACAACAAGATCTTCATGACATCGATCAATCACTAGCAAAGATTTGCATTCCAATGTGCATTTTCTAAATCAGGAGGTTTGCACCATGCTTTTCTATTTTTGTCTATCATTCACCATTAATGGTTGTGTTGTTTCCTTCACCAAACAGGTATGAAGATTAAATCTTCTGTAGGATTAGTGCAGTTGCTTTTCCATCTTGCCTTCCTCAATCCTCAATCCTCTAGCATGTTTCATGACTTGCAGGTTCCTCATAAAAGCTAACCTACTTGCAGATTTGTTACATCGATGCACTCTCCACTAGCCTGTGCAATACCTCCACCTGTCATCCAGTTGTCATGCTTGTTGAAATCCACCTTTTCTTGGATTCCTATGTCGGTTTGACATACTTTGTCAACCAAGGTTGACTACTGGCTTTGTTTATGTTACCAGTATGACCATCAAACATCCTCTTTGTTTTGTTCGCCGGTTGTTGTGCCTTAATAACACACAAACAACCTTCATACTAGTTTATGCCTTACCGGTAAGCCTTCTTTAATGGTAGATGACACAAGTCACATTTACCAATAGCCTTCCTTCTATCTTTCTCTTCTTATACCTGTCACCAATTCTTACTTACTGGTTACATAGCCAAACTGGTTGACATCAATGACAACTTAATCCCAAATTGCCAACAATATCCCCCTTTGGCATTGATGTCAACTTACTACAAGACACTTTGTACTAGTACATTTCTCCCTCTTTGACACAATGACAAAGGGTACTTTACACTCCCCCATTGAACTGTACCTAGCTCCCCCTTAGACTTCTATGAACTCCCCGTGAACCATATAAACCCTTCCTTTCTCAAGTGCACAAGGCAGATGACACAACTCCCAATTTGTGTCGTAGGTACTCAAAGGTGCTTACCCCGATAATGGTTTGGTGAAAATGTCTACTAATTGTTATTTGGTAGGGACATAATCCACCTTTACTTCCTATCCTTCAACATTCTCTCTAAGAAAATGATACTTGATATAAATGTGTTTTGTTCTAGAATGCATCACCAGATTCTTTGCTATGTTGATTGCACTCGAATTATCACACTAGATGAGAATAGGATCAGTGATGTCCACCTCTATGTCTTTGAGGGCCTACTTCATCCAAAGCACCTAAGAGTAGCATGTAGCAACAACAATGTATTCTACTTCAGTAGTTGATAGAGAGATTGAGTCTTGCTTCTTTCTATAGCATGAGACCAACCAGTCACCTAGGAAGAATGCACCACCACTTGTGCTCTTTCAGTCATCAATGCAACCTGCCCAATCAGTATCAGTATATGCTTCCAAGATAAATTCTCCTTGTTTAGGGTACCACAATACATAACTAAGTGTTCCTTGTAGGTACCTAAAGATTCTTCTTACAACATTCATATGTGACTGCTTAGGTGCAGCTTGGAATCTGGCCACCATACATACTGCCTAAACTATATCCAATCTAGAAGCAGTTAGATACAATAGACTGTCTATCATGGATCTATACAAAGTCTTATCCACCACTGGTGATTCATCATTCTTTCTTAATTTACTTTTGGTCACCATGGGGGTACTAACCGGTTATCCTCTAGTTGAAATTTCTTCATCATTTCCTTTGCATACTTCATTTGTGAGATAAAGATTCCCTTATCTTGTTGTAATATTTGCAGACCAAGGAAGTATGTCTATTCACCAAGCATTGACATCTCAAATTCTGACTGCATTTGATTAGCAAATTCTTTGTAGAGGGTGTCCCTATTTCCTCCAAAGATAATATCATCTACATACACAACCACAATGATCATGTGGTTTCCATCTTTCTTTATGTATAAATTTTTTTCAACAGTCCTCTTTTTGAATCCCTACTCCTTCAAGTATTGATCTGATCTTGAATACCATGCTTTAGGAGCTTTCTATACACCATACATGGCCTTCTTCAACCAACACACAAATGTTTCATCATCATGCAACATAAACCCTTCTGGTTGCTCCATGTATACTTCTTCCAAATTTCTATTTAGGAAGGAGAATTTTACATCCATTTGATATAATTTATAACCCTTGTAGGCAGAGAAGGCTAGAAACATTTGAATTTCTTCTAATCTAGGTACCGATGCAAATGTTTCTTCAAAGTCAATTCCTTCTACTTCAGAGTATCCTTTTCACACTAGTATAGCTTTATGCCTAACAATTTTACCTTCTTCATTCATCTTATTCCGATAGACCCATTTAGTGCCAATGATGTTCTTGTCTTCTAGTCTAGGGACTAATTCCCAAGTCTTGTTCTTCTCAATCTATTGCAGTTCTTCTTCCATGACATCCATCCATTCTTTTCTTTTTCTAGCCTCATTGAATGTTTTAGGTTCTACTTTAGTCATGAGGCAGAAATTGACTTGTTCATCATTTCGGGAAAGTCTTCTTCTAGTTTGCACACCCTCACTCTTATTTCCTAGAATTTTCTCTGCTGGGTGATTCAACTGCACATACCAGTTGGGAGCCTTCTTAGATGCTTCTTCTGGTTCATTGTTTGACTAAGATTCATCACCTTCATCACCAGAATAATCACACTGGTTTACCTGTGGTTGACTTCCTTTGTGCATATCCTCATCTACTTTTACATGCAAACTCTCAATGACTCTTCTTAGTCTTTTGTTGTAGCATTTGTAGGCCTTTCTATTAAATGAGTAACTAAGGAAGATTCGTTCATCACTCCTAGAGTCAAAGCTATATAGACCATCCATATCTCTTTTGATAAAACACTTACTTCCAAATACTTTGAATTATTTGTGTAGACACCTAAAAATGGTCAACGCTTGCAAAATCAAACTTTAACATTTGCGCATTGCCTTATTTTAGGGTTTTTGCATCGCATTAACATTTCTCCTATGATTCACACTTGGTCTTTATCATTTGCAAGCATTGAGTCCTTCTTCTGCATTCCTCATTTTTCTCACTTTTGAATTTGGTCTTGTCGATAACAATATTTGTCATGATTTTGGTCAATCTTATCCTGTCGCATCAATGTGCAAGTTCATTTGTCATCATTTTGGATATCATCAATCCTAATTAGGGTTTTGTCCTCATGCAATTGATTTGTCATCGATCGTTGTCATTTTCAATCTTATTATCTTGCGATCGATTTGTTATCGATCCTTGTCTTTTGATCAATTTGTCATCAATCTTGTTGTCTTGTGATCGATTTGTCATCAATCGTTGACATTTTCAATCTTGTCATTTTGCAATCTATTTTGTCATCTATCCTTGTCTTCTTGTCAATTTTGTCATTTTGCGATCGATTTGTCATCGATCATCGTCTTTCTCAAGTTTGTCAATTTGGATCAATTAGTCATTGTTCCTCATCAATTGGTGCATTTATCAATCGAATTTCTTATCAGTATTGGTCTTTTGTTAATCAGAATCATGATCAAATCGAATCGATATCAATTATCTTTTGTCAAGACCTAATTGTCATTCTTACATTTTCTAATTCATCTTTTAGGGTGTCACGATTTATTCATTTAACCCTATTTGTCATTTCCCCCTCTAGGATTAATAAATTATTTATTTATCCTAAGTCTTCGTGTCACAATTAAATGTTTATTTAATTGGCTAACTAATTCTTCCCTCTTTGTGAATTAATTAATAAATGAAAAATTGTTAATTAATTCACTTAATTCCTAATTTCCTCATTTTCTAATTTTTCCTAATTTCTAATTTTCATCAATTTTCTAATTTCCTAATTTCTAATTCACCTAATTTTCAATTCCTCCTATTTCTCCTAATTTCATGGGAATGACATTTCAATTTGTCATAATTTGTCATAATTGGCAATCAATCAATTTTGACATAGAAAGTTGTCATAATTTTGTCATGAATTATCAATCAATCAATTTTGCATAGAAAGTGCAAATTTGTCATAATTTGTCATAATTGACATTTTTTGATTTGCAATTTTCATTTGAATCTCTTCATGCTAATTTGATCTTTTCTCCAATTTGTCTATAAATTGGATGATTTTCTTCTATCCCAACTAATCACATTATCGAACGAAACACTTTTTTGAATCACTTTGTCGAATCAATCACGCTTCGAGTATTCTTGCGCTACTATCTTGTCTACTTGCTTTCATCTCATGTGTATGCACTTGTAGGTGAGATCCACAAACAAAGCTATTTGAAGGAGAAAGAAGGACAATGGAGCCACATGAAGGAGACATTCAAGTCTACATTTGGTTTGCTTAGTTTTCAATCTTGAATGTCTTATTTTCATGTCTTTATTGAGTGTGTTTAGGATTGATCATTGCAATTGAGCTTTTGTGATTGAGCTAGATTACTAATATTGATATTGCTTTGATGATTTCCAATTTCCTAGCCACATTAATTGGTGAACCTGACGTGAAATTGGAAATTGGAAATCATCAAAGCAATATCAATATTAGTAATCTAGCTCAATTACGAAAGCTCAATTGCAATGATCAATCCTAAACACACTCAATAAAGACATGAAAACAAGACATTCAAGATTGAAAACTAAGCAAACCAAATGCAGACTTGAATGTCTTGTTTTCATGTCTTTATTGAGTGTGTTTAGGATTGATCATTGCAATTGAGCTTTTGTGATTTAGCTAGATTACTAATATTGATATTGCTTTGATGATTTCCAATTTCCTATCCACATTAATTGGTGAACCCGACTTGAACTAACCCCCTAATCATGCTTTTGAGTGCTTTTGAGTTGATTTGCAGGTGAAAAACCCAAGAAACAGGGTAATGCAGGGTTTTCTAGGAACTTCTACACCTGTGTCAAGCATTCTACGCCTGTGTCAAGCATTCTATGCCTATTTCAAGGACAATCTGCACCTGTGTCAGACATAGGTAAAAGACAGTGTTTTTCACTTGCAAATTGTTTTCTTTTGCATTCTGTTTCTGCTTTTTTGGTTTTTTGGTACTGATTCTCTGTGTAGCACCTTGGCATATGCATGGAAAAGACAACAAATGAAACTACTAACACATTTTGTGCAGGTTCGATAGTCAAAGACTAAAACATATCAAACTTCTGACTTGGGTTTTGCAGGTTGCCTTGGACTACAACTAAACTTTGTGTTTGTAATTAATATTTAGGCACCTAGTATGATTTCTAAATAGGATGGAATGAATATATGTTTGCTTTGATTGTTGAGTTTGACATTGGAGTAGGAGAGTATGCTCTCATCCTTCTTAGGGTGATCAGAAATCTAGATCTTCGATACCATGCTCATGTTTTTGATTGTGTGTCACCTTTAGAGGGCCTGCCTTCCCGACCATTTGCTTTTGCAAGCAAGTGATAATTGTGAGAAGGGAATGACCCAAAGTGAGTATGGCTATAATACCTTGGCATTCTAGCTCACTATAAACAAATACCTGATGGGCAAAAGCTTTGAAGGAAGGGTTACGTGGGAATTGCAGTTACTTGGGAAGTGATGACCCTTGAACTCTTTCTCATATCAACATCTAAGTAGGACCTCATGGTATAAATTGTGCTTGCGCAACTACATTTGTTTGGTATCTTGGTGGGCTTAATGTCTCAATCATTCTTGCGTGACACCAAGGAGTAACACTTAACAGAAATCCTTACTAAACACCTTGTATTTAGAGGCCAAAAATCCTTCTAGTTACTTGAGAAGGACAAGTTCGGATACTTGGAAGAGATACTAAGTTCACCATGGGGAGATTTCCATGGGCACTGATGGTTGGATGCCCTGAGAAGTGAGTTCCATGAGGGGAGCCCATGGGGTCAAGCATCTATGTATTCTCCTTGAATCCCATAACGAGTCTACCTCTCAAGTACCTAATGTCCTTGCCTACCATAAGATATGTGTGAATGAGCATGATTGTCTTGAGTCTAAGTTGAAATATCTTGTCTTCTTTGCTTGTCAAAAGTTGAATTGCATCTCATTTCAAAAACAAGACAAAATTGGTTCAAAACAAGGTTAACCACAAGAACATTTCATCCAACAAAGTTCAAACACCTTCAAACATGGTTGTCAAACATTTTTCAAAATCTTGTCTCAACATTCATGTCACTTAGATTTAGGTTCATCCTAGGTTTGCATTTTGCAAATTCATTGTCAGTTACCAAGGTTAAGTTTCACCTAGGTCATACTCCTTTGCATATCAATAAGGGTCATCCATTTTGCATATGTCCTCTTGCATTAGAGTAATACAATTTCATAATTCAAACTTAGGTTGACATTGTCATGCATTTGCATTTGCATACCCTAGGTCTCTTCATCAAGCTTAGGTCATTATCATATCATATTAGGGTCATTTGTATAGTAATTGTCCCTTTGCATATAGTCTCAAAAACTAGGTTTTGTCATACTTGAGTAATCCAGATCTTTGATAAACCCTAGGTCATTGTTAGGAGGTCTAGACCTTATCAAACCTTTTCTCTTTTTGTCATCAATGTCATTTGGTCAAACCTAGCTTAGTATCCAAGCATATAGGGGAGACATTGTCATTTTGTCCTTTTGTCACTTGGTCCTTTTGTCCTTTGAGGTCTAGACATCATTTCAATTTCCTAAGGGTCTCATTTTTAGAATTGCATTCATGAGTTTGTCAAAATTTTGAAAAAAGTCCAAAAACATTAAGTCGCATTGTCATACTTTAGGTTGCATTTGTCAATCCCATTAGTTGCATTTGCATTGTGACATGTTTGTTGAAATGAGGTCTCAACCTTCTTACGAAGCCATGTCATCACAATTGAGCAATCAATCATGTCAATCCAATCTCTACATGTCTCAGAACTTGGATCAAAATTATAATGATGATGTAAATGTCCAAATACAAAAACTAGAGGAGAAACTAACTCAAGAAAATGAGATTTTGGAACAAAGAGTGAAAAACATTGCAAAGAATAGATCACAAATGTCCAAAATGTTTCAAAAATTTCCAGGTCGAAATCCAAAGATTGAGCCAATTGATGTAAGATCTCTTCTTAAACGATCAGACATACCAGCTCTCCTCTCCCAAATAGAGATGATGAAACAATTTCGAGAAAAGAGACAACATCAATTTCAACATTATGTGCCTCCACAACAAGAACAAGAAGGTGTTTACTATCAATCAGATTTTCAACCAGTACAACCAATGGTGTAACCAGTTTTTCAACATATACAACCAATACAACCAATGGTCCAATTTCAACAATATGTCCAACCAACTATACAATGTCCACAAATGGTTCAACCAATGATGGAATATCAATGTCAACAACCACAATCAAACATTCAAAAATGAAACTTGCAACATGCACCAACCCAAGTTTCAAACATCTCAGAACAATTGAACCAAGTTCAAAATCAAAACATGACATCAGATCAGAACCAACTCCTTGCCAAACAAGCTCAAATTCCAAATACAACTATGTCAAAACCTCGAAAGAAAGGTGGCTTTATTGCAATGATCTTAAGGAAATTACCAAGTGAGTTTATTGAGGGAGATCAAGATAATACACTTATGTCTAGCAATGTCTCATCCCCCCATAAACAAATTGACTCTCCAGTGGCATCTATCCCTACACCTTTAGAAGTTTCACAAGAACCTTCCATATTGTCCTCATCAAACAATACGCCCAAGGATGCAATTACCCAAGGGCTATCCATAATTGATTACCAAGATAATCCAATTCATGATGCACATCCTTGTCATGTTTCAGAAATACAAGACCTAATGCCACCGTGCACTTTATTGCCATTACCTGTTTTAGAGGACCCCATTCGAAGTCCCTCTTCCTCATGTTCAAGCATTGATTCCTTGCCAAAATCCATCACAAATGTTCAAAGTGCATTTCTTTCATGCCAAAACATTGATTCCTTGTCAGAATCCTCCATGCATATCCAAAGTCCAACCTCATGTCAAGAGGATAATTTAGAGCATGAAGAAATGTGTCTTAAAATAGATCAAGATCAAGATCCTGAAACCTTATCATCCCATCCAATTGTTGACCAAGACCCCATGTTCCTAGATGCTCATGATGATTCCCCTATTCTTGTCCATCCTATCCAAAGCCCTATTGACAATCCATTCCCCGAGCAAGATCAAGATATCCCAGTCCATCCAATCCCAAACAATCCCCTTCCATTCCAAGAAAACAATGTCTTTTCAAATCCCATTGACATTCCACTTCCTAAGAAAGATCAAGATATCCCTTCCATCCTTTTTGATGATCCCATTGAAAGTCAAGAGCAAATCACCTTTAAAGAGGATTCCAATGATCTTCCTCCTTGTCAAGACCAAATCATTCCTTTAGATCCTCTGCAAGATCCTTTTGTTCCTCCATCTCCTTGTCTTAATACTCCATATACACTCCAAGATCTCATTTCTTTTGATGATCCCATTATTTCTCCCATTCCATCTCTTGAAGAGCCTGTCATTGAACCATGTCCACTACACAATCCTAGTCCCCCTCATGATTCTGACGTGTCAGTGCAAGATGTTCATGAACCCTCGACATGCACAATAGGTTCTTCCACTTTGGTGAAATCCGATCCACTTCAAGATCTCATTATTTCTCTCATATCATATCCACCTCATAATGGACTCACGTCTTCTTCCCAATGAAAAGAGTATCCTACAAGTCAAGATATTCATAAAGGCAAAGGAGTAGATCTTCATAAGCAAGAATCCCTTCATGTTAAATAAAATATTAAGGGTCATGATCTCAGTGAAATTCCTCAAGATGTTGGTATCCCTCCATCAAAATCAAAACATACACCTTCCCCATCATCCCTTCCATCCATCTTAGGTCCTTATATCCCTTCCTCCTCTATGCAAGGTCAGAAAAGGCACACATCCTTGAGTAAATTTCATCCATCCAAAAGAAGTCCATTTCATTCATATCCATCCATGCATTCCTTTCCCCCTCCAAGCAATTTGGATGCCAAGTATAAAAGTCAGAAGTCTAGAAATCCACATGTATTCAAGGATCAACATGTCCAATCTAATCAACATGTCAAAGCAAAGAAAAATATGAGCCAAAAAGAAAAGGAAAAATCCAAAAGGTCACAAAGGCCCATTGCTAAAAAACAAAAGTCAAAATCTATATGGGTTCCTAAATCCCTTGTGCAAGCAATGCACTCCAAGGAACCACAAAAAAATGAAACATCAAGAACCATGTGGATTCCCAAGAAGCTCCTTGAAGCACAAAAAGAACAACCTAGATTGGCATCTAAAATTTCTATTCCTCCATCTAAACCTCTCAAGTCTATTCCTTCATCACCTTCTTCATCCATTTTGGGCCCTTATGTCCCAAAATCCCAAGCTATTCCTCCATCCAAATCTCACAATCTGAGATCCATTTTTCCTCCATCAGTCCATCACCCCTCAAGGTGTGTGCCAATGTCAATCTTGCCTTCATTTCCATCCACTGAAGCCCAATTCTTCCAATACCCTATTCATTATCCAATGCATATTTTTCATCCTTCCATCCCTCTGATCCAATCCTTTACATAAATCCTTGCCTTAGTTTCATCTCATTTTCCATGTCCTTATCCTACCAACATCTTTGAGCATACTTTTAAAGGTCATGGTCCATTTTTTTCAAGGCTACTATCCAAACAAAAAGATGCTTGAGTCCTTCTTCCATCCCCTATCATGTGTCCATCTTCTATTAAAAAAATCAAAATACAAAAAAAAAAAGTGAGAAAAAAAGAAAAAGAAAAAAAAAGTAAAGCAAAAATAATTTGTCCACTAGTGAAAACCTGGCAAACAGGCACCTTGGGCAAGTACCATGATGAAAACCCGGAAAACAAGTGTCATGCGTAATCTATGAACTTCTTGCATACCGTACTTGGGGGCAGGTTTCCTCCTTCATATCTTATTTCCCTTCACTATCCTATCGAACCCCTGTCATTACCCTTCATATCCTATTGTCCCTCATGTCTAGTTTCCCTTTCCACCTTTTGATCTTGACAAGGCTGAGGATCGCCATGAGCATCATGCATCTTGTTCACAGCTTTCAGTCTATCATAGCTTTTGGTCTTTATCCATTTGCTTATTATAACCTTTCATCCATATTCCCTGGCTTATTGCAACTTTCTGCCACTATCCCTTAGCCAATCCCGACCTTCAGTCCATGTCCCTTATCCATTCTTGGTCTTGCTTATCCTATCCATATCTTATCACTATCCATACACTCTTTTTCATTCCTTGATCTTGATCTGACATAAGGACGCAAAATTTAAATATGGTTTCAAAAACCTCTTGACATGTCCCTCATGCCATGTTCCTGCTTTACATTGTCATATCCAGTCTCTTGTCCCATCATGCAATAGCCCTTGAAAATTGCATCTGCGTTGTCTCCATAATAAATGGCCTTTGTCTTCCCTCTATCCACCAACATTTCAGAAAGCCTATTTATTCACCTGTCATATTCCTTGCCTTGCTAGACACTGGGGGTAAAATCATAAAAAATTGAAAAATGTCCTAAAATAATTCAAAAAAATTGACAAATGTCCTGAAATAATTCAAAAAAAATTGAAAAATGTCCTGAAATAATTCAAAAAAACTGAAAAATGTCTTTAAAAAAATCATAAAAAACTGAAAAATGTCCTGAAAAAATCATTAAAAACTGAAAAAAGTCCTGAAAAAAATCCCTAAAAATCAAATAATGTCCTAAAAAATAAAAAATAAAAAAAAAATCAAATAACGTTCTGAAAAAATGAACAAATTTTTTTTTCAAAACATTCAAATTCCAAAAACAATTCTTTTGGCATTTTGCATTTTGTCAATAAATGATCCCCTTTATGCATAAGACAACTCACTGAGCATCCCTCCAATGACACGCAATCACACACTGCGCTTTACTGCAAATCACGCTTAACCAGATGAACTTTTCAATCAAACTAGACATTCAAACTGATCGCACTTGTCATATCAATCAACCGCAAATTTATTTGTCCTTGTCACTAATATCATGGGTCTTACACGGTGTGGTATACTCGAAACCAGAGTGTTCCTGTCTTAGACGGGGTACCGCATGTCCTGAAACCAGACAACATGATCATCCTATCAGCACTTTCAACTTTTGACAATGAATATCAAGATGTTTGTGTGATTTGTTGGAATTTGTGCATCTTATCTTTTTACTGATTTATCTTTGGCTTCGGTCATGTTTCTATGTTGCTCGATGATGTCACTGAGTGATTTAGAGTGACCGAGATGGTTCCTGATCCTTTTCTTTTTTTGTTGTGATTGTTGTTTGTCTACGATGTGTTTGTCTTTTGCAAAAAGGGTTGCATTTCAGCTCTGGCCTTCAATGCCATGATGCTACGCATCCATTTTGCTACATTAAAATAAAGGTTCTCACCTACAAAGTGCATTACTGAAAGCAAGTTTTTCTTCGTCTCTAACTATCCTCTAATTCATTTCTTCTTACTAACATTTCTTCCGTCAATTCAGATAGTTAGTTCGGTCTAGTGCTCCGATTTCCCCAAACACATATGCTGCATCCTGCATTCATTGGTTAGTACATTTGCATTAATCAAACATCACATCAAGCATCACATCAAGCATTTTATCCATTTCATATTATCAATGCATCAAAAACACATAAAAAATACATCCATACATGTTCCACAATGGTACATAAACAGTGCATAAGTCATCCATACATGGAAAATAACTATCAGTCATCACACATTGCATCCCATCATATCGATGCATATCATATCATATGTCATAATAATATTGGAGTATAAAATTGGACTGTCTGTCCTAAGTATGGCCCGCAAGCTGACCACATAATGTCAAACTACATCTGTCCGTCATAAGGAGCACGTGCCTCTGTCACTGGGTGCTCCCTCTATCCTCCTCATCCCTACCATGTCTCAAGGATGATGTCCCTCCTGGTCCTGGCTGTGGTGGTCTCATAGGTCCACTCACCCCCATGCTACTCACTGACCTCCAAGAGTGTGCCCTACTCTCTGTCCTCCATCATGCCCGATATGAAGCTGCTCTCTGCTCTGGTGGAACTGCACTCTCATATAGTGTCCTCCAATGGCGTATCTCCTCTCTAGTCTCTACCAACATCTATGCTATCTCCCGTGCACTGGCATCCCTAATCAACCCAATATACTCAGTGACTCATTGTTCTTCTTGCTGTGCCTGAGCTATTGCTGTATCTCGAGCTGCTGTGAGTCTGGCTATCTCCGCTCAGAATTGATCTTGCTCTATCCTCAAGATGGCATTATGTATCTCAAAAGTTGCAATGTGATCATGCTGACTCACTAGGGTAGCCCTGCACATCTCCATCTCCTCTATCCTAGCTATCTCTGGCTTTATGGGTATATCCTGCAATGCCTCATGCTCGCCTGAATCTGGCTCATCCTTTTCATCCCCATCCTCATCTCCATCCTCATCATTCCCCTCATCCTCATCACCATCCTCATCCTCCTCACCCTCATCATCTCCCTCCTCCTCTCCTGTAAGTGGGAAGTCCTCCTGTCTCCTCGGTACTGGGATATCAGGATCTGTCAATGGCACTGGCCTCCATCATCATGCAAACCATCTCTCATACTCCTCTATCATCCCAACATACTCCACATCTGATCTCCAATCCCACTATCTCTGTTGTAGCTATGTGAAGTCAGCATATGCTATGTGTGACTGAATCATACTCCCCCACTGACTCGTCTCTCTTTGAGATCGGGCAAAGTGTGCAGTCCTCCTAGGAACATCCCGTCTCTCTCCAAACTGTCGTCTGACTCTCTTTGGAAGGTACATCTCAATCACTCTCTAGTGATTCACTAGTCGCCCAATTAGGTACCTCTCTTGTCTGCAATACGGTAGCTCATCACTATCATCTGACCATCCAGGGCAATCACGATATGGCTTCCATGTGAACTCTCTCAGTCTGTCTAGCTCATGTCGCCAATGCAATATGTATCCAAATGGACCCTGTCTCAGTGCTCCTCCATAGCAATACACATATGGTCAGTGTGGTAATACCTATCTCTCTACAATCGGTCAACATATGGCTATGTGCTTGAATGCCCATACTTGTAACAATGTGACTCCACAGCTCAAAGTCTGAACTCCTTGATATGCTATCTGATGCAGCTGAAAATACAGCATAGCTAGTACACATGGTCCCCATGCATACACCATCCCCTCTGTCACCATCCGCTCTAGCGCTCTTCCCCATCCAATAGGGAATCCATGTCCTCATCTGTCTCCTGCTAGTAGGCATGCTATCACCACTGCTATCACCACATATCATCGATCATACTCTGATGCCATGGTCTCCCAGCTGATCTCCCTCTCTATGATATCTAGATCATCTATGTTGCACTCAAATAATCTACACAGTGTGTCTCTCCCTATCACTGGGTCATACTCTACCATCTCTCAATGAATCAGAATGTGGAGGATACGCCATACATCCTCTAGTGTCACAGTCGCATCTCTAGTCGCCAGATGGAAGGAGGAGGTCTCTGAATGCCATCGCTCTGTCAATGCGGTAAGTAGTCTAGTGTTTTCCCTAATCTTGGGTATGAATGTGATATAGTATATTCCAAGTCTTGCTAATGTATCTCTGTCCATGCTCCTGAGTCTATGTCATAACATGAAGCAGTCTGGTCAGTTCTCCCATGTGATCCATGGATACTGTCGACTCTGCATCACGATTGGGGCACATTTTGTTAGTTTTAGGGTTTGCTCCTATGGGTTGCATTTCCTCATTTCATCCAAAACTCAGGGTGTTTTTCATCTATTTTGACCTATCCTATTCTTATCCCCCCTTTTTCGGATCATTCGCATGCCATTTTTGACCAAATTAGGGTTTACAATGCACAATTGCACCTGTGTGATGAGTCATGCACCTGTGTCACATAACCTACACCTATGTCCCCTACACAAGTGTAGAATTCACCCTACACAAGCGCAAAAGTCACTTTCTGCATTTTTTGTGGGCCCTGCAATGTCCTGCAAGCCAGTCAAATTCATAAAATTGAAAATATGGGTTTTTGAGATACATACCGCTACTCTCATATCGTCTAGTCATCTGAATGTGCGTACATGTTCTCCAAGCTGATCTGCCATTGGAATGTTTGCCATCTCTCTGCAAGTGTCCTTTTCTAGAGCAACAAATTCTCCTCTTTGGCTAGTACAAATGAGCAATTTTCACTCTCTTTGCCTCATTTATAGATCTTTGTCAGTGCATAGATGGACGTGCACCCTATCCATCTTAAGTTGGTCGTGGTCTTTTGCATCTTCTTTTGTTTGTCCTTCATGCATCCGATCTCTAATTGTCGGTCCGTTCGATCCTATCATTTTTATCGATCAATTGGCCTCTTTTCTACATGTTTCGGGCCAATTCCTTGAGGGGGCATGCATATGTCATTGTTATTATCTAGGGCATTTTCATTATTTTTCTTTGAAACAATGCTTAGAATCGCATTGTCTCAAAGAGGAGCAAAATGTAGACACCTAAAAATGGTCAACGCTTGCGGAATCATACTTTAACATTTGTGCATTGCCTTATTTTAGGGTTTTTGCGTCGCATTAACATTTCTCCTATGATTCGCACTTGGTCTTTATCATTTGCCAGCATTGAGTCCTTCTTCTAAATTCCTCATTTTTCTCACTTTCAAATTTGGTCTTGTCGATAACAATATTTGTCATGATTTTGGTCAATCTTATCCTGTCGCATCAATGTGCAAGTTCATTTGTCATCATTTTGGACATCGTCAATCCTAATTAGGGTTTTGTCCTCTTACCAATCTTGTCCTCATGCGATCGATTTGTCATCGATCGTTGTCATTTTCAATCTTATTATCTTACGATCGATTTGTCATCGATCCTTGTCTTTTGATCAATTTGTCATCAATGTTGTTGTCTTGTGATTGATTTGTCATCGATCGTTGTTGTCTTGTGATCGATTTGTCATCAATCGTTGACATTTTCAATCTTGTCATTTTGCAATTTATTTTGTCATCTATCCTTGTCTTCTTGTCAATTTTGTCATTTTGCGATCGATTTGTCATCGATCGCCGTCTTTCTCAATTGTGTCAATTTGGATCAATTAGCCATTGTTCCTCGTCAATTGGCACATTTATCAATCAAATCTCTTATCAGTATTGGTCTTTTGTTAATCAGAATCATGATCAAATTGAATCGATATCAACTATCTTTTGTGAAGACCTAATTGTCATTCTTGCATTTTCTAATTCATCTTTTAGGGTGTCACGATTTATTCATTTAACCCTGTTTGTCATTTCCCCCTCTAGGATTAATAAATTATTTATTTATCCTAAGTCTTCGTGTCACAATTAAATGTTTATTTAATTGGCTAACTAATTCTTCCCTCTTTGTGAATTAATTAATAAATGAAAAATTGTTAATTAATTCACTTAATTCCTAATTTCTAATTTTCATCAATTTTCTAATTTCCTAATTTCTAATTCACCTAATTTTCAATTCCTCCTATTTCTCCTAATTTCATGGGAATGACATTTCAATTTGTCATAATTTGTCATAATTGACAATCAATCAATTTTGACATAGAAAGTTGTCATAATTTTGTCATGAATTATCAATCAATCAATTTTGCATAGAAAGTGCAAATTTGTCATGGTTTGTCATAATTGACATTTTTTGATTTGCAATTTCCATTTGAATCTCTTCATGCTAATTTGATCTTTTCTCCAATTTGTCTATAAATTAGATGATTTTCTTCAATCCCAACTAATCACATTATCAAACGAATCACTTTGTCGAATCAATCACGCTTCGAGTATTCTTACGCTACTATCTTGTCTACTTGCTTTCATCTCATGTGTATGCACTTGTAGGTGAGATCCACAAACAAAGCTATTTGAAGGACAAAGAAGGACAATGGAGCCACATGAAGGAGACATTCAAGTCTACATTTGGTTTGCTTAGTTTTCAATCTTGAATGTCTTGTTTTCATGTCTTTATTGAGTGTGTTTAGGATTGATCATTGCAATTGAGCTTTCGTGATTGAGCTAGATTACTAATATTGATATTGCTTTGATGATTTCTATTTTCCTAGCCATAATTTGAATGAAGGCTTCTAGTCATACCACAACTCATAAGGTGTCATTTTGTTGTTTGTTCTTAATTGAACCCGATGCAAAGTATATGTTGCAGTATGAACAAATTCCTTCCAATATGTGTCAGGCAGACTGGCCTCATTTTATATGGTTTTGGCCATCTCCTTAACTATCTTGTTATTTGTTTCTACCACACCATTTTGTTGTGGTGTCCTATGGGCTGAGTATTGCCTTCTAATTCCATGTTTTTCACAATAATCTTCAAATTCATTTGATGTGAACTCTCCACCCTAGTCTGATCTTAGACAGTTTAGCTTGCACCCACTTTCTCTCTCCACCATCTTCCTAAAGATCTTGAATCTATCAAATTATTGTGACTTATCTTATAGGAAGGTGACCGATGTCATTCTTGAGTAATCATCAATAAAGAGCATAAAATATCTTTCACCGACAAGAGATCTTGTCGTAGTTGGACCACACAGATCTGTATGCACAATTTCAAGTGGTCTTGAGGTGTTGTGCTCTTTTGTCCTCAAGCTCACCTTAGTTTGCTTTCCTTTTACACATTTATCACAAAATGTGCTTACTAGTTTGATGATGGGTGGAATATTCCTCACACACCCCTTTCTGCTCACTGCAACTATGTTATCAAAGTTTATGTGGCCTAATCTTTGGTGCCACAACCAACTTTCATCAACCTTTCCTATCATGCATTGGGATTCATAGAATTCCTTCAGATTATAAACATTTCCATTTGTTCTCTTTCCTTATTCCACAACCTGACCGATACTGTCTTTCTTTATCTGGCAACCAATTGAGTCAAAGGTGAATTTATAACCTTTGTCACACATCTGACTCACACTCAGCAGATTGTGCTTTAGGCCTTCCACATAATATACATCATGTGCCTTCAATTTTCCATCATTACTTAGAGTACCTTTTCCCTTTATCTTGATGGATGAGTTGTCTCCTAATCTTATTGAACCACCATTCTAGCATTCTAGTTTTATAAATTTATTTTTATCACTAGTCATGTGCTTGGTGCCCAAGGCCCCCCTGTGTGTGTGAAAAGTGGACCTTTATCTGTATCTGGAATACACAACACTTCAATTAAGTCATTAGATGCATGGTTAGTAAATCAATAATCAATGAATAATAAACCATTACAAAGTGACCCATTGCCTTCTAGTAGATGCGAGTTTAGATTGCTCTTAGATTGCTAAGCTATCTAGTGACTAGACAACACTTAAACGAAGGATTTTTAATCTATATGAGCATGAATTTAAGCTAAATGGATGCAAGATTTAAGATAGATATGCAAGATTAATCTAACATGATTTAAGCAATAAATGAGATAAATGATCTAAATGATTTAAGCAATATGAAATAACTAATATGCAATATCTCAATGCAAATTCTCAATGAAATTAGAGCAAAAACAACATAATAACAATATATTCTCTAGGATTTTTGAATGAGAGATGAGAGCCTGAATTTATAGAAAATTCAGAAAGAAACCAAAGACTGAGATCAAATGATGAGGAGCGGTCAAGATTTTCCAAGAGGAAGCACAATCCAGCTGAATTGATGTGATTGGATGGTTTTCTCAGTTTTAAAGGAAATTGAACTAAAATTAAGATAAAATCTGAAAAAACTGATTTGTTCTCTATTTCATTCAATTTTGATATTTAATTGTTTTAATTGCTTTCTTTGAGATTATTTATCAATTTTTAATTTGTTTTTCAAGATTATCTCCAATTGATTTCTTTTCTCAATTTTTTTAATTCTTTTTTTTGGTCAATTAATTTCTTTTTTGATTTGTTTCCTTTTTTTTAAGGATTTGATGGCAAATTGATTTATTTAATTAAATATGCTAGGATATTTAATAAATAAATAAGATAATTGTTTGAAATGATTTACTTGGAATTATCAATTAATTAAATAAATATTTAATTAATATTGAGTGATTAATTTGCCATGTGAAATTAATGATTAAAGAATTAATTGTACGCTCAAGATTTATTTAATTGCCTATGGTCAGGACCTTGGTGATGTTGTCAAGATTAGGGGCCCATGGTTTAGATGACCATTTTTAGGGTATTACATTTTCCCCTCTTTGAATTAATGTGCGAGCAGCGTGTTGGTTCAAAGAAAATTTGATGTCTAGGAGATACGAATTCTGAACTTGATTGATCATGAACCACATGAAAGTGAGGTATTTATCTTGATTCGAAGTGACAAAGCTGAATGAAGTCTGATTAAAGTGATACTGATCCCAATCTTGATTGAACTTAGGAACGATAGAAAACAAATTTACTGAACTTGAACTTGATTGATCAAGAAGTGAATCTTACTGATCTAGAACTTGATTGATCTAGACATAGTGAGTGAAGATAAAAAATCAATCTTGAACTTTATTGATCAAGATATGATGAGCGAAGATAAACTATCTAGCTTGATTCGATGCGATGAAACTGAACACCTACTTAGATTGAGTGTGATCAAAGAAACTCTTTAAACCCTTGAGTTTAAATGAATAATTAGTTTGATGAAAAGAGATGAAATTGATTAACATTAAGAGATTGATTCAGATAAAAGACAAATATCAGCTTGATATGAAGCGATGAAACTGATATGTCCCTAGCGATAAGAATTTGATTGATTTTATTTAGTTGAAAAATATTTTTTCTAGACTTTTGAAAATTTTCTCGACATTGAAGATGTGATGTCATAAGGTGATGAGTATGCCCCCTTGGGAGCGAAATCGAAAGATAGCGAGGGTACATGATGATAGGCAATTTTTAGCAATGATAAGTTGTTTGAGCACAAATTGATTCAGAAGAATTTGTGAAAATTTTGCGTTGATTGATAAGAAATTGAGCACAAAGTTGATTTGTAGAAATTAAATTGAGATTTAGCAAGAAATTGAGTGCAATTAGAAGAGAAAATGAGCTTTTGATGAAAAGCTCTAAGTTGTCCAAACTTTGTGAAATTGACTAGCAAAATGATCTCAAATTTTGATTTCGATCCCAAAAAATGGAAACAGAATGGGCAAATTAGCTAAGGGTATAATTTTCATGGCCATCGGAGCAAGTTTAAAAATTAGGGTTTTGGCTATATATGGGACAAAAGTGTCATTTTCAATTCATTTTAACCCTCCAAAGATTGAAAATTCAAAAAGCCTTCTGTGAGAAAAATGGTGGTCCCTACTTGTGAGCATCGATTCAAGTGCCAAAGATGACATAATCGACTGTGACACTATGAGCCACCAATAAGTGATCTATCTTAAGTCTATTATTCATTCCAAATTTGAATTTTTTTGTTGATTTTTCAAGTTTTTGTGTATGTTGGGTTGGGTTTTATCATTTTGTCATGCGAGACAGGATCCTATCTCATACAACAAACTGCTAATTTTTGTTTTGTCATTTAAACCCATAAATTTTCTTGTTTGGGACTCACCCTTGTGTTGTACGACAACCTTCATAAAAACCCATTTTGTTGTGTGAAGTCTAACATTTTTTCATTTGGGAGTCTTTTGTCATATGGGGCTAAATCCTGACTCGTACGAGTTTCTAATCTTCTATGTTTTTTCATTTGGAAAACAGTGAGCATTTTTGAAGGTCTAAACTTGAAATTTTGTTTTTGCAATTGATGTAGTTGGATTTGCCTGATGTTTTACTTCTTTTGTAGGCTAATTTAGAATGTATTCTGGTACTCCATCATTTGATTTGGAGTTTCGATTGCCTCATGTGCTCTTCAGGTGTGTTTATCCACCTACCATGACTTTAGTTTGGCAGCTATTAGAGGTTGAGTAGGCTCATATTGACTTGTGTGGCTTGACACATCTATTGAGATTACTCGATATCCATGTGAATCATGGTAAGCTCACAACATTGGTAGAGAGATTCCATTCTGAGCATAATACCTTTCACTTACCAATTAGGGAGATGACTATCACTTTTGAGGATGTATATAGGATCCTCCATATCCCTTTTGTTGGGGATAAGGTGGATTACGATTCAAGACACCTTCCCAGATTATAGGCATTGAGGCATGTCTTTAGGGATCTGGATATCCTAACACGTTCCATCAGTTGGGACATCATGATGAGCAGGTACAGTGATGATTTTCCTCTGACTTGCGTCTTAGCAGGTTTTATCAGCTTTTTTTTGAGGTCGGATAGAGGTCAACAGGAATTTCAGTGTGGATGGGGTTGGATGTTGGAGAGATTGGTTGAGAACCCTCAGAGGCTTGGCTAGGGTTCATGCATTTTGGCCCACATGTATCGTGAGATGCATGAGATAGTATACCGGGAGGGCAAGAGCATGGTTGTTGGTGTTTTGATCTTATAGGTTTGGGCTTGGGAGCACCTCCCAGTTTGTCAGCCTATTATTGATGATAGCCGAGAGCCTCAGTAGCCAGTTATATATAGGTATGCTGGTTATGTTACACAGTCCCATCTGGGAAAGACAGATTTTTGGCGGAGGCAATTGGATGACCTGATAGTCATGGTATGGAGGCCTTACAAGGGATTAGAGCCAAGGGATGACTCGAGGCTAGTACGCAGGGACCTTTTTGTTACTCGCCCTCTTATTGGCAGATCACAGATGATAGTGGAGTGGTTTGTAGTATCCTGGGTGATGAGGCAGTATGGCCAAACTCAGGGGGTATCATAGGAGTTTACAACATATGCCCAATATGCTGATGAGGAGAGGCAAGGATGGTCACCAAGGTTATCATATGCCTTGCCCATGTAGGAGCTAACTAGTCTATAGAGACTGAGATGGGATTACCTAGGTGATATTGCAGATGCAGGGGTATTGCCCTAGTATAGAGATTTTTTTCAGCAGCATCCATTCCCTTGATTGATGGATCCAGCTGAGTAGGATCCTTGCATTGAGGAGGTTGAGGATGATGCCTTTGCATGGTGTAGGAGCACCTGAGCACCTGAATGCTCCAATCCTAGCAGGTATAACTTTTTATTGCAAATTAAGCATGTGTGTTTATTTTATGCTTCTAGTAGGTTTAATAGGTTTGTTTTGTGGTGTAATAAGGTTTGGAACTCATTTTGTGAGTTTCCAAGATTTTTTTTGGTTTTTTGCTCGGTAGGCTAAAAATTGTCAATTTTGGGTCCAAATGAGCATTTTTGAATTTTTGATGTTGTACAGCCTTGAAAGGCATTGGAGCATGTTTATTTAGTGTTTCTAAATGATTTTGAGTCATTGGTTTGAGTGCCAAATCATCGGAAGTCAAAATGCAATTTTTGAGCAACAAAAAGTTGTCAAAAAGTTGTCAAAAGTTGTCAAAAAGTGGTTTTTGGTGGTTTTGGTTAGTTCCAGCCTGTACCTATCCATAAAAGGGATTCAATAAGTTGGCACATGTATAAAAACCATGTTCCAATCATTGTATGGGTTGTTCATTTTGGAAAATCAAGAAAAATACTTGTTTTGCTCTTGTTTTCTATGAGTTTTGAACTAGTTTTCTGCACTTTTTAGGGTACAGTCCGTACCATGGCTCCATGAGTCCATACTGAACCTGTTTTTGATTGATGTGATCTCCTTTGATGTTTTAGTAGTGATCTTTGATCTTTTCTTGGGGTTTGGAACAAGTTTTGTTTGAAGTGTTCTTAAGAGAAGCATTGTTTTGTGGTTCCAATGGAAGATCATTCATGGTCCAATTGATTTCTTCAAAGTCTCTTCATCCATGGCTTTGAGGAAGTTTGTTGGACCCTCTGTACATACTGTACCATACATCTATTTTCCTTTTCTAGCAATGCACAAGTGTTTGTAAGCCCATGGCAAGTGTGTGAAGTGAGCAACTTGGCTTGGGTATTCTCAAATTTGTTTTGAATGGTACTTTGCTGTTCATAGCACTGTACTTTGAAATGTTGAAGGAGAATCAAGTTGGAAAGATTCAGCATTATACTTTACCATCCTTGTCTCTCCCATGACTTGGTTGGATGTAAGAGGCAAAGGTGTAAAACGGACTGCAAAACAGTGAGTCACTGTTTCATTGTTAGATCCTCATTGCCAACCTCTCTAAATGGATAGTATGAAATGATGCATTCCTCTTTCTTGCATCATTAAAATTTATTTTCAAGTGGTTTCAATTTTGAGATGAAAAGTTACACAAATTGATTGTAAAGGACCTAAATAAGGATCCTAAAACAGTGTACTTTTTGTCACAGTCATATAAGGTTGTCTTGATTTGTGTCATCCTTTAAGTATTCAAACCTTCAAGATCTTTGAAGAGGATAAATGAATTATTCTATCATGCCTTTAACACCTTCTTGCAGGCCAGGGATAGAGTAAAGAAGCAAACAAAACAAAGAAAGGAAGTTGCTGTCAAAAATGCACCTTATTGCTGTCAAAAATGCAGTGTTGACTGTGTATGAACAGCAGTTATAAAATCCCTTCTTATTTGCTGTGCATGGTGTTCCAACTGATGTCAAACCATTTGTTACATCCCTAATTATCATACTTTAATTGTTTTTGGTTTATCAAGGCTCAAAATGTATGCAAAATCTTAAAACCATTGCTGTCCCAGTCATCTAGACTGTTTTTCTGTGTAAGGGCAGCAGTGTGGCACTTGTTTGATATAATGAAAATATTAGAAGATAAGCTTTGAATATTTGGAGGTGTTTGGAATATGTTAAAGCAAGGATTGAAGCATTTAATTTGGCCTAGTATCATGAAGAAAACTTGTAAATTGCAAACCCTCACTAAAACTTTCAAAAACCCTTGAAAAGTGCCTATTTTGTGGGGCAGCACTAAAATAGTCCATACAGTACTTGCCATAGCAAAAATCCTTGAGATTTCAACATCAAATGACCACATCTCCAAGGGTTTTCCATGAAGTACAATAGATTGAGCAGCGCAAACAAATTTCACTAAAAACTAGGGCTAATTCTAGTAGCCTTTTTGGAGCAAATTTGACCAATTCATGAAATCGGTAAGGAAGGGGAAGCAATTGGTTGTTTCAAATAATCAAAATTGATGAGTAGAGACTTGAGATACCCTACCACAATATCCAAAGCATTGTATTGAGCCATTTGATCAAATGGACCTTTTGCACCTAGAAAGTTGCTTTGAGTAACCCTACGTTCTTTACTTCCAATTGAGAAATTTCCATTCTTGAGAAGTGAAGGACAATCATCATACCTTGCAAACCTATCTAGATGCTCAATCAATAGATTAATATGATTGAAATCCTTAAAGGAGAAAATAAGATTAGGTAAACCATGGTTCTCCAACAGTTGCCCATTCCGGGAAGAGAGGAGATTCAGCCAGTTGGACAACCAAACTTGTTCATTTTTGGTGACACTCAAGAGGACCTCATTTCAGATTTGAATGCCTTAGCATGGAAGGTAAGGAGGAGTGATGTCCAATACAATAGGGTGCAAGCAATGTTGAATAGAGAGGAGGAGATAGGAGAAAGGTTTAGAAGAATCCCATTTGTGCCTAGGGATTTATTTGGGAAGAACATTGAGAACAAAAGCCCACCAACCTCAAAGAAGACTAACTTTCTATCATCCCTCCTCATCACTGCATAGGGACAGGGATAGGGTCAAAGACAAGGCCAGAAATAGGGATAGAGAGCTAAGGCTCTGAGGTAGATAGGTGGTGATCCTGGTGCAAGTAGTAGCAAGGTTCTAGCTAATGTGGGACAACAGAGGGGTGAGGGTGGATCTCTTGGGGGCATAGGCATGAGATTAGGTGGAGCTGAAGAGGAGCGAGAAGTGTCAAGATAGGTTTGTTAGTGGCGAGAGGAGAAGGGTGGAGCTGGAGGTGGAGATGGGGGTGGAGAGAATGGAAGAGAGGAGGGGACGGATGCTAGATGGTCAATGAGGGCACGTTTAGTGGAATTGTAGTCACAGTTGATAGAGGCTCAGACTTAGCTAGCAGAGTGAGACCGGCAACTTGTAAAGGTGAGGGCTGAGTGAGATCGTCAACTTATGGAGATTAGGCCTTAGTGAGATCATCAGTTGGTTGAGCTAAGAGCAGAGCATGATCATCAGGTCACGGTGATGAGAGCAGAGCGAGACACCCTTTAGTAGGAGGTTTTGCATCAGAATAGTAGGGCAGTCTACTATGTTGCAACATATAGTGTGGCAGTTCCAGTTGCACAGCAGGTTGTCCCTTACTCATAGTATATGGCATAGTCTGAGGGAGTGCAGGCACCTTGTCAAGATCCCAGTCATTAGGCTCCTCCTCCTCCACCTGGTGATGAGGGAGATGGCACCTACTAGATATTTCTTTTTGTAGCAGTGATACTTTTTTTGTAGCCTATATGATTTTTGCTTTGATGGGATTTTGTACATGTCATTTGACATCATTTTGTACTCTGACTTTATATGATATATATATATGAGATCGATTTGACTTCATTGTACTTGTGCTGATTGATTGTTAGATGCTTTCTATATGCTTTATTCTAAATGTATGCAGTTCTTGTAGTAGGGATGTATGTAATGCAAATGATCATGGATGTCTATTTTTCTTTCTTTTCATATGCAAATAAATGAATGTGAATGAGTAATGAGTAATGCGAATTTTTCATTTTTCTATGCAATAAGATGAATGTAGATGAGTAAATAATGAAATATATGAATCTATGTAAGATGCTTATGTATGCAGCTACCATCTCAAAACACAAGTACTCGATCGAAGAAATGATGAAAAGAGACCACTTAGCTAAGAAATGATGATGCTTCCAACTGTCATGCAAAAGATAAAGTGATCATTGTTACCATACCAAAATAACTCTAAATTCACAAAATGCAGGATGAAATGCAAAATGATATGCAAAATGCAACCTAAACCTAGTCACTAGATTTTGAAAAGCTTAATTGTCATCATTGAGTGTTTTACAACCACAATAGGTAGATTTAGAGTTCCTTGCTTTTCATGTGAAATATTAATTATCTTGTCTGCAATGAGCCTTTTTTTGTTCATATCCTTGGATAGATTTTGTAGGGACCCAAATTGCACAATAAAGAAATTCCCTCAAAACAGACAAAGAAATGATGGGAACCTCCCTGTAGCATTCAAATAAGTGGAGTGGAGGTATGTGTGGTGATTTCACCTTAATGTGAAGGAACTTATCATAGACACCAAACTGATTAGATGTTTTCAGATCATCAGAATCATTCCTACAAGCAAAAAACAATGAAGATATTATTCCCCCAATCCTCTCTCCTCTTAGTCAAGATAGACTTCCTCGAGTTACTCAGAGGGATAATAATTGAAATTTAATAAAAGACAATGCACAAAGAAAATTTTCATGCATAGCTCAAACTGTTTAGTAATTGTTTTTCGTTATGTTGTTTTGCTTGTTTACTCAGTGATAAAACTCTTCATTAGTTAGGAGACAGGTGACTGACTCGGAGTGGATGACCAGGTACCACTCACGTAAAGATGACTTGTTGATACTGCTTAGGACATGTAAAGTTCTTTGTCGATTAACCTAAGACTAGGACAATGATTGGTTTCAATCCATGAGGGATCCAATGAACCAGGATGTCACAAAAGTGACTAAAATATGTACAGGTGGAAGCAAAGATAAATGAAAGTGGGAATGCCAATGTTGTGTTGATAGATGGAGCACTTGAGTACAAGAGGCGCTTGTTTGCTAGGTTTTCACCTGCTTGGTAGAGATTCATTTTATTTTTGTTACCAAGGCGCCTGTTTACCAGGTTTTCACCAAGGCATTTTCTCTCTTTTTCCTCTTTTTTTTCTTTTTTTCTTTGTTTGAATTTCTTTAGGACTTTTTCGCTGTATAGGCTGCTAGAGCAGAGAATATTTAGGTGAAGAATTTCTTCAGATGGATGGTGTTGATTGGTTCATGGAGTTTTTCTCCTTCCGATGTTGAGAGTTGATAGGCACTAGAGCCAAAAGTTGCAGTAACAATATAGGGACCTAGCCAGTTGGGTTCAAACTTCCCTTTGTTGTCTCGAAATTGTTGATTTTTAGGATTTTCTCTTAGAACTAGGTCACCAACCTGAAATTCTCTTTGTTGAACCTTCTTGTCATATCCTCTAGACATTTGCTTTTAACACACTCTGAGGTGATCAAACGCCACTTTCCGATGCTCATCTAGCAATTTGAGAACTTGCAATCTAGATATTCTATAGTCTTCATTAGTAACAAGGCCTTGCAAAGAAACTCTTAAAGATGGTATTTCCACCCCAATAGGTAATACTGCTTCAGACCCATACACCAAAGAGAAAGGTGTAGCCCCAGTAGGTGTTTTGATACTTGTTCTATAAGCCCACAAGGCAGGATTGAGTTGCAATGCCAATCCTTCCCAGATTTGTTCACTATTTTGTGCAAGATAGTTAATAGGTTTTTGTTAGGTGCCTCTTCTTGTCCATTACCCTAAGGGTAATATACTGATGACCAGTGTTATTTTATTTTGAATTTCTCATAGAGTTCATTTAGATCTTTATTCTTGAACTGTCCTTCATTCTCAGTTATGATGGATGAAGGTATATTATACTTGTAGATGATATAATTAAGAATAAATAGAGCTACTTGTTTGTCAGTTGCTTTGATGAGTGGAACAACTTCTACCCACTTAGTGAAGTACTTAGTGGTAGTGATAATAAATTTGTGTCTGTTAGATGATGCAGGATATATTTGGCCAATTAGATCAAATGCCCACTATTGAAAGGGCCAGTGTGTCACAAAGGGTATGAGATCCCTTGTTGGAGCATGGATAAGGTGCCCATGCAGTTGGCACTTTTCACAAGTTTTAACAAATTTTATAGCTTCTTTCTCCATGTCTGGCCAGTAGTAGCCAACCCTTAGTAGTTTTTGTGCTAAAGTTAGACCATTCGAATGGGATCCACAAACACCTTCATGAACCTCAGATCATGCGTGTTGGGACTCCTCAGTTTTTAGACATCTAAGAAAATTATTATCTAACCTTCACCTGAATAGGTCGTTAGCAATGATGATGTACCATGGCACATTTCGGATTAGGTTCATTTATTCATTTTGGGAAAGATTGGCAGGGACAACTTGGTCACACAGGTAAGAGTAAATGTGGCTATAACAAGATGAGTTATGTCCAATAATAGAATAGACCATCTGGGACTCAGGAGAATCATAGGCAGGATAATGTAACTCTTCCACTAAATCAAAAATTAGATTCCTATAGTTGTGGTATAGATTCCAAGGTGGCCATTGCCTCCGTTGCTCTATTTGTTGTTCTGGGTATCTACTGAAATGATAAGAAGGTAAAGTATTTCTTGAGATCATCCACCCTTCTCTAATAAGGTATCTGTTTCTCATCTCTTGTTTGATATAGGTCATTGATTTGGTTGATGATGAGTTGAGAATCTCCATAGATGTGTAATTCAACAATATTTCACTCAATGGCCAGCTTGATCCTATTTACCAAAGCTTCATATTCTATAATGTTGTTTGTGCAAGGGAAGAGAATCTTGTAAGCTTTCATAATCGAATATTTTGAGGAGTAATAAAAAGTATTTCGGCACCAGAACCATGTTGAGTGAAAGACCCATCAAAGAACATCTTCCATGATTGTTCAGTAAGGTGCATGATTGATTCATCTAGGAATTCTATGTGCAGAGGTTGACTGTCTTCAAGTGGAGCATCAGCAAGTTGGTCTGCAATAACTTGTCCTATCATGGCTTTACGTTCCACATATTCATTATCAAATTCTGTAAGAACCATGACCCATTTGGCCAGTCTCCCTATAAGCATGGCTTTACTGAGAAGATATTTGAGTGGATCAATCTTTGCTACCAGCTTAATAGACTGTGCTAACATATAGTGCCTTAATTTTTGTGATGCAAAGACCAATGCCAAGCATGCTTTCTCTATTATAGTTTAGTTCATTTCATACAAAACCAATGTTCTACTGATGTAAAAGATAGCTCGTTCTTTTTTATTGTCATCTTGTTGTGTCAGAAGTGCCCCTAGTGAAGTATTTGTAGCTGATATGTATAGAATAGTGGATTAGAAAGATATTCTTTGATTTTTTGTAAATGTTCTTCACAATCTTTATCCCAATTTTATTGAATTTCTTTCCTTAATACCTTTGTGAAGGGTTGAGCTTTGTCTGCTAGCTGAGATATAATATGCCTTATTGACTAAAGATGGCCCTGTAAACTTCTCATTTGATTGATATTCTTAGGTGGAGGCATTTCCATTATAGATTGGACCTTTTCAAGGTCAACCTCAATTCCTTTTTTTGAAATTATGTAACCAAGAAGTTTTCCTAATGTTACCCCAAATGCACACTTTTTAGGATTTAACCGGAGCTTGAATCTTTCCATTCTATATAGTATGAGACCTAGTTGTTGAATATGCGTAGATCTCTTCATAGTCTTTACCAGGGTGTCATCAACATAATCTTTCATGTTTTTATGCATCACATCATGGAAGATAGTGGTTGCAACTTTTTGGTAAGTTTCTCTTGCATTCTTTATCCCAAATGGCATAACATTCCAGCAAAAGGTTCCCCATGCACACGTGAAAGCTATCTTTTATTGATCTTCAGGTGCTATCTTGATCTAATTGTAACCAGAAAATTTATCCATTAATGAATACATCTCATATCCAATAGTCATATCTACTATCATGTCAATGTTGGGCAATGGAAAATCATCTTTCGAACATGCTTTGTTGAGATCCCTAAAGTCTGTGCAAACTCTAATAGATTTGTCTGCCTTTGATATAGGTACTATGTTTGATATCCATTATGTGTAGTCTATAGCTCTGATAAATCCAGCTTTTAGCAATTTCTCTAGTACAACTTTGACTAGCAGTGTCACATGAGGATGCATCTTACAGAGTTTTCACTTGACTGGTTTAACTCCTGGTGTAATAGAGAAATGATGCATGACAAAATCAGGATCTAGTCTTGGCATATCTAAGTATGTCCATGCAAAGTTGATCTTCTTTTCTAAAAAAAGGTTGCTGAAATCTCTTAACTCTTCCACTGATAGTGATTGAGCTAAATGAATGATGTGTGGTATCTCTTGACTCCCAATGTTTACTAGCTGAGTTGGCTCGATCAATATGGAAGACCTTTCCTAGAAATGACTTGGAAGTATATCAAGTATCTCACCTTTAGGTAAGTCCTTTATTTTCTCTTTTTTAGATTCTGATACCGCCACAATGTGGTTTTTGCCATCAGGTCTTTTATTTTTATTTTTCTTATTTTTGCGACTAAGATACTTGATATCTATTTCAGTCCTGTTTTCACTCTATTCACTGGTGGAAGAGTTGATGGGTTCAACTGCATTGAGATAATAGGCTAACATATAGTCATTGGAAAAAGTAGGTACATTCAAGGGTTGGTTATAAAGAGTACAATCAATCAGTTCAAGATGTATTAAGGATAAGGTTGGAATAGGATCAAGGGAGTTCACGGTACTATCATCATGGCTTCAGACCGACCAGCCGAGCTCTAGAAGACTACCTTGCATATGTGTCTCAAGACTAGGAAGAGTTATGACATGATTATCAAAATTTATGTTAGTATTTATTGGACCTAACCCAACCGACCTACTTCTAGCATCGTCACCTACTTCAGACTGGACTACATACCGTGGTGTGATAGTAACACGGTCAGCGGACAACATCTCAACATTCATGACATAGTAGCCATAATGTGTTGTTGAATAGTTGTTGGTATAAATAGAGCTCCTATCTAAGTTATTAGAGTCACAAGATGAAGTTTTTGACTCGTCTTCAAGTGGCTTAGTAAAAGTGTATATAGTATCAATACCCACATCTTTGATGTTGCAAGTTCCTTCATGATTTGGTTTATTGAGTACTTGTGTTTGACACACTTGTGGACATAACCTTGATAGTTCTGTTAATCCCTGTAATCTGTTCCATTCAGTTTCCTCTAGACTGATGACTAGTTTTGTTTCTATAACTTCTGATTCTTCTTTTGTAGTTTCGTACCTGATTTGTCCTATCTTGTTAGAGGGAGAGTTAGTAGGTGAAGAAATTGTTGTTGGCAGTGGGTCAGCATCCCTCATGGAGATTCACGACATGGTTTCATAGCCTCCTATGAATTCTATAAATCTAGGGGTTGTATCGAGCATTGATAGGTCAATATTCTGGTGCAATGACAACCCTAGCTTGTAACAAGTGGTATTAGAGCTTGGTCACAGGTTTGAATCATGCATGCCATAATGAGTGACGCTAGGAGGGGGATTGTTGGCAGTGGACCAACGTCCCTCATGGAGATTCGCGACATGGTTTAACAGCCTCTTGTGAATTCTATAAATCTAGTGGTTGTATCGAGCATTGATAGGTCGATCTTTTGGTGCAACAGCAACCCTAGCTTGTAACAATTGCTTGTGTTTGTTCTTCCTCCAGCTCTTGTTCATAGTCTTCTTGTCTTTTTAGTTTGATTTCTTCCATTTTCTTTTGCATTTTTAGGCGTATCAGCTCTTGTGCATCATCTGTGATATTAGTGGATTCTTCAGGGGTTTCTATAGTAGATGTATCTGAGAGATGGTCAAGACCCCATTCATACTCATTTGAATCAGTTTTTGAATCATCTACTTGTTGTCTGCCAATATATGTGACTGGAATGTTTAGTAGTGCAAACAATTCTCTGATTCTATATACTTTGTCTCTCATATCCTATGGGACTTCTACTTCCTGTGGTATTATAGCTGATATAATTGGAACTTGATTACCATCTGTTTCCTCTCTCTGGCTGGGTGATTCATTTTGTTCATCGTCACACTCTAACTGAGTTTGTTGAGTATTAATTTCTTGTGTTGTTAAAGGTAGTACCTTTTTCTTCCACTTAAGTTGATGGTGGCACATGTGCTTTTAATTTGATGTCTTTCTTGGATGATATCCCAGTCCAACTTTATCATTAATAGACTTAGTTTGTAACTGAATAGGTTCAACAATACCTTTTTGATGCTTGCCTAGAGGACCGGTACCTGAAATTCTTATGCGTTGAAGCATCTTATAGCCTGGACCATATTGTGTTGGGGAGATCTCACAATGTCGTATTTCTTTATTTACACTATCCTCTTTGAAAAGTGATTTGAGAACATCATCCTCTTCTATTTCACCTACAAGAGAAGTAGAGGACTGTATAAAGATACCATCATAAATGACTTTTGGAGTTGAAGTTTGTGGCTTCATAACCTTTGATGGTTTTCCCGACTATCTTGGCCATGGAGGAAGAGACATTAGTGAGAGTATAGGCTCTATTTTTTAGCCATATATGCTAGTGTTTGTGATTTTTAGTTTCTTTTCTAAATCTTTCAACAAAGATTCCGAACTTTCAGTTGTAGAGGTTGCTCTATTATGAGGAACAAAAGTATCAACACTATTTTAATGCATTGTAGGTATAGCTTGTATTAGCAGGAATACTGACTTCAACTCCATTATAAGGAAATTTCAGGCATTGATGATACGTAGATGGTATTGCTTTCATTTCATGAATCCATGGCCTACCTAGTAAGATGTTGTATTAAAGATGAAGATCCAGGACTTGAAAAATGACATTTCTTTCTACAGGTCCTACCCTGATTAGAGGTTCTTTCTTCTTCGTCATAAGCCTTAATTGTTATTTTCTTTGTTGGATCAATAACATTTGCAGAAAATCCCAGCCGTGTCAGTAGATTGTAGGTACAGATATTCAACCCAGTGCCTCCATCTATCAAAACACATTTAACTCAGTGTTTATGGATCATGGCTTCAATGTGTAATAGCTGGTTATGTGGGTGACTCAATGAGTTATCATCTTCTTTAGAGAAAGTGAGATAATGAGGTGAAGTCAGGTGGCCGACCATAGATTGAAACCGATCTATATCCAAATATTTAGGGACACTAGTGGTAACTAGAGCCTTGTCCAGGACATCTCTATGAGCAGAAGAGATCTTAAGCAGTTCCAAAGTGGAGATTTGAGCATTGGTTCTCTTCAATTGTTCGACAATACTATAAATAGGAGAAGATGATAAAACCAGTTGTTTGGATTTGGTCATAATTGTATCTATTTGTCTATTTAGTAGATTTGATGTTGTTTGATCGAAAGTTGAGGAACTAGCTCCTGGGAGAGTAATCTTCCTTTGAGCGCGGGTCACAGCATTAGAAGTTTGTGTTTGATTTTGTTTATCCTGGATTATGATCACATTACAATATTCAGGCTAGGAAGATTCAATCATGTTGATCATGTTATCGTTGTTAGTGTAGGTATAATTGACTCTAGCTCTTCCCTTGGCTTTTGAGGAATCTTCTTGTTCATAAGTCAGTAAGGGATCTTTAAAGGCCTTATGATTAGCATTAGTCACGTGGTTTCCAACAATGATCTTGGATTTCATGTCAAAGTTTCATGTAGTTGTTTATGTTATGTCCCTTGTTTCGATGGTAGTCACAGTATTTGTTTTCTCTCCACCATTTGAGTCTAATTTCTGGGTCATATGGTCTAGAATTGTTTGGCAATGTTATCAGATTATTTGCCAATAAGGTTTTAAAAGTTGATTCATATAATTCATCTAGAGGAGTAAAATAATGCTTAGGTTTTGAGAGCCAAGGCTTTTCTTTAAACCATTATCTTGCTTTCTTCGAAGGATTTTCTGCCGCAATTTCAGCTGCCTTGAGTTCTTGCATGCCACTGGCCAAGTTAAATATTATGGATTTTGTTTTTGCTTGGATAGTATCTACCACTCCATCATTAACAATGTTTCTATTATTATCTTTGTCATATTTCTAGTATTTACTCTTTTCTTTAGAACTAGAACCTTGCGATGTTTCTTTCCAAAGTGATATATCTCCCTTTTTTATAAGCACATCTTCCATTCTGAGGGTGTTATCTACCATTTTGTTGAATGAAGGATGTACTTGCATCTGGACACTGTACTTCAATTCATGGATTAAGTTGTTGACAAAGATATCCATTTTCTCAAGATCTAGGATAGTTCGTGAATATCTAGAGAACATCTTTCTCCATTGTTGGAGAAAAGTGAGAAACGGTTCTCCTGTCTTTTGTTTGGTATTGCAAAGTTCTATCATAGTGATTGGGTGATGAATGTTGTAGGAGTATTGTTGTAGGAATAGTTGGATTAATTCTTTGAAATTTTTTATTCCCATGGGTAGACTTGAGAACCATTCCATAGCTTGCCCCCCTAAACTTCTTGGGAAAAGGCGCATGAGATATGTTTGGTTATTCATGAACTCCATACATAAAGCACATAATTCTCTGATATGATCTTGGGGGTCTGTATTCCCATCATATTTGTCAAACTTAGGCATTTATACTCTTGAGGGAAATGGAGGCATGCAAAGGTTTTTTTCAAATGGGAATGGGCATATTGTGTCTAGAGAATATTATTTTTGTGTTTTATCTTTGTTTTTCAGTTTTGTGACCTTATTTTGTAATATTTGCATTTGTTTGTTTATCTTTCCCCATGGTGTCTCTTCCTCTTTAGTGATGAGGACCTCCACATTATAACTAGTAGGGATTTTGGCACCTTCCTTTGCTAATTCTCAGAAATAGTCTTTTTTTTCCCTAGCCATGATGACCTTCATCATTTTTTGGAATTCTTTATCATTCTGAAATTTATGTATTTCGGCCTCAGGAGGCTCAGGAAGCTCAGATTCAGTTGATGAGGAATCACTATCAGTGGCATGATTGTTAAAGTTGTTGTGAGTGTCTCGTTTACTAGCTTCTCTTTCTTGTCTTTCCCCAGACATGGTGGGAGATAGGGATTGACCAAAGATTGGTAGATCGTAAACTAGTATTTGTGATGAGGATGGTTTATTTTGAAAGGGGTTTTCTACAAAGAATGGATTGTCATTTGATGAAAAGGGTGTTTCTTTTTCTTTTTCTTTCTCTATTTTGCTGTGAGAGTTTCTAGTTTGACTAGGCATTTGTAACTGATGGGACCAACAGCTAAGTGTGTTGCAGAAGTCAAGATCAAATTGTAGCTAGTAGTTTGTTTAACGTAGTGATTGAGAGAAGTTACTAAGGTCTGGTCTAGTTTCAGGAATGATCTATCCTATGTAAGACGTTATCTAGGCTAACTTAGGTTTGATAAGATGTTGTTTGAACTAGCTTAAAGATGATCAAAAAAATTGTGCAACGCAATGACAGGGGTACACTATCAGGGTTGTTTTATGCTCGCTGTAGATTGTTTTAGGCAGGATTGACTATTCAGGACTGGCAAAATCAGAGACTTGTATGACAGGATTTCTAAGATCATACGATAGTATAATAGCTTTAGGATAATAATAGTTCTACTTTGTATGAGTTGCTGCCTAGTACTGTATGACAAATGGGTATGTCACAAATAACAAAGGATTTAGTGCAGTTCTATCTCGTACAACACATAATTTAGCTTTAAACGACACACTGTTGGGTCTCGTATGATAGAGGTTTGAGCTTGGATGACAAATTAGAAGACTTGTACGACATAGGATATGGTGTAGGATGATAAATGACTAGGTTTGTACATCTGTTAACAGGACAAAGACAAAAGTTCTGAGTTTTTTTTAATAGCTGAGTATGACAACTAAGTATGACCAATTCTGAGATGGACTGATTTTTTACCAGGATAGACTAGTTTTGGACAAAATTTTGACTTAGGGTAGACTAGTTCTGACACAGACAGAGTTTATCACTGAATTGTTGATTTGTTTTCTCCACCTTTAGTATTCCAGTTTTAAGTTGAGGGGTGAAAACATAGAAAATACGTAGTATGAATAGTAATTCCAATCACAACATGCAAACCCTACGGAAGTTGTCTTAGAGAATAAAACTTTTTCTTGTTGACATAGGTACACACCCAATAGGTAATCAGAATACAACCATTGAGTCACACACAATGGATTCTCAACGTCGTATTAGCCGACTCCAAACGCTAATGGGGGCACAATATGGCAAGTGTCTTGGGAGAGTTACTATCTCTCTTACACAAAGATTATCAACCTTTCGAAGGTGAACCGGGTAGCTTCTAATCTTATAGTTCTTAGTCAAGAATTCCATTTGAAGTTACCCCTTGAAGTCATGCAAGCATGATTGAGGCCTATAACCCAACAAGGTACCGAAACAAGTTGTAGTCACGTAAATGTGATTGAGACCACGAGGCCCTACAAAATGCTCAATATGAGAGATCTCAAAGAGAAAAAACAAATAATCCCATCCTCTGAGACTTTAATCATCAGAGGCATATTTATTATAGTGAGTTGGAATGCTCAGGTCTAGCTGTACTCACTTGGGTCGTTCTCACAGGGTGATTAATTTTTCCCACTGTGACATGCGCTCTAAATGTACACAAATCTCAATTTTAGAAAAAGCCTCAAGGGTCTAGATTTTTTATTGTCTGTAAAAGACAAAAGCATACTCTCCTACCTCTTAGATTTTTCTAAAAACACAGAAGACAGATTTGTTCATTAACTAGATAGCAATTTAAGTGCCTAAAAAAAATGAATTTAAAGAATACACAATGTTTGGTTGATTCTCTTTAGGCAACCTGCAAAAACAACGTATCATTAGACATGTTGTTTTTATTCTTTGATAGGCGTATGTTTGATTGATAAATTCTTTGACAAGCATCCTGTAAGAAATTGGTTAGGCTGTGAAAATACTAGGTAGACAGAAGACAATTCAGGGTTAGCGTTAGCATAATCAAAATTTAATTCAAGAAAAACCCTGAAAAGTGAAACTTGCTTTAATCCAACAGAGAACATAATCATATGATGATTATCATAGAATGAAATGATAAAAATCTTTTATTGTAAGAGTCAGAACTGAGCATAGGATGATAGAAGATAAAATCAGATGATCAGAACAGTATGTCGTATGACACCATTTTCTGATTCATATGACAAATACCAGGCTTCAATATAATGATGCACAACAAATAACAGGCTTCAATATAATGTCGTATGATGCAGTGAAACTACTCATATGATATTTCGTAGAGATTGTATGGACAAAACCTACAGGATAAAAAAATGATTTTGAGGCCAAAAAATTAGTTTTGTGCCCCATAGTGGGTGCCAAAAATGTGTGTGAAAAGTGGACCTGAATCTGTATCTGGAATACACAACAATTCAATTAAGTCATTAGATGCATGGTTAGTAAATCAATAATCAATGAATCATAAACCATTACAAAGCGACCCATTGCCTTCCAGTAGATGCGAGTTTAGATTGCTCTCAGATTGCTAAGCTATCTAGTGATTAGACAACACCTAAACAAAGGATTGTTAATCTATATGAGCATGAATTTAAGGTAAATGGATGAAAGATTTAAGCTAGATATGCAATATTAATCTAACATGATTTAAGCAATAAATGAGATAAATGATCTAAATGATTTAAGCAATATCAAAATAACTAATATGCAATATCTCAATGCAAATTCTCAATGAACCTAGAGCAAAAACAACATAATAACAATATATTCTCTAGGATCTTTGAATGAGAGATGAGCACTTGAATTTATAGAAAATTCAGAAAGAAACCAAAGGCTGAGATCAAATGATGAGGAGCGGTCAAGATTTTCCAAGAGGAAGCACAATCCAGGTGAATTGATGTGATTGGATGCTTTTCTCAGTTTTAAAGGAAATTGAACTAAAATTAAGATAAAACCAGAAAAAACTGATTTATTCTCTATTTTATTCAATTTTGATATTTAATTGCTTTAATTACTTTATCTGAGATTATTTATCAATTTTTAATTTGTTTTTCAAGATTATCTCCAATTAATTTATTTTCTCAATTTTTTTAATTCTTTTTTTTAGTCAATTAATTCCTTTTTTGATTTGTTTCCTTTTTTTCAGGATTTGATGGCAAATTGATTTATTTAATTAAATATCTTAGGATATTTAATAAAATAAATAAGATAATTGTTTGAAATGATTTACTTGGAATGATCAATTAATTAAATAAATATTTAA
Organism: Cryptomeria japonica; assembly: GCF_030272615.1. Taxonomy (NCBI): domain Eukaryota; kingdom Viridiplantae; phylum Streptophyta; class Pinopsida; order Cupressales; family Cupressaceae; genus Cryptomeria; species Cryptomeria japonica. The sequence goes on from NC_081410.1 coordinate 601,699,619, forward strand.
TTAATATTGAGTGATTAATTTGCCATGTGACATTGATGATTAAAGAATTAATTCTGTGCTCAAGATTTATTTAATTGCCTTTGGTGAGGACCTTGGTGATGTTGTCGAGATTAGGGGCCCATGGTTTACATGACCATTTTTAGGGTATTACACCCCCGTCTAAGAATTGGAGACAGTTTGTATGATAAAGGAAACTGGTTAAGGGAATCAAAGATAGGGATATCAGTTCTGGCACTCTTAAAAGTGGGATTTGGCTAGAGACATTCCCTTGTTCTAATGAATAGTATATGAGAGTTAGATGTGGGAAAGCTCATAGTCCCTGGGGTTTTCATGGATGTGGACTTGTTAACCCAGATTACAAATAATTATGACCCTATTGTCCAGTGTGTTAGAAATGTAAATGGGGAGCTTTAATTGAGATAAATGACGATGAATTTAGGAAAGTGTTCAAACTCAGTGAGGTGTCAAATTATCTAGAGGCTATCAATTTTGATACACTTGCCCAGGTCTATAATGTGCAGAGAGATCACCTCAGGAGTGGCCCTTTGAAAGAATTTTTTGTCAAAATAGGAGGACTAACTATTGCAGGCCCTAGTACCATGGAACCTTTCTCTCTAAATTTATTCATTTTGAGGGATAAAGGGATGTATTGGTCCCTATGTTAGATTTTTCGGGAAGATGTTGAAACAACCATGCCAACCCACTATATGCTAATGATCGCATAGATTTTAAACCCCTCTCTGGCAGTAACTTTTGATTTTGCACCTTATCTCACTGTACAATTCATGCAGGGCTGGTAGGGATAAAAAATGCTAAGGTAGATAGACCTTTTGGGTTGTATTCTCTTCTTATGCACATTCTTTTATTTAAAGGTGCTGATTATTTTGCCAAGGAAATGGACCTAGTTAAGGAGAAGGATGGTGAAGAGATGCAAGTGCAATTGTGGAACACAATTTTGTCTTGGGATGGAGAGGATGCAAGTTACTTGAAGTTTGATAGATGTTTTGCATCTAGGCTTAGGATCCTCTTGTGCCCACAAAACCCTAGGATCCCTAAGGCTCTTTTAGAATCCCCAAGGCCTAAGGAATTCATTGAAGATATCAAGATTGTTCACAAATAGGGTGATATACATTTATACCATGTCTCTACTGTGTTTAGAGTTTATGGATTTAGAGGAACTCCATATTTGCTTCCTTATCAAGTCCCATGGAAGATAGGAATTGTAAAGATCCTGAGGCAAATCGGGGGTGTGCAAGAGGCAGAATTAACAAATAGGGGGAAAGGGACCATTTTCCCAAATGTCACCATTGTACATTAGTTTGTAATTACCAAGGGCGATTGGAAACATTTTGATGATTTATTTCAACCCTACAAGTTGTCTACTACAGTGTCAAGGTTTGCTGACCTTGAAGATTTCTTTAATGGCATGTTCAAAAAAAAAGCCGTATGTAAAGGTAGACCACATTAGTTCCATTTTCTTGAGGATCTGATCAGAAATGAATTCAATCTAGATGAGTAGGAATTGAGAAAAGCCAAATGGATAGCATAGAAAAGGGCTCTTGATTTTATCCACCAATTTGATATTGGTTATGACCCTTTGTCTAGCTTTACCCCCTTTGAGGAGAAGGCTAAATTCTTGATTCTTTATTTTGAAAACTTAATGCAAACCTTAAAGGAGAAGAGGGAAGCTATAATGAGAAATGATCCTAAAAAGGTTAAGGTTAAGTTGGTTTTAGCCAAGCCTGCCTTTGCCAAGGCCTTTCCTCCAGGTGAATATGTGATGCATAAAAGGCCAATGACAAAGTGCTAGTGCAAGTCAGAGGTGAGTCTTTCACTTCAAAAGGGAAAAGACCAATAGAAGATGTGGTGGAAATTCAAGATTCCCCTAAAAGGCAAAGGGTGGGAAAAGAGATACAAACTAGTGAGCCTTTATACTCTCCATCCCAATCCCTAATCCATGTGGGAGATGAACAGGCAGTGACTGGGCAATTGTTGCAATTAGGAAGTCTCAGGGAGATTGCCTACACTTATGAAGAAACAAAAGAAGGAATGCATGAAGAGCAACTGAGTGCTGAGATGAACTTGATTGCAGATGAGTTTAAAGGAAAGGAGTTAGACCCTACCATTAAGAAGCCAGTGAGGAGTTCCTGGCTGATAATAATTTTGTTACAACAGGATCCTTTATGCAATTTGTTTGGAGGCAAAACATTGAACAATTAAAAGCAAGATGTGAGAAGAGGAAGAATGAACAACCCCACAAAGATGTAGCTACATTGGAGGAAGAAATAAAACAAGAAATTATGACAGAGTTCAAACCCATTACTCCTGAAAAGGGGAGAGAAATGGTAGCAAAATTTGGTGTGCTAATTCTTCCTAAGTGGGACATAGTAGATTCCTTGGTGCTTGAAGCAGTAAGGAAAGAAACCAAGCCCATGGAAGGAGTGACATTCAGCAAGGAGAACACGGCTTTGGTCATGTGGTCCCTAAGGAGGGATGAGAGAAGATGAAGCAAGGACACTACAGAGTCCATCTACCTTGGAGGTATGATTATGAACAAAGTGCAGGACATAGGAGTGGTGGAAGTTGTTAGCACAGTTCTAGAAACAACAAAATTTAGTGTGGCAGTAGCCGAGAAGGAAGCTAAGGAGAAGGCTGATCTCCAGATAAAACTAGAGACAATTTTAAAGGCCTATAATGAGGCCAAATGGGGAGATAACTACTAGGGACAACATCGTTGCCAAGTTGCAGAATCAGCTAGTAGGGCAATATCAAAAAGGTGAATCCTCTATATTAATGATTGCCTCCTCTCTATCAAGACCTCCACCCACTAGTCCCATCATTTAATTTTCCCCTTCTCCTATGACTTCTCATTTTCAAGCAACTGAAAACATACAAGATGAAATGGAAAAGTTAAAACAGGCTCAGGCCTTATTTGTACGTAAATATGAAGAAAAGGTCAGAGGCAAAATCTTTAAATTTGCTGACACAGTAGGAGCCTCTATTGTATACATTTATATGAAAAGAATTTTGAATATTTTGACTGATTTGAAAGAAGATAAGGTTACTCTACATCCAATTTTGAATAAGTGGATGCCTAGGGAAGTGGAGTTGGAACTTATATGTTCATCTCATGAAGAGGCAGAGGCTGATGCCAATATCAAATCCACTTGTGAGTTAGTAAAAGGGATGACCAGGTTAGCAGAAGAAAGGGCCGGTGTAAAGAGAAAAGCCAATTTATATAGAAGAGAATATGCTAATTATAAGTATGAATTGTTTCCTGGGAGTTTTGTTGGTCCAAGTCACCTGAAAGATGAAAAGGAATGGCTTGATGAGCTAGGATATAACTTGTCTCAATGGGTAAATGAGGTCATTAATACAGACGAGACGTCTTTATTTATTAAGACAATTAAGGAAATTGAGAAAGTGAAGTCACATTATGGTTTTTTGGAGAGAGAGGTTAGGCAATTAAGAATCACATGAAAAAGGTTAAACAAACTAAAGAAGAAAATTGTTAGCTTCTAATGGCCAGGTGATAACATGTTCCAAGAGTGGAAAAGAAAGTATGCAGTGCAAGAAGAGGAAGTCCAAGAATAGTTAGAAGATGTTGTAGTGGAATAGAAAATTGAAAGGCCGTTAGGAATGAAATGATTGTATTTTATTTTTAGCGGGAATCATGGTTGTAACAAACTTTTCCTAGGGAAGTCCGAAGCTTGTTTGCATCCATATGATTATAAATGGATACCAGGACTTTAGGAAAAGGCATCACAAGAATTTGTAAAGAAACTCTGCTGAAATATATCTAGGGTTTTATGTTTATTTGAAAATTACCTTGAGTTATGTAAGATTTTTCAAAATGAATATTAATATACAGATCAAAGCTTTTCAGGCCTAAATCTTCATTGTCTTTTGGTGTGCATTCATTAGTTTGCTAGTTTCATTTGAATAATTTAGGGTTATTTGATTGAACATGGATTGTAAGGCAACCTTATAGATATGTTTCTGGCATTTCTCTTCAGGAGAGGAATTAAATATGCATGAAATATTTATGTCAGTAAATCAATTGTTTGTTGCTTTAAATTTGATAAACGATTTTAGTTTAAAGGGAAAGAACTTATATATATGTCAGGCATGTATAAGGTTAATGAAAGTCGTAGTGATGAAATGTATGGGAATGTTTAGATTTGGAACTCTTGTTTAATTTGGGTGACTCTGTAGCTTGGATAAGGCACTGATATCAATTGTGGAATTCTTTCTATCTTTCTTAGGATCAAGACTGAAAATGAGCACAAGTTTTCTTTAATGTTTCAGTTTTATTGGGGTGATGAAGTCCATAGGTTTTTAGCATTGGTTTATTGTGGATCTCAATTTAAAAGTCTAAAAATATTCACAAAAGGTATACCCACGTGAGCTTTGGATAAGTTTGAAGTGTAGAAGGTTTTGCTGAAACTTTATTATATGTTATTCTGGAATTCTATTTTCTTGTTGTCCTCTTCATATGCAAATAAAGTTATCAAATTTTCTTACAGAAAGGATAAGGGGGAATCAGAATTTGAGTACAACAAAAGTGGCAACTCTGCTAGGGAGAGTCATAGTGGAATTTTTCTCGTAGATCTAGTGTTTATAATTGTCTGAAAGTTTGTTTGAATTTTGTGTGTGTGTGATCCTAGTAGTAGGTCATTTGATCCTTGATCTGTGTTACTTCACTTTCTCTAAAAATCTTCTTGTTCTATAGTCTTCTGCAAGTGATTTGTTAGGCTTATTTTCTTACTTTCCCATAGCTTTGGGTGGTGACTCTGAGATAAAATAACTAGTGTTCTTGAAATAGCATAATTCATTTTAAGGAAAATAAGTATAATGCAGAGAGGAAAGAACACCAAATCATTCAAGAGGAAAAATCCTCAACAGATGTTGCAAGAAGGATTACCTAAGCAGACACGAAGAGGCCAGAAAAGATCAGTTGCACATGATCCATCTAGTGCTACCTGGATACAAAAAAGAATTCATACGGGTAAGTCATCTGATAGACCCATATATGCAAATTCAAATTCTTCTTCCTGTGAATCTGAGAAAGACATTTTGGGTTTCCATTCTGGTTTGTTTGGTAACAATGAGGATGTCCAAGTTTTAAATCAGAGGATCTCTCATGCTAGTTTATCTGGGAAGGATAGGAGTAGTTCTAATGTTAAGATGGATTCCATACCTAGAACTATAGATAGAAATACTAGTTTGATCAATATAGATCAAGTCAATATATCGGATTCTGAAGAGATGTTCCCTGATGAGGATAAGGTATCCCAAGAAATTGAGGCTCTAAATAGAAGAGTTCATCACTTGATTTCCCTAAGAGCACAAAAGGAAGTTAAAGCCAAATTGATTGAGAGAGATAGGCTTTTGAGATAGATTTTTGATCTTGAATTGTTCACCCAAGAAAAAACTAAGAGTGAGAATGAAGGTCCAATCATCAGAGAAAATTTGACTACCAATATCAACCCTGCACACAAAATTGTTGTACAACTTGTTAGAAATAATGTTGACAAAGGAAAACATAAGTGCATGGAAGATGGGTCTGGGTCTAAGACTACATCAGAAATTTATCATATGTTGTCTGCACATGAGAGAGAGATAGACAAGATGAGGAAAGAGAAGGAAGACCTGCAAGGGAAATAGAAAAGGCTGAATTAGAAGCAGCCAATCAAGAAGTCAAAAGAAAAATTAATTATCTAAAGGCTCCTCCCATAATTTTTCCATCAATAGACCTAAATAAACCTTTATCTTAGCATGCCCCACTCCCTCTAGTCAAAATTCAGTCAACCTTGCCTATGAGCACTCTTCCAGCTAATCAAGTCCCTATTACCAATCAAGGTAACCAAATCCCTCTGACTCATGGTCCTAATGTGAGAATGAACATGGGAAATAACCCTACTGGTAACCAGTTCCAAAGAAGACCCATTAACTTGGAATTATATAGACAAATTTTCTTTGAAGGAATCCCGGGGTACCCTAAACATTTCCTACTGAATTGAGGGATAGGGTTCACAAGTTTGCTGGCAATAATGCTATAAGTGCAAAAGAGCATCTAAAATATTTTGGTGACCTGATAAATGACTATGAGATTGTAGATGAAGATGTCATCATGAAATTATTTGTACAGTCCTTGGTGGATGATGCAAGGGATTGGTATAGAGGTCTACCTGTAAATAGCATTGGTTCTTGGGAGGATTTTAAGAATTGCTTTCAAGAACAATATGGTGATAAAACAAATGTGAGCTTCATGCTCAATGAGTTTAATAACATTAGGAAGTCTGATAATGAAATTGTCATAGATTTCAATGCTAGATTTCAGAAACCAATGCATAGGCTCTATCAAGTAAATTAGATGATAATATGTATCTGAACACTTATTATAATGCTTTTGATTCTAAAATGGCCTACATTTTGAGGGATTAAAACCCACATAGTCTGAGAGATGCTTTTAGAATTGTCATTAATGTGGAAAGTAATAGGAAAGCATCTAGAAAGGTGGCAAAGAGGACCGATGGAAGGCTATGGCAAGAATCAAAACAACAACCTAATAAAGTTGCTAAGGAAGAAGACAAAATAGAAAAATTGCTGACTGCTATGAAAGATCTTACTACTAAGGTAAGTAAAAATGATAAGCCTCATTACAATTGGCAAGATAGGCCTCCTAGATTACATGATATGCCTTACAACACTACTTGGAAGGATGACAAACCTCAGAATGATAAGTTAAAAAACACTCAAAGCCAAGACACCCCAGATCCTTTGAAAGGAGGAAATGTACAAAATATGGAAAATACTCCTTGGTGCATGACCTGTGATGGACCACATTCTCCTCATCAGTGTGTTGTAGCTCAAGCCCTTGAAGAATCCATGAGAAAAGAGGGTGAGACTAATATTAACATGTTTGAAACTGTTATTGAAAGTGATATTGAGTCTTCACAAAGTGAATCTAGTGAGTGTGATATGCTAAATTATAATAAATGTTACCAAGGATAGCTAACACTTGACTGGAATCCCACTTTGAATGTGGTGACCATTGAAGATGAAGAAGTTCATTTCCGAAGACCCAGTGATGAAGAGGTAAAAAACATTACCAATGCTGCCATAGTCAAAGCCAAGCACAACTACAATCTGAAAAGTAGTAGAAGGGATGGAGATCAGGGTGAACCTAGTTCCTTGTTTATGAAAGAAGTACCTCAGAAAAAGGCAACAAGTAGTAGCACCCTACCTCAAGATGGTCAGGCAAAAAGTGACCAATCCAAAGATGTAGCCAAGAGTGCAAATAATACTACTACTGGTGATTTACAAGGGATTGCTACAGCTAAGAAGGCAAGTTAGCGTAAAGCAGAAAATGCCAAAATTAATACTGAGTTAATTAACAGTTCCACTTTTGATATGACTCGGGCTTTGACCCAAATGAAGGTTACAGTCCCATTGGTAGAATTACTAAAAATAAAAGAACATAGAGAAGCTACTCTATCTTTATTTTCTAAAATATCTGATAATAGTGTAGCTTTGCCTTCAGGTGCAATGAAGGATGAAAATGATCATGAGCTACAAACCCAAGAGGTATATGTTGGAACAACTATTACCCAAGAACCTTCACAAGTTGATCCTTTCTATGTAACTTTTTCAGTGAAGAACAGATTAATTAAGAACTATATGATAGACTCTGGTGCTGCTGCAAATGTGATGCCATATGGTGTCATGAAAGAATTGGGATTATCAGTAAATACTATTTATGGGAAGTGCTATGCTATGGATAATAGAGAATTACCTGTGATAGGTGCAATGAAAGATGTGGAGGTAAAGATAGCAGCATTTCCTAAAGCAACATATAAGATGGATGTCATTGTAACTGATACAAAACCTCATTATGGCATGCTACTATCTTGACAATGGGCTGCAGTAGTGGGGGGGAATGTTCAGTTAGATCTTTCATATGCTACAATCCTAATAAATGGAAGACATGCCAAGCTATATAGAGAACCACGTGCTCCTAGGGTACTTGAGAAGATAGACCCTAATATGCTGAATTGCATGATTGATGTGGATCTTGATAGCTTCATAATACCTCAGTTGAAAAATACTGATCCTATTATTGGTGAATTGGAATCTCAACAACAAGGTCTATGGCACATGTACTTTGATGGATCTTTCTCTAAAGAAGGATCTGGAGTAGGAGTAATTTTTGTGTCCCCATTAGGTATAACTTTCAAATACTCTTTTCTATTAGCTTTCTAGTGTACAAATAATACTACTAAATATGAAGCCTTGTTATTAGGGCTTGAAGTTGCAAAGAAGCATGAGATTCAATTGTTAAGAGCATTAGGGGATTCAGAGTTGGTTGTTTCTTAGGTTAGATCTAAGTATGCATCTAAAAATGATCACTTGAAAAGATATAAACATGTTGTTTGGGATGTGATCGAACATTTTTGTGCTTTATCTATTAACTAGATACAAAGATCAAAAAACATCATGGCTGATTTACTAGCCAATGTTGCATTAAAAAATGATGATGTAACAATAACCGATGTATCTATAGTTGAGATAAAAGATAGGCCTACTATTCCTGATAATGTATATAATTGGCACATGTTTGCAAATGATGAGGATATTCACAAATTCATACAATGCATTGATGACTATAATGGACAAAAAATTGATTGCAATGCATTAGTAGAAGTGGTAGAAGATAGAGAAACAGTGTTTGGAAATGACATGGTCCAGTTAGAAACCAATGAAATGCCCAAAGGATTTGTAGAATTGGAAGGTATGTTCAGTCACATTGACAGTCATTTACATCAACAGTAAACCACCAAGTTAGATTAATTGGAGGAAGTTAACTTAGGGACATAATCATCCCATAAGTTGGTATATATAGGAAAGAACTTGTCTCCTCACATTAAAGCTAACCTTATTAATTTATTAAAAAGGTATAAACATGTTTTTGCTTGGTCTTATGAAGACCTGAAGGGGTATATGCAAGATCTATTTCAGCATGAAGTCCCTTTGCTCCTAGATGCTAAGCCTTTTCGATAGAAGTAAAGACCTATCAACCCCCTTTTGGAAATTAAAATGAAACAAGAGTTAACAAAGTTGAGGGAAGGGGGGATCACTAAGCCCATAAGGCATTCATCATGGGTGTCTAATTTTGTCCTAGTTAGAAAGAAGAATGGGGACATAAGGCTCTGTGTTGATTTCAAAAAATTGAATTTTGCTTCTTTGAAAGACAACTATTCTTCTCCCAATATGGAGGCAATGTTACAAAGAGTAACTAGTTGTGACCTGTTGTCTATGATGGATGGGTTCTTAGGATAAAATCAGGTGTTAGTGAAAGAATCCGAATAGTTCAAGTTTGCTTTTACCACCCCTTGGGGAACATATGTATATGTAAGGATGCCTTTTGGTTTAAAAAATGTTGGAGCTACTTTTTAGAGAGCAATGGATGTAGCTTTCAAGGAATTCATCAACATTATCATGGTTGTATACCAGGATGATTTAACTTGTTTCTCAAAAAGGACAGATGATCACTATGGGCATTTGGAAAAGGTTTTCAACAAAGCTTTGGAGTTTGGTGTCTCTTTAAATCCAAAAAAGTGTCATTTTGTTGTTACTGAAGGGAAGTTGCTTGGGCATATTGTCTCCAAGGAAGGGGTTAGGATAGACCCTGAGAGGATTGAAGCCACAAACAATTTACCTAAGCCAAAGAGTGTCAAAGGTATCCAATCTTTCTTAGGAAAGGTGAATTTTGTTAGAAGATTCATTTCTATCTTTGCTGAAATAGTCAAGCCTATTGTTAGGTTGCTTAAGAAAGACACTAAGTTTTATTGGGATGAAGAAGCTGCAAAGGCTTTTGGTGAAATTAAAAAGGCTATTCAGGAAGCACCAGTGTTGAAGTCCCTTGATTATAGTAAGCCCTTTTCATTGTTTTCTTTTGCTTCTTATCATACAGTGGCCGCAGTCCTTCAAAAAGACGTTGAAGGATATGAACACCCTATTGCTTTTTATAGTAAATCTCTACAAGCTATAGAGCTGAAATATAAAATCATGGAGAAGAAAGAATATGCTTTGGTCAAGGCTATGAAAGTATTTAGGCCATATCTTGTGAATGTACAAGTAGTTTCTTATGTCCCACATGCAGTTGTTTAGGACATATTATCTCAATCTGAGGTCATTGGCAAAAGGTGGAGATGGATAACCAGAATTCAAGAGTTTGACTTAGAGATTAAGATCAGTAAATTGGTAAGATGGTTAGGTTTTGCTAAGTTAATGGCCGAATCAAATCTCCTTGATGTAGAAGTTAACAATGTCAAAACTGAGAATATCCTAGTCACAAGTATTGAGACACAACCCTGGTATTCAGAGATAGTACATTTTTAAAGGGATGCAATATAGTCGGAGGGAATGACTCCCAACTAGAGAAGAACATTGGGACTAAAGTCTCAAAATTATGTCCTTATTCAGGGTGATCTATATTGGAGAAATAGAGATGGGGCATTGTTGATGTGCTTAGACAAATCCCAAGCTAAAAGGATGCTAACTGAAATGCATGATAGAGTATGTGGAGGCCACTACTCTACTAAGACCACAACTGGCAAGATAGTTCGGGCTGGATACTATTGGCCTACATTGTTCAAAGATGCCCATGAGCATGTCCGAAGGTGTGACCCATGCCAAAAATTTTCTTCCAAGTTAAAGTACGAAGGAGCTTTGCCTCTTAACCTAGTCATGATGGAAGCCCCTTTTGTCTAGTGGGGGATTGATTTTATTGGGGAAATAGTTGAGAAATTAGGAAGAGGTCACAGATGGATCATAGTGGCAACTAATTACTTCACTAAGTGGATTGAGGCTATACCTACTAAAAGAGCCACTAGTAAAGTTGTCATTGAGTTCCTGATGGATAATGTTATAACAAGATTTGGGGTTCCTGTGAAACTGAAAATGGATAATGCCATGAGCTTTAGATCAGAGGAGTTAACTGAATTTTGCACCAGCCATGGAATAATTATGTCTTATTCTTCACCATATCATCCACAGGGTAATGGACAAGCAAAATCTAGCAATAAAAGCCTTTTGAATATTATCAAGAAAATCCTTGAGGAGAACAAAAGGTCTTGGGATCAGAAATTAAAATTAGCCCTATGGGCAGATACGATTACTATTAAGAAAGCAATTGGTGTATCACCATTTGAATAGGTGTATGGCATGAAAACTAGGGTGCTAGTCAATATCCTTCTTAATGTATACAAGTTCCTACAAGCTGACGATATGGAGTTGTCAGAACCCATGGAATACATAATGGTTCAAATGGTGGAAGTGAAAGAAATCAGGACTTTGGCCCATAAAAGAAATTTGAAGATTCAGTTGCAATCCAAGTATCTGTTTGACAAAAGAACCATGTTAAGGAATTTTGAAATTGGTAACATGGTTCTTCAATGGAATGCAAGAGGGAAAGATAAAGGAAAACACAAAAAATTTGAGTCACTATGGATGGGCCCTGTTGGCATTTCAGTAGAAAAAAAGATTGTTGATATTCAATAAGGATATTGAGAAGGTTGTTGAAGATTATTGATATAACTGAAGAAGGATGATAACTATCTTTATAACATTATTTTGTCATTAATGTCAAGAAATTGATTATCTGATTTAGTATGATATTGCCATATCTTGAGAAGATTGATTAGAAGAGAATTAAGATGTCGGTAAAAGACACAGAAAGAATTGGATGAATAAGAGGAGGAATAAGTTATTCAATGGGAAACTATTACCGAGTTAGACAATGATGAGATCATGATCATTAGATTGTTTTGATATCCTACATATGTTGTTGATTGTAAGGTTAATACTATACTATGTCACCAAGTAAAGAACCTAGTCGGTAAACCCTAAGGTTATCAATATCGGTTAATGAAGGCGGAATGTCTACCAAGTAAGATTTAGTATTTACCAAGTTGCAACCAAGTTGTGATAGTGCACATTGGATGGATAAAAGTATTATTTAATGAAGGACAATGATTAGTTGGAGATGTATAAATAATTGGTATGTCATGCATGAAGTTTGTTAAGGATCTATGGCAAAGAAAAATCGGCAGGGAGATCTACAACGCAGATTGAACCGCAATAACCTTGTGCAAGTTCCAAGAAGGGAATGCAAGTCCCTAGGCAAGGTAAAACATTTTTAGATCGGAAGGATGCATTCAACCTGGTCAAGTTTGAAGATTTGATGGCTAAGATTGATCATGAGAAATGTGATCAAGGAGATTTAGCGGTTAGCAATTGTTTATAAATAAGGAATTGTTAATAAACAATGCATGCGGGCAAGTGTAAGCACAGGAATGCTACATAGTGATTACTGAGCACAGAAGCTTGAAGACCTATTTGAATAACAGAGTAGAGAGCCTAGCAGAGGGACAAGATAAGTCCTATGACTAGATTGTTTTGAGCAAATAAGAATCTGCTTTAGCATTTTAGATGTGAAGTTGCAGATATATTTTATTACTGTTATTTTGTAAGCAATAGAAAGTCTTTTAACCGAGTGGACTTAACAGTCTTATTTGTAAACCCTCTAGTAAGGTAACATTCTAAATGAGTGTTTGAAATCCTTTGAAAAGGTCACTTCTAACAAAGTGAAGATCCTAACAGATCTGAGGGAAATCCCTTAACCGGGTCACATCTAGCAATTAGTTTGTAATCTTTAATAGGATTTGCTTGTAACTAAGCATACTCTAGAAGAGTATATTTCTTAGTGGGTCCAAAATCCAACATTGGTTTTTCCCTATTTGGGTTTCCACATTAAATATGGTGTTATAAGTGTTATGATGATTATGTGTTTATGAGTTAACATGTTTAGCAGTTTTTGGTTATGTTGTTGAAGTAGAAGTTACCAAGGTTGAATCTGTTGATTTTATGGAAGTTTAAGTTTGTATGATTCACCCCCCCCCTCTCATCTTGTTAGCTATTGGCATTTGTACTTTACCTTTAGTATCATAACTATCAAATGGTATCAGAGCCTTGGACTTTGGAAGAAAAATTTTAAAGGTACTTGAGGCAAAGATCCGAAGATATATAAAAGGGATGCACCGAAGCTCAACAAGTCAAGTTTCTCCGCATGGCAGAAAAGGATGAAGCTGCATTTATCAGGAATTGGAGAATATGCAAATATTATCTGGAGAATGATTACATTGCACCGAGTACCAACCCTATGACCTTGGAAGAAATAAAGGCAAAGAAAGAACATATTCAAGCTATGATTGAAATAACATCATCTTTGACCGACTTAGAGTTTAATGATCTTGAAGGCTGTAATGATGCAAAAGCAATGTGGACTAAGCTCATATCTGTGTATGGAGGTGATGAACATGTTCAAAGAGCTAAAGTAGATAGTCTAAGAGGAAAACTTGAATCCATGAGAATGAATGAAGATGAGAACATAACCCAATATACCTAACATGCCAGTTTCTTTGGATGCTGCTATTGGTAAGCTACATGCATTTGAGTTAAGTAATTTTGATAAGAGTGGGTCTTTGGTAAATAAAGTAGAATCTGCATTCAGTTCTTTTCATATTGGCGAATCTGATGATTACAATGATAGAATGAGTAATTACTTTGAAGGGAATCATAGTGGAGCAAGTGAAAGATTTCATAAGAACATGGAAGAAGTGCACAAACTGTATGGAGAAATCAAGAAGCAAGAAGATTTTGAAGCATTATTAGCTAGAAGGTTACCGAGTGGAAAAGGTAAGTATAAAGGAAAGCTACCTTTAAAATGTTTCAATTGTGATAAAATAGGACATATGGCTTCTAACTGCCCTGACAAAGAATCTAGTGAAAAGAGAGAATACCGAGATAACAGGCATAAAGATAACCAATATAGAGGACACCGAGACTTCAAAAGGAGAGATAGAAAGACATGTCTAGTAGCAGATGAGGAATCCAACAATGACAAATCTGATGAAACTGATATAGAGGAAGTTGTTTATTTGGCTATTAAAGATGGATCTAATGAAGAAAGGTATGAAGAAAAATCCCTAATATCTCATATAAATAATAATGGCTCTTGGATCATAGATAGTGGATGCTCACATGACATGACAGGTGATAAACACAAGTTTGTTAAATTAGAAGACTATGATGGAGGCTATGTAAGATTTGGTAATGATGCACCATGTCTAGTAAAAGGTAAAGGATCTATAACACTTCTTGACAATGCTAAATGTAATGATGTATACTAGGTTGAAGGATTAAAATACAATTTTTTGAGTGTAGCATAGCTAAACAATACAGGATACCGAATAGAATTTCAGAAAGGAATTGTCAAAGTTCATGACAAGCATGGAAAGTTAGTTGCTACCAGGACACAAACAAAAGGTAATACATTTCATCTTGACTCAACTTGGAACAAGTGTCTTTATGAAAAGATAGATGATGCCTGGTTATGGCATAAAAGGTTTTGTCATGTAAATTTTGACAATCTGATCAAAATAAGTAAGAAGCATTGAGTGAGAGGTCTACCAAGTCTTGAAAAACTTGAGAATGCTATGTGCCAAGGATGCCAAATGGGTAAGATGACAAAATCAAGCTTTAAAAGTAAGTCCTACACTTCTAAAGGAATTTTAGATCTAGTACACACTGATCTTTATGGTCCCATGAAAGTTCAAAGTTATTATGGTGATAAATATTTCATATTATTTGTGGATGATTGCTCAAGGATGATGTTAGTTATGTTTTAGAAAGAAAAATTAGAAGCTTTTCAAATGTTTAAATGGTACAAGGCAAGAGTTGAAAATGAAACAGGAAGATAGTTGAAATGTCTTAGATCTGATAGAGGAGGAGAGTTCACTTCTGATGAATTTAACTTATTTTGTAATGATCATGGTATAAAGAGGCAAGTATCTACACTGAGAACACCTCAACAAAATGAGATAGCTGAGAGAAGAAACAGATCAATTGTGGATTGTGCAAGAACCCTGATGATAGAAAAGAGGGTACCTCAAACATTTTGGAGAGAAGCAATCAGCATTGCAGTTTACACCCTGAACTGAGTTCAACTGAAGAAAGGAATTATGAAGACACCATATGAGATCCGGTATGACAAGAAACCTAATGTAAGTTATTTTAAAATCTATGGAAGTAGATGGTATATTCACAAAGATAATAGAAATAGAAATTTTGATCAAAAAAGTGAAGAAGGAACATTTCTTGGTTATTATTCCAAAAGTAAAGCATTTAAATGTCTGATCAAATCATCTAACAAAATAGTGGAAAGTGCAAATGTGAAAATTGTTGAATTTGCAGAAAGAAATGATGAAGGAAATTCCAAAGAACCAGAAGATTATGAAGAATTTGTTTATGTTCAACCGAGAAGTCCTACCAAGGAAGCTGCTCAAGAAAATGAAGATAATGTCCAGTTACCGAGTGATGAAGAAGATCATACAGAACCTATTGAGCCTATATTAGCCAAATATGTCAGAAGACATCATGCATCAAGTCAAATTATAGGACATAAGGATGATCTAGTGATGACAAGGAACAAACTGAGATAGAACACATGTCTGATTTCTAAATTTGAACCGAGAATAGTAAAAGAGGCATTTAACAGTGGAGATTGGGTAAATGCTATGATAGAAGAGATTGATCAAATCAAGAAGAATGACACATGGACATTGATCTCAAGACCATAGGACAAAAATGTAATCAGTACAAAGTGGATTTTTAGAAACAAGCTAAATGAAAAAGGTGACGTTATTCGCAACAAAGAAGGACTAGTTACTTACAAAAATTTCAAGGTATATCAAATGGATGTTAAATCTGCATTTTTGAATGGTATACTAGAAGAAGAAGTTTACATTGAACAACCTGAAGGATTTGTTGAAGACAGGAGTAAAGAGCAGGTATGCAAACTCAACAAAGCTTTATATGGTCTGAAGCAAGCACCTAGAGCATGGTATGAGAGACTGCACTCTTACTTAATCAAGATTGGTTTTATAAAGACAAGTGAAAACAACAACATGTACATGAAGAATGATGAGGACGATGGAATACTAATCTTAGCCATATTTGTTGATGACATTATATTTTGTGGAAATGACTCATGCAAAAAATTTGGAAATGAAATGTGCAAAGAATTTGAGATGTCACTAATCGGTGAGATAAAGTATTTTATAGGTTTACAGATACTACAAATGAAAGATGAGATTTTTATTACTCAATCCAAGTACATAAAGGAAATATTGAAGAAATTTGGAATGGATGATTCTAAACCAGTAAGTACTCCTATGACTACTAACTATAAATTATCAAAGAATGATGAATCTGTATCTGTTGATGAGACACTTTACCGATCTATGATTGGAAAGTTACAATATGTTGTGCATAGTAGACTAGATATAGCACATGCAGTAGGTATTATAGCAAGATTCTCTGCAGATCCTAAGGAAACCCATATGACAGCAATCAAGAGAATTTTTAGATACTTGAGAGGCACTAGAGATTATGACTTAGTATATGAAAAGAGGAATACTTTTGATTTAAAAGTTTATACTGATGCTGATTGGGCAAGCAACATAGATGATAGGAAAAGCATAAGTGGTGGAGATTTCTTTTTAGGAGAAAGACTATTAAGTTGGCTTAGCAAGAAACAAGGATATATTTCACAGTCTACAACAGAAGCTGAATATGTTGCTGCAGCATTGAATTGTACCAATATAGCATGGATCAAACGACTGTTGGAAGGTATAAATGAGAAAGTTACCAAGCCAGTAACTATATTATGTGACAATACTAGTGCCATTAACATTTCAAAGAATCTAGTAATGCACTCTAAGACAAAGCATATATCTATAAAGTATCATTATCTCAGAGAAGAAGTTCAAGAGAAGAAAGTTGTGCTGGAATATATCAATTCAAAGGAGCAATTAGCAGACATCTTCACAAAGTCACTGCCAAGGGACACTTTTGAGTATCTCAGAAGCAAGTTAGGGGTCCTACCCCTATCTTCTACTCATTGACTGAGTTTGGTGAAAGCATCAATTTGATGAATCTATATAATATTATGTGTGGATTGATGTTGATTTACGCACTTTAGAAGGTTTTCTAAAGGTGTGCGAGGAAAAGTGAATCAAGACAAGTTGATCTAACTGAGACTGAGATGATACACAACAAGGCAAATCACTTCATAGAGGAAGAAATCATGATTTAGTTCTTTTACTTTTTGGCATTGTTGTCAAAGGGGGAGAAGACAAAATGGTTGGAAGGCTAAATGGTTGACTGAATGGTAAAGCCTTGAATGATGAAAATAACAGAAGACTAATGACAAGGGGAGATTACTGCAACAGGGAGAAGACTAAATTCAAGACAATAGATCAAGGATAATAGGAGAAGTCTAACAGTAATCTGAATCTGAATCAATTTGAACATCTTGTTGGTATTACCATTTAATTGCTGGTTTTGCCATCAATGCCAAAGGGGGAGATTGTTGGCATTTCAGTAGAAAGAAAGATTGTTGATATTCAATACGGATATTGAGAAGGTTGTTGAAGATTATTGATATAACTGAAGAAGGATGATAACTATCTTTATAACATTATTTTGTCATTGATGTCAAGAAATTGATTATCTGATTCAGTATGATATTGCCATATCTTGAGAAGATTGATTAGAAGAGAATTAAGATGTCGGTAAAAGACATAGAAAGAATGTGATGAATAAGAGGAGGAATAAGTTATTCAATGGCCAACTATTACCGAGTTAGACAATGATGAGATCATGATGTTTAGATTGTTTTGATATCCTACATATGTTGTTGATTGTAAGGTTAATACTATACTATGTCACCGAGTAAAGAACCTAGTCGGTAAACCCTAAGGTTATCGATATCAGTTAATGAAGGTGGAATGTCTATTGAGTAATATTTAGTATTTACTGAGTTGCAACTGAGTTGTGATAGTACGCATTGGATGGATAAAAGCATTATTTAATGAAGGACAATGATTAGTTGGAGATGTATAAATGATTGGTATGTCGTGCATGAAGTTTGTTAAGGATCTATGGCAAAGGAAAATCGGCAGGAAGATCTACAACGCAGATTGAACCGCAATAACCTTGTGCAAGTTCCAAGAAGGGAATACAAGTCCCTAGGCAAGGTAAAACATTTTCAGATTAGAAGGATACATTGAACTTGGTCAAGTTTGAAGATCTGATGGCTAAGATTGATCATAAGAAATGTGATCAAGGAGATTTAGCAGTTAGCAATTGTTTATAAATAAGGAATTGTTAATAAACAATGCATGCGGGCAAGTGTAAGCACAAGAATGCTACATAGTGATTACTGAGCACAGAAGCTTGAAGACCTATTTGAATAACAGAGTAGAGAGCCTAGCAGAGGGACAAGATAAGTCTTATGACTAGATTGTTTTGAGCAAATAAGAATCTGCTTTAGCATTTTAGATGTGAAGTTGCAGATATATTTTATTACTGTTATTTTGTAAGCAATAGAAAGTCTTTTAACTGAGTGGACTTAACAGTCTTATTTGTAAACCCTCTAGTAAGGTAACATTCTAAATGAGTGTTTGAAATCCTTTGAAAAGTCACTTCTAACAAAGTGAAGATCCTAACAAATCTGAGGGAAATCCCTTAACCAGGTCACATCTAGCAATGCGTTTGTAATCTTTAACAGGATTTCCGTTTAACCAAGCATACTCTAGAAGAGTATATTTCTTAGTGGGTCTGAAATCCCACAGTGGTTTTTCCCTATTTGGGTTTCCACGTTAAATCTGATGTTATGAGTGTTATGATGATTATGTGTTTATGAGTTAACATGTTTAGCAGTTTTTGGTTATGTTGTTGAAGTAGAAGTTACCGAGATTGAATCTGTTGATTTTATGGAAGTTTAAGTTTGAATGATTCACCCCACTCTCTCATCTTGTTAGCTATTGGCATCTGTACTTTACCTTTATTATCTGAATATGGAATGCAAGAGGGCAAGATAAAGGAAAACACAAAAAAATTGAGTCACTATGGATGGGCCCTTCTATTGTTTTTGTTCTTAATGGAAAAGATTCATATTTATTTCAGACAATGGATGGTGAGGTATAGGAATTCCCAGTACATGGGCAATTCCTGAAGCATTACTTCTCTTAAGTCCATGCACAGTAGGCTTTAGTCTGTATATAATTAGGTTTTATTTTTTTTCTGTTGGTTGCTTTTGGGCTTCTTTTTGGTCTATTCTCCAGAGTTTTATGTGTTCTTATGTTGATCTTGCAATCAACTATCCCCAATCAGAGCCGTTGTTATCACTGTTTTGACTATTGGGTGATTTTGTTCTCTAAACCATTATAATTTGCAAAATTGTGCTTTGTACTTCATTTTTTGCCTCTAAGGGTTTTTGGTCTAAGGGTTTAAGGTTCTGCAATTTCCCCTTTTCTATCTTGAATTCCATGCGTTCTATTTCCATGTTACTTTTTCCACTTAAGTGGAAGGGTCACTCCATAGTGAAAAGAGGTCCACCCTTTAAGTTTTGCCTTAGACGGGTCTTAAATATGTTTTATTTTTACACCTTCCCCTAAGTTTTATTTCTTTGTCGGGCTTCTTAAAGATCATGCAAGTTCTAGTTGATTTGATGGTGCACGTGATCTTGCGAAGGGAAGATGCGCAAAACTTACCTTTCGTGAAGTGGTGAAAAGGTAGTGGGCCCAACGAAAGGGTTGCTTGTAAGGTAAAAGGGTGCATCTTGAGATAGATCCAATGGTTTGCACTATTTTGCTTGGCAAAATTGCATGCCTTTTATCCTTCATGAAATAGTGAAAGGATGGTAGGCCTGACAGACAGATAGCTCCCAGTTTGTAAATACCGATCAACTTGGAGTTGATCAGACGGCCCACATTTTTTCGCAGCTAGAAGAAACACAAAGTTTACTCTTTGTGAAGTGGTGAAAAGGAGTTGGCAGTTACATGGCGGATGATATGGCAATATAGCTAGATGTCTAGCTAGGGCAAAAGGTGATCTGTCGAAAGGACATGTGTCTCCAAAGGATCGTGAAGGGCCCACTTCAATTGAGTTGCGATGGTGATGAAATTCATGGCTAAATAAAACACGTGGTAGTTTAGATGTGGAGTCCGATGGAGTTCTTGAATGAATGAATGGCTGACACGTGGGAGCTATTTGTTGGAAATCAATAGGGCAAGTGGATTCCGCATAGAGGGCCCACTTTGAAGGATAAAGGATGTTAAAGGTCGCACATCTCAAAATTGATCCAATGATGAGAATTGTTTTGTAGCCCAAAGATGCAAGGTGATTAACCTTTGTGAAACAACGAAAACCATTAGCGGTGATGGTTTCATGTGGTTAGTTAAAAAGACTAGCAGTCATCGTGGGGAGAAAAGATCGAGTGAATGGTAGAAGATCCAATGGCCAGCATTGTTTCGCATGGAAGAGATGCATGAGATTTATGCTTCGCAAAACAATGAAAGGAAGGTGGGGCCCATTTCTAAGCAGGATGACCCAGGTAAGGTAAAGAATGTGCATGTTCTTCAGGATATGATGGACGATGTTGTTTTGCATGGTAAAGATGTGAGGTTTTTAACCTTCACAAAATAGTGAAAAGCAAGGACACTTAGATTTTTCTTTGTGGTCCGTTGGAGCCAATTTTCGAATTCGATTGTGAATTGATTGTAGAAGCATGTGGATTAATGTTTCAATTCAATGCTAAGCTGTCGTATTAAGCTTCACATCAACTAAATTTTAGTGTCATTCAAAAAGTTTTGCAGATGAACTATTGCGCAGAGCGAATTTCTTCAGGCAACAAGTAAGTTTTGCACATTGCTTAACAGTTACAATTTGAATTGATATCACTAGGGGCTTGATTTTCTTAGAGGTTTGCTTAAGTCTTAATTGAAAGAGCTACAATTTCAAAAATGGCACCACGAAGAGATTTCATAGGGAAAGTTAATTACCAAGAAAGAGCCACATGTGATGATTTTCTAAACAATTAACCATGTCTACTAATGTCGCTGCTAAAATGAGAGAATTAGTACCCAAGGCCCTCTGTCTAAGAATTGGAGACGGTTTGTATGATAAAGGAAACTAGTTAAGGGATTCATAGATAGGGATATTAAGTCTAGGACTCTTCAAAGTGAGATTTGGCCAGAGACATTCCCTTGCTTCAATGAACAGTATATGGGAATTAGATGTGGGAAAGCTCATAGTCCCTAGGGTTTTCATGGATGTGGACTTGTTAACCTAGATTGCAAATAAGTATGATCTTGTTGCCTAGTGTGTTAGAAATGTAAATGGGGGAGCTTTAATTGAGATAAATGATGATGAGTTTAGGAAAGTGTTCAGACTCAGTGAGGTGTTGAATTATCTAGAGCCCATCAATTTTGATACACTTGCCCAGGTCTATAATGTGCAGAGAGATCACCTCAGGAGTGGCCCTTTGAAATATTTTTTTGTCAAAATAAGAGGACTAACTATTGTAGGCCCTAGTACCATGGAACCTTTCTCTCTAAATTTATTCACTTTGAGGGTTAAAGGGATGTATTGGTCCCTATGTTAGATTTTTGGGGAAGATGCTGAAACAACCATGCCAACCCACTATATGCTAATGTTAGCACATATTTTGAACCCCTCTTTGGTAGTAACTTTTGATTTTGCATCTTATCTCACTAATGCAATTCATGCAGGGCTGGTAGGGATAAAAAATGCTAAGGTAGACAGACCTTTTGGGTGGTATTCTCTTCTTATTCAAATGCTTTTATTTAAAGGTGCTGATTATTTTGCCAAGGAAATGGACCTGGTTAAGGAGAAGGATGGTGAAAATATGCCTGCGCAATTGTGGAGCACAATTTTGTCTTGGGATAGAGAGGATGCAAGTTACTTGAAGTTTGATAGATGTTTTGCATCTAGGCCTAGGATCCTCTTGTGCTCACAAAACCCTAGGATCCCTAAGGCTCTTTTAGAATTCCTAAGCCCTAAGGAATTTGTTGATGATATCAAGATTGTTCACAACTGGGGTGATATATATTTATACCTTGTCTCTACTATGTTTAGAGTTTATGGATTCAGAGGAACTCCATATTTGCTTCCCTATCAGGTCCCATTGAAGATAGGAATTGCAAAGATCCTGAGGCAAATCGCGGGTGTGCAAGAGGTAGAATTAACAAATAGGGGGAAAGGGACCATTTTCTCAAATATCACCATTGCACATTAGTTTGTAATCACCAAAGGCAGTTGGAAACATTTTTATGATTTCTTTCAACCCTACAGGTTGTCTACTGCAGTGTCAAGGTTTGTTGATCCTAAAGATTTCATTAAAGGCATGTTCAGAAAAAGAGTTGTATGTAAAGGTAGACCACATCAATTCCATTTTCTTGAGGATCTGATAAAAAATGAATTCAATCTAGATGAGCAGGAATTGAGAAAAGAGAAATGGATAGCATACAAAAGGGCTCTTGATTTTATCCACCAATTTGATATTGATTATGACACTTTGTCTAGCTTTACCCCCTTTGAGGAGAAGGCTAAATTATTGATTCTTTATTTTGAAGACTTAATGCAAACTTTAAAGGAGAAGAGGGAAGCTATAATGAGAAATGATCCTGAAAAGGTTAAGTTGGTTTTAGGAAAGCCTTCCTTTGCCAAGGCCATTCCTTGTAGGTGAATATGTGATGCATAAAAGGCCAAAGTATAGTGTGCTAGTGCCAGTCAGAGGTGAGTCTTCCACTTCAAAAGGGAAAAGACCAATAAAAGATGTGGTTGAAATTCAAGATTCCCCTAAAAGGAAAAGGATGGGAAAAGAGATACAAACTAGTGAGCCTTAATACTCTCCATCCCAATCTCCAATCCATGTGGGAGATGAACAGGCAGTGGCTGAGCAATTGTTCCATTTAGGAAGTCTCAGGGAGATTGCCTACACTTATGAAGAAACACAAGAAGGAATGCCTGAAGAGCCACCGAGTCCTGAGATGAACTTGACTACAGATGAGTTTAAAGGAAAGGAGTTATACCCTACCATCAAACAAGCCAGTGGGGAGTTCTTGGCTGATAATAATTTTATTACAATAGGATCCTTTATGCAATTTATTTGGAGACAAAACATTAAACAATTCAAAGCAAGATGTGAGAAGAGGAAGAATGAACAACCCCACAAAGATGCTATTGCATTGGAGGAAGAAACTAAACAAGAAATGATGACAGGGTTCAAAACCATTACTCCTGAAAAGTGGAGAGAAATGGTAGCAAAATTTGGTGTACTAATTCTTCCTGAATGGGACATAGCAGATGCCTTAGTGCTTGAAGGAGTAAGGAAAGAAACCAAACCCATGGAAAGAGTGACATTTAGTAAGGACAACATTTCTCTGGTCATGTAGTCCCTAAGGAGAGATGAGAGAAGAAGAAGGAAGGACACTTCAGAGTCCTGCTACCTTGGAAGTATGATTGTGAAGAGAGTGCAGGACACAAGAGTGGTGGAAGCTACTGGTACACTTTTAGAAACAACAAAATTCAATGTGGTAGTAGCTGAGAAGGAAGCTAAAGAGAAGGTTGGTCTCCAGATAAAACTAGAGACAATTTTAAAGGCCTATAATGAGGCCAAAGGGGAGATAGCCACCAGGAACAACATCAGTGCCAAGTTGCAAAATCAGCTAGCAGGGTAATATTAGAAAGGTGAACCCTCTACATTAATGATTGCCTCCTCTCCAGCAATACCTCCATCCACCAGTCCCATCATTGAATTTCCCCCTTCTCCTATGACCTTTAGTTTTCAAGCAACTGAAAACATACAAGATGATATGGAAAAGTTAAAATAGGCTCAGGCCTTATTTGCAAGTAAATATGAAGAAAAGGTCAAAGGCGCAATCTTAAAAATTTTTTACATGATAGGAGCCTCTATTGTATACATTTATATGAAAAGAATTTTGAATATTTTGACTGATTTGAAAGAATATAAGGTTACTCTAGAGCCAATTTTGAATAAGTGGATGCCTAGGGAAGCGGAGTTGGTACTTATGTGTTCATCTCATGAAGAGGAAGAGGTTGATGCCAATATCAAATCCACTTGTGAGTTAGTAAAAGGGATAACCAAGTTAGCAGAAGAAAGAGTCGGTGTAAAGAGAAAAGCCAATTTGTATAGAAGAGAATATGCTAATCATAAGTATGAATTGTTTCTCGGGGTTTTGTTGGTCCAAGTCAGTTGAAAGATGAAAAGGCATGGCTTGATGAGCTAGGATATAACTTGTCTCAATGGGTAAATGAAGTCATTAATACAGTTGACATGTCTTTATTTATGAAGACAATTGCGGAAATTGAGAAAGTGAAGTCACATTATGGTTTTTTGGAGATAGAGGTTAGGCAATTAAGAATCACATGGAAAAGGTTAAACAAACTGAAGAAGAAAATTGTTAGCTTCTGCTAGCTAGGTGATGACATGTTCCAAGAGTGGAAAAGCAAGTATGCAGTGCAAGAAGAGGAAGTCCAAGAACAATTAGAAGATGTTGCTACGGAATAGAAAACCAAAAGGTCATTAGGAATGAAATGATTGTATTCTATTTTCAGTAGGAATCATGGTTGTAACAAAATTTTCCTAGGCAAGTCTGAAGCTTGTTTGCATCCATATGACTATAAATGGATACCAGGACTTTAGGAAAAAGCATCACAAGAATTTGTAAAGTAACTCTGCTGAAATATATCTAGGGTTTTCTTGTTATTTCAAAATTACCTTGAGTTATGTAAGATATTTCAAAATGAATATTAATATATAGATCAAAGCTTTTCAGGCCTAAATTTTTGTTGTCTTATGGTGTGCATTCGTTAGTTTGCTGATTTCATTTGAATAATTTAGGGTTATTCGATTGAACATGGATTATAAGGCAATCTTATAGATATGTTTTTGACTTTTCTCTTCAGGAGAGGAATTAAATATGTGTGAAATATTTATGTCAGTAAATCAATTGTTTGCTGCTTTGAATTTGATAAACAGTTTTAGTTTAAAGGGAAACAAGTTATATATATGTTAGGTATGTATAAGGTTAATGAAAGCCATAGTGATGAAATGTATGGGAATGTTTAGATTTGGAACTCTTGTTTAATTTGGGTGACTCTGTAGCCTAGATAAGACACTAATATTAGTTGTGGAATTCATTCTATCTTTCTTGGGATCAAGACTGAAAATGAGCACAAGTTTTCTTTAATGTTTCAGTTTTATTGGTGTGATGAAATCCATAGGTTTTTAGCATTGGTTTACTGTGGATCTCAATGTAAAAGTGTGAAAATATTCACAAAAGGTATACCCACCTGAGCTTTGGATAAGTTCAAAGTTTAGAAGGTTTTGCTGAAACCTTGTTATATGTTATTCTGGAATTCTATTTTCTTGTTGTCCTCTTCATATGCAAATAGAGTTATCAATTTTTTAACAGAGAGGATAGGGGGGAATCAGAATTTGAGAACAACACCCAGTAACCATCAAGTTTATCAATTTGACAATAGGGTCACCTTCATTCAGAGTTTGTAATTTGTCCCACATAACCTTTGCCAATGATTTATTAGTCAATCCCATGATATGCTAATCAATAAGTGCACACAAGAGGGCTTCTCTAGCTCTACAATCATTTTCAATGTTCTTATCCAAGTCTATAGGAGCAAGATTACTAGATGCCAGATCATAAGGTGTGTATCCTTTCTTAGTGATCTCCCAAATTTCCTTGCCAAGACATCTAAGATGAGTCTCCATTCTAATTTTCAATATCCCATAATTTTTTCCATCAAGCTTAAGGATTTCTCTTCCGAAAATAGTTGCAGGTGGATTAGAAGTGCTAGTTGCCATAGGATCTTCCTCAAGCAGTTAAGCTTCTAAAAAAGAGGACCAAAGCTTTGAGACCAGTTGTTAGGATAACTGGTGAACAAATAAGAGGGGGGGTGAATCAGTTGTTAACAGTTATAATATTTAATCCACAATACAACCTTAAACTGGAGTACATAAACATTTAAATATCGGTAATCAATGTAACTCAATAATTAAATAGATATTTTATGCAAAGCAACTGATGGGGAGGGGTTCTCTTATAGAGTAAATCCTTTCTCAATAGGAAGTTGAGTGATGTCTTGGTAGGCTCCCCTTCACTCTACACTTGTCTTTCAACAAACAAAATATTCAAACTCTCTAGGAGTGCTCCCAATCAAGATGTGCACAATGACTTGCTCAGGCATGGTAGAGATTCACAAGTGTAAATCCAACCCTAATCTATCAATCTTCTAGCATATGCTTGTATGGGTGGTAGAAGGTGTCCTTAAGTTTTTCCAAGCCAATCAACTAGTTTTGTGATTGGGTTTCATTCATTTCCCCATAGCTACCTCTTTCATCTATTTTCTAGGCCTAGTAGCCTTAGAGCCCCGATTAGCCCTCCCTAACTGATTTTTGTGGAATTGCTCACAAATGTCTCAAAGAACTAGGAAAAATATTTTTTGATCTAACTACCCTTTTGGAATAACTTTGAGATTCATCAGGTGAGGAAACTAGGTTTATCTATATAGGTACGAAACCCAAAAATGAAATATTTCCCCACTTACTCATACCAAACACTTGGCATCTTCAAACCTGATCATCCCTGCAAGCACTTGTAAATTTTCAATCATTTCCTAACCAAGATATGACTAAGATCGCCTAGACAATGATGCCCAATGGCCTTTTAATGCCTTCCAAACCAAAACAAAGCTTATATACACCATACAAACTCAAAGGACTTCAAGTTGGAACCATGTTTGGTCTCTAAAACCCTTGCTCAGGCCAAGAGCAATGTAAAATAAAAAACTCAATTCAAACCTACAACAAAGACTAACTCAAATACCTCCTAAGCACTTCAAGAACATGTACAAACAAATTATCAAAGAACAACAATGAAATCAATCCATCTACAGACTGTTGCTCAAAATTTGAGAAAATACAAGGTAAATATGGAAAAAGGTCTTCACAATGTATTCCAATTTTGCTCAAAGTGTTCATCAATCTATTTACATTCATTCTCAGAGCATTCATATGCCATCTAAGTTCTAATGAACTTCTCCCTCCCAAACTATTCCCTATGAAGACACTCCTAACTCTTTCCAACCCACTTGGGAAGGGTGAAGGATATTCATTCGTTGGTCTTCCTAATACCTTACAAACTCTCTAGCCAAGGCACCTCAAAAAGGTAAAAGGGAATGGGGAAGAGCAATGCCACTCATGAGGAGGGTTGTCTAACCTAGGAAGGCTCCTCTAAAGTTGAAATTTGGCCAACGTGGAAAAATCAATTTTTGGGGAGTCTAAAGAGGCCCTAGGGAGTGGACACATGGCTAAATTTGGCCTTCATCCATGGGTACATCATATGGCCCCCTAAAAATGCCCCTAACTTGACCCTAGGAGTTAGTTTAACCCCCTAGAAAGTCACCCAGAGTTTACCTACGTGTCAACCCTAAGTTGACCTTTCTAATGGCTCCCTATCCAAGACTTTCTTGGGACTATATTAGGATAATTGAAAAATATGCATTGGAAAAATAAATTTCCTCCAAAGAGACATGTCATTGCCAACTCATCTTACAACACATGTGTCAAGTGACACCACAAAAAGAATTACACATCACTAAAATACACATGGCAAATGTCCCTTTTTTTTTTGAATTTATAAATTAAACAATTTCCACATTAAACACACATCCAAGCATAACATTTATAAATTAAAACACATTTACAAATGAGGTGTTATCTCTCCAAATAGACAACCCTTGGCTTCACAAACGCACATAGGCCTAGGCTTGATTCTCCAAATAGTTTCCATGGTCACATGGAATAATTTTCCTATACATCTCACTTGAACATTAGTAATTCCAAAAATCACATATAATATTATCAAAAAAGAATACAATTCAAAGATTGCATACAATTTCAATTATAAAAATCAAGTATCCAATTATCTGATAACATCCACATAAAATAATATACTAAATGGCATCATCATCATAATCATGGAATTAAATCATTTATAGAGTATGCATCCATAATTTCAAGCATCAAAATAAAGTACTGCAAATCAAAGTAAATGACATAATCATATCAATGTTATCCAAACACTGGATCATATAAAATCTATGACCATAATGCATCAAAATATAGTATCAATAATAGGTCCAACATGAAAATAACTAAAATGCTATGATGGCTTGAGTTAGGGCCTCACACCCTCCCCCTCTAGGCATGAACTTCATCCTGGAGTTCATCAAAAAGATGGGCATACTGAGATCTCATCTATGCTGCATCGTCCTATGATGTCATAACCTCATCATAACAATCCCACTGGATTCTAACTTGGTCCAGCTCTTGATCTCGAAGAGACAGCGTCCGGTGAGCCAAAATGTAGATGGGCTTTAAATCTAGCTGCTCATCTGACTCCACCTGCAAGGCATTCCAATCTAGAATATGAGACTCATCATAAATGTACTTCCTCATAACTGATACATGAAACACATCGTGGATGCATGATAGGCTAGGTGGCAAAGCTAGACAATATGTAACTAGTCCTATCCTCTCAAGGATCTCAAATGGTCTAACAAAATGTGGTACAAGCTTAGAACCCTTTCCATAATGGATTGGACTCTTATGCGGACATTCTCTCAAGAAAACTCTATCCCCAACCATCAAGCTACGGTCTATCCTCTTTTCATCTACATACTTCTTCTACCTATCCTACACCTCTCTAATGCGTTGTCTAATAAAAATCACCTGCTGCTCCATATCATGCACCATCTCAGGACCTATGGCTGCTCTATCCTCAATGCGGTCCCAACTCAAAGGTGTCCTGCAAGGTCTGCCATACAAATCATAAAAAGGTGGCATCCCCAAAGAAGTGTGATGCCCATTATTATAGGAAAACTTTAATAAAGGAAGGTACTCTTCCCATCTAGCCTAATCATCCATGATGTACATAAGGAGTAGGTCTTCTAACACCTAGTTTACCTTCTCTGTCTCTCCATCCATTTCTGGATGATAGGTTGTACTGAAGTTGAGTTTGGTACCCATTGCTACCTGTAACGCCTTCCAAAAGGAAGAAGTGAAGAGGCAGTCTCTGTTTGAGATAATCTTGCATGGAAAGCCATGAATTCTGACAATATCCCACAAGAATACCTGTGCCATTGCTGGTACTATGAAGGTAATCCAAACTAGTGAGAAGTGGGCCACCTTGATCAACTTGTCAACTATCATCATGATGGCATCATGATAACGCGCTGACATAGGATGACCAATGACAAAGTCCATCAATATAGTATCCCACTTCCACTCTAGTATCGCATGAGACTAGAGCAACCCACCTGCATGGCTGTGTTCTGCCTTGACTCTCTAGCACTCAAGGCATCGGGCTACTAGTAAAACAATGAATTGTCGCATACCTGGCCAATTATATAACTGCCTGAAATTTGCATGCATCTTCTTAACTTTGGGATGTGCTACATAAGGAGCTCTATGAGCCTCCAACATAATGAAATCAGGCAATCCTCTAGAAGAAGGGACACAGATGCACCCTCTATAGCATAGCAATCCATCGGACTATAATGAATAGTCTTCATATTTCCCTTCCAGGGTCTCCTGAGATCACACTACCTGACATAACTTTAAATACCACTCATCCTCTGGAAGTTGCTGCAATATACAACCTCTCAAATCTATGTCCATAGGCATGGAGCATATCTCAAGACATCTCCTACTCAGGGTATCTGCAACTACATTCTCTTTCCCCTTGATGTAGTGAACATCAAAATCATACTCACATAAAAAATCCATTTATCTCCTCTCATGGGCATTAAGATTAGGCTGAGTGAATATGTACTACAAGCTCTGATGATCTGAATGAAGCTCAAAATGATGACCCAAAAGGAAGTGTCTCCACCTCACAAGTGCATGCACTACTACTGCAAGCTCAAGGTCATGATTAGGGTAGTTAAGCTCAAGAGTCTTAAGCTTCCTAGACTCATATGTTATAACTCAACCCTCCTGGGTAAGGACTTCTCTTAATCCATCCAAAGAAGCATTTGTGCATACAATGAAATCAGCCAAGGGGTCTAGAACAATAAGAATAGGTGCACTTGTGAGTGCTCTTTTTAGATCCTCAAAGGCCCTCTCAAACCTTTCTTTCCACTCAAATTTCTTTCCCTTTCACTGAAGGGATGTAATAGGATGTGAAACCCTAGAGAACCCCTCAATGAAGTGTCTGTAGTACCCTGCTAGAGCCATGAACAACTGATTGTCTTTCAAGCACTGCAATAACTATCTCAAGTGCTCCTCATGCTCCTTCTCATTCCAAGAATATATCAATATGTCGTTGAGGAACACAATCACAAACTAGTCAAGGAAAGTGTGGAATACCCCATTCAAGAGACTCATGGATATAGCTGGAGCATTTGTAAGACCGAATGGGACCACGGTGAACTCATAATGGCCATACCTAGTACAAAAATCAGTCTTGTGATATCGCTCTCTACAATCCTCAACTGAGGGTACCCTGACTTCAGATCTATCTTGGAAAACACTTTGGCACCCTGAAGTTGATCAAATAAGTCATTGATCCTGGGCAAGGGATAATGGTTCTTGATGGTCACTTTGTTCAATTGTCTATAATCCATACATAACCAAAGGGATCCATCCTTCTTCTTTACAAAGATGAATGGTGTGCCCCAAGGGGAGACACTCGGATGAATGTGACCCTTCTCTAAGAGTTCCTCAAGCTACATCTTGAGCTCATTAAGCTCATTTTTGGTCATCCTATATGGTGCTATCAAAATCGGCTTAGCTCCTAGTACAAGATCTATGTGAAAATCAATCTCTCTGCTAGGTGGCATACTAGGTAGCTCGGAAAGAAACACATCTGCAAATTCCTCAAGGATGGGATGATCATCTAGGGAAGGCTCCTTCTCATTCT
The DNA here is from genome assembly GCF_030272615.1 of Cryptomeria japonica. Lineage (NCBI taxonomy): Eukaryota > Viridiplantae > Streptophyta > Pinopsida > Cupressales > Cupressaceae > Cryptomeria > Cryptomeria japonica. The sequence continues at coordinate 601,730,575 of NC_081410.1, forward strand.
CTTCCTCTCTATCACTGATGGTGATGGAAAACAACTAACATCCCTTTTGCATGCTTCACTTAAGCTGCATGGTAGAAATCATACGAAGTGATACGGGCCTCTGAATCCCTGAAATAACTATGGAGGTACCCTAATCATCCACACACTCTATCTTCTTTTAGAGACAATCCATCTTGTCTCTATGGGTGTATAGCCAATCAATGCCAAGATCAATGCCATAAGATCCTAGAGGTATGACTCGAAGGTTTACTAAGGTGGATGTACTCCCAATCTGAAGCTAACAACCCCTAACCACTGACTCAATAGATGCTCTAGCTCCTAAAGCCAACTCCACTTCCCAACTAACACCTTGCCTAGATGCCACTAGCTCGCAATGCTCCACTACCAATGGAGATATAAAAGAATTTGTTGCTCTTGAATCAAACAACATAGAAACACTACTACCTCTGATCATACCTATGACCTCTATGACTGTTGCCTGATGCTCTACCTCACGGTTGTCAACCGTTGCAAAGACTCTATGGGACTTACCCATGTCCCCAACTGTAGGCTCGGAACTTGCCATCCTTTGATTGTCTACCATCTGACCCTGTGAAAAATCTCTCATCATGTGCCCCATGGCCCTACAAGTGAAGCAAGCACCACGTGTCTAAAATTGAACACCCCGTGGCCTAGAAGATCCCTATCCTCCTATCCTGCTCGAACCACTAAAACCACCCCTAGAGGACTATTGAGTCCATGCCAAAGGTGTGTAAGGACTCTATGAATGCCACAGTTTGGGCTTAAAGCCTTGCTGACCCTGTGGAGGCTTTTGGCTCTAATTATATTGTGGCTGCTATGGAGGAGGGGGTTTAAAGAACCTCAATGAATTCATGTTGTTACCCTTCCAGTGGGGTTTCTAAAACCCAAAAGACTATGGTATAGGGTTTTGGTTCTGATGTCGATCCTGTGTGCCCTACAATCTACCCTGAATCTCCTCTGATATCAAGGCCTTGTCCATAGCAACCTAAAGGCTCCCTAGAACTGCCATCCTGACTGGTCTTGCTATCCTGACATTCAATCCTCTGATAAATTGGTTGACAAGTAACTTCTTGTCTTTTAGGTAGTCAACGTAGGGTAAGAGCTCGGAAAGCTTGCTCTCATACTAGAACACTAAGAGACTCTTTTGTTGAAGGTCATGGAAATAGTCAATCCTGTGTTGCCTATAGTGCTCTTATTGGTACCTATCTCTGAATCTCTTTGTAAAGATGTCCCAAGTGACAATGTCTCTAGATAAATCATTCTTGTACTCCTCTTCCCTCCACCATGTGGAAGTAATTCCTCTTAGAAGGTGAATGGTAATCTGTTCCTTCAAATTGCTCTCATAGGGATGCAATTTGAAGCACTTGTCTAGAGTCAAAAGCCAAGCCTCAGCCTCTACCCCATCGGTAGATCATGTAAAGGATGGTGGCTGAAGACATAAAATCTCTCTGATCTGATCCCCGGGATCACGGGGTGCTCTCTCAAAGATAACTGGTGCCACTATTGGAGGTTCCTTAGGTAGATGGATTGACTCAGGCTCATGCTCAGCCTGGGCCTCTATATGGTTAGGAGGTGGACTCCTACTCCACTCCCTAGCTGTGGATCTAAGACTCCTAGAATTATGGTGTTCTGCCTGATGATCTACTTTTGGGAGTCTATCCTAAACTATTCCTATCAGGTTCTTGAGTGCAACCAAAATGTCTCTATTGGGGTCAATCGGTTGTTTGGGAGGAGATTCCCCATCCCCTTCTAGATTTGGCTCATCCCACAGAACATCCTTGTGTGCCACGCGAGCACATCTAGGACCCCTACCACGCTTACGAGCTTGTCACGTAACCAGCGATATCCTTAATGATCAATAAAATAAAATAAAGTAAATTAATTAATTAATAACAATTCTTAAAGAAAATAATATTAAAAGTGAAATGTAATGGAGAAAGGTTCCTAGTGTTGGAAACCTTGTTGTGATACCAAAATGTCATGCACAAACTTTTGGGCAAAAGCAGAACAACAATTTTTTTTTTAAAAACAAAATATACATTAAATAATCTACATTTAAAATGGAATAAACCAAAACATAAATTTTCACATATTTCATTTCTAGAATATAATATATCAATATATATATATATATATATATATATATATATGAACATGTGCATTTTTATTAAAACAGGTTGGATGTTTAGATTAGAACATTAGGCATATACTTTACAATACAATTATATTTTTTTTTTTCTTATGACTAAATCTATTTCTTGCAAAGCATTTTAGTAGAGTATGTTAAATGATAGAATAGAGTAAAAATAACATACAGTTAACTTTTTTCTTTAAGTTAACTATAACTAGATTTACAATATTTCCTAACTTTTTCTCTACACATGCATTTATAGAATAGGAAAAATCTGACAAAGATATTTTTATTAACAGCTACAACTAACTATTTTAAAAAAAATCTATTTAATCCATAAACCACAAGACAAGATGCAATATTAATATTCACTCTAAATATCTATTTATTTATTTACCTTTGTAACTGAACTATAGACTTAAGGAAATATTTAATTTCTATCTAAAGTGACTACTTTATTGACATATAACTCTGCATTTTTTTTATATAACACTTAGAAACAGAACATCAGGCATAAACTTTACAATACAATTATATATATATTTTTTCTGAACTATTGACATTAGGCATAAACATTAGGCATAAACTTAACATTCACTCTAAATATCTATTTATTTCTTCTCCTTTGTAACTAAACTATAGACTTAAGGAAATATTTCCTTTCTGTCTAAAGTGACTACTTTATTGACATATCATTCTAAATTTTCTTTGAATAACTATAAACATAAATGAATATTTCTTCCCTCTTAGTAAAAATTACTACACTACTAGCATTTAGATAATTTCATATCCTTTTTCAAATAGCAGTAAGAACAAACCATAAATTTCATGCTTAATCTTTTTCTAAAAAACATGTCATTAAAGGGATAACTTCATCAATGCATTTTTTTCACTTTGCAAGAATATATACTTCAAATAAAAATACATCTTGTTTCATGGTAAAACTTAGTCAAATAAATACATTTAATACTTCATGGAATCTCTTTCACAATTAGGTAGATACAAAACCTAGCCTCTCATTTCTACTAAAAGAGGGCTTTCCAATACATTTATTTTCTTATTACAAATAAAAATAGTATCAACGTCAATCTTTTTCTTCCAATCCTTTCCCAAGCAAACCTACAATAAAAAAGCTTGAGGTTGTGACCATGGAGGTTCACCTCCTAGTCTACGCTTACAAGAAGCCACCCCCGAGATAGGAGAACCAAGGCTAGATGAGATACACACATTCAAACACATACAAGAAGAAAAATCATAACAAAAAAAGACACTCCCAACCCAAGGATTAAACAATGTCACTTATGTAACTTTTCAAGTGGGGTGAAGGTGGACCATATACCTAGAGGAGAATTCTGCAAATATCGAACATAATACCATAGCAAGGCTACAAGTAAACACATCCACAAGTTCCAAACTTGTCCCTACAATCCCTAATGTCCCCCAAGACATACAAGCCAACAAACTCCCCTTATAACCCCCATTTCATAAACAAAATACTATGCAGCAAGGGTCCCATAACCCCTTGTAAATCACTCTCTTCCAAAGAGAGCCTCTACACTCATAGGCTGTCAAACAACCCTTCAACCCAAGGCCACTCTTCCATCCCAAGGGTGAGTTTGGCCAAGAAAACTCTCAAAAGAAAATTGAAAAAAAAAACACAACAACAAAGAAAAGAACACATAGGGAAGAACTCAACATCTTCCCAACACACTAAGATATCAACAATGAAAATAAACTCTAACAAGCAATTTTTTCAACAATAGAATAACATACATGAGCTAGAAAAATAACCAACCTTAAATCTACCGAAATGGATGAAGAATCTTATAGAAGAGCTTCCCAAATCCACTAATTTTCCCCTCAAGACTTAGCCAAAATCTTCCCAAAAACTTACAAAAATTGTTCAAGAATCCAAGTCTCCAAAAAGGAGAGTGGGTTATCAAACTTCTCCCTCCCAAACTATTCCCTATGAAGACACTCCTCACTCTTTCCAACCCACTTGGGAAGGGTGAAGGATGTTCATTCATTGGTCTTCCCAATACCTTACAAACTCTCTAGCCAAGACACCTCAAAAAGGTAAAAAGGAATGGGGAAGAGCAATGTCACTCATGAGGAGGGTTATCCAAACCTAGGAAGGCTCCTCTAAAGTTGAAATTCGGCCAACTTGGGAAACTCAATTTTTGGGGAGGCTAAAGAGGCCCTAGGGAGTGGACAAATGGCTAAATTTGGCCTTCATCCATAGGTACATCATATGGCCCACTAAAAATGCCCCTAACTTGACCCTAGGAGTTAGTTTAACCCCCTAGAAAGTCACACAAAGTTTACCTATGGGTAAACCCTAAGTTGACCTTTCTAATGGCTCCCTATCCAAGACTTTCTTGGGACTATACTAGGATAATTAAAAAATATGCATTGGTAAAATAAATTTCCTCCAAAGAGACATGTCATTGCCAACTCATCTTACAACACATGTGTCAAGTGACACCAGATATAGAATTACACATCACTAAAATACACATGGCAAAGGTTCCTTTTTTTTTGGAATTTATAAATTAAACAATTTCCACATTAAACACACATCCAAGCATAACATTTATAAATTAAAACACATTTACAAACGAGGCGTTGTCTCTCCAAATAGACAACCCTTGGCTTCACAAACGCACATAGGCCTAGGCTTGATTCTCCAAATAGTTTCCATGGTCACATGGAATAATTTTCCTACACATCTCACTTGCACATTAGTAATTACAAAAATCACATATAATATTATGAAAAAAGAATACAAGTCAGACATCGCATATAATTTCAATTATAAAAATAAAGTATCCAATTATCTGATAACATCCACATAAAATAATATACTAAATGGCATCATCATCATAATCATGGAATTAAATCATTTATAGAGTATGCATCCATAATTTCAAGCATCAAAATAAAGTACTGCAAATCAAAGTAAATGACATAATCATATCAATGTTATCCAAACACTAGATCATATAAAATCTATGTCCATAATGCATCAAAATATAGCATCAATAATAGGTCCAACATGAAAATAATTAAAATGCTATGACGGCTCGGGGTAGGGCCTTACACATGATCAAAAAACATCTTTAGCATCTTGAAATCCATCTAGAAGCCACACCAACACCACTTATGCATCTTGTCATGATTCCTCAGTGAAAGCTCTACTGGTTGTTAGGATTCCCATAGATACTGAGAGGGGGGGGTGAATCAGTATCTAACCAGCTAAAAGATTTTCTTATCTTAGAACATGTAAAGGATATCAATATTGTATACTGGTAAACAAGAAATAATGTAATAAACAGAGATAACAACAACCACATGAAAAACACACCATAACATAGTAGTTTAACAAGGAAACCTAGTGTGGGAAAAACCTTCGTGGGATTTGTGACCCACAATATTCACTTACTGGCCAATAAGAGAATATCACTGCTACAAGAGGGGCCTACACATGCAAGAAGACCAAGTGCCTAAAGCTCACTACTCAAATACAAAATGGGAAGTCTCACTGACTTAAAAAATGGATTATATAAATCCAATGTCTTGTATTGCTTCAAAATAGCATCTAATATGCCTATATATTTCCTTCCACCTATTACAAAATGTTTTACAATGATCTCATATATATATGAGTCATTTTACAACTTGCCAAGTTGGATTACAATGATTTTACAATAATTGACAAAATATATTACAAACAAAATTCTTGTCGGCTTCTATGCCGGTATGCTTCCTTTTACTGCCGGTGGTCTCTGTGCCGGTGTAGAGTCTGTCTTTGCCGATGCTGGTAAATTGTCTTGCCCGTGTCATAGGATTTTAAGGTTGCCATCAATGACAAAACCTTCAATCACCTATAATATCTCATTGGAGTGTGCATTTGCCAACAATATCCCCCTTTGGCATTGATGGCAACACTCATGAGAAAAATCCCAAAATTGTTATCCAAAAAGAATCTTCCAGAATTACCAAAATTGTGTACCAAAAGAATATGTGCTCCCCCTAAGCTAATGAGTCATTTACTGATTATTTTTCTCTTTCCACTACTCCCCCTTTGGCATCAATGACAAAGGTTGTCAAACTGTCAATTGAGTGTGGTTTCCAGTTTCACCCTTGTAACCAGTTGGTTACAATCTGAAAAAGATCTACCAAAAACTAGATTCAGGCTTTCAATGAACTTTTTGTTGTCTTTTATTGTGACCTCTATCCTCTAACCTGTACTGGTGAGGTGTTGCATTTGCTTTGCTGGTGTTTTCTATCCTTGAATCAAAGCATCAGATATTTCATTTCTTAAGGAGCTTAGGTAGTCCAATTTTGGACTAAGTCTCCATTTTAGATCTTTAGCCTTTCCTTTTATTATTTCCTTCTCTCTTTCCAACTTTAGTAGTTCTTCCTCAAAACCTGTTATTTTCTGCTCAAAAACTAATAATGAATCAGATGAATTAATGAAGTTATTAGCTAGTTGATTTATTTGCTCCTGTATCTTGCTGATCTTCTTGTCTATATCAACTATTAGGAAGTTAGTTATCAGAAAGTTAGTTTTACATGTATCCCTGTACAAATTTTTAAATTCCTTCAATGTTCTGCACAGTTCCGGTAAAAGTGTGTCAAATTTCCTTGTACACTTCTTTATTTCCTCCTCAAAGAATTTGTGTTTTTCTTTCTCTAATCTCTCCTTGAATGCTTCCTCTTTTATTTGTTCAACTATCATAGTGTTGTCAGTAATATACTTAGACAAAGTGTCAAGTTGACTCAAAGAATCTTTATTATCTACATTACATTTAGGTGCTATCATTTTCAAAATTGGAATGGTATCATCTATTGCCTTGTATGCTTGTGAGCTACAATCGGCCCACTTGTATCGAGGATAGTTCTATCTCGACCATTCTAAGTGGTACAACAATCTAAAATTAAGTGGAAAGAAAGAACTACAAATAAACTAACATAGATGTTATGGAGCTCCCAAGGGCAGGTTCTGACACATTACTCACCTGCTCGCCACTAGAAACACCACTGCCTGTCCAGGGTTGAGCTTTGGGATTTAACGACGGACTGATATTATCATCGCTATAATTAAAGAAGCAACACCTAATATGCTTCTGGAATACCATAGGACATACCGCCACCTTGGTACCCATAACAATGGCCACCTAATCTATTATCTTCTTAATGGAATCCAAAAGAACTTTTGTTACATTATTTGATGAGCCAACAATTTGTATTCCACCAGTGGGAGTAGTTTCCTTGCTTGTGATGACCTTTGGTAGGTCAGTTTGTGTTTCCATTTCTTTAAGAAAAGGTTTGAACTGCTCAGCTGATGCCGGTGGCACTGTCTCTATATGAACCTGTTGCTGTGATGGAGCCTATTGCTCTTCCTATTTCCTTCTGTACTATCTATTACTGGTGGCTCATTAGCCATATCTATTTTCCTAGTTGTATCCTTATCTACCACAATATTAACATTTTGTGTGTCAATGTCCACTATAAATAACACCTCAAAATTGGGATTGGTGTCCTCTTGTGGTATGTCCATACTCTCACTAGCCGGTTGATTGTGAGTGGTAACTATCGGTGGAGTATTCAGAGGTGGTGGGGATAAGTTATCTTTTATTTTTATGCTAGGTGGTCCACCAACCTTGCCTTTTCCTTTATCCTTATCCTTCTGATATACTTTGATGGGTTTAGGGTTTCTATATTCTTCCTACTTTTCCTTCTCTAAAAGGAATATGTCCCATGCATTAGCAATTTCCTTTGCTACCTCATTCACTATACCAACCATAGGTGCTACATGTCGGTGTGCAGTTGAAAATACTGATCGGTTAGCCTCAGAGATCATATCATCTATCTCTTTTGGTGAGTTAACTGGATGTACAGCAAGAAGTTTTTCAATTTTTATTTTCTTATCAAGCTCTATAATAGCTTGCCTTCTAGCTTCAAGTATTTTGAATAGTTCTATCGGTAATTCATCTACAACTTGCATTAAAAATTTCTTGTAAATGTCCAAGTGGAGAATTACACTATTTTCAACTTTTTCTTTGTCATCAGTTGATAATGAATTATATAATTTATTGATGTTTTTCAGCTTTCCATCCTCTGTTATTTCATCTAGAAGTTTGTCAATTGGAGCAATGGTTTGTTGAGTCTTCTTCTTCTTGGGTGTTAACTTTTTCTTTGGAGTTACTTTTCTAGCCGGGGGCCTTACTGCCTGTTGTTTCTGTCACACCCCACTTACTCATACCTTTTTATTAGGAGAAGGTGTAGATACCGGTGAAGGTTCCCTTTTTCTTACAACTCTTTTAAATTCAGCTGGCATATCACTTTCCGAAGAGGTTGCAACCAGTGAAAGGTGAGTTTCTGGCTGTTGTGCTTCTAACTCATCTTCAGTAATACCAATTTTCTTAAGTACATCTTCTTTGATAGCTTTATCTTGTCTAGATCCTCTTCTAATTGTTTCTTCCACCTTCTTTACCCTTTTCTTTGATTGGATTTGATTTTCAATAGTCTCAGCAGTGCCAAATACCTCTTCTTTAGGTTCCTTGGGTACTTCCAGGAGGGCTTTTGCATATGTTTCAATTATGTGGTCATTAGTTTCATAACCCATTTCAGTAACCCAAATGTTTCTTGGGACAACTGCCTCCATCCAAATCTCATCCTTCTTAATAACAAAGCATATTTCATCCTTATACTTATTTACAATTGCTTGTGATAATGTGACTCTGGTATTCATCTAGGCCTTTAATGCTTGAAATTACTCATTTATATTCTTTTCTCTGTTTTCACCCATGTTATTTAGTAAATCAGACAATTGTTTGCCTATCCGTATGTCAAAACCAAGATTTTTATTACAGATGTCGGGACTTGTTATGTTATGTGCAACATTAAACAGACATGTAGGTTTCCAAATCTAAATCTCCCCTTTTTGTCTTTCTTTATCTTTCCAAGATTGTCAATAAGTTCATCTTTCAACCATTCACACACATCTATTTTTGCATTATCTTTAATCTTGTCATAGGCGCTCTTTATGCATAGGCTAGAGACTGAGTTTAACCTATTTGCATGTGTGGTTTTGTAGCCTAAAATCATGCTAATGAATCTGACATTAATGTTGGTGACATCATTTACTCTTAAGGATCTCATATCAGATGTTGCACTTGTTAGGTTAATCACTAGGTCATTTGAGACCTTCTTTGTCTTATTAGGCCTGTTACTAGTAGAAGGTAACCCTGTCACAACTTTTACTGCCTCTTTAGTGATTTTGTGAACTGAGTCTAACCAGAAGAATTCACCATGGACCCTGCTTAGAACTATCCTTATAACATCTTTAGGGAAATCTGAAATACTGAGAATTTCAGTGAAACCTAGGGTTTCCACTATATTGTGCTCAGGTTTAACATTACCAGTTTCATCAAAAATTATAGTCTTATACATGATCATGATTTCCTCATCACCTAATTCTTCTATGTGACAATGAATGTACATTCTTGGGTCTTCTGCAAAAACTACTCCTTTGTGGATTTGAGAAAATGCACCAACATTATCATCTTTCTTGGCAATCTCGGGAACTAACTGAAATACGGGTCTAGGGTGTTTAATCGCTTCGACTATAGTAGGGTTTTCTATGAATTTAGGAATGGATGAAGAAGCCATGGATATAAATACCTTTATCTACCTTAAGGATGATTGCTCGATGAATTTCTTCACTTCTTTGCTCAAAATGCCTTTGCTCTGGAATTTTCATGCTCTCAAAGGTTTGAATGCTTGGTGAAATGAAATTGGAGCCAAAACACTGATTTATAATGTTAATTTTGCCAACCACCACATTTAATGATTTTCGGTTAAGTAATGACTTAACTTATCTGCCAGTATAGAAGTAATTTCAACTTCTTACCATCAACTGAGGGAATTATAGCATGTTTTCACATTTGATTGCCAAACCCTCAAAATGAATTTTCCTTAGTTAGATGAAGAGTCTCCTATCGGTGGAGTGTTACTCTCTTCTACCGGTGGAGTGTTACTCTATTCTGCCAGTGGAGGAGTGTTCTTATCACCATTTAGATTTGATTTCCTGATCCATTGTTTTGAGAATTCCTACTTTACTTCTTCAACCTTTTGTTTACCTTTAAAACTAGTACCTTTGTTATTTACCGGTGAGGACTTGCTTCTATAAAATTTTGCAATATGTCTAATCTTGTTGCAGGCATAACAAGTCACATTATTTTTCTGAATAGCTTTTCCATATCCTATGTTGGTTTGTGTTCTGCATTGATTAGATAAGTGTCCAAATCTTCCACAAACATAACATCTTACATTCATTCTGCAATTCTCTGAATTGTGACCAATTTTGTTGCATTTTGAACATTGACTGGTGGGTGTATTGGTATTCTGATAATTTCTGGATCTACATTGATTTGATCTATGACCATACTTTTTACAGTTAAAGTATTTGCCATTAAATTTATAAGCAGTAGGTTGTCTTACCCATTTGCCTTGATCCTGTGTGTTTGTAGTATCGGAGCTTTCACCAGCTTCAAAGACAAGACCATAGTGTCACCATTAGGTTTCTGATTCTTCAACAAGTCACCAAGTTCTTCTAAGCTTTTCTTGAATTTTTCTTTATGTTGATTTGCACTAGATAGTTCTCTTTCCAAGATACCTTTATGTCTCATGAGTTCATTTGAGTCATTCTGTGCATGCATCAGATCTGTCTTCAACATATCATTTTCATAACTAAGTCTTGTGTTTTCATTTGCAGCATCATTTAGTCTTCTAGTCAAGTCTTCTTCATTCTTCTTTCTATCTTCAATTTCTATACCAAATCTCATAGTCATATCCTGCATCTCATTCTTTGTTGTCATGTTTTCTTGTTTCAGCTTATTCATCAGATCACTGAGAGTTTCCTTTTCATCATTCTCATTTTGCATCTTTTCACAAACTTCTTTTGTTTCTTGCAATGGTAAGATTTTCTTGAAGTGCTTGAATGATATCCTATGCAGCCTTTAAGTCATCTTTGAGTTTGATATTTTTCATCTTTTCTGCATCATAGTCTGAGAGAGCTCCTAATTGCTTCATCAAGTTTTCCATCTCTACTAGTGTCAAGATCTTCCTCAAGCTGTTAGGCTTCTAAAAATGGAGGACCAAGCTCTGATACCAATTGTTAGGATTCCCGCAAATACTGAGAGGAGGGGGGTGAATCAGTATCTAATCGATTAAAAGGTTTTCTTAACTTAAAACATGTAAAGCATATCAATACTGTATACCGGTAAACAAGAAATAATGTAATAAACAAAGATAACAAAAAACATATGAAAAACACACCATAACATAGTAGTTTAACAAGGAAACCCAATGTGGGAAAAACCTCAGCGGGATTTGTGACCCACAATATTCACTTATTGGCCAATAAGAGAATATTACTGCTACAAGAGGGGCCTACACATGCAAGAAGGCCAAGTTTCTAGAGCTCACTGCTCAAATAAAAAATGGATTATATAAATCCAATTTCTTGTACTACTTCAAAATAGCATCTAATATGCCAGATCCAATACCAGTTTATAGCTCTGCTTCATACATAAACCCTTAACCTATAATTCGCATAATAGGTCTACCTTATTTCACCTATATATTTCCTTGCATCTATTACAAAATGTTTTACAATGATCTCATATATGTATGAGTCATTTTACAACTTATCAAGTCAGCTTACAATGATTTTACAATAATTGACAAAATATATTACAAACAAAATTCCTGTCGGCTTCTGTGCCGGTATGCTTCCTTTTACTGCCAGTGGTCTCTGTGCTAGTGTTGAGTATGTCTTTTCTGATGCCAGTAAATTTTCTTGCCAGTGTCATAGGATTGTAAGGTTTCCATCAATGACAAAACCTTCAATCACCTACAATATCTCATTGGAGTGTGCATTTGCCAACACTGATAAAGCCTTAAACCAATGCCGGTAAGGGTTTACAAGAGTGTATGATAGTATCCAATACCAAGCCAATATCAACTGACCAAAACATGCTCATGGAGCATATAACACATTAAATCAAACATACTTCACTGATCCAAACATGCTGGAAGTGTCCAAAAGATAGTGTCTTCTTTCAGTAAAACAAGATCATCTATCAGTAACCAAAACTTGTCTATCAGTAACCAATCATAATAGCTAGTGTTGAAATCAATGACACAACATCAATGCAACACAATCAATCCATCCATAATGCCAGTAGAGACAAATCTCCATATCAACATGATAATCCAACCACTCTACCACAAGCTAGTAGACAACAAAATAGCTAGTGTTTGTTAGACAACTCAGATAACCAATGGACATCTAAGAGGGGGGGTGGGTGAATCCGTTGTCAATAGATTATATAACTTTATACATTAAAATGTATAACCAAAATACATAAAACAAATACCAAAATAGCAGATAAAATAGTTAAGCACAGATATAAACCACAAAAGATAACACCAAGATTTGTATGTGGAAAACCTGGTAAAGGGAAAAACCATGGTGAGAAGCCTATCCATAGTCAGATAATACTTCTGTAGTAAGTATGTGATTACGAAAAGAGGGGCTTGCACATGCAGGAAGGCCCACAACATAGAGCACATTGCTCATTACAAAAGGAGCCTCACTTACTACAAAATGATTCCAGACTACAATCCGGAAAGAAGAGTGAACTGCAAGAATAGCATCTCCTATGCTTGAATAAATTTTTGATTAAGCTCAGTACCAGAGGTCTTAAACCTCTTCCACCAAACCAATTTGATCACCTATGATTGACCAAAACCTCTGCATATGATTACAACCTTATTCGCACAAATATAATCCTATATGCCAAAAACCCACGATGTACACAGAGATCTTACATCATATTTATACCAACCTAGGACCTAAAAAATTAGGTCGGCCACCTAAAAGATAATACAATAAATTCATAACATAAACTCGCAATCCAATGATCAACCAAGTCGGCCTAAGACAGAAACAACATAATGCAATCAATAGATCCAACTGGAAACACATCGGGATCATCCACCAACATGTTAAATAAGCCTATCGATAACCTATTAGAATAAGATAGCATTAGGTTCGGTCCTAAATGCAACACCACTGATCACTAGGAACATGAACAAGATAACCATCATCATCTTCAAAGGTATTTAGAAGTCACACTGACACCACTTATCAAGTGCATCAAAAGCTCTTCAACAAAGCTCTGTCGCTAAAACCCTTATCGGTGACCAAAAGGATTACTAGAACAAATAATAGCTCCTGAGTTATCAAATCCCAAACTAACTTGATCATGATACACATTTGAATAGCATGAATGTCGGATGCAAACCAATTCCACAAACTGAAGCATACCAAATTAAAATCATAGTCCAACCGCTCTACCAGAAACCGATAAATTGTTAGTATTATGGATGTGTTGTATTGGTTTTGTCATTGATGTCAACACTTGTCAACACTTGAGAATACTTGGAGATCTTTGGTTATGTTCACTAGCATGTTCAGTGACTTATGCACAGTCACCAGTATCTGGTTCACTGAAAGGTTATATTGTTCAACGACACTGAGGATGATCTGTTATCATCTAGAGATTACTTGGTTATGTCAAAGACATTGTTTGGACACTTGGTTTTGGTGAATTGTTCATTGGTCTAATTGGGTTTGCATATTTGATGTTATAGGCAAATAGGTCTAGGATATGCACTAGCAAGCTTATCTATTCCTGATCAGCATGACATGTTATGGAGATGATTTGTTATTGTTGTAAATGCATTGAGCTGACATCATGCATCGCATATTGACTCATTTGTAATTGATTTAATTGTAATATTCTTAGTGAGCCGACCTACACAATTGGTCTTAGGTTTTGGTATATATGTAAGATCTCATTTATGACATTATGTGGATAGTGAAAGAGGAGTATAATAAGGTATATGTGAATATAAGTAGAGCTATACATGCAAACATCCTTCAAAGATTGAAGGAAGGTTTGAAGAAGGTAAATCAGAGCTTAACCGGTATTGAATCCGGCATATGAAGATGCTATTTTGAACAATACATTATCATTGGATTTAACCATCTAATTGTAGTCAGTGTGACTCCCATTTTGTGTTTGAGCAGTGAGTGCTAGGCAGTTGGCCTTTTTGCATGTGCAGACCCCATTTATATACACATACTATCTACAGTAGTATCATCTGATTGTGGGTAAGGTTTCCCACCATGGTTTTTCCCCTTACAGGGTTTCCACATACAAATAATTTTGTCATGTGTTTTGTATGTTATTTGTCTTTCTGTTTCATGCATTAAACTTTACCGGTATTGCAATTAATTGTTAAACTGTCTACTGACATTAAAGTTTGGTTTATCAGTATTATGCACTAATTCTGGTAAAGTTATATTTGGTTGAAATTAATAGACAAATAATTCACCCCCCCCTCTTAGTTGCCTCCAGGACCTAACAATTGGTATTAGAGCTTAGTCCTCTTTTTGCAGAAGTTTAACAACTTGAGGAGATCCTATATCTTCTAACTATTTTAGGAAGGATAATCCAAAGCTTGATGGAACCAATTATGGTATATGGAAGATCAAAATGGAGACTCATCTGAATTGCATTGGAAAGGACATATGGGATGTTACAAAAAATGGCTATACTGCTCCTACTCAAGATCAACCTAATCCACCAACCTTTGCTAAAGATGAGGAAAATGATTGGAAAGCAAGAGAAGCACTTTTGAGCACATTATCAGATCAACAAATCATGGGATTATCAGATCGATCTACTACTAAAGCTATTTGGGATAAATTGGAGACATTGAATGAAGGTGATACGACAGTCAAAATTGAAAAACTGGATTGCTTCCGGGTTAGGTATGAAAATCTGAAAAATGGAAGAAGATGAAAGGGTTTCTACTTTTATGGAAAGAGTTAATGAAATTATTTTGGGTATACAATGTTGTGGAGGATCCGTAAGTGAATATAAAATTGTTTCTAAATTTTTAAGAGCTTTGCCACTAGCATACAAACTGAAAGTAACTGCTATTAATGAATTGAGAACAATCCCTAATGCATCAATATCTAGAGATACTTTGGTTGGAAAACTTTCAGCTTTTGAACTTGAGGAATTTGGTCCTATTGCTAGAATTAAGATAGATTTAGCTTTCAAGGCATCATCATCATCTGCAACATCATCATCATCATCATCATCATCATCTAAGAAATTTGATTGGAAATCCTTTTATGCAAGAGAACTTGAATAAATTAGAAAGGAGAATGAAGAACTGGAAGAACTTGAAGCACTATTTGCAAGGAAAATACCTAAAGGTCTAGTCGGAAGTAAGTATGAAGGTAAAGAACTATTCAAATGTTTTAACTGCAATAAAATTAGTCATATGGCATCTAGGTGTTCTGATAGACATGCAAGATTGAAAGAAGAAGCTAAAAGAACATATAAGCCTAACCTTGAATATCAAAGGTACAAATTTAAGATGAATAGAGACAAATCATGTTACTATGTTGATGGAGTTACTGATGACTCTGATGAGGAACTGGCAAACAATGGATGGGCTTTTGTTGCTATAATAAAAGATCCACATGCACCTACAATTCAACTGGTAGAACATGCCCTGGCAGCTAAAATTGAAGAAAAGGATGAATGGATTATTGATTACGGATGTTCACATCATATGACTGGTGATAAGAGTAAATTCTTAACCTTTCAGGAATACAATGGAGGTCTAGTAAGATTCGGAGATGACAAAGCTTGTTTGATCAAAGGAAAAGGCACTATATCTTTTGATGGTAAGCACAATACTGATAATGTTTACTATATTGAAGGTTTGAAGCATAATCTTTTGAGTGTTGGTCGGTTAGTTGAAAAGGGATTTCAATTACAATTCAAGAATGGTAAATGCAAAATCATGAATAGAACTAGTTTGGAAATTGCATCTGGTAATCAGACTAGAGGTAATATCTTTCATTTCAATAAAAATGAGAAGACATGCTTGATTGCACATATTGATGAAAGTTGGCTATGGCACAAGAGACTGTGTCATGTAAATTTTGATTGCATTGTGAAAATCAGTATAATTGCATTGTGAAAATCAGTATAACTAAGGCAGTAAGAGATTTACCTAAGATTGTTAAACCTCACAATCTGGTATGTAAGGAATGTCAATTTGGAAAGCAAGTTAGAGAAACTTTTAAGAGTATTCCAAAAAAATCCAATAATGTTCTTGACTTAATTCATACTGATTTATGTCGTCCAACAAGATCTAGAAGTTTACAAGGAGAAAGATATTTTAGGCTAATCATTGATGATTATTCTAGAATGTGTTGGGTTACTTTTCTCAGGGAGAAATCAGAAGCTTTTGGGAAATTCAAACTATTCAAGGTGATGGTAGAGAATGAAACTAGTAGGAAAAATCAAATGCTTGAGATCAGATCAAGGAGGTGAATTCACATCTAAGGAATTTAATACATTCTATGAAGTGAATGGAATCAAAAGACAATTATCAGCACCTCGGACACCCCAGCAGAATGGAGTTATGGAAAGGAAGAACAAAACTATTTTGGATGCAACTAGAAGTAGGATATCAGAAGCAAATCTACCTCATGTGTATTGGAGAGAAGCAATCAATACAATTGTTTATACATTCAACATAATTCACATCAAAGGTGAAACCGGTAAGACCCCTCATGAACTATGGTTTGGTAATACTCCTACTCTTAAACATTTCATAATATTTGGAAGCAAATGTTATATTAGGAGAGATGATTATATTGGCAAATTTGATCCTAGAAGTGATGAAGGAATATTTCTTGGTTATTCATCTAAGAGAAAGGCATATAGATGTTTTAATAAGAGATTGCAGAAAATCATTGAAAGTGCAAATGTGAAGATTGATGAATAGTTTAGAAGGTATATAGACTCTGAACTAGCAGTTGAGATAATCACAAATGAACCTACTGAAAGTGTACCATTACAGAATGTTGATCCAATCACACCGACATCATCTGAGAATCCCACAGTGACTGAAGAACAGCAACAAGTAAAAACACCCAGGTATGTAAGATTGAATCACTCTGAAAAATCAGATAATTGGGAATAAGTATCAAGGAGTAATGAGTAGAGGAAGATTGGAAAATGAAGAGTTATGTCTTATTTCTCAAATTGAACCAGCATCAGTTAATGAGGCATGTGAAGATAAACATTGGATTAAAGCTATGGAAGATGAATTGGAACAAATTGAAAAGAATAACACATGGACATTGGTTCCCTGACCTTAAAATAAAAAAATGATTGGAACTAAATGGGTATTCAGAAATAAACTTAATGAAGATGGTAAGGTAATAAAAAATAAAGCAAGATTAGTGTGTAAGGGATATTCACAGAAAGAAGGAATTGATTACAATGAAACCTTTGCACTAGTAGCTAGAATTGAGGTAGTCAGATTATTCTTGTCTTTTGCAGCACACAAGAACTATAAAGTATATCAAATGGATGTTAAATGTGCATTTTTGAATGGAGATCTAGAAGAGGAAGTTTACATTGAACAACCTAATGGATTTTCTTTGACAGATGATAAAGATATGGTTTGTAGGTTAAGGAAAGCTTTATATGGATTGAAGTACCTCCTAGAGCTTGGTATGCTAGATTGGACAAATATCTTTTAAAGATTGGTTTCACTAAAGGTAATGCTGACAACAACTTATACTAAAAAGTGGCTAATGATGACATCTTGATTATTGAAGTTTTTGTTGATGATATAATCTTTGGAGGAGAAGATGGATTGTGTAAAGACTTCTCTAATAAGATGCAGGAAGAATTAGAAATGTCCATGATTGGAGAGCTAAAATTCTTTTTAGGATTGTAGATTTCACAGATTGATAAAGGTATATTCATAAATCAATCAAATTACCTGAAGGAATTACTTAAAAAAATTGGCATGGAAAACTCTAAACCGGTAAGTACACCTATGACTACAACTAATAAACTATCTCTGAAGGATGAATCAACACCTATTAATTTGACAAGATACAACTCTATGATAGGAGGTTTACTGTATTTGACACAAATAAGACCTGATATTATGAATGCAGTATGTATTGTTTCAAGATTTCAGAGTAATCCTAAGGAAAATCATGAATCAGTAGTAAAAAGGATTTTCCGGTATCTACAAGGCACAACAAATCTTGGTTTATGGTATCCTAAAGATGAAAATTTTGATTTATGTGCATACACATATGCAAATTGGGCAGGAGATGTAGATGACAGAAAAAGCACCACCGGTAGAGCATTTTTCTTGGCAGCAGACTAATTTCATGGTTGAGCAAGAAACAAAGTTTTACATCACTATCAACATCAGAATCAGAATATGTTGTAGCAACAACTAATTGTACACAGGTATTATGGATTAAGAAAATGTTGAAGGACATAAATGTAAAATGCAAAGAACCCATAATCATTTACTCTGATAATATGGCAGCAATTGATATATCAAAGAATCTGGTATTTCACTCTAAAACTAAACATGTTTCTATCAAATTCAATTTTCTGAAAGAGAATGTTTAAGCAAAAGAAGTGAAATTGGTTTATGTGAATGCTAAAGAGCAGATTGCAGATATCTTTACTAAACCTTTTCCTACGGAAACTTTTAAATATCTAAGAGAGCAGCTTGGAGTTATACCCTCACCGGTAGAAACTTAGACAGTTGGAGCATGGCATCAAACCGACAGAATCAATAGAGAATTTTTATTTCCGGCTTTGATGAAAGAGAGCTACTTCTCAGGGGGAGTAGATTGGATAAATTTGGTTATAATAATTGGTATTTTGTTACAGGTTCTTTGAGCTGATTGTATTTGGTTTTGTATTGCTTTGGCATTTGATGTCAAAGGGGGAGAGATATTGATGGAAAAACACATTAAATTTTGGGGAGAGATTATTCATTGGGGGAGAGATTGTTACTCTTTGTATCTGTATTTTGATTATCTCTTTGGGAGATTGTTGGTTTTTGGTTTTTGGCATTTCTACTTTGCCACTTAGATGGTTTTATCCATCTTGTGTTGCCATCAATTCTAAAGGGGGAGATTGTTTGTATTATAGATGTGTTGCATTGGTTTTTTTCATTGATGTCAAAAATTGTCAACACTTGAGAACACTTGGAGATCTTTGGTTATGTTCACCGACATGTTCAGTGACTTATGCATAGTCACCGGTATCTGGTTCACTGACAGGTTATATTGTTCAATGTCACTAAGGATGATCTGTTATCATCTAGAGATTACTTGGTTATGTCGAAGACATTGTTTGGACACTTGGTTTTAGTGAATTGTTCATTGGTCTAATCGGGTTTGCATATTTGTTGTTATCGGCAAATAGGTCTAGGATATGCACCGACAAGCTTATCTATTCCAGATCAACATGACACATTATGGAGATGATTTGTTATTGTTGTAAATTCATTGAGCCGACATCATGCATCGCATACTGATTCATTTGTAATTGATTTAATTTTAATATTCTTAGTGAGCCGACCTACACAATTGGTCTTAGGTTTTGGTATATATGTAAGATCTCATTTATGAGATTATATGGATAGTGAAAGAGGAATATAATAAGGTATATGTGAATATAAGAAGAGATATACATGCATACATCATTCAAAGATTGAAGGAAGGTTTGAAGAAATCAAATCAGAGCTTAATCGGTACTGAATCCAGCATATGAAGATGCTATTTTGAGTAGTACATTATCATTCGATTTAACCATCCAATTGTAGTTAGTGTGACTCCCATTTTGTGTTTGAGTAGTGAGTTCTAGGAAGTTGGTCTTTCTACATGTGCAGACCCCATTTGTACAAAAATACTCTCTGTAGTAGTATCATCTGATTGTGGGTAAGGTTTCCCACCATGGCTTTTCCCCTTATAGGGTTTCCACATACAAATAACTGTGTCATGTGTTGTGTATGTTATTTGTCTTTCATTTTCATGCATTAAACTTTACCGGTATTACAATTAACTGTTAAACTATCTACCGACATTAAAAGTTTGGTTTACCAGTATTATGCACTAAGTTTGGTTAAGTTATTTTTGGTTGAAATTAATAGACAACTAATTCACCCCCCCTCTTAGTTGCCTCCAGGACCTGACATAAACAACCAAAACATTCAATCTTGCCATCAATGACAAAATATCAATGCAACACATAATCAATTCCTCCAATTGCCAACAACCTCCCCCTTTGGCATTGATGGCCACACTAGATGTGAAAAACATCCAAGTGCCAAGAAATGCCAAACAAGTCTCCCCCAAAGGAAGACAACCAACAATCTCCCATAAAGTGATATTATAATGAAGTTAACAAAGTCCACCAATGAATGATATTCTTGTTAAGCTCTGATCTCTCCCCTTCACTAATATTCTATTAAGCTCTATTTCTCACATATATCTCTCCCCTTTTGACATCACTGCAAAAAATCTATCATAATCATCAAATAAAAATCAGCAATCCACTCAACCACACAGCTGAATACTCCCCCTGACTAGTAGCACCAACACATTAATCCAGAAAGAATACTAGCTCTGTAAATGCATACCGGACTTATGTCAATCTACATCACTCAAGTCCCTACTAGAGGGGCAAAAACCCCCAATCTGTCTCTAAAGTACTCAAATGGTTCCTTAGGTAAAGGTTTAGTGAATATATACACAATCTTCTCTTTAGTGTTCACATAAATTAGTCTGACTTCATTTGTTTCTACCTTCTCCTTCAAAAAGTTGTACTTGATAGATATGTTCTTTGTCTTAGAATGAAATATTGGATTCTTTGATATGTCAATAGTTGTAGAGTTATCACAGTGAATAATTATTGGTTCATTATATTCCACCCTTATATCCTTCAACATTTGCTTCATCCATAGAACCTGTGTACAGTTAGTAGTAGCAACAACATACTCAACTTCAATAGTAGATAAAGAGGTACATGGTTGCTTCTTACTGATCCATGAAACAAATTTCTTTGCAAGAAAGAAAGCTCCACTGAATGTGCTCTTCTAGTCATCAACATCTTCAACCCAATCTGTATTTGTATTTGCACATAGTGTAAAATCATCATCTTTAGGATACCACAAACCATATTCAGTTGTTCCTTGCAAACACCTAAAAAATCCTTTTCACCGCACTCTCATGATTCTGTTTAGGATCACTCTGATATTTTGATACAATACAAACTACATTCATTATATCTGATCTAGTTTGAGTCAAATATAACAAACCTCCAATCATAGACTTATATATTATATTATTTACTAGTGCTAATGCATCTATCTTAATCAATTTCTCACTTGTAACCATAGGAGTACCAACTGGTTTATAATTTTCCATACCAAATTTCTTCAACAACTCCCTAGCATACTTAGTCTGATAGATGAAAATACCTTTATCAGTCTGAGTAATTTGCAAACCTAAGAAAAATTTCATCTCCCCAATCATAGACATCTCAAATTCATTCTTCATATTATCATAGAATTCCATACATAACTTATCCTCACCTCCAAAAATGATATCATCAACAAAGACTTCAACAATCAATATGTCATCATCAATGATCTTATAATATAAATTACTATCAGCATTACCTTTAGTGAAACCAAGCTTTAAAATATATTTATCCAATCTTGCATACCAAGCTCCAGGGGCTTGTTTCAGTCCATATAAAGATTTCCTTAACCTCCAAACCATGTTTTTGTCATCTGAAAGTGAAAATCCATCATGTTGTTCAATTTAAACTTCCTCTTCAAGATCTCCATTTAGAAATTCATACTTAACATCCATCTAATAAACCTTGTATTTCTTATCAGCAACATAAGCAATAAATAATCTCACAACTTCAATCCTAGCTATCGGAGCAAAAGTCTCATCATAATCAATTCCTTCCTTCTAAGAATATCCTTTACAAACCTGTAATGCCTCGACAGGAAACCTCGAAGGGATAAATCTAGAATGTACAAATGGAGTGCAAATATTTCTTTTTAAGAGTTTAAAATGACGCAACATTAAGATACATTGAGTGATCTAAAGCTTTGATAATACAACAGAATACTAAACAAACCTAAGGAGTTCCCCAATGTGATTACGTAACTTAACACCTAACTCAACTCGCAACATTTGATCCAATTAAGCAGGTTATCTTTATTACATGTTATTACTTAAAACATGGATATAATTTGTTTAGTAAATTAAAAATTATAGATAATAGGATGCGTTCATCCATCAAGGTTGAAGATGAGGCTAACATGATGAAATTTAGCCATTAAAGTTAAAACATAGATACATGTGAAGGTTCATCCATTTGAGTAAAAAATTAGATAACTTAATGAAGTTCATCCATTAGACTTACAATTAGATAACACGATGAGATCTTCCATTATAGTTAAAATATAGCTAATATGAGGAAGTTCATATATTAAGGTTAACATGTAAATATCATAATGAAGTTCATCCATTAGGGTTAAAATATAGATAATTGATGAGTACATCCATTACAGTTAAAATAAAGCTAATATGATGAAGTTCATTTATTAAGATTAAAATATAAATAACTAAATGAGTTCATCCATTTTAGTTAAAATATAGCTATTATGATGGAGTTCATTTATCAAGGTTAAAATGTAGGTAACCAAATGAAGTTCATCCATTAGAATTACAATTTAGGTAATATGACGAGTTCATCCAATAATTGTTATCCATTCATTACATTCAATTTTACATTAAACTCATGCCATGCATCTTGTTCCAAAACACACTATAATTTCATCATAATTAATGAAGTCTTTTCATGCATACTTATTTTCATTAACATTAACAAAATGCATTCCTTCATGACCCAATTTATTGCATTTAAGAGATGACTGCATACATGCATATACGATAAATCTCATCTAATCCACTTATATGTTCTATCAAAATGTCATCCATACATGCTAACACTAAACATGAAACATAAGAACAAAAACATCACATAACACCGAAATGGTCTCGGAGTTCACCCCTTGTGGGATACATCTCCGGGTTTGCTCAACTACAAGACCCCTTTGATCATTAAATAAGTTAATAATACATAAAGTTCATGTCATTTACAATCCTGCCATTTAGGCAAACATAACCAATAAACAAATGACCACTTCGGTCAATAAAAACATAAATGAGTGGAACTGACGGTACTCTAACTAGAGACCTGACCAACTATGGTCAACCACAAATCAACACACTACTCCCACATAAAGGACAAGACCAATTATAACATCATCACAAGGCAACAACCAAACTAGAGACCATTGATATAAATAGGTACCCCAAATCAACCAAACGACAGGGTCCAAACAAACATATCAAGTCTTGTCGTTACTTAAGCAAAAGTGAATATAGAAATTAAACTTGCATAGGCATTAACTGGTAGAGGCAATCTTTTCCCATATTGATTTAAACACTAAATGTCGATCAAGTTTTCTAAATGATCTAAGTTCTCAAATACAATAATAGAAAATAAAACATCATTACAAGGTAAATTCAATACCACAATTGCACTAGTATAATCTTGCCTATTTTCCAATTCAGAGAAAAATATAAATTAACAATTTATTTTACTAAATGAAAATTTCATTTACTTACCAAATTTTCCTAATGATACTTTATTTAATTCCCAATATTTCCAATAGTATATTATGTAAGTTTCCAAAATACCCAAAGATATAATATTCCTATTTTCCAATTACCCAAATACACGATATTATTTCATTTCTAAAATCTCCAGATAACCTATTATCATCTAATTTCTCGGATAATAATATATTATTTAAAACTTACTAAACTATAAATATATTTTATTTCCAAAATCTTACAAATAAAATATTACGTTATCCTTTTCCCACATAATGAAATAAATAACAAACTATATATATATATATATATATATATATATATATATATATATATATATATATTACATAAATTAAAAATACAAAACATCACATGCTAGAGGCATGTAAAAAAGTTAAGCCAATTTAATATTGCATGGTAATAGTAGGTAAAAAAGTTAAGGCAATTTAATATTGCCTGGTAGCTTTGTTACCATAGGGTAGCATGCTGCCCCCCCCCCCCCATTTATTTTATATTATTATTTATTTATTTATTTTTATTTTTTTAAATTTTATTTACTGTGACATACATAGCCAAAAGGAAAACCAGTCTCACAAGACTAAAAAAAAAAATTCTTTGTCCAGAAAACTATAAGTTTTCTTAAATTTACACCATTTTTTTATTTATTTTTTTTATAAAATCAAAACAATAACTCATAAAATAAATACTAGCAAAATAATATACCCAAAAACCAACCCAGACAAATTCTCTCACAAATCCATATTGGCTGAACATCTCAAATAAATTAGGCAACACAAGAATGGGAAAGAGGAAATATAATTTTTTTTATTTCATTTAAACAAATCTACCAAAGGAATGCAAAGATTGTAAGCACGGGAGGGAAATCCTGGCAAAATTTTACCAACATAACCCCTGTGAATTCAAACTGGAAAACCAAAACATTTATTTCTACACAAAGCAAAGCACAACCAGAAATGGAAGACAACCAATTTCCATTTATTCTTTTTGAAAGACATAGAACTACGGAGAGGAATAAATTTATTAAGCTAATAAATAATAATAAAAAAACAAATCTACCATAAGGAATGCAAAGGCTATAAGCACAGGGGGGAAATCCTGGCAAAATTTTGCCAGCATAACCCCTGTGAATTCAAACTAGAAAATAAAAACATTTATTCCTACACAAAGAAAAGCACAACCAATTTTCATTTATTCCTTTTCAAAGACACATAACTACAGACAAGAATAAATCTATCAAGCTAATAAATAACAAAAATTAAAAATAGGCAGAAGCTATCCAACCTTGGAAGCTTTCCTGAAAGATCTTGAGGAAGAGCTCATGCATCCAGATATCCACACCTAACCTCCTTCCATATTTTTATTCCTCCAACCCGCATCAAAAAAATGAAGATTTTCCTCTTTTCCACACGCTATCGCCTCTTTCCCGTGAACCCCCCAAGCATTACCAATTTTGAAAAATATATGCAACCTAAACTTTTTTAGGTTCCTCCCCCCCAAAAAAAATTTATTTTCCCCTAATAATAATACTTAATAATAAGAGAATCTATCTTTTTCCAATTACAAAAAACAAAAATGCTTTTCTCCCCCTCATGTAATTTCTAATTTTTTATTTTTATTATTTATTTTTAACTAACACAACTTAGCATTTTTGTTTCAAAATTATAAGAGGGTAAAATATATTATTATTTATTTTTATTTATTATTTCTTTTTTTTTTAACTAAAATAAAATCTCAATTTTATTTATTTATTTTAAAAACAACTATATCCAACATTTTATATCTCGTTTTTTTTTTTAATTAAGTTCATTTTCTTAATTAATTAAAAACAACCTTTCTATTTTTAAAAAGCAAGGAGATTAAATTAATTTTATTTTAAATTAATTTAAATCTCTCCTTTCCAAAAGCATAACTAAATAAATTAATCAATTAAAGTTAACTATTTAATTAAACTAGCTACAAATTTAAATTGAGCAATTCTAAATAACGACTAATCGCATAAAGGGAACCTATTTAATTTAGTCCCTTAATTTTTTTATGCATAAACACACATTTAATCAAATTAAATAAAAAGGATAATTACTCAATTTAACCACACATACAAAACATGCAAACCAAGAAAGCCAAACAAATAGATGACCTACATCCCCAACCAAAGGAATTATGACAGACGACTGACGAAGCTCACTAGGGCATGACTAGGGTCACAAGAGGGTTTCCCGACCACCTAATCCAATTCCTAAGGGCTAAAGAGGAACACTCAAACTTGAGAATCCAGGTGAAGACAAACCTTGCACCTAGACGGTACTGTACCTACAATCTCCTACAACCATGAGTCACACAAGCATATATATATATATATATAATGAAAGTGTTAGCTCGAGATTAATAACAAGAATCAGGAGAACAATTAAACTTACATAAGAATCGATGCGAAAGCACATTAACAAGTATGCACAATAATCACAATATCTGACTATAACATTACATAATGGTAAATCAGCAATCCAAGAATGCCACATAAAAAGTCAACCAAGGTCAAACTAGTTTCACAAAGCTGACTAGGGTAGGGGCACTACAAAACCAATATAGCCTTATTCCTCATAAAAAAGTCCATCTTCATTCAATTTATTCCTAAAAACCTATTTAGTCCCTATAACATTCTTATTTTTAGGTCGGGGAACTAAAGTCCATGTATTATTTTTTACTATTTGATCTAATTCCTCTTCCATAGCTTTCATTCAATATTCATCTTAATATGCTTCAATTACTAATGTCGATTCAATTTGAGAAATTAAACATGCCTCATTAGCTGCCAACCTTCTTCTTGTCATCACTCCTTTATTCTTGTCTCCAATAATCCGATCTTCTGAATGATTTAACCTAACATACTTAGGAGTCTTCTGATTTTCTATTCCTCTGCTTTGATCTTCAGTTACTATTGAATTTTATGATACTTCCAAACTAAATTGTTCAACATTATGTTCTGGTGTAGGTGCTACTGGTTCAATTATGATCATTTCCACTACCAGTTCTCTCTCATAAGTTCTGATTTGAATTATGTATAGCTCATCTACCTTGACATTAGTTCTCTCCACAATTCTCTGCAATTTTTTGTTATAACATCTATATGATTTTCTTTCATTAGAATAACCAAGAAATGTCCTTTCATCACATCTAGGATCAAACTTTCCAATGGAATCATCTCTTTTGATATAGCATTTACTACCAAAGATTCTGAAATACTTAACTATAGGGGTATGACCAAACCATAACTCATAAGGTGTCTTACTGGTGTCTCCTTTGATATGAACTCTATTGAATGTGTATACTATCATGCTCATATCTTCTCTCCAGTAGATATGAGGCAGATTAGCTTTCATCATCATAGTTCTAGCCGCATCCAGGATAGTTATTTTCTTCCTTTCCACAACTCCATTCTACCAAGGTGTCCAAGGTGCAGATAATTGTCTCTTTATCCCATTCTTTTCTCAATAACTATTAAATTCATCAGATGTGAATTCTCCACCTTGATCCGACCTTAAGGATTTAATCTTCAATCTTGTCAATATCTCAGCTTTAGGTTTAAATATTTTAAAATTTTCAAATGCTTCAGATTTCTCCCTTAGAAAAGTAACCCACATCGTTCTAGAATAGTCATCGATGATTAGCATAAAAAATTTATCACCCTGAAAACTTTTAATTCTAGTAGGACCACACAAATTAGTATGAATAAGATCAATAACATCATTACATTTGTCTTGAATACTCTTGAAAGAAGTTCTAACTTTATTTCCCATTTGACATTCCATACATATCGGATTATAGGGCTTCACAATCTTAGGTATATCTCTAACTACCTTAGTACAACTGATCTTTACAGTGCAATCAAAATTCACATGACACTACCTCTTATTTCATAGCCAACTCTCTTCAATTTGTGTAATCAAACATGTCTTCTCACCGAAATTCAAATGAAAGATGTTACCTTTAGTCTGAGTACCGATTGCAATCTCTAATCCACATTTATTGATAATCTTGCATTTTTCCATCCTTGAACTATAACTGAAATCCCTTATCCACCAACTTTCCTACACTCAAAATATTATCCCCTAAACCTTCAACATAATAAAAATTATTAGTATCATGCTTATCATCCATTGATATAGTTCCTCTTCCCTTGACCATGCACATGCTTTGTCATCTCCAAATCAAGCCAGACCACCATCAAATTCTTGCAAAGATAGAAACTTCCTTTTATCTCTAGTCATATGATGTGAAAATCCATTGTCTATCATCCATTCATCCTTGTCTTCAACTTTAGCAGCAAGGGACTTTTCTTCAGGTACCATATCATCTTCCTTGACAGCCAAGAATACCCATTCCTTTCCATTGCTGGATACACTAGTTGAATCTTGTGTCTGTTCATCATTAGAATCAGTCACGCCTTCCTCATCTGCATAGTAGCATGAGTTGTCTTTGTTCCTCATATACTTATGGTTGATCTGATAATTTGTTAGACATAGTGCACCATTGAGAGGGGGACGGGGTGGATTAGTGGTTCTCAACTTTTCCCTTTTGCTATCCTATATGAGCATATTGATTAACACATCTAGTTGAATATAGACATACCAGTTAGAGAGAAGACTAAAAAAAAATGCATTCACTCAAAGGGACATCAAATAACACCAGGATGTATGAGGAAAACCCAAGATTGGAAAAATCTTGGTAAGCAATGTTGCTGGAGTCTACTGCTCCAATCCAACCTCACAATGAAAACACTATTACAAAGTTTAGGGCACCAACCCAAGGAGGACCAACCCCTGACTTTAGGGCACCAACCCAGGGAGCTACAACCCCTACACCGAGATACAACTCAGTGTTCACAATAAACATCAAATACAAAGGTATTTATCTTGTTACAAGTAAATCTTGCAACCATTTCATATATTGTATCTTGTCAGTGAAATACCTTCTCTGCCACACCGACTTACTCTTCTGCTGATATCTTTTGCTACTTAACTATTAGTATACTTTACCGGTATGCCTCTCTTCTTCTTTTCTATTGGATCTCCACCTTACTCTCTCCTCTTCACCAGTATAACACTTTGCCAGTTCTCTGTCTAACTTCTCTACAACTTTCTTCACTTCTGGTCTGTCGGTATGGTCACTACCAGTTCTTCTCTCCCACTGGTTGAATGCTTCAACCAGGTTCTTTCTCACTCTCACTCACTTCTTAGATGCTCATTAAGCACTTGGCTGATTTTCTCTTACATGCAGAAGTATCACACTTTGTAGTAGCACAATATTCTTCTATACATCAACAACTTAACAATGTCTTATGCCTTCCTATTTATATGCTGGTTTCCCACCAAAAGACAATTTAAAATATAGGCGGTTAGGTTTTTTTCTTCAACCTCAAGGCTAACCAAATCCAATCAGATCTTGCTTGATCTAATCTTCCTGACATCCATCTGCACAACTCCACCATCAACACGCCTTCTAGATCATGCCTTCCTTCTTCAACAACCTACAATCAATCTGGCAACTTAGCTCAGTTAGTCGCCATAAATGGTTCAGCAATTTCCTTTGCCTATTTTGATCTATACAATCAATTTGTTCTGGATCTCGAGCTGCACAACTCTGCAACTTTACCTGAAGCATTGCAGTCACAATTAATATTAAACAACTCTGTAACTACCCCATCGGTGTACATTCCATCTTCATCCGATGCAGGTTGGCCACCTTGATTTCATGTGGCATCCAAGTCGACCAGCCCTTCCACCTTGACTCTTCAAGTCGGTCCACATAGGATCATCAACCAAACACTCTACTGGTCCCTCCTTCCTTTCAGTATACTAACTATGTCAGTATCTCACATTCTACTAGTTAAATCCTCATGTCTCCACTTGCTAAACTACTCGTAGAACACCTAAACCGGTCTCTAGACATGTCTATCCAAAGCATGGTCATTCCCACTAGGTGGGGAGACATCTGAAACTACACCTTTCTCATAGTACTAGTGGATTTACATACCGGTAAGAACTCTTTGATGATACTCTGTCATCAACTATCAACAAACTTCATCTTTAGTCAAGCAATTCTCCTCTGACTACATCTACTCAACCTTGCCTTTTCCCTGATCATCTCAGACTGTATCTTAGCCAGTTTGCTAAGACAATAAACACATCACTTCTTCTATGCCAACATCTCAAAATGCCTTCTATGTAAGTCTAGTGCATAACCATGATCTTATGCACTTAAGGCATTCTCTCAATTCAGCGGTAGATCCGGTGTGAACCTTCAAGTACTTTCCTTTACCTCTTCACTCTTATCTCACCAAACTATAATGCACACAATGCATAATAAGAGATAAGCTCCACTTACCGGTGGAGTGACACCTTGTCTTCTGAATTTTGCAATTTACTCATGTGACTTCCATGTTTGTGCAACATGTCTTCAAATAGGCACATGTGATTCGGTGATGGCACTTTCATTGTCAGTCATTGCTACTCATGATGACTGCATCTTCATCAGGTGGGAGACCTATTGTTCTACATCCTCATAGCATATATGTGATCTTTTCATTCTTCTCATCCAACGTTGATGTGATTTAGGTAACATTCTACCTCTTCATCACAAACAACCACTCAAACACCTTTCTATCTCATCACACATGTCAGGCACTAACACGTGTATTGGTTTCACCAGCGATCACTATTCCTTACCTTATTGGTGTTCTGCAACACAAGGTGATATTTGATATATCACATCCTATACTCATCCATAACAATGTTGCACATACATCTCTCATACCAGTTGACATCAATGACAACACAATGCCAGCAATCTCCCCCTTTGGCATTGATGTCAACTCTTGTAATAACCGGCATACTAAATAGTCTTTCTCCCCCTTTGTGTGATCCAATGGATTCTTACACATGTAGTATGCAGTATACTACAACCATTCTTCTCACCCTTTGACAAAAATGATAAAGGGCACTATCAGGATATCATTCCTTCCTGTATTTTCTAGTCACTGACAAAATTCCTTCTCCCCCTTTCTCTTCATTGGATGCAACTCCTCCTTTGATACCAATTGTTATACATTTTGTTACATCTTCTCAAGTCACAATACTTGAGATGGGGAGCTTAACCATCAACTGATACCAATTGAGTATGCAGGTCTAAACCTATTTGATAGAGCACTCAAATTATAGAAGGACTGATACCAATTGTTAATGTGTCAGAGAACACTACTTACCTGTCGGTCAACCTACAACACCTTCTGTTTGACCCCAAATTCCTTTAAGAATCAAATGTTATTGTACTACCAATACAACCAACCACAAGATAGGTAGATACCCCTTATAAATAAATTCTCTTGGGTATTCCTACTACAATTTTCATCACCTGTAGTTTGGGCAGTCAGTATCCTTACAAGTTCAAGCATGACAGCTCTTCATCATGAGAACTTGAACTCCCCCTGAGTCAAACATATTAGGTTCTCAACTCCGGTCAGGTACAACACTAGGACTCCAATATCCTCCATATACTGATTAGCACCTGATACCAATTATTAACCTCCTCTTCTTGACACATGCAGTTGTTAGGATTAACGATAGTCCCAAAGATATTGAGAGGGGGGGTGAATCAATATCTAACCAATTGACAGAATATTTAACCTTATTTAGTAATTTTCATTCGAAAATAGTGTATCAATAAACAAGAATTAATGAGTAAATAGGAACAGTAAATACAATATAGAAAACACACCATTACACACGAGGTTTAATGAGGAAACCCGGTGTGGGAAAAACCTCACTGGGATTTGTGACCCACAATATTCACTCACTGGCCAATGAATGGATATTACTTTACAAGAGGGGCCTGCACATGTAGGAAGGCCAACTACCTAGAGCTCATTACTCAATCTACAAAATGGAAGTCTCACTGACTTACAAAATGGATTATGAAAAATCCAATATAATGTATTGCTACAATTCAACATCTGCTATGCCAG
The DNA here is from genome assembly GCF_030272615.1 of Cryptomeria japonica. Taxonomy (NCBI): domain Eukaryota; kingdom Viridiplantae; phylum Streptophyta; class Pinopsida; order Cupressales; family Cupressaceae; genus Cryptomeria; species Cryptomeria japonica. Next base: position 601,762,468 of record NC_081410.1, read on the forward strand.
GTTCAGTACCAGTTTAAGCTCATACTATAACCATAAACCTTATGGAAAATCTACCTTAATATTCGCTCATCACTTCTACCATATCCGTCATATATCCATCCATACAAAATGATTTACAAAATCTCATACATATATGAGTCTATTACAATATGCCATGTCAGCTTTACAAAAGATATTTTCAATTAAATACAATAAGCAAAAGTTTATTCTTATCGGCTAGAGTCAGTATACATTGTTGTCATTGTCAGTGAAGTGTCTGTTGGTGCTGGTGCCTACTGGTGGTTTACCAGATGAATGCCACAAGGTTGCTGATAGGTTGCCATCAATGACAACACCATCATTTCTCAATAGAGTGTAGAATGCCAACAATCTCCCCCTTTGGCATTGATGGCAACACTCATGAGAAAAATCTAAAAATATGTTTCCAAAAATGAAGTCCCAAAAGTTACCAAAAATGAGTGCTCCCCCTGAGCAGATGATCTCCTCTGAATAGCCATTTTTCTCTATCTACTACTCCCCCTTTTACATCAATGACAAAGGTTGTAAAAAATTTTCAAATGAGTGCAGAATGTCACCTTGAAGTTTGTAGCCGATTGGTTACAATCTGAAATAGGTCGGCCAAAACCAAGTTTAAACTCTGAATGAATCTATTGTTGTCCTTCATGGTTGCCTCAATTCTTTGGATTGTTCTGGTGAGATGATGCATATGTTTCTTTGGTGACTTTTTCCCTTGAATTGATGCCTCAAAGATCTCTTTCCTCAGAGAGATAAGGTTGTCTAATTTAGGACTGAGTTTGTGCTTAAGCTCTTTGGCATTTGCCCTGATCCTTTCTTTCTCTTTCTCTAATTTCTACATCTTCTCCTCAAATATTTCTCTCTTACTCAATAACTGATATAGGTTCATATGAACCAATGATATTATCAGCTATATCATCTATCTCCTTTTGTACTGTGCTTATTTTCTTTTCAATATTCTGTGTTAACAGATGTGGCTTGCATGTGTCCCTGTATAGTTCCTTGTATTCCAAAGTTGTTTTATTCAGTGTCGGTAAAAGTGTGTTAATGTGTTACGTGCACTTCTTTATTGTTTCCTCAAAGAATTTTTCTTTTTCCTTTTCCATTTTCTCTTTGAATGTTTCCTCATTTATTTGATCATCTATTAAAATATTTCAAGAAATAAATTTAGACAATGTGTCTAACTGTGCTAAAGAATCCTTTGCTTGATCTAAATTGCATTTTGGTGCAATCATCTTAAGAATAGGAATAGTGTCATCAATTGCCTTATAGGCCAATGCATTACAATCCGTTATCTTATTTATTGAGTCCATAAGTACTTTAGTCACCATTGTAGGTTTGAATTCACTCAGTGAAGTACTAGATGTCTGACCAACTACCTTTACTATCTCAATGCTTGTAGTACTAGCAGCCAATTTGCTTATCTCAACCTCAGGTGGATCAGTCTGAGTTTACAATTCAACTAGAAATGGTTTGGTCTTCTCAATGTGTACCTATGTATCTACCAATTGCTTTGTTGGTTTCTCTGTATTATCTACTGCCAGTATCTCGGTGTTATCCACTATTGGTATCTCTGTCTCTGTCGGTTTTATTGTGCCGACATCTACATTACTAGTATTTGTTCCAATGTCCAAAAGTTTCTCTGTATGTATTGTTTTCTCTGCTTGTATTCCTACCTCAATATTTTATGCCAGTTGCTCAATGTTTTGAGTGTTATTTTTCACCTCAGTGCTATCCTTCTCCACTACTATGTTCACTTCCTGAGTATCAATATTCATGGTAAAAAAAAATTTTGACTTAGGGTTAGTGTCCTCATGTGTGGTGTCAATATTTTCAGTAGCCGATATGTCCTCAGTATGTACCGGTGAAGTAACCAAATGTGGTGGTAGGTTGTTAGTTACTTTTATGTTTGGTAATCCACCTACTTTACCTTTTCCTTTGTCTCTGTCCTTCTGATAAATCTTGAAAGTTTTCTTAGGTCTGTTTAACTCTTCCTATTTTTCCTTCTCTACAAAAAAGATGTCCCACTTTTTTGTTGTTTCCTCTGTAATTTCATTGACTCTTCCAGCCATTAAGCTCACATGTCAGTGTCCACTAGCAAAAATTGATCTGTTAGGTTCACTAATAAGTTCATCAATCTCCTCTATAGAGTTAACCGGATGTACTGCTAGAAGTTTTTCAATCTTGAGTTTCTTATCTAGCTCCATAACTGCAATCCTCTTAGCATCTAACCTTCTGTATAATTCATTAGGCAAATCATCTACAACTTCTATTAACCCTTTCTTATATATGTCAAGATGTAGAATTATGCTATTCTCAATACTTTCCTTTTCTGCATTAGTGAATGTATTATACAGTTTGCTAACATTTGCCAAGTTGCCTTCATCAGTGATTTAACTCAATAATTTATCCAAAGGTGGTATAACCTATTGTTGTTTCTTCTTAGGTATCAACTTCCTTGTCGGTGGTCTCACTGCTTGTTTCTTCTACTTTGGTGTTCTTGTTTTCTTGGGTGGAGGAGAGGGTACCGATGAAGGTTTTCTCTTCCTATCAACTTGCTTAAACTCAGTAGGTATGTCATTATCAGATGATGTACCTACCGATGAGATATGTGCCTTCAGTTGCAATCATTCCAGATCACTTTCCTTTATTCCAGTTATGTTCATGATGTTTTCTTAAATTTCCTTTACTTGTTTAGATGCACTTCTTATGTACTTTTCTCTTCTCTTTCTTTGTTTCAATGTCTGTACACCACTTTCAATTGTTTCTACACTGCCAAAAACCTTTTCTTCTGGTTCTCTAGGTGCCTCTAATAAGGCTTTAGCATAAGTTTCAATGATATTTACATCTGCCTCATACCCCATTTGAGTTACCCATACAACTCTAGGAAGAACCGCTTCCATCCATATTTCATCCTTTTTTATTACAAAACATATTTCCTTGTTGTACTTATCCACTACACTTTGTGGTAGTCTCTCCCTTGTTTTCATTTTTTCTTTGAAGGTTTTGAAGTACTGTGTTATATTGTTTTCCTTGTCAGTGCCCATACCAGTGAAGATTTCTAGCAATTGTTTGCCTATTAGTATATCATATCCAAAATATTTCTTTCCAATACCGAGAACTTCTTTTGTGAAATATAACATAAGACATACCAAAAGATTGCCAAAATGAAATGTTCCTTTCTTATCTCCTTTTATCATTTCAGGTTGTCTATTAATTTATCCTTTAGCCACTCACATACATCTATTTTTGCATCATTATTCACCATATCATAAGAACTTTTAATACAAAGATTGGAAACTGAGTTAAGTCAGTTTGCATGTGTGGTCTTATAACCTAGGATCATGCTTATGAATCTGACATTTTCATCTTTGACATCATTTACTCTCAGGGATCTGCTATCATATATTGCTCCTGTTAATGTCATGACACTGTTATTAGGAACCTTCTTAGTCTTATCTAGCCTGCTACCAGTAGAGGGTAAACCTATCACTGCCCTAATTGCTTCTTTGATGATTTTGCAAACTGAGTCTAGCCAAAGAAATTCTCCATGAACACTGCTAAGGACAATTTTCACTACCTCAGAAAATTCAAGGATGTCCAAGATCTCCACAAAACCTAAAGTTTCAATTACCTTGTGTTTGGGTTTTATATTTCCATTTTCATCACAAATATCAGTTTTAAACATCTTCAATATTTCCTCAGAACCTAATTCCTCAATATTGCAATGAATATAGATTATAGGGTCTTCAGCATAAGCAACACCTTTTGGAATTTTTGAAAAAGTGCCTATCGAATCATCTTGCTTAGCTATTTCGAGGATAATCTTTAAAATGGGCCTAGGGCATTTCACAACTTCCACAAAAATAGGGTTTGCAATAAATTCTGGAGCAGAGGAGGAAGCCATTGAAAAAATACCTTAAGCTGCCTGATAATGGTTGAGTGCTTGAGAGAAATTGCTTCACTTTTTTGCCTTAATGGATGCCTTCACTTGGATTTTGCGCTTTCTAAAAGTTTTAATGCTCGGTGAATTGAAAAAGAGGGATAATTGATGCTTTATAATGTCTTTTCTTCCAACAACTACATTAAATGCTCACCGGTTAAGTGAAACTTAACACATTTGTCGGTAAAGAAGAAATCTATCTTCTCACCATCTACTGAGGGTAATTTGCATGATATTCAACTTGTTGCAATCCCCCCAAAGGGTTACTTCTTAGTTGGATGAATAATCTCCTATCGGTGGAGTAATACTTTTTTCTACCAGTGAAGGAATAGTCTCATCAACATTCTGATCTGTCTTTCTAATCCATTGTCTTGAAAATTCTTGCTTACCTCATCAACCTTCTCTTTGCCTTTCAAACTAGGTCTTTTCTTGTTTGCCAGTGAAGTCTTGCTTCTACAGAATTTTGCAATATGTCCAATCTTGTTACAAGCATAACAAGTCACATTATTCTTCTGAATAGCCTTTCCATATCCTATGTTAGTTTGTGTTTTGCATTGATTAGACAAGTGCCCAAATCTTCCACAAACATAACATCTTACATTCAATTTGTGGTTTTCTGAATTGTGACCAATTTTGTTGCATTTGGAACATTAACCGATGGGTGTATTGATGAACTGATTGTTTCGAGATCTACACTAATTTTCTCTATGACCATATGTGTTACAGTTAAAGCATTTCCCATTAAATTTGTAAGCATTAGGTCATATTACTGGTTTACTGTGATCATGATTGTTTGCAGTACCGAAACTTTCTCCAACTTCAAATCCAATTCCATTAGTATCTCCATTAGGTTTCTGACAATTCAGCATATCATCAAGTTCTTCTAAACTTTTCTTGAATTTCTCTTTATGTTGATTTGCAGTAGCCAACTCATTTTCCAGAATTCCCTTTTGTCTCATAAGTTCAGTTTTATCATGTTCCATGTGAATCAAATCTGTCTTCAACATATCATTTTCATGACTAAGTCTTAGATTTTCATTTCCAGCATCATTGAGTCTCCTAGTCAAGTCATCTTCATTCTTCTTTATGTCTTCAATGTCTTTACAAAATCTCATAGTCATGTTTTCTTGCCTCATCTTGTTTACAAGCTCATTAAGAGTTTCCTTTTCATCATCATCACTCTGCATCTTCACATGAAGTTCTTTTCTTTTATTTCTAGCAATAGTAAGATTCTCCCAAAGTCTTTGAGTGAATTCTTGTGCAGTTCTCATATCATCTTCAAGTTTGATATTCTTTAACTTCTTTGAATCGTAGTCCACAAGAGCTCCTTCTAAATGCTCTCTTAAGTTATCCATCTGTACCAGTGTCAGAATCTTCCTCAAGCTATTAGACTTTTGAAAATAGAAGACCGGGCTATGATACCAATTGTTAGGATTAATGATAGTCCCAAAGATACTGAGAGGGGGGGTGAATCAGTATATAACTGGTTGATAGAATATTTAACCTTATTAAGTATTTTGGATTCCAAAATTATGTACTGGTAAATAAGAATTAATGCAGTAAATAGGAATAGTGAAGACAACATAGAAAACACACCCTAACACAAGATGTTTAACGAGGAAACTTGGTGTGGGAAAAACCTCGGTGGGATTTGTGACCCACAATATTCACTCACTTGCCAATGAATGGATATTACTTTACAAGAGGGGCCTGCACATGCCGAAAGGCCAACTACCTAGAGCTCACTGCTCAATCTACAAAATGGAAGTCTCACTAACTTACAAAATGGATTATGAAAATCCAATATAATGTATTGTTACAATTCAGCATCTACTATGCCAGGTTCATTACCGTTCTAAGCTCATACTATAACCATAAACCTTATACAAAATCTACCTTAATATTCGCTCATCACTTCTACCATATCCATCATATATCCATCCATACAAAATGATTTACAAGATCTCATAGATATATGAGTCTATTACAATATTCCATGTCGACTTTACAAAATATATTTTCAATTAAATACAATAAACAAAAGTCTATTCTTGTCAGCTGGACTGTCGGTATACATTGTTGTCGCTGTCGGTGATGTGTTTGCCAATGCAGGTGCCTACCGGTGGTTTACCAGATGAATGCCACAAGGTTGTTGGTAGATTTCCATCAATGACAACACCATCATTTCTCACTAGAGTGTAGAATGACAACAAGAGTAGTGATCCAACACTGATCTATAGGTGTGTAGTTAAGGCAGCCTCTACACACACTTATCATCTCATTTTCTTCTTTCATACCAGCAACAACATGTTTTTCCATGTTGCCATCTTTGCTGAGGGGGTCAATGATAAATATAATGTGCCACTCCCCTTGAGATATTGCATCTCCTTTAGGCCTTAGGAGATACTACCTGTGCAATGAGTGCACAGTGCTGGTCCATGGTCTTCTTTCTCCATACCTGCTCGATCTCATCCTTCTTCCCATTTTCAGGCTTAGAAGAAGGTCTTTCCTTCTTTTGTTGATGGGTCTTTCCATTTCCTGATTCTTCATTACAGCCAGAAGTAGTACTATAGTAGGACACAACATCCATCCCAACTTCATGTTTGGTAAATATCTTGACATAATGGTTTGACCATCTCCTTCTGGTCATGTTGGTGTCACTGGTAACCAAAACCAATGAACCTCTTGCTCCTATAGGGACATTTCTCCTTTGGTTCCATGCAGGTCTCTAACTTCCAGATGCTCTATATTCACTTTTCTACATAGTATAGTTGTTATACCGGCCTCCATGTGACTACAGGTTCCTTCTCCTACACTCAAACTCTCCATGGCCAAAAACATTGCAATTATGACAAATAACATTTGCATAACTAGGAGATGAGACATGCATGTATCTACTTCTAGATGCACTTTGCTCATATGCATGATTTCTATGAGATCCTACATTAACCTTTCTAGATCTCTTTCTACATTCCTCTTCCCTATGGCCATAATATTGGTATTGCACACTCCAATGAGAATTGTAGATGATTGAAGGTATTGTCATTGATGGCAACCTTGCAATCCTATGGCAATGATAGGCACTGACACCGGCAGATAGTTCACCGGCAGCAACAAAGATGATACAAAGACCCCAGCCGACAGGATTTTGATTATTGTATTATCTATTTAATTATAATATCTTTTTGTAATCCAACATGGCATACTGTAATAAGACTCATATATAAGTATGAAACCTTGAAGATCATTTCAGATATAAACATAGATGATAGGATGGATGTGATGAGTGAATATTAAGGCAGATTTTGGAGTAAGGTTTATGGTTGTTATATGAGATTAAATCAATAATGAACCTGGCATAGCAAATGCTTTTTGTAGTAGTACATCACATTGGATTTCCATAATCCATTTCGTAAGTCAGTTAGCTCTAGGCAGTTGGCCTTCCTGTATGTGCAGGCACCACTATTGTAAGTAATATCCATTCATTGGCTAGTGAGTGAATATTGTGGGTCACAAATCCCACCAAGGTTTTTCCCACACCAAGATTCCTCACCAAAAATCTTGTTTTATGGTGTGCTTTCTATGTTGTGTTTATTGTTCATATTTACTGCATTAATTCTTGTTTACCAGTACACTGTTTTGGAATGCAATTTATTTAATAAGGTCAGAAAATGTGTTAATTGGTTAGATATTGATTCATCCCCCCTTTCAGTATCTTTGGGAATCCTCACAATTGGTATCAGAGCTTGGTCCTCTATTTTCAGAAGCCTAATAGCTTGAGGGAGATTCTAACACTAGTACAAATAGAAATTTTGAGAAAGCAATTGGAAACAACTCTTTTAGATTATGATGCAGAAAAGTTGAAGAATATCAAACTTGAAGATGATCTGAAGACTGCACAAGAATTCATTCGAGGACTTCAAGAGAATCTTACTATTGCTAGAAACAAAAGAAGATAACTTCATGAGAAGATATAGAATGATGATGATGAAAAGTAAACTCTTAATGATCTTGTAAGCAAGATGAAGCAAGAAAACATGACCTTGAGGAATGAGGTGCAAGATATGACTATAAGGTTTTGCAAAGACATTGAAGACAAAAAGAAGATTGAAGATGACTTGATTAGAACACTCAATGATGTTGGAACTGAAAACAGAATGAATGTAAGATGTTATGTGTGTGAAAGATGTGGACATTTATTTAGTCAATGCAAAACACATACTGGCATAGGATATGGAAAGGCTATTTAGAAAAACAATGTGACTTGTTATGCTTGTAACAAGATTGGACATATTGCAAAATTTTGTAGAAGTAAGGCATCACCGACAAATAATAAGGGACCCAGTTTGAAAGGTAAAGAGAAGGTTGATGAGGTAAAGCAAGAATTTTCAAAACAATGGATTAGAAAGGGAGATTAGAATGTTGATGAGACTATTCCTTCACCGATAGAATAGAGTATCACTCCACTGGTAGGAGATTCTTCATCTAACTGAAAAGAAACCTTTTTGGGGTATGGTAACTAATTGAAAAATCATGCTAGTCTACCCTCGGTTGATGGTAAGAAGATGAATTGCTTCTTTATCGGCAGATGTGGAAATTTTCACTTAAATGGTAGACATTTATTGTGGTAGTTGAAGGAAAAGACATTATAAAGAAAGTGTTTTTCACTCTTTTTCACTCACGGAGCATTCAAATTTCCTAAGAGTGCAAAAAAATCGAGCGAAGGCATCCACAATGAGAGGTGAAGCAAAATATTTCAAGCTTCCAAACCTAAAGGCAGATTAAGGTATTTATCAATGGCTTCCTCCTCTGCTCCTGAATTCATTGCAAACCCTACTGTTATTGAAGTAGTTAAACTCCCTAGGTTCGTATTGAAGATCATACCCAAAGTAGTAAAGTAGGATGATACCCTAGGTGTATTCTCTAAAATCCCTAAAGGAGTTGCATATGCAGAAGACCCTAAGATATGCGTACATTGTCATATTGAGGAACTAGGTGCTGATGAAATCATGAATATGTATAAGACTGTCATTTGTGATGGGAATGGTATTGTAAAATTGGAACATAAGATCATAGAAACCCTAGGTTTTGTGGAAATACTTGATATTCTAGATTTTCCTAAGGAAGTTGTGAGGATTGTACTTAGTAGAGTTCATGGAGAATTATTTTGGCTTGATTCTATCCATAAGATCACTAGAGAAGTAGTAAAGGCAGTGACTAGCTTACCTTCCACCGGTAGCAGGCCTGACAAAATTAAGAAAGTTTCAAATAACATTGTGATGAAATTAATTGGTGCAACCCATGATAGAAGATCCTTGAGAGTTAATGATGTGAAAGACATAAATGTCAAATTCATTAGCATGATACTAGGATAAAAACTACACATGCTAATAGATTGGACTTAGTTTCTAGTCTATGTATCAAGAGTGCTTATGATATGGTGAACAGTAATGTTAAGATAGATATATGTGAATGATTGAAGAATGAATTGATTAATAATCTGAAGAAAATTAAAGGTGATAAGAAAGGTACTTTCAGATTTGGTAATCTACTTGTGTGCCTAATTCTATATATTACAAAGGAAGTTCCTGGTATAGGCAGGAAAGATTGGTTTTGACATACCGGTAGGTAAACAACTATTGGATAGCTTAACCGGCATGGGACTAGATAGGGAAAACAATATAATTGAATATTTCCAAGCATTTAAGTCTAGAATGAAAATAAGGGAAAGGCTACCTCAAAACATTGTTGAAAAATATCAGAAAGAAATTTGTTTTGTTATTAAGAAAGATGAAATCTGGATGGAGGCAGTGGTTCCTATAACTGTTTGGGTGACAAAAATGGGTTATGAGGCTGATGTAAACATAATTGAGACATATGTCAAAGCCCTACTTGAAGCCCCTAGAGAACCTGAAGAGAAAATATTTGGTAGTGCTGAAACTATTGAAAGCAAAGTAGAAACACTTAAATGAAGGAAGAAAAACGAGCAATATATCAAGAAAGCAACTAAACAGGTGAAAGAGATTAGGGAAAATGTATTGAATATTGCCGATATTAAGGAAAGTGACTTAGAAGGGTTACAACCGGAAGCTCACCTCTCACTGGTTGGAACTTCATATGAAAGTGAAATACCAGATGAGTTTAAGATAGTAAGGAAAAGGAAACCTTCACCGACACCCTCTCCTACACCAAAGAAAACAAGAAAGAAACAACAGGCAATAAGGCCTCTAGCAAAGAAAATGACACCAAGGAAGAAGAAGGAAAAATAGGTTATCTCTCCTTTAGACAATCTTCTAAATGAAATAATGGATGAAGGAAACTTGTCTAATGTCGGTAAACTGTATGATTCTTTTTCAAATGAGGAAAAGGGCATAGAAAATAGTATCATTCTACACCTAGATATCTATAATAAATTTTTGATAGAGGTTGTAGATGATCTACCTAGTGACTTGTATAGACAACTTGATGCCAAGAGACTAGCTATTATTGAATTGGATAAGAAAATAAAAGTTGAAAAGCTACTTGTTGTACACCCCATTAAATCAATAGAAGAAATTGATGAGTTAATAAGTGAGGCTAACAAGATAGTATTTTCCAGTGGTCACCAACATGTATCTTTAATGGTAGGAAGAGTTAATGAAATCTCTAAAGAGATAACAGATAAATGATATATCTTCTTTGTGGAGAAAGAGAAGCAAGAAGAACTCAATAGACCCAAAACTTTCAAGGTCTATCAAAAGGATAAGGATAAAGGTAAAGGAAAGGTAGGTGGACTACCCAACATAAAAGTAACCGACAATTTGCCACCACCTCCTTCTATTACTCCATCGGTTGAAACTATTGACACACCGACAACTAAGGATATGGAGACTACACATGAGAATACAAATCCTGATTCTGAAGTTTTATACACAATGAGTATTGATACATAAGAGGTCAATATTTTGGTTGATATAAATACCACTAGTGAGAAGAGAGATGTGACTATTGAGCCACTGGTTGACAATGTTATAGTTGAAACAACAGTTGATAACATTGAGATTGGGGCTGAGACACAACTTGAGAAAATTGAACAATTAGTTGATCCCCTAGTTTATAGATACTAACAATACCATTAATACAAACATTGAAAAACCCATAGAGTTAGAGAAATCAGTTGATAACATAGAGAAACTAATTGAGATATAGTGGACAGTACAGAGGTGCATACTAAGAAACCAATAATGAATACCACTGAGACATCATCAGAGAAATAGATAGTAGAGAGCACAGTGAAACCCACTAAGGTATAGGATGAGAAACAGGAAGAGAAAAAGGTTGAGTCACATGTTCATGCAGAGACAGTGCCACTGGCAACAACTGAGAAGCCTAAGCCTTTGTTGATAGAAATGCAGACACAAACTGACCTACCAGAGGTCAATACAAGCAAAGAGGTTACTCACACCGGCGGAATGCAGATTGTTAAGGTAGTTGGACAATCATCTAGTTCTTCCATGACATAATTCAGACCAACTAATGTGACAAAGGTATTATTGGATTCAATTAAGAAAATCACAGAGTGTAATGCACTAGCATATAAAGCTATTGATGATACCATCCCTATTCTAAAATTGATTGCACCCAAGTGCAATATGGACAATAAAGATTCTTTAAGTCAATTAGACATATTGTCTAAGTATATCACTGGTAACATATTGACAGTAGAACAAATAAATGAGGAGACATTTAGAGATAAAATGAATAAGGAAAAAGAGAAATTCTTTGATGAGACAATAAAGAAGTGCATGGGGCACATTGACACCCTCCTACTGGCACTAAGAAAAACAATAATTGAGTTTAAGGAGTTGTATAGAGACATATGCAAGACTAATATTTTGATAGTGGATATAGAAAAGAAGATCAGTAAAGTGCAGAAAGAAATAAATGATATAGGTGACAACATCATTGGTTCCTCCAAACCAATATTAGTTATAGAGCAGGAGATAGGGGGTTTTGAGGAGAAACTTGAAAAAATTAGAGAAAGAAAAGGAGAAAAAAAAATACAAGGCAAAAGAACTTAAAAGTAGACTTAGTCCCAAATTGGATTACCTCATCTCTTTAAGGAAAGAGATATCAGAGGCACTTGTTCAAGGACTGAAGACACCAGAAGAGAAAATGCATCACCTCACCAGTACCATTCAAAGAACAGAGGTAGCATTGAAGGACACTAACAGGTTCACTGAGAGCCTAAATTTTGTATTAGCAAACCTTTTTCAAATTGTAACCAACCGGTTATAGGGCTCTAGCTGTTAACTACACTCAATTGACATTTTGACAACCTTTGTCATTGATGTCAAAGGGGGAAGAGTAGAGAAGAGAAAAATACAATGACTTAGAGATCATCATCTCAGGGGGAGCACAAAGTTTTGGTAAGATTTTTGGACTTCAATTTTTGGATACAATTTTGAATTTTTCTCGTGGGTGTTGCCATCAATGCCAAAGGGGGAGATTATTGGCATTGCACACTCCAATGACAAATGTATACGATTGAAGGTATTTTCATTAATGGCAACCTTGCAATCCTATGGCACCAATAGGCATAGACACTGACAGACTCTACACTGGCAGTGACAAAGATGATTACCAACACCCTAGCCGACAGGATTTTGATTATTGTATTTTATATTTAATTATAATATCTTTTTGTAAGCCAACATGGCATATTGTAATAAGACTCATATATAAGTATGAGATCTTGAAGATCATTTCAGATATAGACATAGATGGTAGGATGGATATGATGAGTGAATATTAAGGCAGATTTTGGAGTAAGGTTTATGGTTGTTGTACAAGCTTAAATCGGTATTGAACCTAGCATAGAAGATGCTTTTTGTAGCAGTATATCACATTGGATTTCCATAATCCATTTTGTAAGTTAGTGAGACTTCCTTTTGTAATTGAGCAATGAGATCTAGGTAGTTGGCCTTCTTGCATGTGTAGGAACCACTATTGTAAGTAATATCCATTCATTGGCGAGTGAGTGAATATTGTGGGTCACAAATCCCACCGAGGTTTTTCCCACACCGGGTTTCCTCACCAAAAATCTTATGTTATGGTGTGCTTTCTATGTTGTGTTTATTGTTCATATTTACTACATTAATTCTTATTTACCGGTACACTATTTTGGAATGCAATTTATTTAATAAGCTCAGAAAATTTGTTAACCGGTTAGATACCAATTCACCCCCCCCCTTTTCAGTATCTTTGGGAATCCTAACAATTGGTATCAGAGCTTGGTCCTCTATTATCAGAAGCCTAACAACTTGAGGGAGATTCTAACACCGATACAGATGAAAATTTTGAGAAAGCAATTGGAAACAACTCTTTTAGATTATGATGTAGAAAAGTTTAAGAATATCAAACTTGAAGATGATTTGAAGACTGCACAAGAATTCATTCAAGGACTTTAGGAGAATCTTACTATTGCTAGAAACAAAAGAATAGAACTTCATGAGAAGATATAGAATGATGATGATGAAAAGGAAACTCTTAATGATCTTGTAAGAAAGATGAAGCAGGAAAACATGACCTTGAGGAATGAGATGCAAGATATGACTATGAGGTTTTGCAAAGACATTGAAGATAGAAAGAAGAATGAAGATGAATTGACTAGAAGACTTAATGATGCTGGAACTGAAAATCTAAGACTTAGTCATGAAAATGATATGTTGAAGACAGATCTGATCCACTTGGAACATGATAAAACTGAACTCATGAGACAGAAGGATTTCTTGGAAAATGAGTTGGCTACTACAAATCAACACAGAGAGAAATTCAATAAAAGTTCAGAGGAACTTGATGATATGCTGAAAAATCAGAAACCTAATGGAGACACTAATGGACTTGGCTTTGAAGTTGGTGAAAGCTCTGGTATGGCAAACAATCATAATCATAGTAAACCAGTAAAACAACCTAATGCCTACAAATTTAATGGGAAATGCTTTAACTGTAGCAAGTATGATCATAGATAAAATCAATTTAGATCTAGAAACTATCAAAACACTAATGCACCCACTACTCAATGTTCCAAATGCAACAAAATTGGTCATAATTCAGAAAACTACAGAATGAATGTAAGATGTTATGTGTGTGAAATATTTGGACACTTATCTAATCAATGCAGAACACATATCGGCATAGGATATGGAAAGGCTATTCAGAAAAACAATGTGACTTGTTATGCTTGTAACAAGATTGGACATATTGCAAAATTTTGTTGAAGTAAGACATCACCGACAAATAATAAAGGACCCAGTTTGAAAGGTAAAAAGAAGTTTGATGAGGTAAAGCAAGAATTTTCAAAACAATGGATTAGAAAGAGAGATCAGAATGTTGATGAGACTATTCCGTCACTAGTAGAACATAGTATCACTCCACCAGTAGGAGATTCTTCATCTAACTAAAATGAAACCTTTTTAGGGTATGGAAACTAGTTGAAAATCATGCTAGTTTACCCTTGGTTGATGGTAAGAAAATGAATTGCTTCTTTACTGGTAGACGTGTTAAGTTTCACTTAACTGGTAGGCATTTATTGTGGTAGTTGAAGGAAAAGACATTATAAAGCAAGTGTTTATCACTCTTTTTCACTCACTGAGCATTCAAATTTCTTAAGAGCATGAAAAACCCAAGCGAAGGCATCCACAGCGAGAGGTGAAGCAAAATATTTCAAGCATCCAAACCTAAAGGTAGATTAAGGTATTTATCAATCTACAAAATGGAAGTCTCACTGACTTACAAAATGGATTATGAAAATCCAATATAATGTACTGATATAATTCTGCATCTACTATGCCAGGTTCAGTACTAGTTTAAGCTCATACTATAACCATAAACCTTATACAAAATTTGCCTTAATATTCACTCATCACATCTACCATATCTGTCATATATCCATCCATACAAAATGATTTACAAGATCTCATACATATATGAGTCTATTACAATATTCCATGTCGACTTTACAAAAGATATTTTCAATTAAATACTACAAACAAAAGTTTATTCCTATTGGCTGGAGTGTCGATATACATTGTTGTCATTACCAGTGAAGTGTCTATCGATGTCGGTGTCTACTGGTGGTTTACCAAATGAATAACACAAGGTTGTCATTAGGTTGCCATCAATGACAACACTATCATTTCTCACTAGAGTGTAGAATGACAACAACAGTAGTGACCCAACACTGATTTATAGGTGTGTAGTTAAGGCAGCCTCTACACACACTTATCATCTCATTTTCTTCTTTCATACCAGCAACAAAATGTTTTTCCATGTTGCCATCTTTGCTGAGGGGGTGAATGATAAATATAATGTGCCACTCCCCTTAAGATCTAGTATCTCCTTTGGGCTTTAGGAGATATTACCTATGCAATGACTGCAGAGTGTTGGTCCATGGTCTTCTTTCTCCATACCTGCTCGATCTCAACCTTCTTCCCAATTTCAAGCTTAGAAGAAGGTCTTTCCTTCTTTTGTTGATGGGTCTTTAAATTTCCTGATTCTTCATTACAGCCAGAAGTAGTGCTATAGTAGGACACAACATCCATCCCAACTTCATGTTTGGGAAATCTCTTGACATACTAGTTTGACCATCTCCATCTGGTCATGTTGCTATGACTGGCAACCAAAACTGGTGAACCTCTTTCTTCTATAGGGACATTTCTCCTTTGGTTCCATGCATGTCTTTGACTTTGAGATGATCTATATTCACTTTTCTGCAGAGCATAGTTGTTATACTAGCCTTCGTGTGACTACAGGTTCCTCCTCCTACACTCAAACTCTCTATGGCCAAAAATATTGCAATTATGACAAACAACACTTGCATAACCGGGAGAGGGGACATACATGTATCTAATTTTGGATGCACTTTGCTCATATGCATGATTTCTATGAGATCCTACATTAACCTTTCTAGATCTCTTTCTACATTCCTCTTCCCTATGGCCATAATGTTGGCATTGCACACTCCAATGAGAATTGTAGATGATTGAAGGTATTTTTATTGATGGAAACCTTGCAATCCTATGGCACCAATAGGCACCGACACCGGCAGATAGTCCACTGACAGTGACAAAGGTGATTACCGGCACCCCAGCTGATAGGATTTTGATTATTGTATTTTGTATTTAAGTATAATATCTTTTTGTAAGCCAACATGGTATATTGTAATAAGACTCAAAAATAAGTATGAGATCTTGAAGATCATTTCAGATATAGACATAAATGATAGGATGGATATGATTGAGAAAATATTAAGGTAGATTTTGGAGTAAGGTTTATGGTTATTGTATGAGATTAAATTGGTACTGAACCTAGCATAGCAGATGCTTTTTATAGCAGTACATGACATTGGATTTCCATAACCCATTTTGTAAGTTAGTGAGACTTCCTTTTGTAATTGAGCAGTGAGCTCTATGCAGTTGGTCTTCCTGTATGTGCATGCACCACTATTGTAAGTAATATCCATTCATTGGCCAGTGAATGAATATTGTGGGTTACAAATCCCACCGAGGTTTTCCCACACCAGGTTTCCTCACCAAAATCCTTTTGTTATGGTGTGCTTTCTATGTTGTGTTTATTGCTCATATTTACTGCATTAATTCTTGTTTATCGGTACACTGTTTTGCAATGCAATTTATTTAATAAGGTCAAAAAATCTATGAACCGGTTAGATACTGATTCACCCCCCACCCTCTCAGTATCTTTGGGAATCCTAACACCTAAGCATTAATGCAAAGTAGTAACCGATAAAGGATGGCATATGACTTACAAATTAATTTTTCCATGCATGGGGAGATCTTACCAGTTTTGCATCTCCATTTCTGCTTCTTCAAGGATGGACGTTGGGTTGTCCATTCTTTGCATCTCTTTCATCTAGTCTCTTCTTCCATGCTTGCTTTTCCCAATGGGTGGCAGAATTTCCTTGTCTTCTACTAGTAGGAGGTATTCTTTGTTATCTCCTCATGTTTTGTCTTTTAGGGAGGCTGTCTTCTCCCATCTTCTGTTTACCTTTGGAATCTACATTGTTCCTCCTTCTTACACCATCGGTCATCCTTTTTGTCTACAAGTCCTCACCAATTTTCCGTAGGTCAAACTTCTTTAGGGGAGCATTTCTTACTATGTAGATATGTCCCTTGTTTTCTCCATTTGAGGAGACAAACTGAATGTCATTGTGGAGGACATTTTTGCTGGTGGAGCATTCACTGGCACCACTTCCTAACCCTTTAGTGTCCTTGACATGCTTCTACTTCTTCAACATCTTGTCCAAGGCATCACTACTAACATCAAACTAGGTTCTTACCTTGAGCTCATCCTGACACTTCTCAAGGTTATCTCGGAGAATCTCCATTTCTCCAATTAGCTGCAAATATTTTTCATTCTTTACTTCTAGCCTATATGCTGGATCTTCACACTAGCACTCCTTGGTGTTCTCTGCCTGAGACTTCAACTCAGAGATACATTTCTCAGATTCTTCAAGGCAATTTATCAGTCAGTTCTGCTCTACTATAGCAGCATTGTTGAATAGATTTTATTCATTTGTCAAGCTCTCCCTTTCACTTTCCTTGGAGTCCAAGACTGATTTTAAATCATCAATCAATATTTTTTTCTCTTCTAATTGAGAGGTCAATAAGCCAACCTTTGGTTTGACACATCAAGGCAGGTTCTCAACTAGCTACAATCTTCATGAACTGATGTTTTGTAGATTTTAAAATCATTTCTAACATTTTGGAGCTCTTCTAGAGCACTTACTGGTTCACACTCAATATCTACTTCTGCATCTTCATCTTCTTCTCCTTCACTATCAAATAGATCTTGATGGCTAGATCTATCTGCCTTGTCTCCTTCTTCCTCATCATCACTGCCAAACACATCTTGTTGGTGGAATCTATTCGCCTTATCACTTTTAGATGTGTGCACCTCACCTTCAGATCCTGGAGCCATGAGAAGGTGGGTTCCTTCTTCATCAATGTTGCGACTGCTAGTGGATCTGCTTTCATCATCTGCGCATGTATCTACTATATTGTTCTTCTCACTTGCACACATAGATCTAGTAGAGTAGGGTTCATCTCTATAGAGCTTCCTTATTCTATCCCATTGACTCTTTGTAGATTTACATTTATCCACTTGTGAGGAGACATTAGCAGTGAGCCCATTGAATATGACCTTCATGGCTTCTTCATTGCACAAGCAACTTCTTTCTTCTTCAAATCCAGTAAGAGGAGTGACATTTCTAGGGAGACCATTGCCCTCAAAATTCTACGGCCCTTCCATAACCATAACCCTAGAGAGGGTAGGAAAAATTTCATTCTGCAACTCCAAATAGAACAGTTTGCACCATCAAACATAGGAGCAGGGATTGACACTAAACAAACCATTGTGTCCTTAGGCCAAAATATACCCAAGCTAGAGAAATATCATCTAAATGGGAACCTAAGCTTTGATACCAATTGTTAGACACAAAGCATCACTGAGAGGGGGAGGGGGTGAATTAGTGGTTCTCAACTTTTCCCTTTAGCTATCCTATATGAGCATATCGATTAACACATCTAGCTGAATGCAGACTTACCAATTAAAGAGAAGACTAAACAAAAATGCATTCACTCAAAGGGACATCACATAACACCAGGATGTACGAGGAAAACCCAAGATGAGGAAAACCCAAGATGGGAAAAACCTCAATGAGCAATGTTGTTGGAGTCTACTGCTCCAATCCAGCCTCATAATGAAAACATTGTTACAAAGTCTAGGGCACCAACCCAAGGAGCACCAACCCCTAACTTTAGGGTACCAACCCAAGGAGATACAACCCCTACACCAAGCTACAACTCAATATTCATAATAAACATCAAATAAAAAGGTAGTTATCTTATTACAAGTGAATCTTGCAACCATTTCATATATCTTACCCTGTCAGTGAGATACGTTCTCTCCCACACTGACTTACTCTTCTATTGATCTCTTTTGCTTCTTAACTGTCGATAGACTCTACTAGTACACCTCTCCTCTTCTTTTACTCTACTGGATCTCCACCTTACTCTCCCCTCTTCACTAGTATAACACTTTGTTGGTTCTCTGTCTGAATTCTCTGAAACTTTCTTCACTTCTTCTCTACCAGTATGGTCACTATCGGTTCCTCTCTTCCACTAGTTGAATGCTTCAACCAGGTTCTTTCTCACTCTCACTCACTTCATAGATGCTCATTGAGAACTTGGCTGATTTGTTCTTACATGAAGAAGTATCACACTTCATAGTATCACAATATTCTTCTATACAACAACAACTTAACAATGTCTTTTTCTTCCTATTTATAGGCTCATTTTCTGCCAAAAGATAATTCAAAATCTAGGTGGTTAGGGTTTCTTCTTCAACCTAGAGGCAAACCAAATCCAATTGGATTTTGCTCATTCTGATCTTCCTAACATATGTCTACACAACTCTACCATCAATGTGCCTTCTAGAACACACCTTCCTTCTTCAACAACCTACAATCAATCTATCGGATTTTCTCAGTTAGTCACCATAAATAGCTCAGCTATTTCCTTTTCCTATTTTGATCTGCACAATCAATCTATCCTAGATCTTGAGTCACCCAACTCTACAACTTTACCTCGAGCATTGTAGTCACCATTAATGTCGAACAACTCTGCAACTACCCCATTGGTGTACATTCCATCTTCATCCAATGTAGGTTCGCCACCTTGATTCCATGTAGCATCCAAGTCGACCAACCCTACCACCTTGACTCTTCATGTTGGTCCATATAGGATCACCGACCAAACACTCTATCGATCCCTCCTTCCTACCAGTATACTAACTCTGTCGGTATCTCACATTCTACCGATTAACTCCTCATGTATGCACTTGCTAAACTGTCGCTGGAACACCTAAATCATTCTCTAGACATGTTTGTGTAGCATATCTTCAAATAGGCACATGTGATCCGATGACATCACTCTCACTGTTAGTCATTGCTACTCATGATGACTGCATCTTCATCAAGTGGGAGACCTATCATTCTACATCCTCATAGCATATTTGTGATCTTCTCATTCTTTTGATCCAGTATTGATGTGATTTAGGTAACATTCTCACTCTTCATCACAAACAGCCACTCAAACACTTTTCTATCTCATCCCACAAGTTATTTACTAGCTCATGTACTAGTGTCACTAGTGATCACTCTTCCTTACCTTACTGGTGTTCTGCAACACAAGTTGATATCCAAGATATCACATCTTATACTCTTCCATAGCAATGTTGCACATACATCTCTCATACCAGTAGTCATCCCATACCAGTTGACATCAATGACAAGACAATTCCAACATAATCATTGTTAGGCATAAAAGATCTTCTAGCTCTTTCCTGAAATCTTAAATTCCTTTCAAGACATCTAGATGCAAAATGATCTATCTTAATACATATAAAATATTTAAAAGGTGATTTTCCTTCATACTTACTTAATGCTAGACCTTTAGGTACTCTTCTAGCAAATAGGGCTTCACGATGCTTAGATTCTTCATCTTCTTTCTTCATTTCCTCTAGCTCCTTAATATATAAGGATTTCCAATCACTCTTGTCAGCAGATGATGAAAAGTAGGTTCAGATTTTGCAACTCCTAAAGGACCAAATTCCTCAAGCTCAAAAGCAGATAACTTCCTTGATGCAGATCCCTTCACACACCTAAGGCCAAGTCCAAAAGGCTTGGTCTAGACCCTTCAAAAGATAGCAAGGATCCTACAAAAAGGACTCCACACCTTAAGGGTTTGAACTATTCTCAACTCTTTAGGACTAACACCTACTCAACATAAGTAAATGGCTTCAATATCCCCAAGACACCTCTCCATGACTCTTTCTCTTTTGGGCCTTGGATTTGGTCAATTCATGACATCTAGGAACCATCCCAAACATTGGTTTTAGGCTTTGGCACAAATGCCCTATACTTCCTTTGGGAACCTACCCCCTTGGCTAGTAGCCCTATGAAGTGGATATTTTTCCCTTAACTCTAGAATCTTGAACACAACCTGATAAAAAATTTACTATTCCAGATACCCTTTATAGAATTACACTCATCCCCAAAAGGGATTGGAAAGGTCTACAACCTAAGGATCTATACCCTTTAGAATCCTAGAGGTCTAATTAGAGATATTAGGCCTAATTTACAAAACAAGAGCAATTTATATATTCTAAACCACAAAACCAACTTCATGAGAATGTGGGGGATCATGAGTAACCTCTAATTCCAGGGTTGCATGCCTGGAATCAACCACTATGAGATTTTAGGATGACTGTCCTAATTTTTTCTAAGGTAGTCACATGGAGATGCCTACCTAGGTTCATTTAAAGCTTCTCACAACCAAGCCTTCCCTGCAAAACCCCATGAAAATCTTAGAATACACTAACCAATATTGTATTCCACTAAAGGAAAGAGCTTCTAGATGAGTGGGATGCAAGATATGGCCATTTTTAGGCAAAAC
Organism: Cryptomeria japonica; assembly: GCF_030272615.1. NCBI lineage: Eukaryota > Viridiplantae > Streptophyta > Pinopsida > Cupressales > Cupressaceae > Cryptomeria > Cryptomeria japonica. The sequence continues at coordinate 601,783,939 of NC_081410.1, forward strand.
TGTTAGGTCCCAGAGACAACTGAGAGTGGGGGGGTTGAATTAGTTGTCAACTAAATTCAAACCAAAAACAATTTAACCAACCTTAATGCTTAATACCGGTAAACAGAACTTTATGCCAGTTGATAGTTTATCAGTTAATTATAGTACCGGTAAAGATTAATGCATGAAACAGAGAGACAATAACATCCATAACATATAACACCAATATTTGTATGTGGAAACCCTATAAGGAGAAAAACCATGGTGGGAAACCTTACCCACAATTAGATGATACTACTACAGATAGCATGTGTTTACAAATGGAGTCTGCACTGTTGGTATTTTGGTATGGTTTTGTCATTGATGTCAACACCTGCTAAATACACCTACTTTGGAGATCCAACAACATTCACCAGCAATCAGTAAACTGTTCAAACAATCACCAGTATATGGTTAACTGGCAGGATATAATGTTCACCGGTACCTGCAATGACATGGAAGACCCTTGGTAATGTTGAAGACATCATGTGGACACTCTTCCTTGAAGTAATATCATTGGTCTATTCTTATTTGCATATTTTCTTTTACCAACAAATAGGTCCAGGTTATCTAGGGTTACACCGGCAGGTTTATCTTTTCTAGATCAGCATGGCATGCTATGGAGATGATTTATTATTGTTATAAAAGCATTAAGCCGACATGTTCAATTGGTTATTGCATCGGATATTGTATTATTTGTAAAATGTTTTATTGTAATATTTTGTAGAGACAACCTACTAAAATTGGTCTTAGGGTATGGTATAAATGTAAGATCTTATTTGTAAGATCAATTGGGGAATGCAAAAAATATTTAAGGAAGGATATATGTGAGATCAAGTAGAAATATACATGAAGACATCATTTGAAGGTGAAGTTAGGTTTTTGTAGAAGCATATCAGCATTACATCGGTACTGAATCTAGCATATGAAGATGCTATTTTGTGTAGTACATTCTCATTGGATTTAACCATCCAACTGTAGTCAGTGTGACTCCCATCTGTGTTTGAGCAGTGAGCTCTAGGTTGTTGGCCTTTCTGCATGTGCAGACCCCTCTTTGTACACTTACTATCTGCAGTAGTATCATCTAATTGTGGGTAAGGTTTCCCACTGTGGTTTTTCCCCTTACAGGGTTTCCACGTACAAATATTTGTGTCATGTGTTGTGGTTGACTTTGTGCTTATGTTTCATGCATTAATTCTTACCGGTACAACATTTCCTATTAACATTGTTTACCGGCACAATTAACTGTCTTACTGGTATTAAGCATTAAGTTGGTTAATAAGATTTTGGTTTGAATTTATTAGACAACTGATTCACCCCCCCCCCCTCTCAGTTGTCCCCAGGACCTAGAATTGGTATCAGAGCCTAGTCCTCTTTTTTTGCAGAAGTTTAACAACTTGAGGAGATCCAATGTCTACTAATTATTTCAGAAAGGATAGTCCTAAACTTGATGGAACCAACTATGGAATATCAAAAATCAGAATGGAGACACATCTGAATTGCATTGGTAAAGACATCTGGGAAGTTACTAAGAATGGTTATATTGTTGTTGTAGCTGGTCAGCCTACTCCTATTAATTTAGCTAAAGATGAAGAAAATGATTGCAAAGCAAGAGAAGCACTTTTGAGCGCATTATAAAATCAACAAATCATGGGATTATCAGATAGACCTACTGCAATAGTTATTTGGGATCATTTGGAAACACTGAATGAAGGGGATTCCACAGTCAAAATTGCAAAACTTGAAAGCTTCCAAGTCAGGTATGAACATCTGAAAATGGAAGAAGATGAAAGAATTTTTGCTTTTATGGAAAGAGTAAATGAAATTGTTTTAGGTATCAAATGTTGTGGAGGAACCTTGAGTGAAGATGAGATTGTTTCAAAAATATTAAGAGGTTTTCCACTGGTATATAAAATGAAGGTTACTACTATTAATGAGTTGAGAACAATGCCTAATACATCAGTAACTAGGGATACATTGATTGGAAAACTTTCAGCTTTTGAAATTGAGGAATTTGGCCCTGTTGCTACTATAAAAACTAATTTGGCCTTCAAAGCATCAAAATCATCTGCTCCATCTTTTGACAAAACAGATTGGAGAGCCTTTTATGCAAGAGAACTTGAAGAAACCAGGAAGGAGAATGAAGAGCTTGAAGAACTTGAAGCACTATTTGCAAGAAAAATGCCAAAAGGTCCAATTGGAAGTAAGTATGAAGGTAAAGCACCCTTTAAATGTTTCAACTATAATAAGATTGGTCATATGGCTTCAAGATTCCCTGATAGACATGCTAGACTAAGAGAAGAAGCTAGAAGGACATACAAACCTAATCCTAAATATCAGAGATACAGATTTAAGAAAAACAAAGATAAATCTTGTTACATTGTTGATGAAGGTGTGGCTGATGATTCTAATGAGGATCCAGCAGACAATGGATGGGTCTTTGTTGCTATAACAGAAGATCAACTAGTACCTATTGCTCAACCGGTAGAACAAGCCCTAGCAGCTAAAGTTGAATCAAAGGATGAATGGATTATTGACTCAGGATGCTCACATCACATGACTGGAGACAAAGGCAAATTCTTGAACTTTCAAGAATACAATGGAGGTTTAGTAAGATTCAGAGATGACAAAGCCTGTTCAATCAAAGGTAAGGGTTCAATGTCTTTTGATGGTAAACATAACACTGACAATGTTTACTATGTTGAAGGATTAAAACATAATCTTTTAAGTGTTGGTCAATTAGTTGAGAAAGGTTTTCGGTTACAATTTAAAAATGGAAAATGCAAAATCATGAATAGAACTGGTTTGGAAATTGCAACTGGTAATCAGACTAGAGGTAAGATCTTTCATTTGAATAATAGTGAAAAGGTATGCTTAATTGCACATATAGATGAAAGTTGGCTATGGCATAAAAGACTATGTCATGTAAACTTTTATTGCATGGTAAAAATCAGTACTTCTAAGGCAGTTAGAGATCTACCTAAAATTATGAAACCTCAGAATACAATTTGCAAGGAATGTCAATTTGGAAAACAAGTTAGAACTAGTTTCAAAAGTATTCTAGAAAAATCGAATAATGTTCTTGATTTAATTCACACTGATTTATGTGGTCTGGCTAGAAATAAAAGCTTAAAAGGTGATAGATATTTCATGCTAATTATTGATGATTATTCTAGAATGTGTTGGGTTACTTTTCTCAGGGAAAAATCAGAAGCACTTGGGAAGTTCAAACTATTCAAAGCAATGGTTGAAAATGAAACTGGTAAGAAAATTAAATGTTTAAGATCAGATCAAGGAGGAGAATTCACATCTAGAGATTTTAATACATTCCGGTGAAGTAAATGGAATCAAAAGATAGTTATTAGCACCTTGGACACCACAACAGAATGGGGTTGTTGAAAGGAAAAATAGAACTATTTTGGATGCAGCAAGAAGTATGTTATCAGAAGAAAATCTACCACATGTGTACTGGAGAGAGGCATTAAGCATTGCTGTCTATACATTCAACAAAGTTCACATCAAAGGTGAAACCAGTAAGACCCCTCATGAACTATGGTTTGTTAATACTCCTACTCTTAAGTATTTCAGAATTTTTGGAAGTAAATGTTATATTAGAAGAGATGAGTATATTGGCAAGTTTGATCCTAGAAGTGATGAAGGAATATTTCTTGGTTATTCATCTAAGAGTAAAGCTTATAGATGCTTTAATAAAAGATTATAGAAAATTGTTGAGAGTACAAATGTAAAGATTGATGAACAATTTAGAGGAACTTCAAGGTATATAGACTCTGAACCAACAATAAATCCACCGGTATAGAATGATGATCTAGTTACTCTGGTATCATCAGAGGATACCATAGTAATTGAAGAACAACAATAGACTAAGACACCCCGGTATGTAAGACTGAATCATTCTAAAGATCAGATAATTGGAAGCAAATTTAAAGGAGTCATGACAAGAGGAAGATTGGAAAATGAAGAAGTATGTCTTATTTCTCAAATTGAACCATTATCTATCAATGAGGCATGTGAAGATAAATTTTGGATTAAAGCTATGGAAGAAGAATTAGGAAAAATTGAGAAAAATAATACTTGGACATTAGTTCCCCGGCCTGAAAATAAAAATGTAATTGCAACCAAATGGGTATTTAGAAACAAACTCAATGAAGATGGTAAGGTTGTCAGGAATAAAGCAAGACTAGTGTGTAAGGGATATTCTTAGAAAGAAGGAGTTGATTACAATGAAACTTTTGCACCAGTAGCCAGAATTGAGGCAGTTAGATTATTCTTGGCCTTTGCAGCTCATAAGGATTGCAAAGTTTATCAAATAGATATTAAATGTGCATTTTTGAATGGAGATCTTGAAGAGGAAGTCTATATTGAACAACCTGATGGATTTTCTTTAACAGATAACAATGATATGGTTTGCAGATTAAGAAAAGCTCTGTATGGACTAAAACAAGCTCTAAGAGCCTGGTATGCAAGATTGGATAAGTATCTTTTAAAAATTGGTTTTACTAAAGGAAATGTAGATAGCAATCTATATTACAAAGTAACTAATGATGACATTTTGATTATGGAAGTATTTGTTGATGATATAATGTTTGGAGGAGAAGATGGATTATGCAAAGAATTTTCTCTTAAAATGGAGCACGAATTTGAAATGTCTATGATTGGAGAAATAAAATTCTTTTTAGGATTGCAGATTTTACAGACTGATAAAGACATATTTTTGAGTCAATCTAAGTACTTGAAAGAACTACTAAAGAAATTTGGGATGGAGAGCTCTAAACCGGTAAGCACACCTATGACTACAAATGACAAATTATCTCAAAGGGATGAATCTACACCTGTTAATCCAACTAGATACAAATCTATGATAGGAGGTTTACTATATTTGACACAAACCAGACCTGATATTATGAATGTAATATGTATAGTTTCTAGATTTCAGAGTAATCCCAAGGAAAATCATGAATCAGTAGTAAAAAGGATTTTTCAGTACTTACAAGGCACAACAAATCTTGGATTATGGTATCCTAAAGATGAAAATTTTGATCTATATGCATACACAGATGCAAATTGGGTAGGAGATGTGGATGATAGAAAGAGCACCACTGGAGGAGAATTCTTTCTTGGAAAGAGATTAGTTTCTTGGTTAAGTAAGAAACGGAGCTGTACATCTTTATCAACAACAGAATCAGAATATGTTGCGGCAATAACAAACTGTACACAGGTACTTTGGCTTAAGCAAATGTTGAAAGACATAAAGGTAAAATGCAAGGAACCTATTACTATATATTGTGATAACACTACAGCAATTGATATATCTAAGAATCCAGTATTACATTCTAAAACAAAACATGTTTCTATCAAACTGAATTTTCTAAGGGAAAAAGTTGAAGAAAAGGAAATAAAACTGGTTTATGTGAATACTAAAGAACAGCTTGCAAAATATTTTTACAAAACCTTTGCCTAAGGAAACTTTTGAGTATCTCAGAGATCAGCTAGGAGTCTTACCTCCACCGATAGAGACTTAGACAATTGATGATTGTCATCAACCGGCAGAATTAAATGGACAAATCTTTTATTCCAGTATTTGATGAGGAAGCTACTTCTCAGGGGGAGTAGTTGGTATATTGAATTGGTTGGTATTTTGTATGAACTTGACCTTTTTGTGGCTTTGGCATTTGATGTCAAAGGGGGAGAGATATATGGAAAAATGTATTATCTTTTTGAGGAGAGATTGGTATTGTAAATAAATCTTTGTATAAACACATATTACTCCCAGGGGGAGAATTGGTTTTTGTACTTGGCATTTCTATTTTGGCACTTTGATGGTTTTTCCATCTTGTGTTGCCATCAATGCCAAAGGGGGAGATTGTTGGTATTTTGGTATGGTTTTGTCATTGATGTCAACACCTGCTAAATACACCTACTTTGGAGATCCAGCAACATTCACCGGCAATCAATAAACTGTTCAAACAATCATCGGTATATGGTTAACTAGCAAGATATAATGTTCATCGGTACCTGCAATGACATGGAAGACACTTGGTAATGTCGAAGACATCATGTGGACACTTTTCCTTGAAGTAATATCATTGGTATATTCTTATTTGCATATTTGCTTTTACCGACAAATAGGTCTAGGTTATCTAGGGTTACACCGACAGGTTTATCTTTTCCAGATCAACATGGCATGCTATGGAGATGATTTATTATTGTTATAAAAGCATTAAGCCAACATGTTCAATTGGTTATTGCATCGGATATTGTATTATTTGTAAAATGTTTTATTGTAATATCTTGTAGAGATGACCTACTAAAATTGGTCTTAGGGTATCGTATAAATGTAAGATCTTATTTGTAAGATCAATTGGGGAATGCAAAAAGATTTAAGGAAGGATATATGTGAGATCAAGCAGAAATATACACAAAGACATCATTTGAAGGTGAAGTTAGGTTTTTGTAGAAGCATATTAGCATTACACCGGTACTGAATCCAACATATGAAGATGCTATTTTGTGCAATACATTCTCATTGGATTTAACCATCCAACTATAGTCAGTGTGACTCCCATCTATGTTTGAGAAATGAGCTCTAGGCTGTTGGCCTTTCTGCATGTGCAGACCCCTCTTTGTACACTTACTATCTACAGTAGTATCATCTGATTGTGGGTAAGGTTTCCCACCGTGTTTTTTCCCCTTACAGGTCTCCACATACAAATATTTGTGTCATGTGTTGTGGTTGACTTTGTGCTTATGTTTCATGCATTAATTCTTACCAGTACAAAATTTCCTGTTAACACTGTTTACCAGCACAATTAACTATCTTACCAGTATTAAGCATTAAGTTGGTTAATAAGATTTTGGTTTGAATTTATTAGACAACTGATTCACCCCCCCTCTCTCAGTTGTCCCCAGGACCTACATGCACATGCAGAAAGGCCAAGCGCCTAGAGCTCACTGCTCAAACACAAATAGGAGTCACACTGACTACAATTGGATGGTTAAATCCAATAAGAATGTACTGCTCAAAATAGCATCTTTCTATGCTAGAATTAGTACCAGTGTAGTTTTGATTGTCTTTAGAAATACCTTGCTTCACCTTCAAATGATGTTTGCATGTATAGCTCTTCTTATTTTTGCATATACCTTCTTAGAATTCCTTATCCTTATCGCATATCGATCTTACAAATAAGATCTTACATATATACCATAACCTAAGACCAATTTTAGTAGGTCGGCTCTAAAAGATATTACAATAAAACAATTACAAGTAAATCAATAGCCGATGCAATATTCAATTCAACATGTCAACTTAATTCATTTACAATAACAACAAAATCATCTCCAAAGCATGTCGTGTCGATCTAGAGTAGATAAGCCTGTCGGTGCATAACCTGGACCTATTTGCTGGTAACAACAAATATGCAAATACGAATATGCCAATGAAAAAATCTCCAAGACAAATTGTCCAAATGATGTCTTCGACATAACCAGGTGTTTTCCATATCATTCCAAGTGTCAGTAAACATTATATCCTATTGGTGTACTAGATACTGGTGACTGTGCATAAGTCACTTGCTTGTCGGTGAACATTATTGATCCTCCAAAGTGCCAGAGTTGATAAGTGTTAGTAGGTGTTGACATCAATGACAAAACCATACAAAAATACCAACAATCTCCCCTTTGGCATTGATGGCAACACAAGATGGAAAAACCATCAAAGTGCCAAAATAGAAATGCCAAATACCAAAAACCAACATCTCCCAAAAGAGATCATGACCAGAAATCAAAATTTAGATACAGATAGTAATCAATCTCAAATTAACAATTTCTCCCGCAATGAATAATCTCTCCCCAAAGGATAATGTGTTTTTCCATATATATCTCTCCCCCTTTGACATCAAATGCCAAAGCCAATACAAAACTAGATGTAAATACAAAATACCAACCAATTCAGTATGCCAACTACTTCCCCTGAGAAGTAGTTCTCCTCATCAAAGTCAGAGTAAAATATTTCTCTATTAATTCTGTCGATTGATGACAAACATCAACTGTCTAAGTCTCTACCGGTGGGGGTATGACCCCAAGCTGATCTCTAAGATATTCAAAGGTCTCTTTAGACAAAGGTTTAGTAAAAATATTTGCAATCTGCTCTTTAGTATTCACATAAACCAATTTTACTTCTTTTGCTTCAACATTCTCTTTCAGAAAATTTAGTTTGATAGAAACAAGTTTGGTTTTAGAATGTAATACCGGATTCTTACATATATCAATTGCTACAGTGTTATCACAATAGATAGTTATAGGTTCCTTGCATTTTACTTTTATGTCCTTCAACATTTTCTTAAGCCATAATACCTATGTACAGTTAGTTGCTGCTGCAATGTATTCTGATTCTATTGTTGATAAAGATGTGCAACTTTGTTTCTTACTCAACCAAGAAATTAATCCGCTTCCAAGAAAAAATGCTCCGTCGGTGGTTCTTTTTCTGTCATTCACATCTCCTACCCAATTTGCATCTGTGTATGCACATAATTCAAAGTTTTCATCTCTAGGATACCATAAGCCAAGATTTGTAGTGCCTTGTAAGTACTAGAAAATCCTTTTTACTGGTAATTCATGACTTTCTCTAGGATTACTCTGAAATCTTGAAACAATACATATTGCACTCATAATATCAGGTCTTGTTTGTGTTAAATACAGTAGGCCTCCTATCATAGATTTGTACCTAGTTGGATTAACAGCTATAGATTCATCCCTTACTAATAATTTATCATTTGTAGTCATATGTGTGCTTACCAGTTTAGAGTTCTCCATTCCAAATTTCTGTAGTAACTCTTTCAAGTATTTGGATTGACTCAAGAATATACCTTTATTAGTTTGTGAAATCTGCAATCCTAAAAAGAATTTAATCTCTCCAATCATAGACATTTCAAATTCTTGTTGCATTTCAATAGAAAAGTCTTTACATAATCCATCTTCTCCTCCAAATATTATATCATCAACAAAAACTTTTAGAACCAAGATGTCATCATTAGTCACTTTGTAGTATAAGTTGTTGTCAGCATTACCTTTAGAAAATCCAATCTTCAAAAGATACTTATTCAATTTTGCATACCAAGCTCTTGGAGCTTGCTTCAACCCATACAAAGCTTTTCTTAACCTACAAACCATATCTTTGTTATCTATCAAAGAAAATCCATCAGATTTCTCAATTTAAACTTCTTTTTCAAGATCTCCATTCAAAAATGCACATTTAATATCCATTTGATATACTTTGTAGTTCTTGTGTGTTGCAAAAGCCAGGAATAATCTGATTGCCTCAATTCTAGCTTCCAGTGCAAAGGTTTCATTATAATCAATTCCTTCTTTCTGAGAATATCCCTTACACACTAATCTTTCTTTATTTCTGATTACCATGCCATCTTCATTAAGTTTGTTTCTGAATACCCATTTTGTTCTAATCACATTTTTATCTTTAGGTCGGGGAACTAATGTCCATGTGTTATTTTTCTCAATTTGTTCTAGTTCCTCTTCCATAGTTTTAATCCAATGTTTATCTTCACATGCCTCATTAATTGATGGTGGTTCAATTTGAGAAATAAGACATACCTCTTCATTTGCCAATCTTCCTCTTGTCATAACTCCTTGATATTTGTTCCCAATTATCTGATTTTCAGAGTGATTCAGTCTTACATACCGGGGTGTCTTTGTTTTTTGTTGTTCCTTAGTCACAGTGGAATTTTCAGATGATGCCGGTGTAACTGGATCTTCATTCTATACTAGTTGATTCATTGTAGGTTCATTTGCTAGTATTTCTGTTGTCGGTTCAGAGTCTATATACCTTTAAGTTCCTCTAAATTTCTCATCTATCTTCACATTTGTACTCTCAACAATTTTCTGCAATCTTTTGTTAAAACATCTATATGCCTTGCTCTTGGATGAATAACCAAGAAATATTCCTTCATCACTTCTAGGATCAAATTTGCCAATATACTCATCTCTTCTAATATAGCATTTACTTCCAAATATTCTAAAATATTTAAGAGTAGGAGTAATACCAAACCATAGTTCATGAGGGGTCTTACCAATTTCTCCTTTGATGTGAACTTTGTTGAATGTGTAGACCTCTATGCTTACTGCCTCTCTTCAATATACATGTGGTAGATTTGCTTCAGATAACATACTTCTAGCTGCATCCAAGATAGTTTTGTTTTTCCTTTCTACAACCCCATTCTGTTGTGGTGTCCAGGGTGCTAATAACTGTCTTTTGATTCCATTCACTTCACAGAATGCATTAAATTTCTTAGATGTGAATTCTCCTCCTTGATCTGATCACAAACATGATTTTCTTACCAATTTAATTCTCTACCATTGCTTTGAATAGTTTGAACTTTCCAAGTGCTTCTAATTTTTCTCAGAGAAAAGTAACCCAACACATTCTAGAATAGTCATCAATGATTAACATGAAATATCTATCACCTTGTAAGCTTTTAGTTCTAGCTGGACCACATAAATCAATATGAATTAAGTCAAGAGCATTATTTGATTTTTCTAGAATACTTTTAAAAGATGCTCTAACTTGTTTTCCAAATTGACATTCCTTACATACCGAATTGTGAGGTTTGGCAATCTTAGGTAAATCTCTAACTGCCTTAGTAGTACTGATTTTTACCATGTTATCAAAATTTACATGACATAGTCTTTTATGCCATAGCCAACTTTCATCAATATGTGCAATCAAGCATGTATTTTTACTATTATTCAAATGAAAGATATTACCTCTAGTTTGATTACCGATTGCAATTTCTAAACTAGTTTTGTTCATAATTTTGCATTTACCATTCTTGAATTGTAGCTGAAATCCTTTCTCAACTAACTGACCAACACTCAAAAGATTATGCTTTAAACCTTCTACATAGTAAACATTGTCAGTATTATGCTTACCATCAAGAGATATTATACCTTTTCCTTTGATTGAACAGGATTTGTCATCTCCAAATCTTACCAGACCTCCATTATATTGCTAAAAGTTCAATAATTTACATTTATCGCCAGTCATGTGATGTGAGAATCCTGAATCAATGATCCATTCATCCTTAACTTCAACTTTAGCTGCCAAGGCCTGCTCTACCAGTTGAATAGTAGGTGTCGGTTGATCTTTTGTTATAGCAACAAAAACCTATCCATTGTCTACCAAATCTTCATCAAAATCATTAGTGACTCCTTCATCAGTGAGATAACAAGTTTTATCTTTATTATTCTTAAATCTGTATGTCTGATATTCAAGGTTAGGCTTGTATGTTCTTCTAGATTCTTCTCTTAGTCTAGCATGTCTATCAAGATATCCTTAAGCCATATGACCAATCTTATTATAGTTAAAACATTTAAAGGGTGCTTTACCTTCATACTTACTTCCAACTGGACCTTTAGGCATTTTCCTTGCAAATAGTGCTTCAAGTTCTTCAAGTTATTCATTTTCTCTCCTACTTTTATCAAGTTCCCTTGCATAAAAGGCTTTCCAATCAGACTTGTCAAATGATGGTTCAGATGATGTTGATGCCTTAAAAGCTAAATTTGTCCTTATAGTAGCAACATGACCAAATTCCTCAATTTCAAAAGCTGAAAGTTTTCCAATCAATGTATCCCTAGTTACTGATGTATTAGACATTGTTCTCAACTCATTTATAGTAGTAACTTTCATTTTATATGCCAGTGGAAATCCTCTTAAAACTTTTGAAACAATTTCATCTTCACTTAAGGTTCCTCCACAATATTTAATACCCAAAACAATTTCATTCTCTTTCCATAAAAGTAGAAATCCTTTCATCTTCTTCCATTTTCAGGTTTTCATACTTGACTCGGAAGCTTTCAAGTTTTGCAATTTTAACCTGGGAATCTCCTTCATTCAATGTTTCTAAATGATCCCAAATAGCTTTAGTAGTAGACCTATCTTATAATCCCATGATTTTTTGATCTGTTAATGCACTCAAAAGTGCTTCTCTTGCTTTCCAATCATTTTCCTCATCTTTATCCAAGTTAGGTGGATTAGGCTGACTGGTTGTAGGAGTTGTATAGCCATTCTTTCTAACATCCTAGATGTCCTTTCCAATGCTATTTAGATGTGTCTCCATTATGATCTTCCATATTCCATAGTTGGTTCCATCATGTTTAGGACTATCCTTCCTGAAATAGTTAGTAGACATTGGATCTCCTCAGGCTATTAAACTTCTGCAAAAAAAGAGGACTCAACTCTGATACCAATTGTTAGGTCCTAGAGACAACTGAGAGGGGGGGGGGGGTGAATCAGTTGTCAAGTAAATTCAAACCAAAAACAATTTAACCAACCTTAATGCTTAATACTTGTAAACATAACTTTATGTCGGTAGACAATTTATCAATTAATTATAGTACCTGTAAAGATTAATGCATGAAACAGAGAAACAATAACATCCACAACACGTAACACCAATATTTGTACATGGAAACCCTATAAGGGGAAAAACCACAGTGGGAAACCTTACCCACAATCAAATGATACTACTATAGATAGTATGTTTATACAAATGGGGTTTGCACATGCAGAAAGGCCAAGCGCCTAGAGCTCACTGCTCAAACACAAATAGGAGTCACACTGACTACAATTGGATGGTTAAATCCAATAAGAATGTATTGCTCAAAATATCATCTTTCTATGCTGGATTCAGTACTGATGTAGTTCTGATTGTTTTTACAAATACCTTGCTTCACCTTCAAATGATGTCTGCGTGTATATCTCTGCTTATTTTCACATATAGCTTCTTATAGTTCTTTATGCTTATCGCATATCAGTCTTACAAATAAGATCTTACATATATACCATAACCTAAGACCAATTTTAGTAGGTCGACTCTAAAAGATATTACAATAAAATAACTACAAGTAAATCAATAGCCAATGCAATATCCAATTCAACATGTTGGCTTAATGTATTTACAATAACAACAAAATCATCTCCAAAGCGTGCCTTGCTGATTTGGAGTAGATAAGCCTATCAGTGTATAACCGAGACCTATTTGCTGGTAACAACAATATGCAAATACAATTATGCCAATGAACAATCTCCTTGACAAAGTGTCCAAATGATGTCTTCGACATAACCAAGTGTTTTCCATATCATTCCAAGTGTCAATGAACATTATATCCTACCGATGTACCAAATACCGGTGATTGTGCATAAGTCACTTGCTTGCCAGTGAATATTGTCGATCCTCCAAAGTGCCAGAGTTGATAAGTGTTAGTAGCTGTTGACATCAATGAAAAAACCATACCAAAATACCAATAGAAACCCTAGCCAAACCCTTGCTTTCTGGGTTATAGTCAATAAAACAAGGGGTTCTCACTGCTCTCAGAAGATCAAGACCTCAAACCACCACCAAAAAAAAGTTGACTCAATCCTATAATATCTCCATAAACACATTTTTCAGAATCAATCCGTACAAAGATGTACAACCACAACCAGTTTAGAATTTCAGGGAAAAACTCAGTTTTTGTCTTATTATGCTTTCAAACTTCAATCACCAATCACACCAACCTTGGGAGTTATTTTCACAAGGTTATAGACCTTCTCCAAATGATTTCCAACTGAATTTTAAGAGGTTGGAGCCATTGAGAGGCTTACATCAACTGGAATTTGAAAAGTTGCACTTTTGCTTGCAAAAGTTGCATTTTCAAAAGTTGTCAACTAAGACAAGTTTGGGACCCACACAACTTGGATCAACCAAACACCACCTACACACCCTAAAATCCTATAAAACATCAAAATAAACATCATTCTACCCCTATCTACCAAATTGTCCAAATTGGCTAATCAAGATGCCTAATTTGGGACATTGGTTTACATGGTGGGGTCCTTATTGAAAACATGAAAATTCCTAAACAAAAGACACTCAAAATGATCCTAAGAACCTACTCCTAATCCTCTGATCCATGAATGGCTTGTTGAAGAGGTGCCCCTGCACCATACTCCCTAGGAGAAGAGATCTCAAGCCCACTTGAGATCAGAGTTTGGAGGTGTGCACCATGATTGGAGATTTGGTTTATTTTCATCCAAATTGCTTCAGAGTCTAGTTTGCCCTACCAAGCCACCAAATATTCTATGTACTCCTTGTTCCTTGTTCTCTTTGTGACTCTAGTGTCTAGAACCTTGCTCAATTTTGGTGGATCATGTTTTGGAATATCAACATCTACTACAACCTACATTGGTTCCTCCTTTTCATTACCATTGCCTTTGTAAGGTGTTAGTATTACCAAAATTTTGCACAATGCCAATTCTGGTGCCCTAATGAAGCCTTGCATTCATTTTTAAAAGGTCCAAATCATGAACTAGGAAGAAATGTATTGTTTTTGTCTAACTTGTTTGATTCATGCGTAGATACAGGAAAGTAAGACAACATGTGGGTTAAAATGTGGCTCCCATGAGGGTTGAGCTCAACATGATGTAGACCACAAAGATATTTATGCTCCATTGTAGATGAAATAGCATGGCCTATTAAAACCTTCAAGCAAATTCATGTTGGCAAGTGTATCGCCGAATCCCCTGCGTAGCTGATGAAAGGCCAAAAGAAGCTCAGAGAAAATGCAATCGGCCTGTGTAAAGTTTTACTTGGGTGCCAAAGAGGGTTTTAAAGGGCTAGAGAACTTCCAAGTGTTTTTAGTCACCAAGTAGGAAGAACATTTATCCCACATTGGTCACAGGGAGGAGCATTTTTGTATTTAAAGCTAAGGTCACATATAACTATAGTGTCAAAGCTAATGGGATTTTGGCAAGAAGAGGCAGCTCATGGCCTGGTGGACCCCGTGTGCATGCATCTCAAGGAATCCTAATTTTGTGATTGGCTGGTGAGAAGAGACTAAAGAGCAAGAAAGTTTAGGAAAGATCAATGGTGATCACAGAGATCTAATGGTTGTTGCTATGTCGCAATGAAAAGATGCACACCGCATTATCACCGTGACTTGGCGACTGATGATGCGGTGGAGAAGAGGGTATAAGACCAAAGATACGTGGTAGACAAGTGTCAATCCAGTGGCTGGTAACATGGCACAGATGAATGACATTGAGTAGATCTTGGCCACGATGAGTCTTGAAAAGGTTTCATCAAAAGCTCATTTCCATCGACATCAAGAAGTTCTTGACCACGATGAGTCCCAAAAGAGTTTCACCGAAGGCTCAGTTTCATCGACATAATAATATCGATGAAACCTTAGGTTAGATGAGACTGGTAAATGGTTCATTGAGAGAGTAGTTTTGCTAAAAGAAGAGATCCGACAGAGCAAGATGCATGGGAACTGATGACGTGGAAGACACATGGTGGCTAGGCGGATCTCCAGAACCAATCAGGGGGTGACACACGTTGACACGCATCATAAAAGAGAAGATCAACCGAGACTAAAGAGTGAGCCAGTTCAAGAAATATCGACAGTAATATAAAGGATCTAAGTGCCATTGTTGTACCGCTATAGAAAGAAGATCACTAGTTATCATAGCAACTTGGCGACTAAGCACGTGTGGAAAAGGAAAAGGAAAGGTGAGCGGTTAAGAGATTAAATATCGAGAAGTTTGAGGGTAGATCAATAGTCATCACTATACCACATGATGAAGGTGCTCAATAGTTATTCCCTGTGACTTGGTGACTGATGATGTGGAATTTGAGATAGCCATCTAGGTGGGCTAAGAGAGAATGAGGATGCGCCATGAGATAGAGAGTAGATGAGGAATCAAGGCAGACTAGGTCCAGTGGTAGGTCCAAATAGTAAACAAAGTGGACCCACGAACCAATCAGACGCTGACACGTGGCAAAAAATCTATAGATGAACGGATGCCTAAGCCAACCTTGACCTTGAACTTGAACTTGAACTTGAGCTTTGAACCGATTTAAAGTGGTTCAATGGTTGAAAGTTCATCGATTTAAAGTGGTTCAATGGTTCAAAGTTCACTGATTTAGAGTGGTTCAATATCATCACTCATTTCTCGTGGGCCCAGGAAGATAAAAAAAAAAAAGCAGAGGTAAAAAGTAAGCAGGTTCCTGAAGATCTAGTGGTGGTCTCTCTACTACATGATGAAGATGCGTAGTGTTTATCGCCACAACTTGGTGACCAAGTAGTGGGGCCCACTAAGGAAGCAATTTAGAGGAAGAAATAAAGAACACAGATTAAGGTTGATCAGACAGAAGAGCTTCATTCTAGTAGTGAGTCTAGGTCATGCTGAGTGGTAGGGCAAGAACATTAGAACCAACCAGGAAGTGACGCGTGGCGGGCCTGATAGAAAAGAAGGTGAAATGGAGCATATCATCAGCCATCAAAATAAGTGTTTCAGTGCTAACCCGATGACCCGATGAACAAAGCAATGATAGTTACAGTCAGAAGCTGAAAGTGGTGGCAGGCAAAGTAGCGTCTTGGGATCCATGTGAAATGAGAAGAAAAGCCATCAGGTAGTTTGAGGTCCGGTTACCCATCTCAGAGAAAGTCTGCATGAGTCTTTCTCATGATCTTGAGGTGATAAGGATTGTTTTTGAGCACCATATGGGTCAAATTTTAGTTGACTAAGAGTTTGAACTGAATTGCATGAGTTTTTCTCATGATTTTTGAGCCTTTTTGGTGGTTTTTTATTTCTATAAGAGGATTAGTTCTTAGAGGAGATATTTTCAGTGGGAGTTTATCTTTAGTCATTCTAGAGTTATATTTCCTCTACCTTTTGGAAGGCTTTTGTATAAAGTGGAAAAGTTTTATCTTTCTTCACTAGTTCTTGATGATTCTCTGGTTGGTTTTAGCAGAGAATACATTCTTGTAGCTCATATGCAGTTTTATGACAGAATTCTAAATAAAAATTACGATCTTATGCCTTATGTCTTTATAGTTCATTTTCGTATTCTTGATTGAAAGTTAGTTTATTGTGTTATTGTCTAGATAACCTTTAAATTTTATGTCTCATTTGTAAGTCATAGGTTGTGCATTGTGATAAATTGGCTCACTTGGTTGATTGTGAAAGTTTTTTATTTTTTTCTCCTTTCAATTTCTTGAAGTTTAAATCTTTTACATGAAATATTTATGTGTTATGAACCAGAAGTCTATTTGTGCAGATTGGTGTTTTTAGGATTGCACCTCTATCATTTTGAGATATCTTATTGATGTTTCACCTTCGTTTAGCATTTGCAAGTCATTCTATTTTCATTTTAAGTTTTCCTATCCCTTTTCTCAGTAAAGATCTAGAATTATTCATAGGGAACCAACCCTTCATCTGGAGGTTAATTCTCACTATAGGCAACCCACAAGCCTGAGAATTATCCCATGTGTCACCAAGTTTTTTGAGCTTTTAGCTTGTGCACTATGGGTGCAATTTGAGTGACAACAATGTGTGTAATGGGTCTAATTCTATGCATCAAAGGTACACCCACCTAGGTTTTGTAGAGCCTAAAGAGTAGAAGGATTTAGATCCTTGTCATGTTGTCCAAGTCCTGAAGTATTTCATAGATACATTGCAGGTGAACTTGGGTTACTCATTTTTTGAGAACAACACATATGACTGGAGATAAAGGGATGTTTCTATCTTTGAAAGAATTTGATGGTGGTCAAGTTAAATTTGGAGATGACAAAGAATGTATGATCAAAGGAAAATGAACTATATCATTGGATGGTAAGAACAATACTGATAATGTTTATTTTGTTGAAGGTTTTAAGTATAATCTTTTGAGTGTAGGAAAATTGGTTGATAAGGGATTTCAATTGTAGCTCAAGGATAGAAAATGCAAAATCATTAATAGATCTAGTTTGGAGATTTCAACTGGTACACAGACAAAAGGTAATATATTTCATTTGAATTCCGGTGAGAAGACATGTTTGATTGCACAAATTGATGAGAGTGGGCTATGGTATAAAAGGCCATGTCATGTAAATTTTGATTGCATTGTTAAGATTAGTTCAACTAAGGAAGTTAGAAATAAATCTAATGATGTTCTTGATCTTATTTATACTGATTTGTGTGGCCCTGCTAGAGTTAAAAGTTTTCAAGGTGATATATATTTCATGGTAATCATTGGTGATTATTTTAGAATGATGTGGGTTACTTTTCTAAGGGAAAAAACTGAGGCTTTTAAAAAGTTTAAAATCTTTAAGGCTAAAGTAGAAACTGAGACAGGATTGAAGATTAAATGTTTGAGGTTAGATCATGCTAGAGAAATTACATCTGGTGAGTTTAATCTTTTGTGAGATGCATGGTATAAAGAGACAATTTTCTGCTCCCCGGACACCTCAATAGAATGGAGTTGTGGAAAGGAAGAACAAAACTATTTTGGATGTTGCTAGAACAATGATGATGGAAGCTAGTCTACCTCATATCTACTAGAGAGAAGTAATGAGCACATCATTTTATACTTTCAACAAAGTACATATCAAAGGAAAAACTGGTAAGACACCTTACAAATTAAGGTTTGGCAATACACCTATAGTTAAGTACTTCAGAATCTTTGGTAGTAAATGTTATATCAAGAGAGATGATATCATTGGAAAATTTGAACCTAGATGTGATCAAGGCATATTTCTTGGTTATTGTAATGAAAATAAAGAATATAGATGTTATAACAAGAGATTGTAGAGAATTGTGGATAGTGCTAATGTTAAGGTGGATAAGCCGAATAGAGGTCATAGAGTTTATGAGAAGGAACTAGTGGTGGAGATGATTATATCTGAACCGGTAGAATATTTACCGGAACAAAGTGTTGAACTAGTTACTCTGACAGTATCAGAAAAATTTAACAATAAATGAAGAACCAAGAAGAGGAACAGAGAGTTATAGGAATCCTAGGTATGTGAGACTGAATCATTTAGAAGATCAGATCATTGGGGATAAGTGATGATAAGAAGAAGACTGACAACTAATGAGGTATGTTTAATTTTTTAAGTTGAACTGGTATTAGTAATTGAAGCATGTAAAAATAAATGTTGGTTGAAAGATATGGAAGAAGAATTAGATCAGATTGAGAAGAATAACACATGGACTTTAGTTCCCTGGCCTAAAAATAAGAACGTCATTGGAACTAAATGGGTTTTTAGGAAAAAATTGAATGAGGATGGTCAAGTTGTTGTTGGCAATTGACACTCATTGGATTCATATGTTGTCATTGATGGCAACAAGATTCTGTAGAAGGCAGATACCAACACCGACACTGACATCCTACACTCCAATGAAGCCAACATTAGTCTGGGATCTAGAAAAGGTTTTATTTGTAAAATCATTTTGTAATTATTGTATAGAGCCAACATTGAATATCTTTTGTAATGTGTTGTAAGCTGACATAAGGCATATTATTTGTAAAGTGTATATAGGTCAGTTTGTTAAGTCATTTTGATATAGGAGAATGGAGTATAATGAATGTGGAGAAGAAAAGTGATGAGAAGGATATCTATGTAGTGTTGTTCTCAAAATCTGATTCACTTTATAATCCTTATAGTGATATGATAACTTTGTATGCAGAAGAGAGATTAAAGAGAAGGAAACTTTCAAGACAACATATGACAAGGTTTGATTAACCTTCTACACTTCAAACTTATCCAAAATTCAGGCGGGTATACCTTTGTGAACTGAATTCACACTTTTAAAAGATAAATCCACAACAAACCAGTCTGAAAACCAGTGGATCTTATCACCTTAAAAGTAATTCAAACAAAGGAATGAAACTTATACTCATGTTCAGTACTGATCTACAAGATGTATAGAAGATAACCTTAATAGATATCAGTGCCTTATCCAAGGTCACAGAGTCATCTAAGTTCAAACAATACTTCCACAATCAAACATCTCTACATATTCCATCAGTTTGCCTTCTGCAGATCCCTATATATGCCTGACACAAATAAGAATTTATTCATACCAAACTAAACTATGTTCATCAAAATTCAAAGTATCCCACAAATAATTTTCTAGTAAAAAATGATTCCTACGTATTTAATTCCCCTCCTGAAGAGAAAAGCTAAGAAACACTTTTACTGAAAATTGCCTTGCAACCCATATTCAAAAGGAATAACCCTAGATTACTCAGAATGAAACAGTAAACATTTGCAAACATACTTGAAGACAACACAAAGTTTAAACTCAAAACCAATGGTCTATGTATTGATATTTCTTCTGAAAGTATTACAAAAACATTCGAATATTCTCCATCAAAACTTGAAAAAAACTCAAATAAATTTCTGCATCATTTTCTTACAATTCCTTGCAATCCTTTTTCACTAGTCTTGGTATCCATTTATAACAATATGGATGCACACATAGCTTTGGACTTTCCTAGGAGAGTTTGTTACAATCATTACTTCTTAAGAAGAAGTTACAAAACCTTTTACAAATGTGGTTACAAGTCTCTTTCAACATCCACGGCTTCTTCCTCTTGTTGTTCTGTTGCAACATTTTCTAGCTACTCCACATCAAGCACTGCATATTTTCTTGTCCATTCCTGATACACCTCATCAGCAGGCCATGAGAAGTTATTTACTTTTACTTTTGTCTTGGCTAATCTTTTCCAAGAATTCCTCATTTTATTGACCTATGAATTCAGGAAACCATAATGAGATTTGATTTTCTCAATCTCCTCAATTGTTTTGACAAATATGGAGGCATCCTCATTTAACAATTCCTTTTATTCTCAATGACAATTTGGCTTCCAATTCCTTAAGCTATATTTGTTTGTCCTTTAATTGGGTTGGGCTGACCAAACCTCCTGGGAGTAATTCAAAAACTTGATCAGTGTTCTCTTTCTTGTACAAGTTGATCTTTCTATCTGCATTATCTACTCCTTCTACCAACTTTACTAAATCCTTTGTCATATCATTGGTGGATTTAATAATGGGGTCAGCCCCTGCCTCATCATAAGATACACAAATCAGTTCTATATTCTGCTCTCTGGGTCTTCATTTATCAAAAATAGGCATTAATATAGCCTTGTCCCCATTTAACTCATTCCACATTTCCAAAATCTTACTCATGTTGTTATACATTAGTGAAGACCCTATAGTGTCAGTAAAACTTAAAATTGTAGCCTTTACTCTCTCTTCATATTTCTTTGCATATATAGCCTGAGCCTGTTTTAAATTCTCCAACTCATGGGGAGTGATCTCAATCAACTGAGAACTAGAAGGTGTTGGAGATGGTGGGAACTCAATAATGGGGCTAGTAGGTGGAGGTCTTGTAGGAGAAGAGGAGATCATCAATGTTGAGGACTCACCTTCATGGTATTGTTTTTCCAACTGGCTTTGTAGCTTGGTATGATGCTATCTTTACCCCTTACCTCTTCCTTGGCACTGCTGTAAGCTTTCAGAATTGTCTCCAAATTAACTTGGAGATCTGCCTTTTCCTTAGCCTCTCTTTCTGCTACTACAACACTAAACTTTGCAGTCTCCAGCATAGTGCTAGCAGCTTCCACTACCCTAGTTCTTTGCACTCTTTTCACTATCATTCCTCCAAGGTAACTTGACCCTAGGGTGTCCTTATTCCTCTTATTTTCATCTCTTTTAAGAGACCACACGACCAGTGCAACATTATCTTTGCTAAAAATGACTCCCTCCATAGGTTTGGTCTCTTTTCTTACTGCCTCTAAAACCAAGGCATCTGCTATGTCCCATTCAGGGAGAATGAGTACCCCAACCTATGCTACCATGTCTCTTCCCTGCTCAAGAGTGATGGTGTTAAAATCATCAACCATTTCTTTCTTTATCTCTTCCTCCACCACAACTGGATCCTTGTGGGGCTGCTCACCTTTCCTCTTTTCACACCTAGTATTAAATTTATCAATGTTCTGCTTCCACACAATTTGCATGAAAGCTCCTGATGTGACAAAATTATTATTAGCCAAGAAATCATCACTAGCTGGTTTGATCTTAGGATCCTACTCCTGGACTTTGAACTCATTAGTAGTGATGTTCATCTTAGGAGTAAGGGGCTCTTCTGGCATTCCCTCTTCCACTTCATCATATGTGTATGCTATCTCTCCAAGACTGCGTAACTTTAATGGTTTCTCAGCTGCTCCCTGTTCATCTCCTATATTAATAGGGGATTGAGATGGGGAGTACAAAGGTTCATCAGATTGTACTTCCTTTCCCACTCTTTGTTTCTTTGGGCTATCTTGAATGTCAATGACATCCTATATCTTCCTCTTCCCTTTTGAGGTAGAAGGCTCCCCTGTTGTTGCCATCAACACACTGTAGTTGGACTTCTTATGCAACATGTAATCACTAGGAGGGATTTCTCTAGTAGATGGAGACCTAGTTAGAACCAGTCTTTCTTTCTTAGGGTTGTTCTTAATTAAAACCTCCCTCTTTTCTTTCAATGTTTTCATCACATCCTCAAAACAAAGAATTAAGAACTTTATCTTCTCTTCAAAGGGGTGAAAGCTAGACAAAGGGTCATAGTTAGTGTCAAATTGGTGCACAAAGTCTAAAGCCTTCTTGTAGGCCACCCACTTTTCCTTCCTCAACTCTTGCTCATCGAAATCAAACTTATTCCTAATGAGGTCTTCAGGAAACTGGAATTGGTGGGGTCTACCTCTACATATTGTCCTCTTTTTGAACATGTCATTCAAGAAATCTTCAGGGTCAGCACATGAAGATACTGTAGTTGACAAATGGTATGATTGAAGGAAATCTTCAAAATACTTCCAACCTCCTTTAATTATCACAAATTGATGTGATATGGTAACTGTAGGGAAAATGGTCCCTTTACCTCTGCCTATTAGCTCTGCCTCTTGCACACTACCAATCTACCTGAGAATCTCTGCAATTCCCACTTTAAGAGGGACCTAATAAGGTAACAAAAATGGAGTGCCTTTGAAACCATATACTCTGAAAACTATGGAGATAGGGTATAAGTATATATCACCCCAATTGTGGACAATTTTAATATTCTCGGCAAACTCTTTTGGCCTAATGAATTCCAAAAGAACCTTAGGGACTCTTGGATGTTAGGTCCTGGAGACAACTGAGAGGGGAGGGGGGGTGAATCAGTTGTCTAATAAATTCAAACCAAAACTAATTAACCAACTTAATGCTTAATACTGGTAAACCAGTTAAGTATGTCGGTAGACAGTGTTAATAGTAAATTTCTATACCAGTAAGGATTAATGCATGAAACATAAACATAAAGTCATCCACAACACATGACACCAATATTTGTATGTGGAAACCCTGTAAGGGGAAAAACCATGGTGGGAAACCTTACCCACAATCAGATGATACTACTATAGATAGTAAGTGTACATAAATGGGGTCTACACATGTAGAAAGGCAAACAGCCTAGAGCTCACTGCTCAATCACAAAATGGGAGTCACACTGACTACAGTTGGATGATTAAATCCAATAAGAATGTACTGCACAAAATAACATCTTCATATGCTAGATTCGGTACCGGTGTAATGCTGATATGTTTCTACAAAAACCTAACTTCACCTTCAATTGATGTCTTCATGTATATCCCTGCTTGATCTCGCATATACCTTCACTCAATTCTTTTCCACATTCCACACTTGATCTTACAAATAAGATTTTACATTTATACCATACCCTAAGACCAATTTTAGTAGGTCGACTCTACAAGATATTACAATAAAACATTTTTACAAACAATATAATATCTGATGCAATAACCAATTGAACATGTCAGCTTAATGTATTTACAACAATAATAAATAATCTCCATAGCATGCCATGCTAATTTGGAAAAGATAAACCTACCGGTGTAACCCTAGATAACCTAGACCTATTTGTTGGTAAAAGCAAATATGCAAATATGAATATACCAATGATTAATTCTTCAAAACAAAGTATCCACATGATGTCTTTGACATTACCAAGTGTCTTCCATATCATTCTAGGTACCAGTGAGCCATATACCAGTAACTGTTGCACAGTTTACTTGCTTGCCGGTGAATGTTGCTGGATCTTCAAAGTAGGTGTTGACATCAATGACAAAACCATACTAAAATACCAACAATCTCCACCTTTGGCATTGATGGCAACACAAGATGGAAAAACCATCAAAGTGCCAAAATAGAAATGCCAAATACAAAAACCAACAATCTCCATTGCTCCCCCTGGGAGTAACATGTGTTTATCCAAAGATTTATTTTCAATACCAATCTCTCATACCAATTTCTCCTTAAATGTGTTTTTCAAAATCTCTCCCCAAAAAGATATAGTGTTTTTCCATAGATATCTCTCCCCCTTTGATATCAAATGCCAAAGTCAAGTTCATACAAAATACCAACTACTCCCCCTGAGAAGTAGCTTCCTCATCAAATACCGGAATAAAAGATTTATCTTTTTAATTCTGCCAACTGTCTAAGTCTCTACCAGTGGTGGTATGACTCCAAGCTAATCTCTGAGATACTCAAAAGTCTCCTTAGGCAAAGGTTTTGTGAAAATATATGCAAGCTATTCTTTAGTATTCACATAAACCAGTTTTATCTCCTTTTCTTCAACTTTTTCCCTTAGAAAATTCAATTTGATAGAAACATGTTTTGTTTTAGAATGTAATACCAAATTCTTAGATATATCAATTGCTGTAGTGTTATCATAGTATATAGTTGTAGACGTCTAAAAATGGTCAACACTTGTGGAGTCATACTTTAACATTTGCGCATTGCCTTATTTTAGGGTTCTTGCATCGCATTAACATTTCTTCTATGTTCCGCACTTGGTCTTTATCATTTGTGAGCATCGAGTCCTTCTTCTGCATTCCTAATGTTTATCGCTTTTGAATTAGGTCTTGTCGATAGCAATCTTCAGTCATGATTTTGCTCAATTTTATCCTATCACATCATGGTGCATGCTCATTTATCATCATTTTGGACATTGTCAATCCTAATCGATGATAGAATTAGGGTTTTTGTCCTCTTGTCAATCTTGTCATTTTGCGATTGATTCATTATCAATCCTTGTCCTTGTCAATCTCATCATTTTGTGATCGATTCATCATTGATCCTTATCCTTGTCAATCTTGTCATTTTGTGATCAATTCGTCATCGATCCTTGCCCTTGTCAGCCTTGTCATTTTGTGATCGATTCGTCATCGATCCTTGTCCTTTTCAATCATGTCAATTTGGATTGATTATTCATTGTTCCTCGTCAATTGGTGCCTATCAATTTGATCTCCTTGTCAATCTTGGTCAATTTGTCATTGATTTTTGTCAATCAATCTCAATCATTTATCAACATTGGTCCTTTGTCAATCAGAATCATGATCGAACCTACATTTCTTATTGTCTTGCCCTAATTCCTTGTCCTCTTATTTCTAGGGTTTTATGATTTGTTCATTTAATCCTTTTCTTCTTCTTTGTGGGTTAAATAAATCTATTTATTTAGTCCTAGGTCTCTTTCATGAATTAATTAATGGATGAAAACCTATTAATTAATTCACCTAATTTCTATTTCTCCTATTTTCTTTAATTTTTCTAATATTTCTTCTAAATTCATTCCCTAATTTTCTCCTATGTTTATGCTTCCATTTGTTGCAATCATGGAGGCTATTTTCTCTCTTCACTTTTGTCATGGGAATCTTGTCATAATTTGTCATAATTTGTCATTCTTGATTTGAATTTCCTTTCAAATCTCTTCATGCTAATCTTGTCCTTTCTCCAATTTGTCTATAAATTGGATGATTTTCTTAAATCAATCAATCAATCACATTTTCGAGTAACCTTATACTACAAATTTCATCAACAACTTGCTTTTTACTTGCATTTTGCACTTGTAGGTGAGATCCACATCAAATTTGAAGGTGAAAGAAGAACAATGGAGGAACAATGAAGGAGATACATGCCTTGGTTTGCATTTTATTTTAGTATTTCATCTTCATGCCTTTATTGAATGTTTTAGGATTTCTTATCATTGCAATCTAGTTTCTGTGGTTGAGCTAGTTTAATATTGCTTTGATGCATTCCATTTTCCTAGTTACATTTTCTGGTGAACCAAACGTGAACTAACCCCTTAACCATGTGTTTGAGTGCTTTTTGAGCTATTTGCAGGTGAAAAACTCAAGAAACAGGGTGACTCAGAGCTTTCTGGACACTTCTGTGCCTGTGTTGACGCATTCTGCGCCTGTGTAGATGGGTTTTGTGCCTGTGTTGAGGCATTTTGTGCCTATGTAAGGCCAGAAACAGAGGTAAAATCAGTTATTTTTACTTGCAAGTTTGATTTTTTTCATTATGTTTTCTACATTTTGGGTTTTTCTTTGGTGCTAATTCTCTATGCAGCATCTTGGCACTACGTGTGACGAAGACTAAAAATGCAACTACTAATGAATCTTATGGAGGACACGGTCAAAGACTCTCATTAAAACATCTTTCTTGAGATTTTTAAAGTAGTTGTACATTTCATTTCTTAAAGGTTAATGAACACCATGCATGCTTTGTTTGTTTTTAATTTGATTACATGTTTTAACCCTTAGAACTGGGCCTACCTCTCGATTTGCCTGGCACTTCGCACAGGCAGTGATGAGAGGGAATGACCCAAAGTGGTGAGGGGCTAAAGCCAAGCTCTTCCAAACCACTCTAAATAACTGTGGATGCAACAAAAGTTGTAGACAATGAGTGCTAGAATGGTATTGCGACGATTTATTCAGCAGATCAATACCCATTTGAATGGATGCCCTTACTAGAATCTCTTGTTTTTAGATGCCAAAATCCTTCTATCTGTTGGCTTAGGCATTGTGATATGCGCATGCTGAAGACACCTCTCATGTACTCCTTAGTTAGAGATAGAAAGTTCTTGGGAAGTGATGCCCCTTGAACTCGAAGCTTGGTATGCCCAAGAAGTGAGTGCACTGTAAGGGGGAGCCAGTGCTACCAAGCATCTAGCTATCTGGCTAAGTGTTGTATTTTATAGATAGAGGATTCAATAGATATAGCCCTTGCCAGCCATAGGATTTGTTGTCAATGTGCTTGATTTTCTTGACTCAAAGTCAAACAAAAATTTTGTCTTTCGCGATTGTCAAAAGTTAAATCAAAAACAAACTTTCAAAAGTGTTCATAATCAACTTGAGTTTTCAAAATCAACAACCTTCAATTCAAAACAAAATCCAAACAAAAGTCCAAATTTGTCAAAGTGTTCATCCAACACTTGAACATGGCTTGTTGAAACATTGAATATCTTTGTTTCAAAATTCATGTCACTTTAGGCTAGGTTTTGCATAGTCCAACTTAGGTTCTAGGACATATTGTCATCCCCCTTCATTTTAGTCCTTTTCATTGCAAGCATCCTCATTTTGCACTTAGGTTCAAAATAATTTCCCTAAGTTTTCATTTCATTGTCATATCCAAGCTAGATTTCCATTTAGGAGAAATTCGTGCATTATCCTTGTCATGCTAAAATTAGGTCTTGCCTAGGTTGCATTTTGCATATTCCAAGTCATTGGTCTTCGCATATCCTTATCATTGTATTGTCATCTTGTCCTGGCTTCATCTTGTCATATCATATCCTTAGATCATTTTCATGTCATATCCTAAGTCATTGTCATAATCATTGCCTTCTTGCATTTAGTCTCAAAAATTTGGTTTGTCAAACTTAAAAAATAAAAACTTTGGATGATACCCTAAGTTGTTGTTGAGGAGTCTTGACCTTGTCTAAAATTTGTCCTTTCATTAATATCATTTCTGTCAAACCTAGCTTATTATCCAAGCATATAGGTGAGACATTCTCAATTTGTCCTATTGTCATTTGGTCCTTCATCCTTTAAGGTCTTGACTTCATTTCAATTTCCCAAGGTTTTGTCTTTAGCTTTGCATTTCAAAAG
Source organism: Cryptomeria japonica (assembly GCF_030272615.1). Lineage (NCBI taxonomy): Eukaryota > Viridiplantae > Streptophyta > Pinopsida > Cupressales > Cupressaceae > Cryptomeria > Cryptomeria japonica. The sequence continues at coordinate 601,811,778 of NC_081410.1, forward strand.
TTTGTCATTCCAAAAATTCAAAAATTCCAAAAACATTTAGTTGCATTGTCATCCTTTTAGGTTGCATTTTTCAATCCCATTAGTTGCATTGCATAGTGACATATTTGTTGAAATGAGGTCTCAAACTTCTTACGAAGCCATGTCATAACAATTGAGCATTCAATCATGTCAATCCAATCTCTACATGTCTCAAAACTTGGATCAAACTTATCATGATGATGTAAATGTCCAAATACAAAAACTAGAGGAAAAACTAGTTTGAGAAAAAGAGATATTGGAACAAAAAGTTAAAAATAGTGAGAAGATTAGATCCCAAATGTCCAAAACATTTAAAAAATTTCAAGGTCCAAACCCAAAATTTGAGCCAATTGATGTAAAAGCTCTTATCGAATGATCAGACATACCAGCTCTCATCTCTCAAATAGAGATGATGAAACAATTTCAAAAAACAAGCACAAATTTCAATCAAGTCCCAAATCAAAATTCATTTGGTCAAATTTCATTCAATCAAATCTCAAATCAACAACATATCCAACAGACACAACCAATGGTCCAACATATACAACCAACACAACCAATGGTCCAATTTCAACAATATGTCCAACCAACTCTTAATTATCGACAACAAACTCAGTATCAACAACTACAATCACACATTCAAAAACAAAGGTTGCAACATGCACTAAGCCAAATTTTGAACATGTCAAACCAATTTGATCAACATCTAGTTTGAAATCAAAACATGACATCAAACCAAGACCAAATTCTTGCCAAACAAGTTCAAATTCCAGATACAACCATGTCAAAACCTTGAAAGAAAGGTGGCCTTATTGCAAGGATCTTAAGGAAACTGCCAAGTGAGTTCTTTGAGGAAGATCAAGATAATACACTTATGTCTAGCAATGCCTCATCCCCCCACAAACAAATTGACTCTCCAATGGCATCTATCCCTACACCTTTAGAAGTTTCACAAGAACCTTCCATATTATCCTCATCAAACAATACACCCAAGGATGAAATTATCCAAGGGCTATCCATAATTGATTTCCAAGATAATCCAATTCATGATGCACATCCTTGTCATGTTTCAGAAATACTAGACCCAATGCCACCATGCAATTTTTTTCCATTACCTGCTTTAGAGGACCCCATGCGAAGTTCCTCTTCCTCATGTTCAAGCATTGATTCCTTGCCAAAATCCATCACAAATGTTCAAAGTGAATTTCCTTCATGTCGAAACATTGATCCCTTGTCAGAATCCCCCATGCATATCCAAAGTCCAACCCCATGTCAAGAGGATAATTTAGAGCACAAAGAAACGCGTCTTAAAAAAGATCAAGATCAAGATCCCGAAACCTTATCATCCCATCCAATTGTTGACCAGGACCCCATCTTCCTAGACACTCATGATGATTCCCCTCTTCTTGTCCATCCTATCCAAAGTCCTATTGACACTTCAATCCCCGAGCAAGATCAAGATATCCCTTCCATCCTTTTTGATGATCCCATTGAAAGTCAAGAGCAAAGCACCTTTAAAGAGGATTCCAATGATCTTCCTCCTTGTCAAGATCAAATTATTCCTTTAAATCCTCCACAAGATCCTTTTGTTCCTCCATCTCCTAGTCTTAATGCTCCATATACACTCCAAGATCGTATTTCTTTTGATGATCCCATTATTTCTCCCATTCCATCTCTTGAAGAGCCTATCATTGAACCATGTCCACTACACAATCCTAGTCCCCCTCATGATCCTAATCCCCCTCATGATTCTAACGTGTCAGTGCAAGATATTCATGAACCCTCGACATGCATAATGGGTTCTTCCACTTTGGTGCAATCCGATCCACTTCAAGATATCCACCTCATAATGGACTCGCGTCTTCTTCCCAGAGAAAAGAGTATCCTACAAGTCAAAATATTCATAAAGGAAAAGGGGTAGACATTCATGAGAAAGAACTCCTTCATATCAAATAAGATCTTAAGGGTCATGTCTACACAACTCACTCTCAAGACGTTGGTATCCCTCCATGAAAATAAAAAACATACACCTTCCCCATCATACTTTCCATCCATCTTAGGTCCTTATATCCCTTCATCCTTTATGCAAGGTCAGAAAAGGCACACATCCTTGAGTAAATTTCATCAATCCAAAAGAACTCCATTTCATTTATATCCATCCATGCATTCCTTTCCCCCTCCAAGCAATTTGGATGCCAAGTATAAAAGTCATAAGTCTAGCAATCCACATGTATTCAAGGATCAACATGTCCAATATAATCGACATGTCAAAACAAAGAACAATTTGACCTATAAAAAAAAGGAAAAATCCAAAAGGTCACAAAGGCCCATTGCTCAAAAACAAAAGTTAAAATCTATATGGGTTCCTAAATCCCTTATGTTGGCAATGCACTCCAAGGAACCACAAAAGCATGAAAAATCAAAAACCATGTGGATCCCTAAGCGGCTCCTTGAAGCACAAAAGCCTAAAGAAACATCCAACTTGGCATCCAAAGTTGCTATTCCTCCATCCAACCCTCTCAAATTTGTTCCTCCATCACCTTCTTCATCCATTTTGGGCCCTCATGTCCGCAAATCCCTAGCTATTCCTTCATCAAAATCTCCATATCCGAAACCCATTTTTCCTCCATCAGTCCATCACCCCTCAAGGTGTGTGCCAATGTTGATCTTTCCTTCATTTCCATCCACTGAAGCCCAATTCTTCCAATACCCTACCCATTATCCAATGCATATTTTTCATCCTTCGATCCCTTTGATCCCATCCTTTACATAAATCCTTGCCTTAGTTTCATCTTATTTTCTATGTCCTTATCCTACCAACATCTTTGAGCATACTTTTAAAGGTCATGGTCCATTTATTTCAAGGCTATTATTCAAAAAAAAAAAGGTCTTGAGTCCTTTTTCCATCCCCTATCATGTGTCCATCTTCTATTGAAAAAGTCAAAATACAAAAAAAAAAGTGAGAAAAAAAAGAAAAAGGATAAAATAAGTAAATCACAAATAATTCATCCACTGGTGAAAACCTGGCAAACAGGTGCCTTGGGAAAGTACCATGATGAAAACCTAGCAAACAGGCGTCATGCATAATTTATGAACTTCTTGCACACCACACTTGGGGGCAAGTTTCCTCCTTCATATCCTATTGCCCTTCATTATCCTATCATACCATGTCATACTCCTCCATTATCCTATTGTCCCTGATGTCCAGTTACCCTTTCCACCTTTGATCTTGACAAGGCTGAGGATCTTCATGAGCATCATGTATCTTGCTTGCAGCTTTTAGTCTACCATAGCTTTTGGTATTTATCCATTTGCTTATTACAACCTTTCATCCATATTCCCTGGCTTATTGCAACTTTCTGCCACTATCCCATATTCTATCCCGACCTTCAGTCCATGTCCCTTATCCATTATTGGTCTTTCTTATCCTATCCATATCTTATCACTATCCATACACTCTTTCTGTCCCTTGATCTTGATCTGACATAAGGAAATGAAATGCAAAACATGTTTTTCAAAAACCTCTTGACATATCCCTCATGCCATGTCACTGCTTTACATTGTCATATCCAATCGCTTCTCCCATTGTCTCTATAATAAAAAGTCTTTGTCTTACCTCTATCCACCAACATTTTAGAAGCCTATTTATTCACCTCTCATATTCCTTTCCTTGCTAGACACTGGGGGCAAAATCCTTGTGCATATGTTTTGGTCCTGGCCACTGTATATGTCTTTCAAATTTTCATTGGGTGCATGCTCCTTGTCATGATCAATTATTGGAGTTATTGCTGCGTGCGGACTGGAGCTTTCTTATCATATAATGTCCTGAAAAAAATCCCTAAAAAATCAAATAATGTCCTGAAAAAATCCCTAAAAAGTCAAATAAAGTCTTGAAAAACGAACAAAAAAAAATTGTAAAAAACTCGAAATTCCTACAAAGTGAAAAACATCAAAATCCAAAAACAATTTTCTTTGGAATTTTGCATTTTTTCAATAAATGATCCCCTTGTACATAGACAAATCGTTGAGCATACATCCAACGACAATCAATCAAACATTGTGCTTTAATGAAATCACACATTAACAAATGAACTATTCGACCAAGCAAGCATTCAACCTGATCACAGTTGTCACATCAATCAAAATAGCATCAACATTACCATTCATCCTTGTCAACATTATCATGGGTCTTATAAAGGGTGTGGTATACTCAAAACCAGATTGTGTCCTATCTTAGACGGGGTACCGCATTCCCTGAAACCAGACAGCATGATCATTCTTGTTTTCCACTTTTGACAATGACGATCAAACTATTTGTTTGACTTGGTTGAATTTGTTCGTCTTATCTTTTTAATAATTTATCTTTGGCTTCGATCATGTTCCTATGTTGCTTGATGATGTCACTGAGTGATTTAGAGTGACCGGGATGGTTCATGGTCCTTTCCTTTTTTTTTGTGTGTTTGTTGTTTGTGGAATGTTTGTCACAAACTGGGGCAACTATATCATTGGGTGTCTGTGATAAGTACATTCACTTTGTGAGCACTACACATACCTTGACCCTTGATGTATGCACCCTAGTATGTTTCACTCATTCCTTGTGTGCGATGTGTCTGTCTTTTGTAAAAGAGGTTGCGTCCAGCTCTGGCCTTCAATGCCATGATGCTCTGCATCCGCTTTGCTACAATAAATAAAGGTTCTCACCTACTTGTGTGCATTTGTGAAAGCAAGTTTTCCTTCATCTCTAACTATCCTCTGTCTAATTTCTTCTTACTAACATTTCTTCCATCAGTCAGGTCGCGGTCTTTTTCGCCTTCCATTGCTTGTCCTTTGTGCATCCGACCTTCGATTTTTGATCCGTTCGAACCTATCGTCTTTTGTCATTCTTATCAATCACTCGGCCTCTTTTCTGGATTTTTCTGGCCAATTCCTCAAGGGGGCATGCATATGTCATTGTTATTGTCTAGGGGATTTTCATTATTGTTCTTTGAAACAACGCTTATAATCGCATTGTCTCAAAGAGGGGCAAAATGTAGACGTATAAAAATGGTCAATGCTTGTGGAGTCATCCTTTAACATTTGCGCATTGCCTTATTTTAGGGCTCTTGCATCGCATTAACATTTCTTCTATGTTCCACACTTGGTCTTTATCATTTGTGAGCATCGAGTCCTTCTTCTGCATTCCCCATGTTTATCGCTTTTGAATTAGGTCTTGTCGATAGCAATCTTCAGTCATGATTTTGGTCGATCTTATCCTATCACATCATGGTGCGTGCTCATTTATCATCATTTTGGACATTGTCAATCCTAATCAATGATAGAATTAGGGTTTTTGTCCTCTTGTCAATCTCATCATTTTGCGATCGATTCATTATCGATCCTTGTCCTTGTCAATCTCATCATTTTGTGATCGATTCATCATCAATCCTTGTCCTTGTCAATCTTGTCATTTTGCGATTGATTCATCATCGATCCTTGCCCTTGTCAGCCTCATCATTTTGCGATCGATTCGTCATCGATCCTTGTCCTTTTCAATCATGTCAATTTGCATCGATTAGTCATTGTTCCTTGTCAATTGGCGCCTATCAATTTGATCTCCTTGTCAATCTTGGTCAATCTGTCATTGATTTTTGTCAATCAATCTCAATCATTTATCAACATTGGTCCTTTCTCAATCAGAATCATGATCGAACCTACATTAATTTCTTATTGTCTTGACCTAATTCCTTGTCCCCTTATTTCTAGGGTTTTATGATTTTTTCATTTAATCCTTTTCTTCTTCATTGTGGGTTAAATAAATCTATTTATTTAGTCCTAGGTCTCTTTCATGAATTAATTAATGGATGAAAACCTATTAATTAATTCACCTAATTTCTATTTCTCCTATTTTCTTTAATTTTTCTAATATTTCATCTAAATTCATTCCCTAATTTTCTCCTATGTTTATGCTTCCATTTGTTGCAATCATGGAGGCTATTTTCTCTCTTCCCTTTTGTCATCAGAATGACATTTCAATCTTGTCATAATTTGTCATAATTTGTCATTCTTGATTTGAATTTCCTTTCAAATCTCTTCATGCTAATCTTGTCCTTTCTCCAATTTGTCTATAAATTGGATGATTTTCTTAAATCAATCAATCAATCACATTTTCGAGTAACCTTATATTGCAAATTTCATCAACAACTTGCTTTCTACTTGCATTTTTCACTTGTAGGTAAGATCCACATCAAATTTGAAGGTGAAAGAAGAACAATGGAGGAACAATGAAGGAGATACATGGCTTGGTTTGCATTTTATTTTAATATTTCATCTTCATGCCTTTATTATTGAATGTTTTAGGATTTCTTATCATTGTAATCTAGTTTTTGTGGTTGAGCTAGTTTAATATTGCTTTGATGCATTCCATTTTCCTAGTTACAATAGTAATGGGTTCCTTGCATTTTACCTTTATGTCTTTCAACATTTGCTTAAGCCATAATACCTATGTACAGTTAGTTGCTGCTGCAACATATTTTGATTCTACTATTGATAAAGATGTACAACTCTGTTTCTTACTTAACCAAGAAACTAATCTCTTTCCAAGAAAGAATGCTCCTCAGTAGTGCTTTTTCTATCATCTACATCTCCTGTCCAATTTGCATCTGTGTATGCACATAGGTCAAAATTTTCATCTTTAGGATACCATAATCCAAGATTTGTTGTGCCTTGGAAGTATCGGAAAATCCTTTTTACTATTGATTCATGATTTTCCCTAGGATTACTCTAAAATCTAGAAACAATGCATATTACATCATAATATCAGGCCTGGTTTGTGTCAAATAAAGTAAACCTCCTATCATTGATTTGTATCTAGTTGGATTAATAGGTGTAGATTCATCCCTTTGAGATAATTTGTCATTTGTAGTCATAGGTGTGCTTACCAGTTTAGAGTTCTCCATCCCAAATTTCTTTAGTAATTCTTTCAAGTACTTGGATTGATTCAAAAATATACCTTTATCGGTCTGAGAAATCTACAAACCTAAAAAGAATTTTATTTCTCCAATCATAGACATTTCAAATTCTTGCTGCATTTCAAGAGAAAATCCCTTACATAATCCATCTTCTCCTCCAAAGATTATATCATCAACAAATACTTCAATAATCAAGATGTCATCATTAGTTATTTTGTAGTATAAATTGCTCTCTGCATTTCCTTTAGTAAAACCAATCTTCAAAAGATATATATCCAACCTTGCATACCATGCTCTTGGGGCTTGTTTCAATCCATACAGAGCTTTTCTTAACCTGCAAACCATATCATTGTCATCTGTCAAATAAAATCCATCAGGTTGTTCAATATATACTTCTTCTTCAAGATCTCCATTCAAAAATGCACATTTAATATCCATTTGATAAACTTTGTAGTCCTTGTGAGCTGCAAAAGCCAAAAATAATCTAATTGCCTCAATTTTGGCTACCGATGCAAAGATTTCATTGTAATCAACTCCTTCTTTCTGAGAATATCCCTTACACACTAGTCTTGCTTTATTTCTCACAACCTTACCATCTTCATTAAGTTTGTTTCTAAATACCCATTTAGTTCCAATTACATTTTTATCTTTAGGCTAGGGAACTAATATCCAAGTATTATTTTTCTCAATTTGTCCTAATTCTTCTTCCATAGCTTTAATCCAAAATTTATCTTCACATGCCTCATTGATAGATGATGGTTCAATTTGAGAAATAATACATACCTCTTCATTTGCCAATCTTCCTCTTGTCATAACTCCTTTAAGTTTGTTTCCAATTATCTAATATTCAGAATGATTCAATATTACATACCAGGGTGTCTTAGTTTGTTGTTGTTCTTCAATTATTGTAGAATCTTCTAATGATACCGGGATAACTGGATCTTCATTCTGTACCGGTCGATTCAATATAGGTTCATTTGTCACAATTTCTGTTGCCGGTTCAGAGTCTATATATCTTGAAGTTCCTCTGAATTGTTCATCAATCTTTACATTTGTACTCTCAACAATTTTCTACAATCTTTTATTAAAACATCTATACGCCTTTCTCTTAGATGAATAACCAAGAAAATTTCCTTCATCACTTCTAGGATCAAATTTGCCAATATACTCATTTCTTCTAATATAACATTTACTTCCAAAAATTCTGAAATACTTAAGAGTAGGAGTGTTACCAAACCATAGTTCATGAGGGGTCTTACTAGTTTCACCTTTGATGTGAACTTTGTTGAATGTACAGACAACAGTGCTAACTGCCTCTCTCCAATATACATGTGGTAGATTTGCTTTTGATAACATACTTCTAGCTACATCCAAGATAGTTTTGTTTTTCCTTTCAACAACTCCATTCTGCTGTGGTGTCCAAGGTGTTGATAACTATCTTCTAATTCCATTCACTTCACAGAATGTATTAATGTCCTTAGATGTGAATTCTCCTCCTTGATCTGATCTTAAATATTTGATTTTCTTACCAGTTTCATTTTCAACCATTGCTTTGAATAGTTTGAACTTTCCAAGTGCTTCTGATTTCTCTTGAGAAAAGTAACCCAGCACATTCTAGAATAATCATCAATAATTAGCATGAAATATCTATCACCTTGTAAGCTTCTAGTTCTAGCTGGACCACATAAATTAGTGTGAATCAAATCAAGAGCATTATTGGATTTTTCTGGAATACTTTTGAAACTAGCTCTAACTTGTTTTCCAAATTGACATTCCTTACAAATTGTATTCTGAGGTTTCACAATTTTAGGTAAATCTCTAACTGCCTTAGAAGTACTGATTTTTACCATCCAATCAAAGTTTACATGACATAATCTCTTATGCCATAACCAACTTTCATCTATATGTGCAATTAAGCATGCCTTTTCATTGTTATTCAAATGAAAGATATTGCCTCTAGTCTGATTACCGGTTGCAATTTCCAAACCAGTTCTATTCATGATTTTACATTTTCCATTTTTAAATTGTAACTGAAATCCCTTCTCAACTAATTGACCAACACTTAAAATATTATGCTTTAATCCTTCAAAATAGTAGACATTGTCAGTGTTATGCTTACCATCAAGAGATATTGAGCCCTTACCTTTGATTGAATAGGCTTTGTTATCTCCAAATCTTTCTAAACCTCAATTGTATTCTTGAAAGTTCAAGAATTTACCCTTGTCTCCAGTCATATGATGTGAGCATCCTGAGTCAATGATCCATTCATACTTTGCTTCAACTTTAGCTACTAGGGCTTGTTCTACCAATTGAGCAGTAGGTGCCGATTGATCTTTTGTTATAGCAACAAAAACCCATCCATTATCTGTTGGATCCTCATGAGAATCATCAGTCACACCTTCATCAGCAATGTAACAAGATTTATCTTTCTTCTTTTTAAATCTGTATCTCTGATATTCAAGATTAGGCTTGTATGTTCTTCTAGCTTCTTCTCTTAGTTTAGCATGTCTATCAGGGCATCTTGAAGCCATATGACCAATCTTATTATAGTTAAAACATTTAAAGGTTGCTTTCCCTTCATACTCACTTCCAATTGGACCTTTTGGCATTTTCCTTGAAAATAGTGCTTCAAGTTCTTCAAGCTCTTCATTCTCATTTCTAGATTCTTCAAGTTCTCTTGCATAAAAGGCTCTCCAGTCTGATTTGTCAAATGATGGAATAGATGATGTTGATGCTTTAAATTCCAAATCAATCTTTATAGTAGTAAGAGGACCAAATTCCTCAATTTCAAATGCTAAAAGTTTTCCAATCAATGTATCCCTAGTTACTGATGTATTAGGCATTGTTCTCAACTCATTTATAGCAGTAACCTTCATTTTATATGCCGGTGGCAAACCTCTTAAGATTTTTGAAACAATTTCATCCTCACTCAGAGTTCCTCCACAACATTTAATACCTAAAACAATTTCATTTACTCTTTCCATAAAAGCAGAAATCCTTTCATCTTCTTCCATTTTCAGATGTTCATACCTAACTCAAAATCTTTCAAGTTTTGCAATTTTGACTGTGGAATCTCCTTTATTCAGTCTTTCCAAGTGATCCCAAATAGCTTTTGTAGTAGACCTATTTGATAATCCCATGATTTGTTGATCTGATAATGTGCTCAAAAGTGCTTCTCTTGCTTTACAATCATTTTCTTCATCTTTAGCTAAGGTAGTTGGAGCAGTCTGACTAGCTTTAGCAGTAGTATAACCATTCTTAGTAACTTCCTAGATGTCTTTACCAATGCAATTCAGATGTGTCTCCATTCTAATCTTTGATATCTCATAGTTGGTTCCATCAAGTTTAGGACTATCCTTCCTGAAATAGTTAGTAGACATTGGATCTCCTCAAGTTGTTAAACTTCTGCAAAAGAGGACTAAGCTCTGATATCAATTGTTAGGTCCTGGAGACAACTGAGAGAGGGGGGGTGAATCAGTTGTCTAATAAATTCAAACCAAAACTAATTAACTAACTTAATGCTTAATACCGGTAAACCAGTTAAGTATGCTAGTAGATAGTGTTAACAGTAAATTCCTATACCAGTAAGGATTAATGCATGAAACATAAACCTAAAGTCATCCACAACACATGAAACCGATATTTGTATGTGGAAACCCTGTAAGGGGAAAAACCATGGTGGGAAACCATACCCACAATCAGATGATACTATTGTAGATAGTAAGTGTACATAAATGGGGTCTGCACATGCAGAAAGGCCAATAGCCTAGAGCGCACTGCTCAATCACAAAATGGGAGTCACATTGACTACAGTTGGATGGTTAAATCCAATAAGAATGTACTGCACAAAATAGCATCTTCATATGCTAGATTCAGTACCGGTGTAATGCTGATATGCTTCTACAAAAACCTAACTTCACCTTCAAATGATGTCTTTGTGTATATCCCTGCTTGATCTCGCATATACCTTCACTTAATCTATTTCGCATTCCACACTTGATCTTACAAATAAGATCTTACATTTATACCATACCCTAAGACCAATTTTAGTAGGTGAGCTCTACAAGATATTACAATAAAGCATTTTTACAAACAATATAATATCTGATGCAATAACCAATTGAACATGTCGGCTTAATGCATTTAAAACAATAATAAATCATCTCCATAGCGTGTCATGCTGATCTGGAAAAGATAAACCTGTCAGTGTAACCCTGGATAACCTAGACCTATTTGCCGATAAAAGAAAATATGCAAATATGAATATACCAATGATTAATTCTTCAAAACAAAGTGTCCACATGATGTCTTCGACATTACCAAGTGTCTTCCATATCATTCCAGGTACCGGTGAATAATATATCCTGCCCGTGAACCATATACCAGTAATTGTTGCACAGTTTACTTGCTTGCCCGTGAATGTTGCTGGATCTTCAAAGTAGGTGTTGACATCAATGACAAAACCATACCAAAATACCAACATTGGACTCTCTGAACATATTAGACTCCTAATCTTAGATGCAAAACATTTATCAAACTTTAAGAAGCTTGCATCTTCTTTGTCCCATGATAGCACTATACTCCATAGCTACACTAGCATCTTCTCTCCATCTTTCTCTTTCACAATATCCACTCCACTTGTCAAATAGTCACCACCCTTGAACAAAAATTAATGCATGAGGAGGGAGTACCATCCAAAAGGCCTATCGACTTTTCCATTCTTTATTCCTATCAATCCTTCATGGATAGTATCAGTGATAAAGGAAGCATAATCAAAGGTCACTGCCAAAGAAGGGTCCAAAATTTGAGCAATCATTAACATGTAGTGAGTTGGCATATTTGCCTTAGCATCTTCTCCTAAAATTTGGTAGACTGACCAATACAATCATTTGGCCCTAAGGGTAAACAGATTTAAAGAAAAAGGCTCCTCAGTGTTAGGTCCTACAATTTTTAACCCGCCTATCTTCACAAATAATTCTTTAAGAGGCCCATTTCTAAGGTGATTCCTCTACAAACTGTAAACCTGAGCTAGTGATTTATAGTTAATAGGCTCTAAAAAATTGGTAAACTCACTAAGCCCAAAAGCATTTCTAAACTCCTCATTATTTATTTCAATGAGGGTTTTCCCACTTATTTCCTTAATACTTCTGGTGATTGGGTCATAGTTGTGTGCAATTTGAGCTAGGAGATCCACATCCATGAATACTCTAGGGACCACCAATTTGCCTACATCCAGCTCCTAGATACTATTCATTGGGTCTGGGAAATTTCTCATACCAAATCCAACCTTAAATAATCCCAACCGAGACAACCCAATTTGAGGGTCTCTTAGCTAGTTGCCCTTGTCATACAATCCTTCACCTATTTTTAGGCGAGAACCTCTTGGCACTAATTCCTTTACCTTTGCTACCACATTAGTTGACATTGTCAGCTGTTCTAGGAAATTATCACAGATATCCCTCTCCTGGTAATTAACCTTTCCTGAGAATTCTCTTTTAGGTGCCATCTTAAACAACTATGCAAGCAATTTAATTACTAGCCCCAACTGTTCTATAATAAATCAATTCCTCAATTAAAACACACTATCAAGTAATTGCCAAGCAAGAGTACAAGAGAACCTATTTTTTGTTTGAAGAAATCCGCTCTCCAATTGAAGAAATTTACTCTGCAAGTGAAGAAATTTGAACTGCAAATTTTTTTTTTAAATGATGCCTTCATTCGATTGATGCGAGATCATATACGGTAGTCGAGCTTTTAACTGCAACATTGATACCACATGCTTTAGCTATCCTTTCAGAATTGAATTCATAGAAGAATTCAAAAATTTCGCTCCAATGGGTCATAACATGCTTGTATATTTTCTTTTCGCTCTTTCGCCATTTCGCAGAGCATAACATCCTAGCAATTTCACCAAATGAAATCATGCTAGCCATCCGATCAGATGAGACTTGATTGGTCTTTACACTATTTTAACCTCTTTGCCTTTGCATCGGGCCCTACCTCCTTTTCACCATTTCACAAGCTTTATCCCTCGAGCACTTTCCTTTCACGAAGCTATGCTAAGCATTAGATGGAACTCTAACCACCCAACCTTTAACTCCTACCGGGACCATCAACTTTTTCACTAACCGTGCCTCATCTTGATGGCTAATGGTTTTTTGTTATTTTGTAGAGGTTAATCCGCTCACATCTTTGGGCCACAAAACAATGAGAAGCGTTGGATCAATCTTTAGATGACCATCTTTTAAGTGAGACCTTTATCCGGACTTTGTTTACCCCACTTATTCATCGGTTAACAAATGCCACATGGCACTCAGCCATTAGCCCTGGAATACTCTTTGGGTTTAGTTCAGAATCAACCACGTGTTTAACTTCCTACATAACTATCGGTTACACCTCAGTGGGCCCTTAATCACCTTTTGAAACTACGTGTCAATCGACACATCACCATCAAGCTTTACAAGAAGTAACAGCTATCACTTGACGTCATTCTAGGAAGAACCTCTCTTTCTCTTTTGCCATTTTGCAGGCCTTAATCCTTGTTTGATTTGCAGCCATGAAATGATGAGAACCCTTGGATCAAAATAGAGTTGATCCTCTTTTACCTTTATGCTTTACTTGTTCTTTGGGCCCACTAGCTTTTTTGCCATTTCACAAACCTTAAAACACTAGCATCTTACCTTCGCAAACACATGCGAACCGTTAGATTATATCAAACTTGCTTGATGCTTAACAACCTACTTGAATCCAGTAGACATGGGTTGTCTAACTCAGCTTTATCCACCTGGTGTCTAGTCATTCTTGAACTGACATGTCAACTTTTTATTCGCTAAGAGAAAACATCGGGATCCATTTTATCCTTGCCACCTATATCTGCTAGATCACTTCTTATCTCATAGCATGACTCATCTTCTTGGACCCACCTGTTAGTCCTTAAATCCAATTCACTGACCACTTTGATTTTCAGCCACGTGTCATTATCTAATTTGCCATCTCAACCAGCTAGACTGCTTGCTTGGAACACCATGTCATTTGGCCATTTCACGAAAGCTATCGATCGAGCATCTTTCTCTTGTGAAACTGCGCTAGCCATTAGATCTTTGAGAACCTATGCATTTGTTATGCTTCTTATAAACCTCTTTTGCCTAGGCCCAAAAAACCTTTCACTATTTCGCAGAGCATAATATGTGAGCATCTATCAGCCACGAAACAACGTGAGCCATTGATTTCTTTTGAACTTGATTGCCTTTTAGCCGTGGAAAATTCTTCACCGCTAGGTCCCTCCAAACCTTTTCACCATTTCATGAAAGGTAATTTACTCACTCGTTTCAGCTATGAATCAATGCCAGCTGCTACATCTAAAGCGAGATGGAGTCTCGTTAAACTAGATCCAATGCATAGAGTCAAACATGCTTTTTCCTTTTGCTATTTCACATAGCTTAACACACCCACAACTTCACCTAAAAAAATCGTGAAAGTCATGGATTCATCTAGAAGTTGCGTGACACTTACTAGACCTGACAACATTAGAAGGACAAAGGCATAAGGCATAGATTTTTTACAATTATTTAACGACCGCCTAGGTAAATAATAAGGGGGGACACTTCACACGACCCTGAGACCCATTACTTAAGCGAAAAAAGTAACATAGGAATCAAAACCAGAGGGTTTTGATCAGACATTTGAGCGATTTAAAACTAAAAACCCTTAACCCTTAAAGACCTAAAATAGATTTGAAGTAGTTAATAGCATACCTGACTCAAAATTTCAAAAACCTAGCCAATCATGGGAAAAGAAAACTCATTTCTTAAACATTGATAACAACTGCTCTGACTAGGGATGGTTGATTGCAAGGTCAACACAAGAAAACTCAGGAAACTCTGGAGAAACAGACCAAAACATAGACCCAAACAAAAACAACAGGAAGCAAACAAAATATATACAAACAAAGGACCAATTGTGCATGGACTTCAAGAGAAATAATGCTTCAGGAATTGTCCATGCACTGGAAATTCCTGTACTTCATCATTCATGTTTTTCATAAAATAAGAATCCTTTCCATTTAAATCATAGACCACAAAAGGGTCCATCCATAATGACTCAAATTTCTTATGTTTTCCCTTGTCCTATCCTCTTGCATTCCACTGAAGAACAATATCATCAATTTGAAACTTCCTTAATGATGTCCTTTTATCAAAAAGGTACTTGGACTACAGTTGGATCTTCATATTTCTCTTATGAGCTAGAGTTTTGATCTCCTCCACTTCCACTATCTGAATCATTCGGTTTTCCATAAGTTTAGATAGCTCCATGTCTTCAGCTTGCAGGAATTTATAAACTGGAAGAAGATTGTTTACTGGCAGTCTAGCTTGTGTACCATAAACTAGTTCAAAAGGTGACATTCCAATGGCCTTCTTGACTGTTACTCTATCAGCCCACAAGGATAATTTCAACTTTTGATCCCAAGACCTCTTGTTCTCTTCCAAGATTTTCTTAATAATGTTGAAGAGGCTTTTATTACTAGATTCAGCTTGTCCATTTCCCTGAGGATGATAAGGTGAAGAGTAAGACATGATTATTCCATGACTCGTACAAAATCCAACAAACTCTTCTAACCTGAAACTCATGGCATTGTCCATTACTAATTTTGCAGGTACTCCAAATCTAGTTATAACATTGTCCATCAGGAAGTCAATGACAACTTTACTTGTAGCTCTTCTTGTGGGAATAGCTTCAATCCATTTAGTAAAATACTCAGTGGCTACTATGATCCATCTATGACCTCTTCCTGATCTCTCAACAATCTCTCCAATAAAATCAATGCCGTATTGGACAAAAGGGGCTTCCACTATGACTAGATGTAGGGGTAGAGCTCCTTCATACTTCAATTTGGATGAAAATTTTTGACATGGGTCACATTTCCTGACATGTTCATGAGCATCCTTGAATAAGGTAGGCCAATAGTACCCAGCCCGAATTATCTTACCAGCAGTTGTCTTAGTAGAGTAATGGCCTCCACATACTCCGTCATGCATTTCAATCAACACCCTTTTAGCTTGGAATTCATCTAAACACATTAGTAGTTCTCCATCTCTTTTTCTCCAAAACAGATCACCTTGAATGAGAACATATTTTTGTGACTTGAGTTTTAGAGTTCTTCTTTGATTATGTGTCATTCCTTAAAAATCGGACTATCTCTGAATACCAAGGTTGCCTTTCAATACTAGTGACTGAAGTACTTTTGATTTCAACATTGTTTATCTCAACATTCAAAAGATTAGATTCAGTCATGAGCTTGGCCAGACCTAAGCCTATCACCAATTTGATGATCTTTATTTCCAAGTCAAATTCTTGGATTCTATTGATCCATTTGCACCTTTTTCCTGTAACCTCAGATTGGGATAAAATATCCTTGACTCTAGCATGTGGGACATAAGCAGTGATTTTTGCATTCACAAGGTATGGCCTTAAAGCCTTAACAACTTTAACTAAAGCACAAGCCTGTTTCTCCATGGTTTCATACTTCAATTTTGCTACTTGCAAAGACTTGCTATAAATGGCTATGGGATGTTCATATCCCTCATTATCTTTTTGTAACAACACTGCAGCTACTGTATGGTATGAAGCAAAAGAGAACAAAGAAAAGGGCTTACTGTAATCAGGAGATTTCAGCACTAGTGCTTCTTGAATGGCTCTTTTAATTTCAGCAAAAGTCTTTGAGGCTTCTTGATCCCAACAAAACTTGGTGTCCTTCTTGAGCAACTTGACAATGGGTTTCACTATCTTTTCAAGATTTGCAATGAATCTTCTAACAAAGTTGACCTTACCCAAAAAATATTGAAAACCTTTAACATTCTTCAGTTCATGCACTTTGTTTATTGCTTCAATTCTTTCAGGGTCTATTTTTACCCCTTCCTTGGAAACAATATGCCCCAATAATTTTCCTTTGGTGACCCCAAAATAACACTTCTTGGGATTTAATGACACACCAAATTCCAGAGTTTTATTGAACACCTTTTCCAAATGTCCATAGTGGTCATCGACCTTTTTAGAGAAGAAAGTTAGATCATCTTGATAAACCACCATGATGATATTGATGAATTCTTTGAAGGCTACATCCATAGCTCTCTGAAATGTAGCTCCAGCATTTTTTAATACAAATGGCATTCTTACATAGACATATGTTCCCCATGGAGTAGTGAAAACAAATTTGAACTATTCAGATTCCCTCACTAACACTTGATTGTATCTTGAAAAACCATCCATCATGGACAAAAGATCACAACCTGTTACTCTCTGCAGCATAGCTTCCATATTGGGGGAAGAGTAGTTGTCTTTTAAAGAAGCAACATTCAAATTTCTAAAATCCACACACAATCTAATGTCCCCATTTTTCTTTCCTACTAGGACCAAATTGGAGACCCGTGAAGAATGTCTTATAGGTTTGATAATCCCCCCTTCTCTTAACTTAGTCAATTCTTGTTGCATCTTAGTTTCTAATAGGGGATTAATAGGTCTCTGCTTCTATCTGAAAGGCTTAGCATCTGGAAGTAAAGGAACTTCATGCTGAAAAAGGTCTTGTCTATATGCCTTTAGGTCTTCATAAGACCAAGCAAAAACATGTTTATATCTTTTCAATAAATTTATAAGATTAGTTCTGACATGAGGGGGTAATTTCTTCCCAATGTATACTAACTTAGGGAATGATTCAATCCCCAGGTTTACCTCCTCCAACTCTTCTAACTTGGAGGTAGACTGCTGATGTAAGTGACTGTCATTGTAACTGAACATGCTCTCTAGCTCTACCAACCCTTTAGGTATCTCATTTGTTTCCAACTGGACCAAGTCATCTCCAAACACTATTTCCTTATTGTCAACCACCTCCACCAATGCATTGTAATCAATCTTCTGTCCATCATAATCATCAACACATTGAATGAACCTAATAATATCTTCATCATCAGCAAAAACCTGCCAATTATACACATTATCAGGGATGGCAGGCCTAGATTTTATTTCCATAGTGGAGATGCTGGTTAGCGTTGCATCATCATTTTTCAATGCAACATTAGCTAGAAAGTTTGCCATAATACTCTTTGATCTCTCTATCCAATTAATAGAAAATACACTAAAATGCACAATGACATCCCAAACTGCATGTTTATACCTCTTTAATCTATCATTTTTTGATGCATATTTGGATCTTACTTGAGAGATAACCAATTCTAAGTCCCCTACAACTTTCAATAGCTTGATTCTATGCCTTTTTGCAACTTCAAGCCCTAATAACAGGGCTTCGTACTTTCTAGTATTATTGGTTCACTCGAAAGACAATAAGAAAGAATACTTAAAAGTTATACCTGATGGAGATACAAAGAGAACCCCTACTCCAGATCCTTCTTTGGAGCAAGCTCCATCAAAATACATCTGCCATAAACCATGTTGTTGTGATTGTAGTTTGACCACAATGGGGTCAGTATTCTTCAACTGGGGTAAAATTGGTTGTAATCTAAAATTATCAAGATCCACATCAATCATACAATTGAGCATACTAGGATCTACATTTTCAATTACCCTAGGAGCACGTGGTTCTCTGTACAACTTGACCTGATTTCCATTAATTGGGATGGTGGCATAAGATAAATCCAGTTGGACATTTCCTCCTCCTATTGCTGCCCACTGCCTGGACAACAACATACCATAATGGGGTTTAGTGTCAATAACAATAACGTCCACTTTGTAAGTTGCTTCAAGGAATGTTGCTATTTTTACTTCAACATCTCTCATTATACCTATCACAGGTACTTCCCTGTTATCCATAGCATAGCATTTTCCATATACAGGGGTTACTGACAGTCCTAATTCTTTCATAACACCATAGGGCATTACATTAGCAGCAACTCTTGAATCTATCATGCAGTTTTTTATCAGCCGGTTATTTACTAACAAAGTAACATAAAAAGGATCTACATGTGAAGGCTCTTGAGTAATAGTGGTTCCAACATAAACCTCTGGGGTTTGGAGTTCCCGATCCTTTCCATTTTTAGCTAAACCGGTGGGTAGGACTGTGTCACCGTCAGATATATTAGAAAAAAAAGACAAAGTTGCATCCCTATGTTCTTTTATTTTCAGTAATTCTATTAATGGGACAATAACTTTCATTTGTGTAAGAGCTTGAGCCATGTCAAATGTGGAACTACTACTTAATTCAATATTAGCTCTAACTCTTTTTGCCTTAAGCTGACTTTCCCTTTTTGTTGTGGTGGCTCCTTGTATATCATTGGTATTTTTATCATCTGTACTCTTGGGTACATCTTTAACCTGTTCCTTCATTTCTTGACAAATTTTAGGGAAAGTAGTAGCACTACTTGTTGCCACCTTTTGAGTAACCTCTCTTATGAACATGGAACCAGGTTCACCTTGATCAGTGTCCTTCTTGGTGTTCCTTGGGTTGTAATTGTGTTTTGCTTTAGCAATAGCAGCTTTGGTGAGATTTTTAACTTCTTCATCTTCAATTGTTACCACATTCAAGGTAGGATGCCAGTCCAGTGTTAGTTGTCCTTGAACAAACCTTTCATTATCCAACACATCACTGTATTCACTTTGTACATATTCCTCATCACTCTCTATAATAGTCTCAAACATGTTAATATCAGGCTCAACTTCTTGTCTCATGGACTCTTCAAGGGCTTGAGCTACTACACACTGATGAGGAGAATGTGGCCCATCACAAGCAATACACCAAGGAGTGTTTTCTATATTATGGACATTTTTCCCTTTTAAGGGATCTGGGGTATCTTGATTCTGAGCAATTTTAGGCTTCTCATTTTGGGGTTTGCCATCTTTCTAGTTGGTATTATAAGGCATGTCATGCAGTCTAGGGGGTCTATCTTGCTAGTTATAATGAGGCTTATTATTTTTGTTTACCTTGGCAGTCACATCCTTCATAGCAATGACCAAATTTTCTATCTTGTCTTCCTCCTTAGCAGCTTTGCTAGGTTGTTGTTTTGTTTCTTGCCATAACCTACCATTTGTTCTCCTTCCTAACTTCCCAGATGCTTTTCTATTGCTTTCCACATTAATGGCAATCCTAAATGCATCCCTCAAGTTATGTGGATTTTTATCCCTTATGATATAAGCCATTTTAGAATCAAATGCATTATAATAGGTGTTCAAACACATGTTATCATCTAACCTCATCACCTGATATAATCTATGCATGGCCTTTTGAAATCTAGAATTGAAATTGGTGACCATTTCATTATTAGATTTTCTGATGTTATTAAATTCATTGAGCATGAAGCTCACATTTTTTTTGTCACCGTATTGTTCTTGAAAACAATTCTTAAAGTCCTCCCATGACCCACTGCTATTAACTGGAAGACCTCTGTACTAATCTCTTGCATCATCAACTAGGGACTGAACAAACAATTTCATTATGACATCTTCATCCACTATCTCATAATCATTTATTAGGTCACCAAAAGATTTTAAATGTTCCTGAGCACTAATTGCATTATTCCCGACAAACTTATGGAGTCTGTCCCTTAATTCAGTAGGAACATGGCTGGGATATCCTGGGATCCCATCAAAGAACAATTGTCTATACTGCTCCAAATTGATAGGTCTCCTTTGAAAAGGGTTAGCAACATTATTCTTTCCCATGTTCATTCTGACTTTTGGAATTGGGGACTGAGGTATTTGGCTATGCTGATTGTTAACAAGGATTTGACTCACCAATGTTGTATTAGCAGACAGAGTAGGCTGAATCTTAACTGGGGGAAGGGAAATTTGCTAAGGATTAGGCTTACTAAGATCTTCTGATGGAAAAATGATAGGGGGAGCTTTTAGGTAACTAATTTTTCTTTTAACTTCCTGATTAGCTGCTTCCAACTCAACTTTCTCTAGCTCCATTTGTAGATCCTCCTTTTCCTTCCTATTCTTTCCATCTCTCTTTCATGTGTTGATAGCCTATGAGAAATCTCCTCTGTATTTCTAGATCCAGTTCCATCATCCACCCATTTCTGCTTCCCCTTATCGACATTATTCCTAGGACGCTGTGAATCACTAAGTACTTCCCTATTTGGTTGGACTACTGACCTATATGCTGGGTTAGCCTTAGGGATTAAAATTTCTCTGATCATAGGCCCTTCCTCATCACTCTTTTCTTTTTCCTTAGCCAATACTTCAAGATCAACTTTCTGCCTAAGAAGCCTATCTCTCTCCATTAGTTTTGCTTTGACTTCTTTTTCCTTATTTGCTTCCTTTTGGGCTCTTAAGGAGATTAAGTGGTGAACCCTCCTATTTAAATCTTCTATTTCTTGTGACACTTTATCTTCATCAGGGAAATTCTTCTCAGAGTCAGATGTATTAACTTGATCTATATCAATCAAGCTGATATTTCCATCAATTGTTCTAGGCACAGAATGTCTGATTGCATTTGAACTAGTCCTATATCTCGCAGACACACTAACATGAGATATATCTTGATTTAAAGAATGAGCATTATCTATATTTTCAAACAACATTATCTATATTTTCAAACAATCTAGAATGAAAACCTAATATATCATGTTCAAATTCTCTGGAAGAAGAATTAGACTTTGCATAAATAGGTCGATCAGGTATCTTACTAGTATTATTATTCTTTTTCACCCAAGAAGCATTTCATGGTTCATGAAGCACTGATCTCTTCTGACCTCTTCGTGACTGTTCTGGCAAACCTTCTTGCAAAGTTTCATGAGGATGCTTCTTCATGAATAATCTGGTGTTTTTTCCTGCTTGCATTATGCTTGTCTTCCTTTTAGAATTTTATGTATTTCACAAGGACTGGTTCCAAGATAATAGAGTTGCCACCCACAAAACTATGGGAAATATGAAAACAAGCTTAGAATAAAACATTGCAAAACTTCAAACCAAATCAAATATCAAAAGAAAATAGAGGGAATGTCCAAAAAGGGACGTCCAGACACCATTGCTATATTCACTAAAGCACCAATCTACTCCATGAACACACAATGATTCCTCCTTATAAATCTAAGCACAAATCTACATCTGGATCTTTACTATGACTCTCCCTAGTAGAGTTGCCACTTTTGTTGTTCTCAAAATCTAATTCACTTTAAAATCCTTATAGTGATACAATGACTCTGTATGCAGAAGAGAGATTAAAGAGAAGGAAACTTTTAGGACAACATATGACAAGGTTTGATTAACCTTCTACACTTTGAACTTATCCAAAGTTCAGGCGGGTATACCTTTCTGAACTGAATTCACACTTTTAAATGATAAATCCATAGCAAACTAGTCCGAAAACTAGTGGATCTTATCACCTTAAAACTAACTGAAACAAAGGAATGAAACTTATAATCATGTTTAGTATTGATCTACAAGACGTATAGAAGATAACCTTAATAGATATTAGTGCCTTATCCAAGGTCACAGAGTCATCTAAGTTCAAACAATACTTCCACAATCAAACATCTCTACATATTCCATCAGTTTGGCTTTTGCAGATCCCTATATATGCCTGACACACATAAGAATTTATTCATACCAGACTAAACTGTGTTCATCAAAATTCAAAGTATCCCACAAAGAATTTACTGGTAAAAAATGATTCTTGCGTATTTAATTCCCCTCCTGAAGAGAAAAGCTAAGAAACACTTTTACTGAAAAATTGCCTTGCAACCCATATTCAAAAGGAATAACCCTAGATTACTCAAAATGAAACAGTAAACATTTGTAAACATACTTGAAGACAACACAAGGTTTAAACTCAAAACCAATGGTCTATGTATTGATATTTCTTCTGAAAGTATTACAAAAACATTCGAATATTCTCCATCAAAACTTGGAAAAAGCTTAGATAAATTTCTGCAGTGTTTTCTGAAAATTCCTTGTGATTCTTTTTCACTAGTCCTAGTATCCATTTGTAGCAATATGGATGTACACATAGCTTTGGAATTTCCTAGGAGATTTTGTTACAATCATTACTTCTTAAGAAGAAGTTACAAAACCTTTTACAAATGCGGTTACAAGTCTCTTTCAACATCCGCGGCTTCTTCCTCTTGTTATTTTGTTGCAACATTTTCTAACTGCTCCACATCAAGCACTGCATACTTTCTTGTCCATTCTTGATACACCTCATCAGTAGTCCATGAGAAGTTAATTACTTTTGCTTTTGTCTTGGCTAATCTTTTCCGAGAATTCCTCATTTTATTGACCTCTGAATTCAGGAAACCATAATGAGATTTGATTTTCTCAATCTCCTCAATTGTTTTGACAAATATGGAGGCATCCTCTCATTTAAAAATTCCTTTTATTCTTAGTGACAATTTGGCTTCCAATTCCTTAAGCCATATTTGTTTGTCCTTTAATTGGGTTGGGCTGACAAAACCTCCTGGGAGTAATTCAAAAACTTGATCAGTGTACTCTTTCTTGTACAAGTTGATCTTTCTATCTGCATTATCTACTCCTTCTGCCAACTTTACTAAATCCTTTGTCATATCATTGGTGGATTTAATAATGGGGTTAGCCCCTGCCTCATCATAGGATACAAAAATCAGTTCTATATCCTACTCTCTGTGTCTCCATTTATCAAAAATAGGCATTAATACAGCCTTATCCCCATGTAACTCATTCCACATTTCCAAAATCTTACTCATGTTGTTATACATTAATGAAGACCATATAGTGTCAGCAAAACTTAAAATTCTAGCCTTTACTCTCTCTTCATATTTCTTTGAATATATAGCTTGAGCCTGTTTTAAATTCTCCAACTCATGGGGAGTGATCTCAATCAACTGAGAACTAGAAGGTGCTAGAGATGGTGGGAACTCAATAATGGGGCTAGTAGGTGGAGGTCTTGCAGGAGAAGAGGAGATCGATGTTGAGGACTCACCTTGACGGTATTGTCTTGCCAACTAGCTTTGTAGTTTGGTGATGATGCTATCTTTACCCCTTACCTCTTTCTTGGCACTGTTGTAAACTTTTAGAATTGTCTCCAACTTAACTTGGAGATCAGTCTTTTCCTTAGCCAATCTTTCTACTACTACAACACTAAACTTTGCAGTCTCCAGCACAGTGCTAGCAACTTCCACTACCCCAGTGCTCTGCACTCTTTTCACTATCATTCCTCCAAGGTCACTTGACCTTGGGGTGTCCTTATTCCTCTTATTTTCATCTCTTTTAAGAGACCACACGACCAGTGCAGTATTATCTTTGCTAAAAGTGACTCCCTCCATAGGTTTGGTCTCTTTTCTTACTGCCTCTAAAACTAAGGCATTTGCTATGTCCCATTTGGGGAGAATGAGTACCCCAACTTGTGCTACCATGTCTCTTCCCTATTGAGAAGTGATGGTCTTAAACTCATCAACCATTTCTTGCTTTATCTCTTCCTCCACCATAGTTGGATCCTTATGGGGCTGCTCACCTTTCCTCTTTTCACACCTAGCATTAAATTTATCAATGTTCTGCTTCCACACAAATTGCATGAAAGCTCCTGATGTGACAAAATTATTATCAGCCAAGAAATCATCACTGGCTTGTTTGATCTCAGGATCCCACTCCTGGCCTTTGAACTCATCAGTAGTGATGTTCATCTCAGCAGTAAGGGGCTCTTCTGGCATTCCCTCTTCCACTTCATCATATGTGTATGCTATCTCTCCAAGACTGCCTAACTGTAATAGTTGCTTAGCTGCTGCCTATTCATCTCTTATATGAATAGGAGATTTAGATGGGGAGTACAAAGTTTTATCAGATTGTACTTCCTTTCCCACTCTTTGTTTCTTTGGTCTATCTTGAATGTCAATGACATCCTCTATCTTCCTCTTCCCTTTTGAGGTAGAAGGCTCCCCTGTTGTTGGCATCAACACACTATAGTTGTATTTCTTATGCAACATGTAATCACCAGGAGGGATTGCTTTGGTAGATGCAGACCTATTTAGAACCAGTCTTGCTTTCTCATTGTTGTTCTTAATTACAACCTCCCTCTTTTCTTTCAATGTTTGCATCACATCCTCAAAACAAAGAATTAAGAACTTTATCTTCTCTTCAAAGGGATGAAAGCTAGACAAAGGGTCATAGCTAGTGTCAAATTGGTGCACAAAGTCTAAATCCTTCTTGTAGGCCACCCACTTTTCCTTCCTCAGCCCTTGCTCATCTAAATCAAACTCATTCCTAATGAGGTCTTTAGGAAACTGGAATTGGTGGGGTCTACCTCTGCATATTGCTCTCTTTCTAAACATGTCATTGAAGAAATCTTCAGGGTCAGCACATCGGGATACTGCACTTGACAAATGGTACAGTTGAAGGAAATCTGCAAAATACTTCCAACCTCCTTTAATTATCACAAATTCATGTGCTATGGTAACTGTAGGGAAAATGGTTCCTTTACCTCTGCCTGTTAGCTCTACCTCTTGCACACTACCAATCTGCCTGAGGATCTCTGCAATTCCCACTTTAAGAGGGACCTGAAAAGGTAACAAAAATGGAGTGCCTTTGAAATCATATACTCTGAAAACTATGGAGACATGGTAAAAGTATATATCACCCCAATTGTGGACAATTTTAATATTCTCAGCAAACTCTTTTGGCCTAATGAATTCCAAAAGAACCTTAGGGACTCTTGGAATCTTTGAACATATGAGAGTCCTAATCTTAGATGCAAAACATTTATCAAACTTTAAGAAGCTTGCATCTTCTCTATCCCATGACAGTGTTGTACTCCATAACTACATTGGCATCTTCTCTCCATCTTTCTCTTTCACAATATCCATTCCACTTGCAAAATAGTCACTACCCTTGAACAAAAATAAACGCATGAGGAAGGAGTACCATCCAAAAGGCCTATCCACTTTCCCATTCTTTATTCCTATCAATCCTTCATGGATAGCATCAGTGATAAAGGAAGCACAATCAAAGGTCACTGCCAAAGAAGGGTTCAAAATTTGAGCAATCATTAACATGTAATGAGTTGGCATATTTGCCTCAACATCTTCTCCTAAAATTTGGTAGAGTGACCAGTACAATCCTTTGGCCCTAAGGGTAAACAGATTTAAAGAAAAAGGCTCCTTAGTGTTAGGTCCTACAACTATTAACCCACCTATCTTCACAAAGAATTCTTTAAGAGGCACATTTCTAAGGTGATTCCTCTACACACTGTAAACCTAAGCTACTGATTTAAAGTTAATAGGCTCTAAAAAATTGGTAAACTCCCTAAGCCCAAAAGCATTTCTAAACTCCTCATTATTTATTTCAATAAGGGTTTTCCCACTTATATCCTTAACACTTCTGGTGATTGGGTCATAGTTGTGTGCAATCTGAGTTAGGAGATCCACATCCATGAATACTCCAGGGACCACCAATTTGCCTACATCCAGCTCCCAGATACTATTCGTTGGGGTTGGGGAATTTCTCATACCAAATCCAACCTTAAATAATCCCAACCCAGACAACCCAATTTGAGGGTCTCTTAGCCAGTTGCCCTTGTCATACAATCCTTCTCCTATTTTTAGGCAAGGAGCTCTTGGCACTAATTCCTTTACCTTTGCTGCCACATTAGTTGACATTGTCAACTATTCTAGGAAATCATCATAGATAGCCCTCTCCTAGTAATTAATTTTTCCTGAGAATTCTCTTTTAGGTGCCATCTTAAACAACTATGCAAGGAATTTAATTACTAGGCCCTACTATTTTGTAATAAATCAAAACCTCATTTAAAACACACTGTCAAGTAATTGCCAAGAAAGAGTACAAGAGAACTTGTTTTTTGCTTGAAGAAATCTGCTCTGCAACTGAAGAAATTTTGTCTGCAAGTGAAGAAATTTGCTCTGCAACTGCTTCTCTGCAACAATTTTTTTAAATGATGCCTTCATTCGATTGATGTGAGATCATATACGGTAGTCAAGCTCTTAACTATGACATTGATATCGCATGCTTCAGTCATCCTTTCAGAATTGAATTCATAGAAGAATTCAAAAATTTTGCTCCAACGGGTCATAACATGCTTGTATATTTTCTTTTCGCTCTTTCCCCATTTCGCAGAGCATAACATCCTAGCAATTTCACCAAATGAAATCATGCTAGTTGTCTAATTAGATGACACTTGATCAGTCTTTACACTATTTTAACCTCTTTGCCTTTGCATCAGGCCCTGCCTCCTTTTCGCCATTTTGCAAGCTTTATCCCTCAAGTACTTTCCTTTCGTGAAGCTGCGCCAAGCGTTCGATGGAACTCTAACCACCCGGCCTTTAACTCCGATCAGGACCGTCAAATTTTTCACTAACTGTGCCTCATCTTGATAGCTAACAGTTTTTTTCTATTTCAGAGAGGTTAATCCGCTCACATCTTCAGGCCATGAAACAATGAGAAGTGTTGGATCAATCTTGAGATGACCATCTTTTAAGTGAGACCTTTATCTGGACATTGTTTACCCCACTTATTCATTGATTAACAAATGCCACATGGCACTTGGCCATTAGCCCTAGAAAACTCTTCAAGTTTAGCTCATAATCAACCACGTGTCTTACTTCCTGCATAACCGTCGGTTACACCTCGGCAGGCCCTTAATCACCTTTTGAAACTACGTGTCAATCAACACATCACCATCAAGCTTTACCAGAAGTAACAACTATCACTCCACGTCATGCTAGGAAGAACCTCTCTTTCTCTTTCACCATTTCATAGGCCTTAATCCTTGTTTGATTTGCAGCCATGAAATGACGAGAACCCTTGGATCAAAACAAAGTTGATCCTCTTTTACCTTTATGCTTTACCTGTTCTTCGGGCCCACTACCTTTTTCGCCATTTTGCAAACCTTAAAACACTAGCATCTTACCTTCACAAACACACACGAACCATTAGATTATAACAAACTTTCTTGATGCTTAGCAACCTACTTGAATCTAACAGACGTGGGTTGTCTGACTCAGCTTTATCCACCCAGTATCTAGTCATTCTTGAACTGACATGTCAACTTTTTATTCACTGAGAGAAAACATTGGGATCCACTTTATCCTTGCCACCTGTATCTTGTTGGCATATGGACACTCCAATGAGACATTGTGTGTGATTGAAGGTTTTGTCATTGATGGCAACCTTGCAATCCTATGGCACCGACAAAGCATTACTCAGGCAACCTTGCAATCCTATGGCACCGGCAAGACATTATACCGGCAAAGCATTACTCAAACAAAACAGTGCTCCAGCATCAACAAAATCAATCTACATCGGCATCGACACAGAAGATGTACACTAGCATAGAAGGAAATATGTATACTGGCACAGAGGCCGACAAGATTTTGATATGTAATATTTTGTTTATCATTGTAAGCCAACTTGGCAAATTGTAAAATGACTCTTGTATATAAAAGAGATCATTGTAGACATTTGGAGGATATGGATAGAAAATAAAATAAAATTATAAGGTAGACCTAATGTGCAAATTGTAGGTCAAGGGTATATGTAAATAACAGAGCAAGAACCAGTACTGAATTTGGCATTGAAGATGCTATTGTAAAGCAGTACAGAATATTGGATTTGTGTAAATCCTCATTGTAAGTCAGTGTGACTTCTTATTGAGCAGTGAGCTCTAGGCAGTTGGCCTTCCTGCATGTGCAGGTCCCTCTTGTAAGTAATATTCTCTTATTGGCTAGTAAGTGAATATTGTGGGTCACAAATCCCACCGAGGTTTTTCCCACACTAGGTTTCCTCATTAAACATCTTGTGTTATGGTGTTCTTTTCATGTGGATGCTTTTGATTCTGTTATTTGCATTAATTCTTACATACCGGTATACTGTTACTTTATATTCTGCATATTTAGTTTTAAGAAAATTTCATTACCGGTCAGATACTGATTCACCCCCCCCTCTTAGTATCTGTGGGAACCCTAACATATCTGCCAGCTCACTTTTTATCCCGCAGCATGACTCATCTTCTTGGACCCACCCGTTAGTCCTTAAATCCAATTTTCTTACCACTTTGATTTTCGGCCACATGTCATTCTCTTATTTGCCATCTCAACCAGCTAGACTGCTTTCTTGGAATGCCATGTCATTTCGCTGTTTCATGAAAGCTATTTGTCAAGCATCTTTCTCCTGTGAAACTGCACTAGCCATTAGATCTTTGAGAACCTGTGCATTTGTTATGCTTCTTATAAACCTCTTTTTCCTGGGCCCAAAAAACCTTTCGCTGTTTCACAGAGCATAATATGTGAGCATCTATCAGCCATGAAACAATGCGAGCAATTGATTTCTTTTGAACTTGATCACCTTTTAGCCATGGAAAAGTCTTCACCGATGGGTCCCTCCAAACCTTTTCGCCATTTCATGAAAGGTAATTTACTCACTCATTTCAGCTGCGAATCAATGCTAGCCATTAGATCTAAAGCGAGATGGAGTCTCGTTAAACTAGATCCAATGCACACATTCGAACATGCTTTTTCATTTCGCTATTACGCATAGCTTAACACACTCGCAACTTCACCTAATGAAATAGCGAAAGTTGTGGATTCATCTGGAATTTGTGCTCCACTTATTGGACCCGACAATATTAGAAGGACAAAGGCATAAAGCGTAGATTTTTTACAATTATTTAATGACCACCTAGGTAAATAACAAGGGGGGATACTTGACAAGACCCCGAGACCCATTACTTAAGTGAATAAAGTAATGTAGGAATCAAAACCAGAGGGTTTTGATCAAACATTTGAGCAATTTAAAACTAAAAACCCTTAACCCTTAAAGACCTAAAATAGATTTGAAGCAGTTAATAGCATACCTGACTCAAAATTTCAAAAACCTAGCCAATCATGGGAAAAGAAAACCCATTTCTTAAACACTTATAACATGTAGATCATTTGTATGCGAAAGTAATATCATGCAATGATCAATAGATAGTTTGTAAGGATTTCTTAGTGTGAAGGAGATATCAGTAAAAGGGTTTAGGGTTTATGAACTAGTACAGAACAAAGTTATAACTGAAACTCTTTTTGGCATTGCAGATGCATTTTGTGAGTTCACCATTATTGTTTCATCTCAGCAGAAGCCTATAGTTAGTGAGACTCTTTTGTGTTGAGTAGTGTGCCTTCCTGCATGTGCAGGCCCTAATCCTATGTTATATCTTTCATATGGCCAGTGAATTGATATTGTGGGTCACCAATCCCATAGTGGTTTTTCCTCTTTGAGGTTCTCCATGTATAAAATTTAGTGTGTTATGGTGTTCATTCATGTGGCTGGTTTATTTACTTCATGTTATATGTTTCTTCATTTACCGGTTTATATGTGTATGTTATAATAAGGTAAAATATTATATCACTGACATAACACTAATTCACCCCCACCTCTCAGTGTCCTTGGATTCTTTCTATTCCAACAATTGGTACCAGAGTTTGGTGCCTCAAAGTAATTTTAACATGAGGAAGATCCTTAAACCAGAATCATTAAATATGGATATGGAGAAGCAACTTGAGATGGCACTTGAGGATTATGATGCTGAAAGGTTGAAGAACTTAAAGTTTCAAGATGAATTGAATTCTGCTAATGAATTCATTCTTGTTCTGCAAGAAAGGTTATCATCTTCTCAAGCTAGGAGGAAGGAAATTTTGCAAAACCAGGATGATGAAGAGAATAATACACTTAAGGAACAATGTCAGAAGATGAGTCAAGAAAACATGCTCATGAAGAATGAAATGCAAGACCTGGCTATGAGGATGTCAAAAGAAATTGAGGATACAAAGAAGAAGGAAGAAAATCTTGTTGTATCTCTAAATAACAAATTTGAAGAATTTGGCAGATTGGCTCATGAGAATGATATGTTGAGAACTAATTTAGTACAATCCTAGAATAATGAACAAGAGCTTGAAAGACAAATAATGACTCTGAGAAATGATCTGACTATTGCAAGTGAGTATAAAGAAAAATTCAGGATTAGTGTTGCACAACTGAATGATTTAGTGAAAAGACAAAGGCAAAATGAAGATTCTAGAGGACTTGGATTTGAACAAGGCAAAAGCTCTGGTACTACAAATGAAGATCAGACAACTGGTATATAGAGGAAACCGGTAAGGCAATCTAATGCTTACAAATTCAATCGTAAATGCTTTGTTTGTAATTAATTTGGCCATGTGGCTAAACAATGTAGAAATAGAGAAAATCAAAACTATGTAATTCAGTTCCCAGTCAATGCACAAATTGCAAGAAATATGGTCATAAGTCAGAAGATTGCAAAATGAATGTTAAGTGTCATGCATGTGGAAAGTTTGGACATTTGGCTAACCAATGCAGATTAAGGAATGACACTGGATATGGCAAAGAAAATCAAAAGAACAATATTACATGTTATGCATGCAACAAAATAGGTCATATTGCTAAGTACTGCAGAAGAAAGACTAAACTAATTAGCAATGACAGAGAAAATGAGAAAGGAAAGTAGAAGGTAGATGAATTACAACAAGATCACACCAAGAGATGGGTTAGAAATTTTGAAGAACCAAGTGGAGATGCAACTACACTAGTAATTTCACCAGTAACTCCACTGGTAGAACATAACATTCCTGCATTGATAGGAAATTCAACCAGTAACTAAGGCAGATGCCTTAGGGGTTGGAAAATTCCTTACAAATCCTACATATTCCCCATAAGAGATCTAGAAAGAGATCTGGAGAGTGGTATTGATCATTGATGGAGGTTTATCCGACATAAAACTGTGAAACTAGCATCTGGTAGGGCACATCGCTAAGTATCTATGACAATGAAGAACTAGGGTTTACTCATTTATAAAAAGGGAAAATCGACTCATTTTCACTCACCTAGCACTCAAGCAAACTAGAGTGAAGCAAAGGCGAATCATAGCAGATCAAAAGTGAGAAAAGGCATTCTAAAGGGATCTCCAATAGTTATCTGAGAAGTCATCAAGATCTTTCAATCAACATTTGTAATCCAGGTATTTCTTTGAAATGGCATCCAGATCATCCTCTACTCCTACTTTCATTATGAATCCTACTGTAGTTGAGGTTAAGGATAGGCTTCGACCTGTTTTCAAATAAGTTCCTCAAATAGAAATAAAGGAAGACTCTACTAGCACATTTTCAAGGGTTCCCAATGGCGTAGTATATGTGGAAGATGTCAGGGCTTATATTCGCTACACTTTGGAGGATTTAGGCCCTAAGGAAATTAAGGAAATGTATCAATTTGTGATACTGGCCAGGTCTGGAACAATCAAGCTGGAATACCAGATAATTGAAGACCTAGGGTTAATCAGAGTCTTGTATATACCGGAATTTGAGGATGAAATGGTTAGATATGTTCTGAGCAAGGTCCATAATAAATTCATCTAGCTAGACCGACCTCATATGAGCACCAAATAATCAATTCAAGAGGTCACTGGATTACCCAAAGTCGGTCAGGAACCCGATAAGAATATCTCCAACACTAGGGTGGAAAACCTCACCGGTGCAACCCATGATGGAAGGTCGATGAGGATTAGCATCATTAAGGACTCAGATGTAAAATTTTCTAGTATGATAATCGGTTACAAGGTAACACAATCAAGTTGATTAAACTTTTTTGCCAATTCATGTATCCATATTGCATATCAAATGATAAAGAATGATGGAAAATACAATTTGTGTGAATGGTTAAGAAGTGAATTGATGATAAATCTTGGAAAAGTAAAAGGTGTTAAGAAAGGGACATTTCAATATGGTAACCTTATTGTCTATTTGATGCTATATTTCATGAATGAGCTATCAGGATTGGGAAAGAAATGATGGGCTCATGACATTCTGATAGGCAGACAAATTAGAGATGCAATCACTGGTCTTGGCAGCAATAGGGATGAGAAGTTATGGGGTTTCTTTAAATCTTTCCAAAAGAACATGAGATTGAGGGAGAGAATCTCCAAACACATTGTGGAGAAATACTCCACTGAATCTGCTTCATGGTGAAAATAGATGAGACTGTCATGGAAGAAGTGGAACCTAGAACAATATGGGTCACTGAATTGGGCTATGAAGTTGATGACAACATTCTAGAACTGTATGCAAAAATGATGCTTGATGCTCCTTTGGATGATAAGACTCAACATTTTGGTACTGCAGAGGAGAAGGCACTTGAAGTTAAAATTGGTTTCAATATGAAAAGGAGGGAAAAGAAAATAGACAAAATGTTTTCTTTCGTTTAGAATATAATTCATAGGATAGATATAGAACTAGGTTCTGGATCTAAACTAATAGATCAACCAACAATGATTGAAGTGAAAAGTGATCCAGAGGTAAAGAGGCCAGAAACCTTCATAGCTCCTATCACTTCTGACTTTGATACAAAGGAAAATCAACCTCTTACGTTCAAAAGGGTACATTGGAAGAAAGTTGACAAGCCTCCGGTAGAAGAGAAGAAGATGGAACCAAGGAGGAAGCTAGTAAGAAAGGTGACAACAAAATACACACCTTCGGCAAGGAAACCAACCCAGAAGAGGAAGCCAACTCCATCCGCCCCTGCAACCCTTGATAAGAAGAACAAAAAGAGTGAGATAGATGAAGCAATTGAATCCAGTAATATGACTTGTGCAAAATTAATATATGAGGTAACTAAAGATGGAATTTTGAAGAATGTGTCAATTTTTTATGAGCATTTAGATGAAAATGAGTAAAATGAAATGCAAAAAGCAATTTTGTTATATTTAGACATATATAAGAAGGATTTGGTAGAAAATTTGAAGGGAATTCTTTTATCTTTGTATAATAAGTTGGATGCAAGGAGATTAGATGCAATCAAGAGGGATATAGAGATTAAAGAAGTTGAACTTTTAGGCATTTGTGGTTCTATAAATAATGAGCAAATGAAAAGATGTATAGAAGTTGCAAATAGAACAATCTTTAGCAGCAAACCCCAGTAAATAAGCTTAATGATGGGTAGAGTCAATGAAATAATAAATGAGACCAGAGAAGGATGGGCTAAATTTTTCCAAAAGAATCTTGATTTCCTTACTTCCCAAGAAGAATTTGCTAAGGCAACAACTCCCACCATTCTGAACAGATCAAAAGGAAAAGGAATTTTGAGGAACCCAGATCAAATTTTGAATGAACCGGTAGGTAGCTCTCAATCAGATAAGTGTGTACAGAATCCACTAGCAAATCAACCTAAAATTAATGAGAGTGTATAAGCTAAACTGACAGAGATAACATATGTATAGTCTGAGCAAGGTAATATAGATAATGTATAGGATACTGATAATATTATGGATAAAAATCCACCGATAGTGACAGATACTGCACCAAGAGGCAAAGCCATCAGTGCAAAAGAGGATGAGAAAAAGGATACATTGAAAGAGGAAAAGAAAGAAAAGGAAAAAGAGACTGATAAGAGTAAAGTTGCACAAACATCCAGTACTAAACCAATAGTTGATTCCTCATCAAAACTTTTGGCAATTAACACTTCTCAAGTTGAGAAGAAATCCATCATAGAGATCAGTCCCACAGAGCTAATGATGATGGTTGCTCAAAAAATAATGGAGGGATCTACAGACAAGGGGACAATAGATTAGTAAATAATAGTTTTGCATAGATTGATTCCGGAATGTATGATTCATAATGAAGCGAGCCATTCTGGCAAGCTTAAGTCATTGACAAAGCACATCTCTAAAAACTTTCAATCATTACAATAGATTTCTGACCAGCAAGCACTTGAAAGATTCACTTTGGCTAAGAAAGCTGCTTTTGACCAGATTATTGAGATAGAAAAGAGGAAGATTGAAGATAAACTTATACTTATTGAAAATTCTTTGAAACAGTGTACTAACATTTACAAGGTCTGTTGTAATATAGAGATTCTTACATCAAATGTAGATAAGAGGATAAAGGAGTTACAAGAAAAGATTGCTAATATTGCTAACTCTTTTGATGGACTAACTTCACTTACAACATCTATTGATGGACAAATTTTGACTTTGGAGAACCAATTTTTTTCTTTTGAAAAGGAAAGAGATAAGATCATTTGGAGAGTCAGAAGTCTCAGAGGTTTGGTGAGTCCAAGATTGGATTCACTTGGTGTACATAAGAGGGAATGCATGGATATGCTTGGGAAGCCCACACCAACATAAGTCACTGAGAAAGAATCGCTTGCACATTTACTGAGTGGACTTGTATCAATATCCGGAACATTCAAAATGGGCTGGGATACTTATATACAGTTACTAGAGAAAGCTTATTCAAAAATCTTGAAATTGGTCAAGCTCCAGTAAGTAATCTATAATTATTCATTCTTTTGCACATATTCCTAACAGCTCTTTCAATTCTTTCACTGGTCTTTGGCATTGATGCCAAAGGGGGAGTATATGTATGTGAAAAATGAAATGAAAAGGAAAGTATGTATATAATCCTAGGGGGAGGATATTAGATAGAGAGTATATGAATCAAAGGAGGAGATAAATGCAATCGTGGTCAATCAGCTCAGGGGGAGCATGTTTCAGCTCAGTTGAACCCACAGGGAATCCATTTTTCACATGAGTGTTGCTATCAATGCTAAAGGGGGAGATTGTTGGTGATTGACACTCATTGTATTCATATGTTGTCATTGATGGTAACAAGATTTTGTAGGAGGCAGATACCAGCAAATACCAACATATACTGACACTAACACTGACACTGGCATCCTACACTTCAGTGAAGCTGACATCAGTCTGGGATCTAGAAAAGGTTTTATTTATAAAATCATTTTGTAATTATTGTATAGAGATGACATTGAATATATTTTGCAACATATTGTAAGCTGACATAAGGCATACTATTTTTAAAGGGTATATAGGTTAGTTTGTTAGGTCATTTTGATATAGGAGAATGGAGTGTAATGAATGCAGAGAAGAAAAGTGATGTGAAGGATATGTATGTAGATCATTTGTATGCGAAAGTAATATCATGCAATGGTCAGTAGATAGTTTGTAAAGATTTCTTAGAGTAAAGGAGATACTGGTAAAAGGGTTTAGGGTTTATGAACCGGTACAAAATAGAGCTATAACTGGAACTCATTTTGGCATTGCAGATGCATTTTGTGACTTCACCTTTATTGTTTTATCTCAACAAAATCCTATAGTCAGTGAGACTCTTTTGTGTTGAGAAGTGTTCTCTAGGTAGTGTGCCTTCCTGCATGTGCAGGCCCCCATGCTATGTAATATCTTTCATATGGCTAGTCAATTGATATTGTAGGTCACAAATCCCACCATGATTTTTCCTCTTTGAGGTTTTCCACGTATTAAATTTAGTGTGTTATGGTGTTCATTCATGTGGCTGGTTTATTTATTTCATGTTATGTTCCTTCATTTACCGGTTTATATGTGTATGTTAGAATAAGGTAAAATATTATGTCACCAACATAAAACTAATTCACCCCCCCTCTCAGTGTTCTTGGATTCCTTCTATTCCAATAGTTGTAAGGAACAAGGCTAGATTGGTTTGTAAAGGATACTTCAGAAGCAAGATATTGATTATGGAGAGACTTTTGCACCTGTAGCTAGGATTGAAGCTGTAAGATTATTTCTTGCCTATGTTTCCCATAAGAACTATAAGGTTTATCAGATGGATGTTAAGTGTGCATTCTTGAATCATAAGAACTATAAGGTTTATCAGATGGATGTTAAGTGTGCATTCTTGAATGGGGATCTTGATGAAGAAGTTTATATTGAGAAACCTAATTGTTTTTCACTATTAGATGATACATACATGGTTTGTAGGTTAAGTAAAGCTTTATATGGATTGAAACAAGCACCTAGAGCTTGGTATGCAAGGTTGGATAAATATATTTTGAAGCTTGGTTTTACTAAGGGTAATGCTACCAATAATTTATATTATAAGATCACTGATAATGATATATTGATTATTGAAGTATTTGCTGATGACATTAATTTCAAAGGTGAAGATAAGTTAAGCATGGAATTTTTTGGAACTCATTAAAATTGAGTCAAGTTTAGAGGCCCATTTCAAAATTTTGCTCCGCATCTCCGAATGATCCGAAAATGAGTCAGTTTGAATGGCCTAGTTAGAGAGAGGGCAAAATGGAGCCAGTTGATCTTTGAAGGATAAGGCTTGGGAAGTGTGTCCTATACCTTTCATTTGGCCTATGTAGTGTGTTGTAACTTTCAGAATTAAGTTTGGATCAGTTTATCAGGTACCCATTTCGAGGGTTGAGCTGAAAGTGCATTTTAGGCACAAATGCAGATTTTATTGGGTAGCCTACTTTGGGTGTTTATATATTTTTCCCTGTTGATCGTCATGAATAAATTCAAAATGGATTGAATTATATGCATAAAAGTGTGTCTCTATGCAAAATTTCAAGTCCTTATGAATTCATTTGCTTAGTTTTTAAAGCCAAATTTGTTTGCAATTTGTATGTTTTGGCAAGTCCCTGCACAAGTGTAAAAGTTGCCTCAGTGAGTGTCATGTTAGAATGTTTCCTCTGGGCTATTTTTGGTATAAATGACAAGCTATGTTTCAAATTTCAAGCTCCTACCAATCTATTTGATCGATTTTCAGAAGGGTTTCTTTAGCCACCTATTTCAGTGGTCTGTACTTTCATTGCTATATCAGTAGATTGTGGCTATTTTCATGAGCGCACCCTTTCCACCCAGTCAGTCTTTTGATTGAACTGAGAATTCTAAGTTTTTATATGTACTTCAAGGTACCTATAAATATTTCTCCTTTACTATCATTTACAAATAAAATACAAATGCGTATATCCACCTTTATTATAAGTTCAATAAATAGAATTAAACTATATTTCTATATGATAGAATAGGACTACATAGAAAATTTTGTTTTTAAGATATTCTGATTTGGGTACCGAGTTCTATTGAATTAAAAAAGAAAAAAATGTTGGATCCTACATCTATTAGATCAATTATCTCAGATTTGAGGGTCTACAGAGATCGTTTGATATTTTTAAGAAAGGCATCATGTGTTGCCTGAATATTGACTTCATCAAGTCCGCAGTGTTGACAAAGCCAGTTGTTCATTTTTGACAATTAATATCTCTTCGCTTAGGATTCATCTTGAGAAACCGTTTGGTAGAGTTCATTCTTGTATATCAGAGTACACGTGTGTCAGATGGGGAGGTCCAGAAAGGTGTTTTGACCGGTTTGAAAATTATGTCTTTGTGATTAAATGCAAAAATGTGGCACAGGTGCCTGAAAGTTGCAAAATTCAATTTAATGATCCGAAAATGGTGCCAATCAATTCAAGAGGTATGTTTAAGGTTAGTGAGGCATTTCAGAGGTTAGTTGTATGAAAACATTTTTTTTTTAGTCGGACCCACTTTGGGGCCCGACCTAGCTCATGCCCGTGCACTAATTTTATGGTGAAGTGGTTTTAAAATAACATGGCCCACTCATAAAAAAAAAAATGGAATGGATTGCAATTCTTTTACAATGGGGTTCTAAAAGTAATAGTTTCTAACAATCATTTACTTGGCAAATTTATCCTAAGTTGAATTTTGCTTGTGCGGTGTGATGTGCCAGATGCAAGAATTTGAGCAAATGGAATTTGTTAAAAGGACATGAAAGTTTTAGCAAATGTAATCTACAGGTGTATGTCCAAACACCATGAATTTTCTAGTCCTCCCTATTGTGAGCTAGAGTGGGCATTTACAAACTTCCAAGCTAATGGCATAGGCATGTGAAAATGCCAAAATTATCCCTGCTGTGTGTATGACGTGGCAGCGTAGCATGTAAAAGGCACTGGAAACATGTTTAAAACAAATGCAACATTGCAGAATTGTTTCCCCCTCTGTCAATCACCCCTCCAATCTCCCAAGGTCTCATCCTTGCCTGCTGCGTGGAGAGTGAGATGGTGTAGAAACTAGAGCAACAACCAATGATTCTCTCGTTTGTGTGGCATGGTGGTAGGGTTAGCTTCCCTCCTTTAGCAAGCATCTCCACTCCTTATGCCTCCTCCCTCTTCTGCATGTTTGAAGGAGCATTGAAAAACCAAGAAAATGCAGCAGTAGCCTGTGTGACATGGTAAAGAATATTTCAAACTTTAATAGCAAATACAAGCACCAGTTTAGTCCCCTGCGTGGAGAGTGGGAGAATGGGGAAGTTTAAAACCAAATGCAGATTTGGCAAAGGTAAACCAAACTTATTCCTCCCTCCTTGTGTGTAGCATTTGGGGAGTGCAATATTAACTCCAACCAAAATGCAAATTGGCAAATGTAAATGCCAACATCTCTCATCTGCCCTGCATGGAAGTGGCTAGGTAAAGAGGGCACAAAATGAAATGTCAAGCAAATGCAATAATGGCAGTCCTGTGTAAATGAAGGAGGAGCATTCACTCATTAAAGTTTCAACAAGTGTAAATCTGAAAACCCACGTGACTTTGCTAGTGTCCTCCCTACACGGTGTTTGGTGAAAAGGCATCAGAAAATGTTCAAGAAAACACCATTAAAACTCAAAGGAAAAGTTCAAAAGTGCAGTCCCAGGAAAAGTGCTTTATCCCACATTCGTTGGGAAATGAAAATTTGTGGTATTTATAACTAAGGCTCCAGTCATTCATAGTGTCAAAGCCTTATAGGATTTTGACAGATGGTGTTGATGGGTGCCCAAGTGGACCACATACGTGTGGGAATGCTTCTCGAGGTGACCAAGGAGGCCAAGTGGTGACAAGTGGACCCCACACAAGCAAGGATCCTAAGGCAGGTAAATTTTGCAGAGAAGGAGCAAATTAACCAGCGAGCAAGTTGCAGGAGATCGAATGGCCAGCGTGACTTCGTGACCCAAAGATGCACATCCATTTGCCATCATGAAATGGCAAAAGGTGAGGTGGTGGGTCCGATGGTGGTCCAGCAGGTGGGTCCCGATTAGGTGGCAGTCTAGTGGTAGGTCCGGGTGGCGATGACGGAGCAGTGACATGGTGCTCAAGGTGGCGGTCCACGGTGGGCCCAACAGTTTCGATGAAAGTGCCTGTTTGATGAGACCTATAGACCACTCGCCGAAGAAGAAATTCCCCCGAAAGACTGAGACCAGACTACTGAGGTGGTGGTCTAGGGTGGGCCCGATGGTTTTGATGAAAGTGCCTGTTCGATGAGACCTATAGACCACCTGCCGAAGAAGAAATTCTATCGAAAGACTGAGACCAGACTACTGAGGTGTCGGACACATGGTAGACTCAATAGATAGGTGGCGACTAGTAGACCCTACAAGTGAATCATAGGCTGCCATGTGGAAGCCTGTCAGATGAAAAATCAGGCCAAAAATTGAGAAAAATTAAAGTTAAATGATATAGTTTCAAGTATTGAGGAAAAATGAAAACTTAAATGATGGCCTGCACATTCAAAGTTTAATTCACTTGAGAGGTTTATTTTTACTCAAAATGGAAAGTATTATATATTGTTGGAAAGGTCTCGAGATAAGGAATCCAATCATGTAGTTAATTTTAACAAATTTTGGATATTTTGGGAGCAGTTTCCATGGGAAAGATGAAGGAAGTGAAATTTAGTTAGAAGAAAAGACACTTGGCAATTTCGGTTGCAGACCTAATGTTTTTCCCTCTCCTTCTTATTCCCATTTTCTTCTCATTGTAAGGGCTCCATAAATTTGGAGGATGGATCCATATTTTCATTGTTTCCAATTCTGAGTATTCTTCAAGATTGTATAGGGCAGTGCTTCTCTTTCAGTAGTAGAGTATCTTCTTGTTGTAAATGTTTTTGTTGTAGCTCATGTATGTGTAAGGCACATACACAGTTTATTGGATTGTCTCTAAGCATTCTCTATTTTCAATAAATTGAGTCTTCAAGGGAGTTTGGGTTTGTCCTCTCAAAGTGGGAGTGTAAGGGTTGTTTTTAGGTACTCTTCAAGTAAGAGTTTAAATTCTATGAGCAATCATTTTGGATTCAGGATAATGTCTGGATATGTATAATCCTCTGTATGAATTTAGAATGTATTAATGTCAGGCATTAATACAGGGATATCCTTCTTAATAAATTGGATCTGCAATAAAGGTTCTCATTTTCAGTTTGATGTATGACTCTATTGCCCTTGGATAAGGCACTGATCTTACATATTTTGGGGTTTTCTCAAAGATTTAAAATCAAAAAATTAGAATATCTACCTTTGTTTTATGTTTTGTGGGAATGTTTCATCCATCTCATGCTTCAACTTAGTTGAGATGTCAATGTGGATCTAGCCCATTTACAGTAACCTCCTAGTTGTTAAGCCCTTGTGAGATATGTCTGCTTTATTGATATTGTCATAGGTGTGTAATAGGTTTAATTTTAAGCATCAAAGGTATACCCGCCTAGGTTTTGCAGAGCCTGAAGAGTAGAAGGATTCATATCCTTGTCATGTTGTCCAAGCCTTGAGGTTCTTCATAGATTGAATTGGCTACTTCATAGATCAATTGCAGGTGTACTTGGGTTAATCACTTTTGGTGAACAATAAAAATGGCGACTCTGCTAGGGAGAATAATGTAAAAATTTTGTTAAGTGAAACCCATGAGTCTAGCCAAAATTCATTTGGGGAAGAGTCTTAGAAGTGTACAAATCTGAAAGTCATTTTTAGATTTGAGAGTGTGTCTTGGATATTTTGTTGCTTTGAAAATAAGAAAATTATTATGTGACTCTGTTGTGTGTGGTGAGACCCAGAAATATGAAAGTGTTTCAGAGTGTAGATCAGTGGTTAGATTTTTTCCTCTTCAAGGAGGTGGCGACTCTGTAAGAACGAACCTGAGATTTGGAGGAGTTCTTCAAATTTTCAGTCAGAAGTGAAATGAACAACATCAACAAATTGACTCTAGGTATTCCTCATTGTTGAGGTAGTTATTTGTTCTTTATTAGGTGAAAAAGTCACCATGAAAAGGAAAAGAAATTCATACATCACATATTTCCTATTGTAAAAAAATTTCAGTTAAAGTATGGGTGAAGTATTTTGAGTAATAGAGATTGTAGCTAGTAATGGATTGCTATAGAAATTTCTCTATTAAAGGTTATGTGTCATTTTGTTTTGATGGCATACCTGGTTACCCGAATCAGATTCCAAGTGACATTAGGAAGCATTTACCATTGTTTAATGGGGACTAGTTACAATCAGCAAGAATGCATGTGCAAAACTTTGTTGATTTAATGAATGACTATAAAATCTATCACGAGGATGTTTGCATGAAGTTGTTTGTGTAGAGCTTGAAAGGGGATGCTAGGATT
This sequence comes from Cryptomeria japonica, assembly GCF_030272615.1. Classification (NCBI taxonomy): domain Eukaryota; kingdom Viridiplantae; phylum Streptophyta; class Pinopsida; order Cupressales; family Cupressaceae; genus Cryptomeria; species Cryptomeria japonica. The sequence continues at coordinate 601,853,921 of NC_081410.1, forward strand.
TGGTTCTCATTTTTGTAGGAAGCTTCTATTCCCTCATGGGAAGAATTAGTTGCATATTTTCTTGAGCAATTTGCTAAGAGAATAAACTTTAATGATACACTGAGGAAATTTATGGAGATCATAATTGAGGAAGGTGAGTTAGTGCCAGCCTTCAATGTCAGATTTTCCAAAGCATTGGCTGAGATCCCACAAGGGTATAAACTAAATGACGAGGTGTCTTTAGTGATTTATTTGGATTCCTTTGGAAGTAAGATGAGTTATAGATTGAGGGATAAAGAGCCAAAGACATTGCATCAGGAATTTATGATAGCAATGGACATAGAGAAAAATATAAAATATGGCATTCCTAAAAGACTTGTATCTGCTAGTGTCTGTTGTCATAATGTTTGTAATGCTACAACTAAGTGTGAAGTGAGATGTAATGTTTAGAGTTTTGGTGTTCATACTTGTGTTGGCAACCATGATAATTTAAGTCCCTTTAAAAATCAGAGTTTTTTGGTGCAAACAATAGTTGATCGTCACTTAGATATTGATAATGTCAATTTTGTTGAGGATGAAGTAAAGGTATTTTCAGATTTGACTTCATATTTCACTTCTTATAATCATGTTGATTATCTTTCTAATTTGAAAGTTATGCATTAAGTTAATTCAGAAAATCTCAATGGTGCACATGATTGCAATAAAAATATAGCACACATTGATGAACAAATTTTTAAAGAATTTCACATGGAACAACAAAGTGCAATGCAAGTCCAGAAGATTGCAGAACTTAGGAAAGCTCTTGAAGTTGTGGACAAGAAGGTTCAAATGTTGGAGAGCCTTAGAGTTATTGATGAAGACCTTCTACAATATGGTGAAGAGGATTATTCAGAAAAGGACTATGAACTAAATGCTTATACAATTGATGAACAACATGCTGATCTAACATATGGTTTTGTGACAGAAAATTTAAGTGAACACACTAGATATTCATCAAATGAAATAAATGGCAATGGTATTCATCTTCATTCTTTGACTGGTGATGAGGTTTCTACTGGTAAAAGGGATCAATTGTGGCAAGATAAGTATGACTATCTTGATTCTCAAAATGATGGTCATAGGATGAAATTTTGTGGTTGTGAAACATGGAACACTGAGGATAGTTCCAGCCAAGTTTCATTTTCTTCTTTGTCTGATGAAGATGATTATGATGATCGAATGGATGGTATCTATAGAAATTTTCCTAATGTTTTATTCAATGTTGATATAGATATGGACCAACCACTTCATTGTCATCATGTTCATAAGGGGATTCTTCATTTGGTTTCTAACCCTTTGTATGAAGAAATAATTGATTAGCTAGATGTTGTAAATGATGAACTAGTCCATGATGTTGATACCATTCCGTGCAACACTGACATGTGTCGAGATGGATATTTTTGTAATGGGTTGCTTGCTAGTGTGTTTGAACCCCATCTTGAAGTTTTTCATGCGAAGATGAGTGAATGTGCAAATCTTACTTCAGATTATATGCTTGAGCCAGAGATATGTTTTTTTTCAAGAGTGGGATGTTAAGGATGCTGATTTATTTCACTTAGTAGATGATGAAAAGAATGGATACGTTTCAGTGGTTGATCATGAAAGTAAGGTTCAAAAATATGGTTCATGATGGGTATGCATATAATGTTGATTGGAAAAGCATGCAGAAAGATGTGTGTCATAATAGATGCATTTTTCTGATAATCAGTGTTTGCTTCAGATTGTTTACATTATTAAGTGATGAGAATCATATTTTTGATAAGGGAAAGAGTTGGTTTAGACTTTAGTGGTTGGGAGCCATTTTATAAGTATGTTTTTATATCTTGTATAGTCGCTTTGCTTTCGGTTGTGTGGTTTCAATAAGGAGCCCTTTGTTTTTTGAGAAGAGAAGAGATGTGATCCGTTTTTGGGTGGTCTGCTTAACTATAGATTTCTGAATTCTTTTGTTGATCTTGCAATCAACCATCCCCAATCAGAGCCACTATTGGGACTCATTAAAATTGAGTCAATTTTAGAGGCCCATTTCAAAAAATTTGTCTGCATCTCCAAATGATCCGAAAATGAGTCAGTTTGAATGGCCTAGTTAGAGAGAGGGCGAAATGGAGCTAGTTGATCTTCAAAGGATAAGGCTTGGTAAGTGTGTTCTATACCTTTCATTTGGCCTATGCATTGTGTTGCAACTTTCAGAATTCAGTTTGGGTCAGTTTATCAGGTACCCATTTCGAGGGGTGAGTTGAAAGTGCATTTTAGGCACAAATGCAGATTTTATTGAGTAGCCTACTTTGGGTATTTATATATTTTTCCCTGTTGATCGTCGTGAAGAAATTCAAAATGGATTGAATTCTATGAATAAAAGTGTGTCTTTGTGCAAAATTTCAAGTCCTTATGAATCCATTTTCTCAGTTTTCAAAGCCAAATCCGTTTGTAGTTTGTAAGTTTTGGCAAGTCCCTGTTTCAGTTCCTAGTCGGAGCCCTCTTTTGCACAAGTGTAAAATTTGCCTCAGTGAGTGTCAAGTTAGAATGTTTCCTTTGGGATATTTTTGGTATAAATTAAAAGATATGTTTCAAATTTCAAGCTCCTACCAATCCGTTTGATCGGTTTTCAGAAGGGTTTCTTGAGCCACCTATTTCAGTGGTTTGTACTTTCATTACTATATCAGTAGATTGTGGCTATTTTCATGAGCGCACCATTTCCACCCAGTCAGTATTTTGATTGAACTGAGAATTCTAAGTTTTGATATGTACTTCAATTTACCTATGTCTCATCTTTGAGGGTCTATAGAGATCATTTGATATTTTTAAGGCATCATGTGTTGCCTGAACATTGACTTCATCAGGTCCGTAGTGTCAACAAAGCCAGTTGGTCATTTTCGACAATTAATATCTCTTCGCTCAAGATTCATCTTGAGAAACCGTTTGGTAGAGTTCATGCTTGTATATCACAATACACGCCTGTCAGATGGTGAGGTCCAAAAAGGTGTTTTGACTGGTTTGAAAATTACATCTTCGTGATTAAATGGGAAAATGTGGCGTAGGCGCCTGAATGTTGCAAAATTCAATTTAATGATCTGAAAATTGTGCCGATCAATTCCAGATGTATGTTTAAGGTTTGTGAGGCATTTCAGAGGTCAGTTGCATGAAAATGAATTTTATTTTAGTCGGACCCACTTTGGGGCCCGACCTAGCTCATGCTCATACACTAATTTTATGGTGAAGTGGTTATAAAATAACATGGCTCACTCGTAACAAAATAAATGGAATGGATTAAAAATCTTTTACAATGGGGTTCTAAAAGTAATAGTTGCTCACAATCATTTACTTGCCAAATTTATCCTAAATTGAATTTTGCTTGTACGGTGTGAGGTGCCAGATGCAAGAATTTGAGCAAATGGAATTTGTTAAAAGGGCATGAAAGTTTCAGCAAATGTAATCTACAAGTATATGTCCAAACTCCATGACTTTCCAGTCCTCCCTATTGTGAGCTAGAGTGGGCATTTACAAACTTCCAAGCTAATGCCATAGGCGTGTGAAAATGCAAATATTATCCCTGTTGTGTGTATGGAGTGGCAGCATAGCATGTAAAAGGCACTGGAAACATGTTTAAAACAAATGCAACATTGCAGAATTGTTTCCCCCTCTGCCAGTCACCCCTCCAATCTCCCAAGGTCTCATCCTTGCCTACTGCGTGGAGAGTGAGATGGTGTAGAAACTGGAGCAGCAGCCAATGATTCTCCCTTTTGCATCGCATGGTGTTAGGGTCAACTTCCCTCCTTTAGCAAGCATCTCCACTCCTTATGCCTCCTCCCACCTATGTGTGTTTGAAGGAGCATTGAAAAACCAAGCAAATGTAGTAGCAGCCTGTTTGACATGGTAAAGAATATTTCAAAATTTAATAGCAAATACAAGCACTAGTTTAGTCCCCTACATGGAGAGTGGGAGAATGGGGAAGTTTAAAACCAAATGCAGATTTGGCAAAGGTAAACCAAACTTATTCCTCCCTCCTTGTGCATGGCATTTGGGGAGTACAATATTAACTCCAGCTAGAATGCAAATTGGCAAATGTAAATGCCAACATCTCTCATCTGCCCTGCGTGGAAGTGGTTGGGTAAAGAGGGCACAAATTGAAATGTTAAGCAAATGCAATAATGGCAGCCCTGCGTAAATGAAGGAGGAGTATTCATTCATTAAATTTTTGGCAAGTGTAAATCTGAAAACCCACATGACTTTTCCAGTGTCCTCCCTACGCAGTGTCTCATGAAAAGGCATCACAAAATGTTCAAGCAAACACCATTAAAACTCAAAGGAAAAGTTCAAAAGTGCAGTCCTAGGCGAAGTGCTTTATCCCACTTTTGTTGGGAAATGAACATTTGTGGTATTTATAACTAAGGCTCCACTCATTCATAGTGTCAAAGCCTTAGAGGCTTTTGATGGATGGTACTGATGGGCACAAAAGTGGACCCCACATGCGTGGGTGCACTTCTTGAGGCGACCAAGGAGGCCAAGTGGCGACAAGTGGACCCCATGCAAGCATGGATCCTGAAGCAGGAAAATTTTGCAAAGAAGGAGCAAATTAACTAGCAAGCAAGTTGCAGGAGATCTAAGGGCCGGCGTGACATCATGACCCGAAGATGCACGTCCATTAGCCATCATAAAATGGTGAAAGGTGAGGTGGTCGGTTCGATGGCAGTCCAGCAAGTGGGTCCCAGTTAGGTGGCAGTCCAGTGGTAGGTCCGGTTGGCGATGGCAGAACAGTGACATGGTGCTCAAAATGGTGGTCCATGGTGGGCCCGATGATTTTGATGAAAGTGCTTGTTTGACGAGACTTATAGACCGCTTGCCAAAGAAGAAATTACACCAAAAGATTGAGAACAGACTACTGAGGTGGCGGTCTACGGTGGGCCCGACGGTTTCGATGAAAGTGCCTATTCGATGAGACCTATAGACGGCTCGCCGAAGAAGAAATTCTACCAAAAGACTGAGACCGGACTGCTAAGGTGGTAGACATGTGGTAGACCCGACAGATAGGTGGCGACTAGTAGACCCTACGAGTGAATCATAGGCTGCCACGTGGCTAGACATAAGATGAAAAATCAGGCCAAAAATTGAGAAAAATTAAAGTTAAATGATATAGTTTCAACTATTGAGGAAAAATGAAAATTTAAATGATGGCCTGCACATTCAAAGTTTAATTCGCCTGAGACGTCTATTTTTACTCAAAATATCAAGTATTATATATTGTCAAAAAGCTCTTGAGATAGGGAATCCAATCATGCAATTAAATTTGACAAATTTTGGAAATTTTGGGAGTGCTAGGCCCAATATGGAAAGCTAACGTACTAAGAGGGGAGGGGTGAATCAATACTTCAAATCCTTTTATCAACAATATCTTTACTGTTATGCATAAACCACAAACTACTGTAACATAACATAAAGCTAAAACAAATAAATAACAATCATACATGATTTACTCCATAACACATATATTTTGGTTACGTAGAAACTCTTGGTTAGAGAGAAAAACTGCAGTGGGGATGGCACCCACAACTTCACTACTACAATAATAAAGGTTGCTCGGTTAGAGCTACATGTTCAGCTATTTCTGATAGCTTACCCTGTTAGGAGTATCAAGATCATTAGATCTACCTTGCTAAAGGATTTTACAACACTTAAACTAAATGTTGCACCTGGTTAAAGGCTTTACAATTTATAGACTTTGTTAGAGTCTTTTACCTTGTTAAAGGTTTCTCTTACAACTTCAAAATATTACAATAAAATCTTTACAAATATCTGCAACTTTACATCTAGAATGTTATAGTAGATTCTATGTACTCAAAAATGAGATTACCTTGCTTATAGCATACCTCAGTAAACCCTTCTGTTTACTCTATTCTTTGACTGTTCTCTGAAATCCTTCTCGGTGACCTCTGTGTCTCTGTAATAGTCATAACACTTAGTGCTTTCTTATGTATCACACATGTCTTTCTTCATACACCTCTATGTCTCTATAACTGATCTCAATCCATGCTATATAAATAGATCTCTTATGTTGGTGATCAGGTTCATTGCTTCAATCTTACAAACATTATTTATCGAATGAATAACTATACAAAATATTTCATTGGTTAGATGACCTCAAAATCATACAGAATCTTTAAGTGCAATTTCCTATGTGATAACGGTTCTATGTTCCTCGATCTTGTAACACGTTTTCCCATGTGTGTCTAGATTCAATGAATCTGGTAACACGTTTCACTTGGTGTATATTAACTCGGTGTATCATTATTTCTACTTGGTAGACATAGAATGTTACTCGGTAGACAACTCGGTGAATATTGGGGTCTATGACTACTTTCTTCTATAACCGTCTGTTCTTTGCATACCGATTGAATGTTTTGGTAGTAGTAACCAACTAGAGTATATAGAATGACTTTGGATATAAAACTAATGGAAACTATAATAAGTAGTAGTAATCTCCCCTTTTGACATTAGTTGAGATGTTTGACAAAACTACTTTCAAAGTCATGACTCAAAAATCTATATACTTACAAAATTTTGACAAAACTGTCAGCATATACTTTTGTCAATGAAATAGTATATTCAGATATACTCCCCTTATCAATATACTGTACAAAACTTTGATTTTGCATGCTCGGTGATCAATGGTCTGTGATAACTGCTCGGTTCACTGCTCTATTCTCTGTTTCCTGTCAAAAGTGACTTTGCATTTGAATACTTTGTTTTGCTCGGTATACTCCCCCTATATACTACATTCCCCTATATACTTTGATACGATACTCCTTGATGTGATACGCACTCCCCCTTTTTGACAAACATCAAAACTTAGTTACCATTCGGTGGTGGCAACTGGTCAAAAATGGATTTGTATTTTGTTTGGGCATCGGTGAGAGCGGTAGAGAGGGCATCCTTAACACTGTCCATGAGTGAATTCTAAGTGGTAATGTCAGTTAACAGTGAAATGAGTCCATCTAAGGTGCTTCCCTCTTGTTGAGTAGATAGGGATGTAGCTTTTTTTATCTATTCTTGGATGGAGGAAAGATGAGGAATGAATAATGTTTGAAGTGTCATTATGTCCATCCTTATCTTGTGCTCTTCATTCCTGAGTTCCAATTGTTGAGCCATGAGCTTTTGTAACTTTGTATACAAATTTTGAATGGAATTTGGCTCAGTGGTCAACTTATTTGAGATATCGGTGATCTCTTTCTCAATCACTTCAGCTTTATTCTTGATATCTTTAATGAATAAAGAAAATGTACAGAGTTTCTGAAATAAATAAAGAATGTGCTTGAGTTGAGGGGTCAACTTAGCAATAAATTTGACAAGTTTAACTTTGCCAATAGCAATAGCTTTCGGTACCTCTTCAATGATTTTAGCAGTGAGCTCCTTGTCCTTTAACTTGCTCAAATATTTAGATGCATCTACTCTAGATGTCTCTATCTTGGTTAGGAGTTCATCCAGGTGAATGTGGATGGCAACATCTTTTGTCATGGTTGCTTCAGGTAGCATATCGGTTAAGAGTGCATTCACCTTCTAAAGTATTTTATTTTCCTTTTGAATAGCCATTTGCTTCTCCTATTCAGCTTTGGCTTTGCATAGTTCACCAACTTCAATGAGTGCTTGCCCCTTTAATTTGGATATATTGACATTGGGCAGTACTATTAGTTTTGACAGATCTAA